>NC_143572.1:82755000-83380000 GCF_054136105.1 Typopeltis vanoorti
GGATGGCCTCTTGTCATCACTCCTTCCCACTGTTCAACCAAGCGGAAGAACTCCCCAGTGTCAACCCTGTAACCACCTCTCCTTCTTCTATCCACCAAACTCTGCAGTCCACATTCTCTCAGCCGATCCTCATAACTATCCTGTACAGTCCTGAAACCATCTTTGTATCCTTTCCACAGTTAATTTATCCCCTTCAAATCCTGGGGACCAAATCTGAGAACAATAGTCCAAGTGTGGTCTGATCAGAGACTTATACAACGGAATGATAACCCTCTTATCTCTGCAGGTCAGTGTCCTTCTCATAATAGCAGCAATCCTCTGTGTTACCTTCACCACCTTTGCAATATGTCCCCTAAACTTCAGGTTTCTATCAATCATCAACCCCAGATCTCTTGTCTCCCCTACTTCCTCCAGTATAACTCCTCCCATAGAGTATGCAGTATCCCATCAATGTTTCCCAAATCTCAAGACCTTACATTTTGCTGCATTAAACTGAAATTGCCCATCTATCTAGCTTATTTAAATCCTCTTGCAGGGCTACCTCATCTGCACTATTACTAATAATCCTTCCCAGCTTCGCATCATCTGCAAACAACTGAATATTCCCCTGCAATCCACTGGCTATGTCATTGATATAAAGGTTAAACAATATAGGTCCTAGTACTGAGCCCTGTGGGACCCCACTTGTAACCCTCTGCCTCCTGGAAACTGCTCCACCATACACAACTCTGATACCTATCAGACAGCCAATCCTGAATCCAGTTGACCAATCTGACATCCAGATCCATGTGCTGCAACTTAAATATCAGCTTATCATGTGGCACCCTGTCAAATGCCTTTGCGAAGTCTAAGAAAATTGCAGTATATGCCTTTCCCTCATCTAATGTTCTTGTAACTTTATTATAAAAGGCTAGCATATTGCTAAAACAAGAGCGTCCTTTCACAAATCTATGTTGATTCTCACAGATAACATTACCCTCATCTGCCCAATGCTGTATATGGTCCCTCACTACTTTCTCCAAGATCTTAACAACTACTGATGACACACAGACTGGCCTATAATTAGACACTTCCAGTCTGTTACCACCCTTATGCAATGGCACTATCTTACCTTCCTTCCATTCCCTGGGCACCTTTGCCAAAGCCAGACTTTCATTGAAAAGCCACGTTAAAGGCACTGTCAATTCCCTAGCACATTCTCTCAAAACTCGTGACGAAATACCATCCAGTCCCACAGCTTTACTGACATCCAGAGTACTCAGTATCTGAAACACACTCTCCTCCTGTACCTCCAGACCTTGAACCAGTCCTATCCCTCTAGCATTAAAACTGACTCCTCTAGGATGAAATACTCCAATAAAGTGTTCATTGAACAATTCCACTATATCCTCTGCATCAGTCACTCTATTCCCATTTTTATCCCACAATATCATTCTTCCACAGTCATTTCTCCTCCTACTGGCCACATAGCTAAAAAAATTCCCTAGGAGTTTCTTTGGATCTTAGGGCCAATCTCCTCTCATATTCCAGTTTCGCTTTCCTTACCACACTAGTCACTCTTCTGGCCTGTGTCTTATATTCCTCATGCATCTCTTCACCTGTCTCCTTATATCTCTTCCATAGCCTCTTTTTCGCCTGCAATTCCTGTTTAATATTGTTTGTCATCCACTTTACTCCAAATTGCGTCCTCTTCTTCACTCGTGGTATACAACTTACCATTGCTGATAACAAATATTCTTTCACAATTTCCCATGCACTAGTGATATCCCGGCCTTCCAATTCCTCCCTCCATGAAACTTCCCGAAGTTGACGTCTAAGACTATTATAATCACCTGCCTTATAATTCCACATAAGTTCCTGTCTCTTTGATACTCCTGCATGTCTATTCATTTTCCAAGTCAACACCATATGCTCACTCTCTCCAACTGGTGGGATTGATGTCAACTCAGTTATTATCAACTCTTCTGATGCTATAACCAAATCCAAAACTTTTGAACCTCTTGTTCCCTCTGTTACATGTTGCCTAAGACATTTGTCCCTCAAGAATTCTAGAAATTCCATTCCCCTATTGCTACATGCATCTTCCTCTCTCCAATTTATACTACTGAAGTTAAAATCTCCCATAACAATCATTCTTCTTGCACTTGCCAAACTTAGCTGTCTAAACATCTCCTGGTCCCCATCCTCTGTGCTCCTGGGTCTGTAGCAACACCCCACTCAATATCTTGTCTTGCCTACCTCTACCTCACACCATACGCTCTCAAAATCATTTGTCTCACTTCCTTCCAAATTCTCCACTCTTGGAGGACATAGGTCATCACTTATCATAAGCAGTACCCCACCACCACGCTTTCCCCTCCTATCCTGACGAAAAATGCTATACCCAACGACTTCTATTCCTGTTATTATATCCTCTTCTGTCAACCACGTCTCAGTGATCGCAATAATTTTTGGCCAGGCTGATGCTATCTGCGCCACCAATTCCTCTCCCTTATTCCGGATACTCCTGGCATTAGTATAAAGCATATAAATGCCATTGTTTCTATACCCAGCATTATCCCTTCTAGACTCCACTGGGCTCAGTGTTATCTGATATCGTCTCCCTTCTCCCAAGTATCCATTCCCACAAGAGGCCACCCCTGCTATCATCCTCCCTGGGACACACTGACTCGTTAAGAACAGCAATCTCTCCAGATGCCTACGTCCTTCCTCATTCAAATGTAAACGGTCTCTCGCATACAATTCCTCTCTTTCCTCAAATGCACTCCAAGCATCCACATATACCAGTCCTCTCTTGTCACACATTCTCGCTATTATGCCATTCAATATCACCGCTCTTCTGCTCAGCTCATCATTATCATACCTAGGCAACACGCACACTATTTTTCCTCTCTCTGTCTTCTTCCGTACAGTCTCAAGCAAAAATCTCATATCTCTCGCTGCCCGACTTACATTACCACTCAAGTCATTCGTTCCTACCATCACAATCATCTCATCCACCCTTTCACCTCTCTTAATTGCCATAGCCACCCTTTCTATTGTTCCTCCTGGCAAACACTCCTCACGCATCCTATCTTGAACACCACGGATCATTGAGTCGCCATACATTATACCTCTTACCATTCCCTCGCTCCTATTGTTTCCATTCTCTCCTCTTCTAGCACTCCCATACATCTCTCTCATTCCCTCTCTCCTACTGTTTCCATTTTCTCCACTTCTAGCACTTCCATATCTCTCTCTCATTCTGTCTCTCCTACTACTGTTTCCATCCTCTTGTCTTCTAGCATTCCCATACCTCTCTCTCATTCCATCTCTCTTACTGTTTCCATCCTCTTGTCTTCTAGCATTCCCATACCTCTCTCTCATTCCATCTCTCTTACTGTTTCCATCCTCTTGTCTTCTAGCATTCCCATACCTCTCTCTCATTCCATCTCTCCTACCGTTTCCATCCTCTCGTCTGCTAGCATTCCCATACCTCTCTCTCATTCCCTCTCTTCTACTGTTTCCATTCTCTCCTCTTCTAGCACCCCCATACATCTCACTCATACTCCCTAAATTCTCTCTCTCTTCTACTCTGATTCGCCTTGCGTTTATCTCTTCCATTCTCCTAATCTTATCTTTCATACTTCTGCTCTCATTCACAAGACATTCCACCTCCTCTTTCAACTCATCTATCTCCCTCTGCAGGTCAGTCACTCTTAATCTAAATTCACTCTCCCAAACAAAACCATCTCCTAAACTTTCACAGTCACTCACACCTTCCACACTATCAACTATTATTTTCTCATTCTCTCCTATCACACTACTTGTCTTCTTACATTCATTCCCCGTTCCTGGAGCAACAAAGTCGGATATCGATATATCTAATGTACTTATTTCCTCCAACTGCCTGCATTTTGCGCACATACGCTCTCCACTCTCTTTAACAAGCCACATATGTAATTCCCGAGATGCATACATGCTGCAAGTACTGCATGCCACAAAGTCCCTTATGATATTGCTAATAATTGAGTTCTTAAATGGCGGAGGACTTGGCATTACGCCACTTGCGACTGCTGCTGAATCCACCATCATTCCTTACTGCCGAGTAGCATAATCTTTAATAATTATTCAATTAATAAATAAGAGGGAAAAAAAGTACAAACATCAGAACATTTAAGTACTAAATATAATAAAATAAAATGAAATATAACTAAATACAGTAACTTAGCTTCGTTTTGTCTTCCACCATTATGCGTTCGAATCCAACGGTACCAAAATATATTATATCGCGACAGTAACTAACTTCCAAAAAACAACCACTGAAGTACACTCGTATTCAGAGAAACAATTTAGCACTCAAAAACATAGAAAAACGGGGAAAAAAGCGGACTATTCACCGATTGAAAATCACTTTCTTCTGCACAGCTCAAATTCACCGCCACGTGCTATGGCGACGCTAGCGCCACCTTTTTTGGGAAAATTTGGAGAAAAGAGCAAAGCTAATAATAATGGCAAATATCTGTTGGATTTCTGCTCAGGACATGGACTGGTTATTGCCCACACCATGTTCCAACATAAAAATGTGCCCAAATTCTCATGGAGAGAAGAGGCAAGTAATAAGAAAAGTCTCATTGACTATGTTATTGTTGATAGTGATGTTTTCTCCCTGGTGCAGGACACCAGAGTGTACAGAGGATTTGAAATTGGAAGTGATCACTATTTAGTCTTGAGCAGGATAAAATTGAATTTCACATTGAAAAGAATAACATGTAAGAAAGTTTTAAAGCGAATAAAAGTTGAGCAGCTCTCAGATGTGAACTATAGACTAAAGTACACAAAGATTATTGAAGAAAAAATGAAAGAGTTTGAGAATAGAAACCAAACCTTGGAGATTCAGTGGCAAGCCTTGAAGAAAGCCCTGATTGATTCAGCTAGAGAGGCATGTGGTGAAGTTGTCTGCAAGGATAGAAAAATTAGAACTCCATGGTGGACACAGGAAGTTAAATTGGCAGTGAAGGAAAAGAAGAATGCATATCAAAAAGTTCCTGGCAAATAAGTCAGCTTGTGCTCTTAGTGAATACAGAGACAAATGCAAGAATGCTAAACACTTTGTAAAACTAGCTAAACAAAAGTCATGGGTGGACTTTGGGAATATAGAAAATAAATATGAAGAAGGTGGCCAAATATTCTGGAAGTTGTTGAAGAAGCTTAGGAATGGAGGAAAGAGTGCTGTAAAACGAATTAGAGATCATAAAGGTGATATGAAAACGGGAGAAAAAAGATATCCTTGAAGTATGGAGTAATTACTTCGAGAAATTGCTAAATCAAACAAGCAGTGATAGCACAGTGGTAAAAAAAACACTGACCAGGCATGCAGTCAGGAATACATATCCATACTTGAAGTAGAAAAAGCCATCAAAGGCTTGAAATGTGGAAATGCAGCAGGAATAGATGATATTCGACCAGAAATGCTGAAGTATGGTGGTATAAGAGTCTTACAGTGGCTGCACTGCATAGTTCGGAAAGCCTGGACAGAGGACGAATTCCAGATGATTGCAGTAGAGCTCTCATAGTAACCATATATAAAAAGGGGAATAAAACTGAATGTGAGAACTACAGGGGTATTTCCCTACTGAGTGTTCCTGGCAAGATCTATGCAAGTATATTTGAGAAACGGTAGAGAAGAATTGTGGAAGAACAAGCTGGATTCAGGCCAAATAGAGGCTGTCAGGATCAGATCTCCACTTTACGACAAATAGTCGAGAAAGCATGGGAATATAACAAAGATCTGTATTTAAGTTTTGTCGATTTGGAAAAGTCATATGACAAGGTGGCAAGAGAGAAGCTATTCATTACACTACAGTTATATGGTGTCAATGGGGCATTATATCAAGCAATACTTAGTCTTTAACTGCTGACTTACAACTCAGATAGAATTGTAGGAAGTACAGGAAGATGGTTTAATATTAAATCTGGTGTGAGACGAGGATGTACATTATCCCCTCTGTTATTCATTATCTATATGGATCACATTATGAAGGAAAGTGGTATTAAACACGATATCAAAATTGGAGATGTTAATGTTAGCTCTTTGCTTTATGCGGATGATGTTATACTTCTAAATAAATTCGCTACAAGTCTGCAAGATTCTCTGACTGAATTGAATAACTGTTGTAATAGATATGGTATGAAGGTCAGCAATAAAAAAGACAATGAAAATAGGCAGAATCATTGAAAATGTCAACTGTGTTGTGAATGGAGAACCTGTCAAACAAGTAAAACATTTCAGCTACTTAGGCACGATTTTTAGTGAAGATGGTAAATTAAATATAGAAATAGACAACAGAATCAGCAAAGCTGGTATGGTGGGAAGTCAATTGAATAAATTCATATGGAATAAGAGAGAAATTAGTCAGAACACTAAATTAGCTGTATACAAGACTGTGTTCAAACCAGTTTTAACTTATGTATCTGAGAGCTGGATCAGAATTAAAACACTTGACCAAAGACTAGAGACTGCAGATATGAGAGTCCTGAGAAAGATTATAGGCGTTAACAGATTTCATTAATGGCAATATCATATTAAAAACGAGGATATTAGGAAAGAACTTGACATTGTCAGCATCCAGGAATGTGTTAGCAGAGCTAATCTCAGGTGGTATGGTCACTTAAACAGAATGGGCAAAGAAAGATTAGCAAAACAAATGTTCTCTGGTAGGTTGGCAGCAAAACAACCCAGAGGAAGACCAAGATATAGGTGGATTGATACTGAACAAAGTGCCTTAGACGATAGAAATATAAGATCTGATAATGTTGGAGTCTTGACAAATAACAGACTGATTTGAAGGAAAATTGTAGATAGGAAGTTAGTGATGATGTAATTTTTTTTTCATGTAGTACTATCATATCCTGTGCACCCCTTGAGGGTACATGGCAGGAATTTGATGATGATGATAATTCTCACAGTAGTCTATGGCTCAAAATGCTGGATCTTAAGAAAAAAAGAAATGGAAAAACTCAATGCTTTGGAAATGAAATGCCTAAGAAAAATCAATAGAACAAACTTGACAGAAAGAAAAACAAATTAAAAGAATCAAAGAAGAAATTAACTTTAAAGAAACAATAATTACTGCACTAAAAAGAGTTAAGCTGGTTTGTACATGTTTCAAGAATGAACTTAGAATGACTACCAAACATATTATTAAATTGTAGAATCGAAGAACAGCCCAGCAGAGGAAGAACAAGAAAGAAATGGATTGAGAACATTAATGAAAGAAACCACTTCAACTGCATAATAGAACTTCATAAAAAGATAGCAGACTGAAAAAAATGACAAAGATTCCTCTTTGAGGAACCCATGCTCAATGAACTGAAGAGAAGGAAATAATTTTATATATATATATATATATATATATTGGTAGTACAGTATTATACTCTTTTCCTTCTACCGGAATGGAAATTTTATTATTATTTGTTTGTATAGTATATCTAAACTCTGCGTTACAATTTATTTACCATTTTTTAATAATTCATTATTGATATTATCTAGACCTGGTGATTTCCTATTCTTCAGTTTTTTAATTTCATTTTCAATTTCATGTTTATTCAGTTTTTATCTCTGTTGTATATATTTCTTCTTCTTGGTTAGTTTGCTTACTTAGTTCTGTTATTTCAGCTATTTAATTCTAAAGGTTTTTAACATAATTTTCTAATTCTTCTTTTTCAACTTTTAATATTGGAATATATCTACTTCCTCTTTCTTTTGTGTATTAATAAATCTCCACATTTGTTTCTGTATACAATAAAAATCGTATTCAAGTTCTCTTATATATGATTCCCAAACTTGATTTTTGCTTTCTATTTTCTTTTGATCAAATTTATTTCTTGATATTCATTCCAATTCTCTGTTGTTTTCATTTGTAGATATTTTCTTTCGTTAATATTTTTATTTCTTTGTTAAACCATGGAGGCTGTTTTTTACTTTTCTTATTTTCTTTTTTTTACCACTAATACTTCTGTTGCTATTTCAGTTAAATTTGTATTAAAAATCTTCCAATTATCTTCTGCATGTTGTTTGCTGCTTAGTGAGTTATATTGGTACTTTTCTTTTAATCTATTGTCGTATATTTATCCTTTCTTCTTTTAATAAATCCACATTAAATTCAGAAGGATGAAGAGATGTTGGAAAGGGTCCAAAGGCGACTGACTAAGGTAGTTTCTGACCTCTGGAATGTTGAGTATGAGGAAAGATTGAGAAGATGTAATTTGCAGAGTCTGGTGGAGAGAAGGAAGGGGGAAATATGATAGAGACCTACAAGTTGGTAAGGGGTTGTTATAAAATCAGTGGTGGAGAAGTTCTACAGAGAATAGTGGGAGATCAGGGGAGAACCAGAGGTCATCCTTGGGAACTGTATAAAGAGGGTGTGAGTAGGGAAGTGAGAGGCAGGTTTTTTTTCATGCAGAGTTGTGAATGATTGGAATGCCTTGCCTGAGAGTGTGGTGTCTGCAAGGAGTTTGAGTGTGTTTAAGACACTGTATGATGAGATGTGTGCGATAAAAGAACCTCCCAGATGAGTCTTTGACTCCATGAGGTCTTGGGAAATAATAATAATAATAATAATTTTATTTCAGCATTGTGTTGATTTTCTTTAAATTTTATTTTCACAGCTTTCTTGTAAAGTCTTAGTTTATATATTAACAGGTTATGGTCACTTCCAATTTCTGCTAATGTTAACACTAACATCTATTTCTGATGGATGTATTACTTTATTGCATATAATATAGTCTATTATTGATTCCTGTCCTCTTGGGTTTCCTTTTTTTTTTTTTTTCATGCTGATAAAATGCATTATTTTTAACTTATTTACACCGAATTGCATCAATGTTTCTCCATTATTGTTTGTTTGTTCATTAAATCTTTGCATAATTCCATGTATTGGTATATTTCCTATTCTTGCATTTAAGTCTCCCATTATAATTAACTTTTCGTTTGGTTTTATTTTTTGTACTATTTGTTGTAGATCCTCATAAAATTCTTCTTCTTTTTTTTTTTTTTTTTCTTTTCTTTTTCTGGAATGTAATTATATTTATTTTACCTCTATCTGTTTTTATCCTAACTATTAATATTCATTATTGCATTTCCTTTTATTTTGTTTCTTTTGGTTATTTCTTCAATTAGTTCTTCCTACTTTCCATTAATTGCTTTTATTTTCCTAGATCCTAAATGAGTCTTTGACCCATGAAGTCTTGTTTAATAATAATAATAATTCCATGCTGCTAGTTTTATTATTCTGTATTATTCTTTTCCTTTTCCGATCAATATCCTATTTTTCCATCAGATTCATATTTGTCTTAGTTTCCTGATCAGTATTGAAAGTACAATGATGATTTGCTAGCCCAATCACCAGACACCTCCCACGTTAGCTGGAAATATTTATGTAGCCTTCATGCGTAGGGTCGCCCTTCTGGAAAACCAAGCTTCCTACATACTTTACCTACATCTCCCGTTCACCTCTCCATCATGATAACTTGTAGGTAGAATATTTAAAGAGAGACGTCATTATATACTGCATAATCCCATACACACCCCTAGTTGCCTTCACTTCACACAATTTAAAGTAAAAATTCCAATCCAGAAAATGAGTAAAGATAAAAATTCAATAACTGGGAATTCATAAAGTGAGAACTACTTATATTATATATATTTTAATGAAAAATTGCGTACTTGGAAAAATATATACGTTAACCTCCCAACAGGCCAGAACGTCTATTTTTATATCCAGCAAAATCTTTTATGATGCATGAATGTGCAGTAAACCTTCACACTGAAGAGAATTTGTGATTATCATTACATCTCATTTGCCAATAACATACGCAGTTACTTGTTCCATGCTGGGTAACTGGTTGTTTGGGTAACTGGTTTATAGTTTATTTGGCACATAAACTACAAAGCTCATACTGTGCCATACTAGAGGTTACAACATTAGCATTTACAGAAAATTCTAAAGACTATGTCTGTAGAAGGTCTGCACATTTAGCCTAGTGGCTTTGTGCTTCGCATCCATATGCCTGCGGAAGGAGTTTCCTAGGTTTGACTCCCGTCGGAGATGTGAGGTGCTGAAGGATCTTCCTCAGCCTTAGCCAGTCTTGGGTTTTTTGGA
Source organism: Typopeltis vanoorti (assembly GCF_054136105.1). Lineage (NCBI taxonomy): Eukaryota > Metazoa > Arthropoda > Arachnida > Uropygi > Thelyphonidae > Typopeltis > Typopeltis vanoorti. The sequence continues at coordinate 82,765,143 of NC_143572.1, forward strand.
CAGCAGGGTTTTTTCCTCAGTTTATCCTGGGGTTTTTCATCCTGCAAAGCAGGCAAACCAGCCTTGAGAACTGAACACTGCAGACAAAGGATACACCAGGGCATAGGGCTGACCACCTTACCCTGTGAACGGCTGAAGTTCGTTGATTAGAAAACCCTCAACACAACAAGGTAAAAGAGGGATAAAGAAAATGAAATATCTGTAGAAGAATCGAGTTCCACAAAAGCATCTACAGATAAACAGAACTGCTGCAGAGGGCACAGCAACACACAAGGTCAGAGGTTATTACAGTAGTGCAAACATAGTTAACAATGTAAGTTAATACACAAAACACTAAACCAAGGAATGCATTATCTACATATAAGTAAAATTATAATAGATGCTTTTATAGCAGTACAAAAATAGGCAGAAAGGGATTATTATATAATATGCGTGGATGAAAATTAAATTTAGCAGTGTGGTATAAACAGAATTACTAGTAGGTACACAAATGGACAAGATGTCCTACAACACTACATGATTATTCGAAAAATAAAGTAGTAAATAAGATGCATACACAAAATTTATGTTAGGCAATGTATCTACATATCAACAAAATTACTGCAGAGGTTTCAGATTAGATAATATAATAGATTACAGTACGGGTTAACATATGTATATACAAAACAAGTCAAGGAAAGTAGTATCTACATATAGTAAGATTTCAACAAACATCATTATACTAATACATAAAGAGTTTGTAAGGAATTATTATACAGCATATATGCATAAAATTTAAGTTTAGCATTTTGGTATTTACATATTAACAAAATTACAGCAGGGTGATACAAATATACAAGATCAAGGCCTACGGTAATACATAATTGGTCAGATTTAACCTAATGAATAATATGCATGTATAAAAGTTAAGTTAGGCAAAAAAGTATTTATATATAAACAAATTTATAGTCAAATGTGTTTGTACAAATTAATTCTTTCTAAAAAATTATAAACATCATGCAATTTGCCTGAGTCTACTAGCATTTCATTAAGTGTATACGGCTCAGTTAGATAGGTGAAAATTTCATTCCTCTCTCGTGTAAATATTTGACAATCTACCAGAATATGATGAATAGTGAGATGTGTGTTGCATTTTTCACTTATGGGAGGGTCATCCGCTCTCAGTAAATGAGAATGCGTAAGGTGACTGTGACCTATGCAGAGCATAGCAAGAACAACCTCCTCGTTTCTCTTTGTACGTTGACTAGAATGCTAGTGTTTAATTTCTGGTTTAATGGTATATAATTTGTTTGTTAATGCTTCTTGCCATGTTGACTCCCACTAAGCAATTAGCTTTGATCTTATAAGCTGTCTATAGTCTGTATGTGGAACTGTCAAACCGTATGTGGGGAAGGTATGAGCTGATTTAGCAGCTTTAGTCTCATTTCCTTTAATTCCGATGTGGCTGGGAAAATCCAGCAGAACTGAACATTAAAATTAAGGATTTTCATTTTGTGAAGCAGGTGTAGCACCTCATAAAGTACTGAATGTGAATTATTCATAGGAGAGGAGATAGCCTGTAAAGAGCTCAATGAGTCTGTATGAATTATACACTTTCGGTGGCAGTTTTCTTTCTAAATACTAGAGAAGTCTGGCATTAATCATTTTCTCTAGTATCTTAATGAATTTTTATATATCCTAATGAAGACAGCTGGTCAGAGCAATGGGTTGGTAATTATTTGCTTGTAATGGATCTTTTCCTGGTTTTGGGATAGCAATGACAATTGACATGTGCCAAGAATTTGGAAACTCTTCCTCTGCAAGTATTTTATTGTATAATAGAATACTTGCAGAATAGAATAGAATATTGTAAGAGAAGAAGATCTATAGAGGATGATTGTAGATGTTTTATCATTTCATAATCGATGTCATCAGGCCCTACTGCACTAGGGTGAGATTGTAGGAGAGCTATTTTTAGTTCTTTTTTAACAAATGGCTGAAGAATGTTGGTAGAAAAATTAAGCCTTTGTTTCTCTTGCTGCTCTTTCAGTATTAAAAATTCAGGAGAATGCGAAGCTGTTGCTGAGATTCTACAAAAGTTTCTCCCAACGTATCTGCAATAGTTTTGGGATCAGCAATAACACTTCCATTATGGTCTAAGGTAGACAAACAATGTGTTCTGTATCGGCCCTTCATTCCAGATTTTATCCCATACAATTTTTGGACTGGTCATTTAATTAATTGATGTAGTAAATTGAATCCACGATTGTTTTTGACTCTGATATCTTACATAACGTGCTTTGGCTCGAGCATGCTTGAAAGCTATTAATTTTGATGTGGTGGGATATCTAAGAAATATGCCCCAAGCTCTGTGTTGATCTTTTTTGGCTGTCTGACATTCTGGGTTCCACCAATGCTTTGGATAGATTTTATCCCATACAATTTTTGGACTGGTCATTTGATTAATTGATGTAGTAAATTGGATCCATGATTGTTTTTGACTCTGATATCTTACATAACGTGCTTTGGCTCGAGCATGCTTGAAAGCTATTAATTTTGATGTGGTGGGATATCTAAGAAATATGCCCCAAGCTCTGTGTTGATCTTTTTTGGCTGTCTGACATTCTGGGTTCCACCAATGCTTTGGATAGATTTTATCCCATACAATTTTTGGACTGGTCATTTGATTAATTGATGTAGTAAATTGGATCCATGATTGTTTTTGACTCTGATATCTTACATAATGTGCTTTGGCTTGAGCATGCTTGAAAGCTATTAAGTTTGATGTGGTGGGGTATCTAAGAAATATGCCCCAAGATCTGTGTTGATCTTTTTTGGCTGTTTCTCATTCTGGGTTCCACCAAGGCTTTGGATAGATTGGAAACCGGGATGATGTTTTTGGGATGGAGGCTGTTGCTGCTTGGACAATGCATTCTGTTATATATTTTACCGCTTCATTGATAGATGTTTGACTGATGGCATCAGCATTAAATTTTGCAAGATGAGAGAAAGTGTTCCATTCAGCCTGGTCAATTTTCAATATAGGTATCTGTGTGGGTGAACATGGTTCCTGTGAAGACATTGTGCAGAGAACAGGAAAGTGATCTCTTCCATATGTTTTCTTCAATGTCCCACGTGAGTAGTGGAAGAATGGAAGGCGAGCAGATTGTAAGATCAATTGCAGAATATGAACGGGTAGGCATATGGAAGAAAGAATTGAGTTTATTATTGAAAATGGAGAGGTTATTATTATCAAGAATTCTTTCAATGATTTGGCCACGTCTATTAGTGTTGGTACTATCCCATAGCGTATTGTGACCATTAAAGTCACCCATCAAAAGTATGGGTTCAGGCAGTGGCGAGATAAGGTTAACAAGATCAATTTCATTTAACTCTGCATTTGGTGGTAAATAAATTGAACATACTGTAATAAGAAATCCCATCACAGAGAAGGGAATCGCTACTGCTTCCAGAGAAGTATTAATTTGGACCTGATGGAAAGGAATATGACTGCCCACTAGGATAGCTACTCTTCCATAAGCAGGATTACCTCCATTTCTGTGCTTACATACAACAGTGAAATTCCTGAAGGTACAGTCCTCATTTGGTCTGTAACAATTGTTTCTGCAACAACATCTTGATATCGTCAGTATTCTGGCAAATCCCACGACAGTTCAATTGTAAAAATTTTCCTGTTGTCTTCATTTTATTGGCTTTTCTGTTTTTCAGGAGGTTGAGGGCTTACTTTTGTGAGATTTATATTTATCCACTGTTTTAGGGAGGGCCAGTGTCCATCTCTTCCTCTGGTAGAGTGTTCAAAACATCAAATGTATTAGGGTCAGTTGGTATGTTTAGTTTGTTTTCAGTAGGTACAGAGGTATCCATTTTTTCTGAGTGAGTGTCTGGTGGTTTATCTTTGAGTGATGTCTCCGGCATAATTTTTTGACAGGTGAGGTTTCATCGAATGGGACCATTTTTGAAGTTGTCTCTGGAGTAAGGCCATAGGTCATGTGATTAATTACTCAACAGAAAAGCACTTGTGATCGTAAAGTTCAGGTATGGTGAATTTATCAGATGGTGGAATAGACATACATGTTTGAGCTGCTGTTGGCACTTTTTTAATTGTTACTTTTTCAGCATATGTAATGGTGGCCAGCTTTCTTTTTGCATCCTGATATTTTATGGTTTGTTCTGTTTTAATTTTTTGTATCTCTTTTTCATCTTTCCATTTCTGACATGTACAAGAGTAAGCTGGATGATCTCCCTGACAGTTGACATATTTAGATTTTTATTTCACAGCAAGATTTATTGTCATGTTCTTTACTACCACATTGGGCACAGGTAGTAGAACCAAGACAGGCAGTTTGGGCATGTCCATATATATGATATTCAAAGCATCTCAGCAGGTTATGGATGTACATTCTAACAGGAGAGCATGAGATACCCTGCTTTTACAGATGTCAGAGGGCTAGGTGTATCAAAAGTAAGGATGATGTTCTTGGTTGAGACCAGGCGACTATCCCTACATATCAGGATGCACCTTACACCCATCACTCCTTGATTTTTAAGTTCTGAACATATCCTCCCATCAGGAACATCAAAAAGATCCCATTCTGATATCACTCCTCTACTGGAATTCAGTATTCTGTGAGGTGTTACTGCAATTTGTATTCTACCCATTGTAGTTGTTCTCAGTAGTTTCTCGGAATGTTGTTTACACATTGTTTCCACGAGGATATCACCAGAATGCAATTTCTTGACAGTTTTGGGAGGCCCTTCCAGTCCTTCGAAACCTTTTTGGATAAAAATGTGAAAATTTCCCAATTGGTTTTTCACCTGTTGCATGAATGATTAAAAAGGTTGGTACATTTATGTTAGTATCCGATATCTTTTGTATTTTGCTTCTGTTTCCATATGCTGTATCTATAGTATCAATACTTGGTTGGTAGGGTTACTGAAACATTTGAGGATGAAGGATTCATATTTAAGGAGTTTTTAGTTTGGTGCCAGAGCTCCCCACTCACCATGGAGTCATACATGGATGCCCACTACCTGGCAAGCAAAGACGGTGCTCAGGAGTGGAATGCCAGGGCTACTCTGGATGATATACCGGTGCTGCAGCACTTAGAATGATGAACAGAAGGAAATTCAAAGAAATAAGAATAGAGAATAATATCAACAGAAGAATGGCTGTTCATGCTACCTACAAATTTAAGTCGCAATTGCTCGTCTAGTAATAATTGACACACAACCAACTGAATAAAATGGTATTTTTAAGAAATTCACTCTCGGATTGAAAAGCCATTTTTAAACTTTGACCGTTATTTTACAGTTTAGATGTTTGCAACAAATATGTTCATATCTAACGTCATTCTCAGAGTTATTCCTGAGGACATGTTCAACTTCAGAATGTAATACGGCCCCATGACTCCGCTTAGCGTATTATTTTGTCATGATGCGTTTGGCAAAAAGAAATCAGGTTTGTTAAAACAAAATCATTTAAAGAGCGATAATACTCTGTTATTTTCCATTGAAAGTTTAATCATTATTTTTCTTTCCACTATTCATTACAAATATTAAATTTCTCGATTAAAATTCATACATTAATTGCTACTAAATATTAGTTGATATGTTGAGAATATTTTATTTAATAAATGGAGTTTTAATTTATTATTAATTACATCGTTTTTCTTTACAGATTGTGAATATTTTTACTGCCATGAGACATTTTGCCTACTAATGTTAAAACCAAGCTGATAAGCAGCAATGTATGAAGAATCTGAAGTTGTAGGAAACATTTCAGGCTGGATTTGCGAAATAAAAATAAAATAAAACTTCATTTTCCGAAGAGATTGCACTTCTAGTGGCGTAACGGAAAAGCATCAAAATGAGAATGGAATTGATGACCCAAATTCAAAACTTAATGAGTAATTCTACTCCTGCAACAGTGAAGGTGTGAAAATATCTTAACTGGGATGAAAATAGGGAAAAGTATTTCGCTTGTGCGTCATCCAAGACTCAGTTTCTATATCAGAGTAATATGAACCAACATCAAAAAAACGCACAATAATCAGTCGGATTTAAAAAAACAAACAAACAATATGTGCAATGTATGCCACAAATTAAACGATTAGATCAACTTAAAACGTACGAGACAATTTATAGCAATCGAACAATAACAGAGTCCAGAGATAAAAAGGCATGCGAAAAATGAGGGGAAAACTTTCTTCATCATAACAGACTAAAAAAACACCAGAAAATGCACGTGGAAGAATGAAAAACATTCTTTCTGTACGACATATCAGAATTTCTTTGATTCAGCAAATCTTCCAGAGCATCTGAAAATGCACTCAATCGAGAAGCTATTTTCATGTGAAAATTACAGCGAGATCTCTTACTCGCTTACACACACGGAAGAGGCACAAGGCTACAGTGAACTGCAATGAAAATCTGTTGACATGTGAAATATGCTACAGGAGGTTTTCCAGTTTATATTATTTGAAGATACAGAACTTTTGTTTCACGCATCAGAATGACTTTTTCAAGTGCGAAAAATACAAGAAAACATATCGCTTAAATCCTGTCTTCAAAGACATAAAACTGGCTCATACTGGGAAACGTTTACATTTTTCTGAGCATAAAAAAGTTTTCCTATTTTAGTTCTTTTGAGCTGCATTTGAGAAATTGTAAACACTACAAACATTTCCCGATTAAATTACCAGGCATACAGAACACAAATACAGCCGACCAGAAATCAATCTGCAAATTTCCTGGTTGCCAAAATTTCCAAATTTCCAAATTTCCAAATTGCCACTCACTTCACAGGAAAGGTGTTTCCTGTGAAGTGAGTGGCAAATCATTTTCCTCAATGGCATTTCTTAAAACACATTCCCTTCTTCACACTAATGACAAGGCTTTTTAATCCCAAATATGCCAGAAGACATTTGCTCTCTCTCTCCTATAAAGTAAAACGCCAAATATTTAGTGTTCACTTGCAAGAGAAACCTTTCACCTGTGAAATATGCAAAAGTGCATTTTATGATAAAGGAAGGCTTTTATTTCACATCAGAGCAGTTCAGGCGAAAGAGAATCCATCTCAGTGTGAAATTTGTAGGGAATTATATGTCTATAAACAAAGCCTTAAAAAGCATCAAGGATCTCACAGTGAAATAAAACCTTTTAACTATTATTTTTACTTCTACGTTTTCAATTGTATGGTCCCTTAAAAGGCACCAAAATCTTCATGCACTCAATGAAGAATGAAGAAAAGCTTTTTCGCATAAAATACATGGCAAACAATATTCTCAATCATAAAAACCACATCATAAGGCACACTAAAGATGATCTCGTTTACATCCGGAATGTTACACGAAATTCTTCGACTAGTCTCACCTGAGGCGTCACGAAAGAGTTCTCATCAGAGAGGAAACCCTTTCCATGTGAAATTAGCAACATGAGGTTTTCAGACAGTCCGAATCTGAAAAGTTCATCTGAGAGTTCATACTGGTGAGAATACTTTCACTTGAGAAATGTGTAGCTCTACGTTTTCGGTTATACAGTCGGTTAAAAAGCAAAAAAAATGCTACGATCTGATTGATGAAAAACGTTTTACGTGTAAAATATGTGACTAACAATTTTCTACATCAGGCTTCATAAACAATGAAAAGGCACACCACAGATTGCTCCTCTGCAAGCGAAATGTGTCACGAAAAATCCCTCAACTGGTTTAACCTGAAAACACACGACAGACTTCACACCGGAGAGAAACCATTTCCATGCGATATTTGCAACAGGAAGTTTTCTAAGAGTTAGGATCTCAAAAGACATCTAAAAGTTCATACTGGTGAGAAACCTTTTCAGTGCGAAATTTGCAACAAGTTTTCAAACAGTTCAAGTCTGTAAGGTCATCTAAGAGTTCATAGTGATGAGAAACCTTTTCTATTCGAAATTTGCAACAAGAAGTTTACACAGAGTTCGAGTCTGAAAAGTCATCTAAGAGTGCATACTGGTGAGAAACCGTTTCTGTGCGAAATTTGTAACAAGAAATTTTCACTCAGTTCGATTCTGAAAAATCATCTAAGAGTGCGCACTGGTGAGAAACCTTTTCTATGCGAAATTTGCAACAAGAAGTTTACACAGAGTTCGAGTCTAAAAACTCATCTAAGAGTTCACACTGGTGAGAAACCTTTTCTATGCGAAATTTGCAACGACGTTTACGCAGAGTTCGAGCTTGAAAAGTCATCTAAGAGTTCATACTGCTGAGAAACATTTTCTATGCGAAATTTGCAACAAGAAGTTTTCAGACAGTTCGAGCATGAAAAGTCATCTAAGAGTGCATATTGGTGAGAATCCTTTCACTTGTCCTATGTGTAGCTCTAGGTTTTTTGTTATAGAGCTCATTAAAAAACAACAAAACTGCTATCTGATTGATGAAAAGTTTTTTACATGTAAAATATGTGGCAATCAATTTTCTGAATCAGGCTATCTTAAAGAAACACATGAAAAGCGCACTGCAGATTGCTCCTTTTCATCAGAAATCTCACGAGAAATTCCTCGACACGTTTAACCTGAAAACACACGAAAGAGTGCACACCAGAGAGAATCCGTTTCCATGCAAAATTTGCAACAAGAGGTTTCCACACAGTTCTAATCTGGAAAGTCATCTAAGAGTTAATACTGGTGAGAAACCTTTTCTATGCGAAATTTGCAACAAGAAGTTTTCAGACAGTTCGAGTCTGAAAAGTCATCTAAGAGTTCACACTGGTGAGAAACCTTTTCTATGTGAAATTTGCAGCAAGAAGTTTTCTAACAGTTGGGATCTCGAAAGTCATCTAAGAGTTCATACTGGTGAGAAACCTTTTCAATGCGAAATTTGCAACAAAAAGTTTTCAGGTCGCACGGGTCTGAGAACTGATTTAAGAGTGCATACTGGTGAGAAACCGTTTCTGTGCGAAATTTGCAACAAGTGATTTTCACAGAGTTCGAATCTGAAAAGCCATCTAAGAGTTCATACAAGCGGGAATACTTTCACTTGACTTGTGTAGCTCTACATTTTCGGCAATACAGTCCCTTAAAAAGCACCATAAACGCTACTATCCAATTGATGAAAAGCTTTTTACATGTAAAATATGTGGTAAAGAATATTTTTGAATCAGGATATCTTAAAAAACACATGAAAAGATACACTACATATTGCTCCTTTGCATGCGAAAACTGTCACAAGAAATTCCTCGAGTCGTTGAACCTGAAAAGACCGAAACCGCTCACAGCAGAGAGTAGCTGCTTCCATGTGAAACGGTTACTGTCTGGTATGAACAACAGGTTTTCACACAGTTCGAGTGTGGAAAGATATTCAACAGTTCATGCTGGTGAGAAATCTTTTCTATATGAAATTTGCAACAATGAATTTTCAGTCAGTTGTTATCTGAAAACTCATCTAAGAGTTCACACTGGTGAGAAACCTTTTCTATGCGAAATATGCAACAAGTTTACAGATAATTAGAGCCTCAAAAGACCTACGACTACATACTGCGAGTAACCGTTCACTTGAACCGTGTATAGCTCTAGGATTTTGGCAGTACAGAGGTGGTGATACCAAGGTTGAAGTAATGCAGAACTTATATTTACCTATACGAGTTGCCACATCCCTTAAAAAGCACCAAACACGCTACCATCTTGACAGAAGAAAAGTTTATTTCGTGTAAAATATGTGGGAAACAATTTTCCCAATAAGGCTTTTTTAAAAATCACATGAAAAGGCACAGCACAGATTACTTCTTTACATGCAAGATCTCTCTCAAGAAATTTTCGATTCGTCTCAGCTGAAATGACACGAAAGTTTTCACACTAGGGAGAAACTTCATGTGAAATTTACAAGAGGTTTTCAGACAGTTTGAGTCTTTTTTTTTTGCTACTAATATGGAAATGAAATCCTCTTAAAGGAATCGATACCTAACTGACTAACTACAATTTTCTTTTCTTTTTTTTTTTTTGATGGTATTCCTTCAGTTTCTCGCATGATGTTTAAATTAAATCGATGACTTTGCACTTGACGATGAAAAGAGAACAAAAATCTGTTTCAAAGAAATGTTTGTTTTTCTCGTACTATGCACCAGGAAGACGAGAAATATTTCAGATCACTCTGATTTTTTTTTTTTTTTCAGTTTTTCTTGAGTACTTTTTTTACATACTAATATCAAGTAACAATGACAATTTGCCGCCAAATATTTTTAATGTGTATCCACACTACCCCTCATCCTTTGAAGTTCACATGTTTGAAGACCGTCAGACTAGGTAAGAATACGAAAGTAATGAAAATCGGGAAACAGCAGCAGCTAGTATACGATAGTGCGCAACTTCAATGTACGCGTTTTTTATTTTTTTCATCATAAATATCAAAGAAAAGTTTTTCAGTGACTTTTTGAATGAATAAAAATTTTGCTTAATTACTTTTATTATTTTCATTATTGGTTTTTTATTTTATTTTTATTTTCACTACCATTTAATATGTTGCGCGTTTTTTTTTTCTAATTTAGTGTGAAATGAGAATTGTATTCATATGCTTTGCAGACAATTTATTACATTTTGAAGTTAATAAAATGCGGTTTTTTTTTGTAAAGTTGTCAGAATATTTTAATAACATAATTGCTTCTAACAAATGCTCATATTAATGTATCAGCTTTTTAAAAAATTATAATAAATAGGTTTCAGATATGACAATGTGTCTCTGGGGATATAACTGAAATTCAATTCTAAAAAAGCAAATTAGATCAAGTGTTGGATCCTACTTGTTCTTAATCTATACTTTGGATCTGACATGGTTACAATTACGATGTTCTTATCTAATTAATAAGTTGTGAGTTGATTTCTAATTCAAATATAGAGAACATTTATATTTAAAGACTGCACCACTCTATATCTGAATTAGTTCAAGAATTGAAGATAACTCAACCCTCAACTATTTCTCCTTAAAATATATATTGGCCGAGTATATTTGACTTACTTAATTTACCCGCTTTGGTTCGAATGTTTTATGAATGGTGCAGTAAAAGAGATTCAGGCAAAATGCAACTTTAGATAAACAAAAACAAACATTTAAGTGTAAAATTTGTGATTTTAAAATTAAGTTTAAATCAGTAATTAAGATATCACAAACATTTTAACTCCTCAGGTAAATTCAATCATTCAACTCATACAATGGTATATCTGTTATCTCTATAATACAGTCTTCTCACAGTTCCTTAAGTTCCAAATACGACAAAAATAGCAGTAATACCTCTTCACAAACACTTTTAAATATACACTTTAGATAACTTCATCAATAGTTACTGTTAATATAAGAATACTCTAGGATGAAACTCACACAACCCTCTGTATAGGAATATTAACGGTTGGAATAATCTTACCGATAATCTTTTTCCATAAACTTACACACAAACATTTTTTATAACTGTAAACACTTTAAACAGTATACGGCATTCATTAAATAAAACTTCTAAGCATTAACTGAATTAATTCACAGTCACAATATACATGAGATGTTCTTGCATGAAGCACTACTGATCACTCATGAATTAAAGTAATACAATAATTCCTTAATTTTAGGTTTTATATGCACAGTTGTTCATCCCTCTGGCATTCAATTAATTCTTTAAGCACTATACTTCTAAATACAACTATCGTTAAACTTCAATTTTCACAGCCTCTACTTATTCTCTACACTTCAAGTACCCTATACTTCAAGGTTCCATATGTCCTTGAAAGATCGGCACTGAAACTAAATCTCAACTCAAGTGTCTCTAGTCTATTTAATAGTCTCAGCTTTTTTCCGTAGCTATAATTGTTATTCTACAACTTATTAGCTAACCGCCTCTCGACTAGTAGACTTTATTTGGCTGCTTGAGTGACTTGCCGACTCGCTATTATCGCACTGTGATTTTCGAATGCCGAATGCTCCGATTCCAACTTAATGCCAATTTCTCTCTAATAAATCTCTAATGCTCTCCTAATTAATTAATAATTGACAATTGACAATTGACATTTATGTCTTTAGGGGTGAAGCAAGATGCTTTTCATATTCCCCGCTATCTGTCGTGGTTACAGTGAGGGTAAAATTTATGAGCAGAATGCTCGCCCTGATTGGGCATGGAGATTATGCATCACTAAAGGAGGCCAATATAGCTTTTGGTCTTCTGTATTTGAATATGTCCGTTGGATCGTATGCTGTAGCTTGTTGAATCAAATCATTGGGGTGTGTGGACGTCTTTAGGAAAAACTTGGTGGCTAAGGATCGTAGAAAAGAGAAGATATAGGGAATATTTGTGTCTCTGTGGAGTTGAATGTTTCTAACATACCACGGAGCATTCAAAATCATTCTCAGGCACTTGTTCTGCACTCGCTGTATTTTGATGATGTTAGCATTAGAGGTGTGGCTCCAGGCCGGAGAGGCATAGGTGATTATAGGACGAATCGTCAACTGGTATAGCTGCAATTTGATTCTGTTGCTGAGCTTATTAATTAATAATTCCAGCGTTTGTCGCTTATATATCTGTTTTTCCCGCCTAAATTCTTCTCGTGACTTTTTTCTAAATACTTTTCAATAAACCTCACGTGGTGTTCCAAACGTATGTAAGTGCTCGCTCACTTACATACGTTTCCATGACAACAAAACAAAATATAATAAAATTGAGCTGTTGCATAACGTTAAACTTTCACAAACAGGAATAAATAAAGAATATTTATATTTCAATTAATGTGCAGTTAAATTATCAAATACAAGTTCTTATAATATTAACATAGTAATAACTAAAATAGCTTAATAATATTTAATACAGTCTTTTCATTATTAATACATATATCTTTGATTAAGTAATTAAATATTAGGCAAAATTAAAGTAGTTATATGAATATTAAATTTTAAAATAAGTTATATACGTTAAATAATATTTACAAATGGCCATTGTGATGGAAGGTCATGTTGGATTCTAAACCAAATAATTACTCTAATCTCGACATAATCAGAATCCAACACAAGTAATCACACAAACATTCGTTCCTCTACTTCAAAATAAGACTTGTGATTCTCTCCTCTAATTTTTGTTCATCGAAATTTAATTGGCAACTTCTTTGAGGAAACTTTGCCTAAATGAACCGAGCAGAGTATTGACTTATATTTATGACAGAGATTTACCTAATTTCTAATCCCATTTCTAATCACTTTAAATTCAAGTTTTGTTTCCCATTCATTTCTCATGATGATGCTCTCTCGGTATGCAAATTTTTCCCGTCACCCCCTACATTTTAATTTCATTTGAGATGACACCATACTTACAAGATTTTGTACATGATCCAACCTATTTCTAGAAGTGCAGTTAGATTATTCAAGAAGTGTTGACCATTATTATAACTTATATCGGCAAAAGGTATCTGTTGAGATTCAAGAGAATTTTGAAAAAGTTCATATTGTTTTTTATTTTGGAACATTTACAGTCGACTGTAATTACCAAGTTTTTTTTTAGGGTCATTTATTCAAATTTCGGGCATTATTTCATTTATTAACATATTACAATCACTGCATTATAAAATAATAAAACAAGTATTAAGGAAATGGAAGGAAAATGCCCCTGTCAAAGGCCCTAGACGGGATGGGCGAAGCATGTCGGGAGTATTACTCCTAGTAGGGCTATCCAAGGTGTGAAGGCCATCCCACTATGCCCAGCTAAATGGTAGCAGGTTATCACAGAAGAGGAGATGGGTGCTATCTGCCTTCATTTATTGCCCATTAGACATTCGTGGCAAAGGATTTAACACAGCATACCATGCCGGCTTGTCGCCCAGTTCAACCAGATCTGCATTTCTATTTGGTAGCAGCTCCAGGGATGGCAATAAGAAGTTAGAGACTGGCACTATCACTGACCAAAATAATGAAAAAACTTCATCCAGATTCAGTCTCAGCAACTATTTAATTACCAGAACCTTAAATATTTGGACTACTACAATCAGGTCAACTCAAACTACTACAGCACTAATTAAAAAGGTATTAATGGACTGTTATGGGACTTCGTGAAATTCGATGACAGAAACGGGAGAGCTAACAACCGATGAAGGACATTTGCTTCTTTGCTCTGGATGTGATTGCAGCACAAAAGAAGGTGTTGGGTTTTTTATACACAACATCACGAAATTCTGTCATGGAATTTAATTCTATCAATAGCAGAATTGCTTTAGGCCTCCTAAGAGGAAAACCACTCAATATCACCATCATGCATGTCTATGCCCCAACCACAGGCCATGAGGATTCCGAAGTAGAGGAGTTTTATGGTCAACTTAATGTAACAATCACCAGGGCGATTAGAAGAGAACTTATGATTGTACAGGGCGATTGGAATGCCAAAATTTGAACAGATTTTCGCTAAAGGTATTCTCCCATTTGTCGGAGCGTATGGCTATGGGGAGACAAATGAAAGATGTTTTGAATTGATCAATTTTGCCTCAAAAAGTGAACTCGCCATTCCAACACAATGTTTCCCCATAAACCTTCCAGAAGCTGGACATAGACTTCCCCTGATGGTATAACACAATCAAATCGACTTTATCCTTTTTAAGCACAAAATTTAAAAACTGTCAACTGTCAAAAAAAGGATCAGATAATTTCCTGGAACCGACATTGGCAATGACCACAATATGAAAATGAGAGAAATATTACCTACAAAGTGAACTCGTAAAAGATATAATATAGGAAAATTAAAAGACCCACAAATAAATACATTATATAAATACAAAATTTTGACACAAGCTTCAAAAAAATAATATCGAATCTAAAACCAAACACTTCTCACAAAAGATAACTGAAACAGCTGAAGAAATTCTTGGATAGAAAGGGAAATCCAATAAACCATGGATAACCAAAAATATTTTGGACCTTTGTGACGAAAGAAGAAATTTAAAATCTCATATTAAGAGTGGTGACAATAGAGAGCATTATAAAAATATTACCAAGATTATTAAAAATGCAGTCAAACATGCTAGAAACTATGGATACTAGATAAATGCAAAACATAGAAGAGGACCTAAATAAAAATAATCGTAAAAGTGCTTTTCAAATTATCAATAAATTAATCAAACCTTTTACTGCAACTAATTGGAGTATAGAAGATGAAGATGGAACTCTTATCACGGATAACCAGAAAATAGTTGATAGATGGAAATGTTACACCACCAAGCTTTTTCGAAATAACCTCCAACAGACTGATGATATTTAGGACGGAATTTTGCCAGGAGGATTGGAGAAAAGAGATTACCCGATATTAAAAGAAGTCATTGTAGCAGTTAGCTCCTCATAAACAGAAAAATCACCGGGAGTTGATGTTGTTGCAATGGAACTGATACGCGAAGGAGGTAACATCATCATAGACACTTTGCTGAATTTATTTCAGGAAGTATGGAACTATTACCAAAAAGGGAATCAGCAGCAAATATAGCAACTATAGAACAATAAGTCTTATTAGCCATACAAGCAAAATCCTGTTAAAAATATTGTCAAGAATCGAAAAGAAAATAGAAAGCAGACTATCAGATGAACATCTAGAATTTCTAGATGCGCAACATCTAGAAGTATTGAAACAAGAAAGAAAGAACACATAGGCTATGTAAGGAATAATAGACAAGATATATCAGGACTTTCTTCCCACTTCGCCTCTACCAGCCATAATATTCAATGGGATATGAGTCATATGCCCTACATAAAAGACAACTACCATTCCAGAACATTCAAAGAAGCTGCTACAGTCGCCCGTTCAACAGGTAACTTAAATAAGAATCAAGGCCTAATCCAACCAGATATATGGAAAACTCTAATCAGATCATTTAACCAAAAAGAAATGAACTTTCATGAAAATTATAATAAATATCTCAACAAATAAAACGTATTTGCGACACACGTAATGTATCACGTTCAGTGATAACTTTATATAATTTTTAGAACTGTCGGTTAGTTTCCTAGTTTGTGTTACTTTCCGTTGCTTACCAGTGTATCCCTGAAAATGCTGACATATATTAGTCAGTGAAACATGTCGGATATTAAACAATTATTTACTTGACTAACATACCGAATTAAGTCTTTAATTTATTAATACTAGTGGCCAAGAAAAAAGGTCATAATATTCTGCTGATTATTATTCTTGCCTTGAGGTATGTTATGATGCTCCATTCTTGTCGTGTAAATGAAATAAAAGAGGTTCTCTGCTTTCGAACATGGTGCGGTTTTGTTCAATGTCAATACATGGGCTACTTTGTTTTTCTCTTTAGTTCTGCTTGTTTTTGCGTATTCTACTTTTCCTTAACCCTCTCCTGCATGAATTTTCATATACATTTATAAAAAATTATGATGATACAGTATCATTTAATCTTACAGTATTATCATGAATGCATTAATTTTACTAAATGTATGGCATGTATATGTTTAAAATGGTATGCCATTAAAGAGAATCTTGTTGATGAGTCTTGTAGGGTAGCCACATAGGGATAGATCTCTGGATATTTTCATTAATTCCTTCTTGTAAGTCGTCTGGAGTTGTGTTCTCATATGAGAACACATCATTTTTATGTGTTCTCATATGAGCACACATAGTATTTGTCCTCATATGAGGCCATTATGCATGAGAGGGTTAAACTATTCTTTTCACAAAAGAACCAAGAATCACTGATCAAGTAAATGAATGAAATTGTTAAATGTCCTCGATCTTGGAAATTCTTGACATTTCAAGTGGATGGTCTGGAAGACACTGATGGTGAAAATAGTTGCACTTCCAGCTTTACACTCTTCAGGATTAAATAAGCCCGTGCAAGTCACTCCATCAAATAAACAACAAGTGGCAGCACAAGAAAGTCTTGATCACATTTCGCCATCCGTTGTGACACTGACAACGAAAATTCGTTAAAAATATTTGAACAAAAATGAAGCATGTTGAGAAATTGTTTATGCAAATATTTCCTTTGTATGAAGTTCTTGTTCATAATGAATTTTAAATCATTTCACCTGTCCTTCATTTTTTCAAGCTGCTAGTGTTCCAGTTGTTGATAAAAAGAAATCTGAAGGATGAACATCCAAATGAATGCAATGCAGCTAATCATGTCCATATGGCATCCATTTTAATCATCATTTTCGAAATTTATGATGGCATAATTTAAATAAAAAACCTTGGGAGGAGACGGAGAGTATGGCAGGAATAAATATGGTTTGATGGAGCAGAAACTGATCTCGTAAAATTTATTGCCCAATTATGTGTATTTTTCTGGTTTGTGTATGTTTCGCTCCGTTTTCTAAGAATTTTCTTTTGTTTACTGAGACTCAGTATACATTTAATGCAAAACACAATACATAATATCCTATTATTATCGGAATTATCCAAACTTTCGGGAATCCTACATTCATTAGTTGTTATTTTAGTATCAGCGGCTCTTCTGTCTTATTAATCTCACGTTTGCTGGTATTTTGTTGTAGATTGACATCGTCTTATATACAGTATATATACACACACACACATACACACACACACACACACACACACACAGAAGTATTCATTTTTATTAAGGGATACATAAATTTTTTCTGTCTGTTGTTTATTCGAGTCGAAGACTAGAATAAAAATGTTTCTATAACGCTGAAAAACTTTTCAACCTCAACCGATGTTATACTGCACAAGCAAGAGAAACAATTAGCTTTTTCATCATTAGATACAGTAAATAGATTCTTAACACCTGTACTATATTTAGGAACAATTAGTGTAAGACAACTCGAACGACGCACTTAATGGAAAAACACTTCACTCCCGCAGACTATGCTGGATGCATTTGTCAACCACTTTCAAATATTCACTTCAAGAAAAGATGTGTAACAGCTGTTTGTAATACCGCCATTGGATACAGAAAAAAACACTCAATTTATGAAAAGCAAAATGAATATATATAACTTGAAATCAGTTTGAATCGCACTTCAGATATATTCGATATCATCCAGACACTTCAATTCTAATTGCGTTGAAGTGTCTGGATGGAACTAAAGCTTTGGGAAAATGCGACCGCTCGACAGTGAAGCATATATACTCTAAAAGCTAGTACCCGCCAGGGAATAAGATAATGGCAGACACCCAGGTGCAAACAAGACGTGTTAATATAATTTTAAATATGAAAAGCATAAAGGTCAAATGAACAAAATCCTTTAAATGCCTAAAAGAGGATAATAATCAAGGAGCATACTTAAAAATTCTACATAATTTCCTTGATTAGTTGAATTTTCAGACTCATCATGGCCTCTCAAAGAACGCTATTGCTTAACCAAATAGCAAACAACATCAAATAATATTTTTAAAATGTGTCGATTTTTCTTTACCTGTTTATTATGATGAGTAACTTCAATTTTTCTTTGTCAAGGAGAATGTCAATTTGTTTTCTAAGCATCCTAAGTTTTAAAATTCATTGAACATGTGATTGGGAGAGCTAATGCTTTTGCACTGCTTCAGTCAAATGGTTAAGGTCAGCATATCCATGCTTATTCCAAACGCCTTTCTCTCTGTAGGATAATATACGAGGCCAACAAAAAAATCTTGACTACACTTAGCATCCAGCTAACCATTCTACTCTATTGTGAAATAGAAAAGTGTCTTGTACACAGTTTTTGCATTTTTGTGCTTGGTCAGTAAATTTGGAAGAGGAGGACCAGGCTTATCTCCTTCGAGTACAGTCATAATCGATCAAAGTTCAGGCAGAAAATAAGATATTCAGTAGATCGTCAACACTGTTTCCCATTGTACATATGGGCCAAAAAGTTATAAATTTTTGGAAAATTCTACATTAAAAACTTGTCTATGTGTATATTATATATAAAAACTTGCCTACAACGTCATTTCACACTTGACGCATGCAAAACTGAAACTCAGAAAACAAAAACAGAATCTCATGACAAATGGCAACGTTCAAATGGATCAGTTGACATAATAATCAATCACAGCCGCTAGGCGCTGTTGTCTCTGAGCTCACCCTGGATGGCATTCTGAGCCATTTACAGGTATTAGAACAATAAGAATTTGACCCGCTACGCCCTCTTTACATCTTTACAAAGGGCTCAAAGGTGTATGTATTTTGAAAGCACATCCGGGCTATTATAATGATAGTTTTCCAAGGTAATGCAATATTCAAGTGAATAAAGTATGCGAAGATCTCTTATATTCTCCTGTCATTAAAACTTGTGCAATAAAAAGCAGAAAACAAAAATGACAATAATTTCTACTTTTTTTGTCCATCTCATATAAGTAAAAGTCCAGTTACCCAGCAAGGAACAAGAAACTGTTTCTTGTTATTGTGGGTTGAGATGCAGCTACAAACGCGAGATAATCTCCTTACTGTTCTCTTCAGTGCAGTGTCGGCCCGTGAAGCTCTAAGTGGGGGTTTTGCCTATACAAAATAATTTTTAAAAAAATATTTTTTTCCTAATCAGTAACCAATTTATTAATAAATAAATGCGATAATCCTTCACACTGAAGTTCAGTGCGAAGGATTATCGCACCTTCTAATGAACATGAAGGCCAAACTGCACCTTCTTATAAAACTTTCAACCGAGCACGTATCTAGATTGTGCTGGATGTATACAGACGCCCTGGCCTGTTGGAAGGGTAGTAATAGGTATTGTTCAAAGTACACAATTTTTCATAAAAATAAATCAATAAATAAAAGTTGTTCTCACTTTAGGAATTCCCGCTTAACGAATTTATATTTAGCATTGTTTGGAATGGAATTTTATGATTGAAAGAAGAACACTACTCAAATTAAAGAATAATAAAGACATCATCATACTTAAAGCTGACAAAGGCAACAATACTCTTATTTTAAATACAAAAGATTATGAAGAAAAAATTAAAAATCTATTATCAGACACATCTCTCTATGACGTTCTCAGTACAGATCCTACGCCTAAAAACCATAACAACACCAATGACCTATTACGTGGAATGACTAACTGGCCTATAGACTTAATAAGAAAGCTAAAATCCATGCACCCGTACTCCAAGATTGTATGGCGTTCCGAAAATACATGAAGGTATACCATTACGTCCAATAGTTGATGGAATCGATACTCCTACTTACCAACTGTCTAAATATCTAGTCAAGATAACACATTCACAACTCGGATATTTATATTAAACACTCATAACATTTTATTGAAAAATTAAAAAACATCCCTATCTCTGAAGATAATATACTAGCAAGCCTTGACATCACATCTCTGTTTACGAACATTCCGGTTGTGGAAGTCATCAACATCTTAGACAACTTGTTCCCATGAAACATCACTACTTTGTTCAATCATTGTTTAATTTCGAACTATTTGATTTGGCAAAAAGAAGTCAACAAACAGCTTACCGGATTAGCCATGGGTAGACCCATCTCTCCTTCTTGTGCTGACTTATTCATAGAAGACCTAGAGGATAAAATCTTATCTCAAATTACTCCAAAACCGAAAACTTGGTACAGATATGTTGATGACATCTTTATCATTTGGAATCATATGAAAGAAGAACTAATGAATTATCTCAAAGAAATCAATAGTTTCCACCATACCATCAATTTCACATTAGAAATTGAAAAAGATGAAAAACTTCCATTTCTAGGCATCCTAATAAAGGATCAAACCAATAACAGTACCAACCTGTCTGTATAGAAAACCTACGAATACTGGACGTTACCTCCATTTCAACTCGTCACATCATATATCCCAGAAACTTAGCATTATCCACATGCTTAAGAAAAGAAATATACAGTACACAACAGACTAAGATGTCTTACAAAAAGAATTAACTACAATATCCAGAGAGCTATCCTTAAATGGTTATCCAAGAACACTCTGCAACAAGATTCTCCTTTCGGATATATACCACAAAGATAACGTGATGACACCCGATACATCAGTACTATAACTATTCCATTTGTCAGCAGCATTTCCAAAAAATTGGCTATCCTTCTAAAACCACACAATATTAGAGCCAGTCAATACTATTCGGAAATTTTTAAGATCACCGAAAGACCCTCATCCATTCTACAAGTACTCTGGAGTATATAATATACCTTGCTCCTGTGATGTTAGTTACGTTGGTCAGACCTCTAGAAGCTTCGAAACGAGACAGAAGGATCACATTGGATATGGCAGAAACAACAGACAAGATATTTCAGGCCTTTCTTGCCACTTTGCCTCTACACTTGCCTTGGTATCCCATGAAAGCACAACTCCTTGCGAACATGTGGTATGCGTTATGGGAAGAGTCATTACCCAGATCGATTTCCCTGTATTATGTGCAGGGTTGCCTCTCCAAAAACCCGTCACTCCCCAGATCACTCAACAATGAGTCACCCAAAGGATCTTTTAATTCAGCATTGTTCCACTCAGCAACAGGCTCAACCCATCACCGAGAAGAACACTCAGCGTTAGCCCTTCATAATGGCAGGCCCAACCCACCACTGAGTAGATCCACTCATATCTCATCTGAGGGGTAACAGCAACAGCCAAGCCTCAGTTAAACCTTCATTGGATACTGCCTAGGGTAATGGATAGTATTGCCATCCATTACCCTAGGCAGAAACTCTGCTTCCCTGGAGTCAATTCACCATCTGGTTTCCCTATTTTTGTGCTGGGTTACTTCTCCCAAGACTCGTGCGATCAGCCAGATCACCCAACAATGAGCGACCTGAGCGATCATTAACTCAGCGTTTTCTCCCCGCTGTGCTAGGCTCACCCCACCATCAAACAGAGCCAAAATCTCAGTGGTGGCCCCATTCAAAAACATGCAAAACCCCCATCTGAACCACTCATATCTCATGGAATGGGCCAACCCTTCTGCACAAAGCACATTTCTGAGGGCCAAACCTGGGAACACAAATAACCGAGCCTCACTTAACACGTTCATTGCCAAGCTGAAAATTGGAATTTCGTGTGGTGGCCAAATTTTTTTTATTTTTTTATTTAGTTAGCGACGTCTACGCGATAACGCATGATCGGCAGTTAGGTGAGAACTCGCAACACGCGATATCGCGTGATTGGCAATGAACGTGTTAAATCTTCACTGGCTGCAGCATTGCCATGACCACTTCAGCCCAAAAGCGCATCCATGAAAGTCAGACCCAGATACAGCAATAGCTGAGCCTCAGTTAAAACGTAATTGGCTACAGCCTTGCCACAACCACTTCCACACTGTAAAAGTAAAGCAGTCTCTAAAAATTAGGCAATACCCCCACATCATTTTCTACAAGTGATGTGTGTGTGGGGGATTATCCACTCAGCGTTGGTTCCACTTATTGATATGCTCATGCTACCTCTGAGCAAAACCGCTCATATTCTAGGGAAAAGCATCCACTGACAAGGTCCCTCGTGGGCCATGCTGGAAAACACCTTCCCCAGAGACTCAAATTGCTCTCATAAGGCAAATCACCGAAATCTAAGCTCCCCTCACCGGGAACTAGATTCGGAAGAAACCTAAGAGGGCAAAGCTCATATCCCAGGGAAAGCAACCACTTCCACACAAAAGCGCTTCGGTGGGAGCCAGCCCCAAAGGTGAATACCAAAATCGAAGTAATGCAGAAGCCATACTTTCTTATATGAGTTGCCTGAAAGTGTCTCACCTTATTATTGAAATCCTCCAGATAAGAGAAAGATGTTAGAAGTATTTTGATTTTTTTCCACCTTGGTTATACAAGAAATTATATACTTAGTTAACCTATATGCAAGTCCAAGCGAACAAAGTTTTCACCAGAAGTATTATCAGGACAGGGGCAACTCATGGCAGCTCCCACTGAAGAGACCACAATAAAGGTCGAAACCGGTCTGGGTAGTGACCCTTCCCATAATGCATAGCATTATACATGTCCGCAAGGAGATGTATAATTTTCATAATGGGATACTGAGGCAAGTGATGTGAAGTTATACCCCTTTGCCATGAGTTGCCGCTGTCCTGATAATACTTCAGGCGCAAACTTTGTTTGCTTACACTTGGATAAAGGATTAACTCAGTATATAATTTCTCGTATAACCAAGTGGGAAAAAAAACTTCCAATAAGTTAATCCTCTTGCTTTTTCTGCTACTTACTCGCCATGTACTTAGGTCATAGGTTATGACAGTCTTCGTGTTTGAGGATATTTTTTATACACTGGTAGGATATTATAATAGGCACACAGTACCATCCACAGGGTGTAGCATAGAGGACGTCTGCCTCACGGTTCGGCTAATAAGGGCGCTCGTTCAGCCATATTGCAGTAAGCGCTGTCGCTACTAACAATTCCTGTTAGCTTAATAAGTGGGAAAGAAGTTTTTCCAAGCTAAAATTGATTAAAAATTATTTGCGAACAGCAATGACATAAGAAAGATTCCTGTCTGGCAACTATATCGATAGAGGGGGACATAGCTTATAATTGAACTTTGGAATAACTTATAAACAGTTTAATTGTGCGCTATCCCCGTAGAGCAAAGATTTAATTAATATTATTATGTAATTGTTTTGCATTAATGTTTCTGTAGTAATAAAAACAAAATGACAATTGGATATTTTTTTATATTTTTGTCTTATAATACAACAGGGGCGATATTTAATTGTTTGCCTCACCGCGCGATCTAATCTTGTGACGGCCCTGCGCCCTCTTTAACAAAACTTAAAAATATTCCTCGAAAATGGGCTTTATTATTATTTTTTTTTTTAATTTAATTATTTTTATTTATTTATTTTTGAAATAAGTCATACATTAGTGAGAAGCACTGCCTTTCCAAGTCTCAGTTGAAGTTTAAAAATATCATCCTTACGTGGACTGAAGGAAAAGTGATCGTAAATTTATCAGAGCAGTGCGAATAGAGTGGAATTTAATGTCACACAAACTTTGAACTCTTGTAGACACTGTTTAGTGCTATGCGTTGACGAAAGATGCGGAATCCGGAATTTGCTGACACCAAACAGGAATATTCTGGTCACTTCACGGTTACTTTTTTTTTTTGTTGTTGTTGTTGTTAATTTAGCTACTATCTTAGAAATAAAATCCTCTTGAATGAGTGGATAAACTGTTTCCCTGACCGACTACCTGCGATTTTCTTTTCTGAATGGTATCGGTCGGTAAAAATCCAGGTCACACTTCCTCGCGGTGCCCCTGGAGACCTTGGGTAACTTCTCAGTAGTTTAATGTGACTGGTAAAACATATTAGGGCCAATCACCCAATATGTGGATATTAAATGATTAAGAAAGGAAACGAGATAATATCAGCTACTTCCACGCAGACTTGTGCGTCAACTGCTGATACAGTTATTATGTATACCAAGGATCAAAGCCTTCCAGGAAGGTCTTGGTTGAATAAAGGTACAAGAACGTGTGATCAAATTAAATTATGGAAATGAAATGTAATCTCATCTTCTCAACATATAACATACGGACACTCAAGAAAACTGGAAAAATGTTTGCATTCCTTAGAGGAGCAGGAAAAAGTCAACATAGACATTATACTGTATGTATACAAGAACATAGATGGAGAACTGACAATCTTGAAGTGAATGCAACATCATCAGCTGACAAAAAAATGGAGATTTATTTATAACTCGGCAAACAATGATGGTACTGGAGGGGTTGGAATAATGTTCAAGAAGGAACTAGCAGAAAAAGTAATATCAATTGAAAAAGTGTCTAAAACAATCCTCCTCATAACCAACCAAAAACTGACAATAATATCCACATATTCTCCTACAGATTGTGCTTCACTAGGAGATAAAGACATCTTTATAAAGATCTTTCTGAAATTGTCATGAACATCCCAGTTTACAATGTCACACTCATTGGTGGTGATTTTAATGCCCAAATTGGTAAAGACGTTGCCAGTACTACTAAAATCGTGGGTAAATACGCTTATCATGAAACCACAAATAACAATGGACATTCTCTATGAATTTCTGCAATAGCCATAACATGGTAATCGCCCAAACCAAATTTCCTCAGCCAAAATGAAGACTATGGATCTGGGAACATCCAAATGGTTCTCATTCCCAAAGAGACCACATACTAATCAATGGAAAGTCGATCAGATCAATCAAGAACTGTCGAGCATATAAGACTGTTGAACTAAACAGTACAACTGGGACAGACTAAATAACCCACGAATTGCAGCATCTTTCCACAGCACATTAGAAGACAACATGGAAAACATTCTTAAAGATCCAGTTAATGAAACGTATAAAGGTATCATTGAAGCAATAAACATAACATCAACAAAATTCTTGGAAACAACAACAAAAAGACTCGGAAAAATGGATTCCCCTGAAACTGAAAAATATATAGATGAAAGAAATAATGACCAGAGACAAAGAAAATCAAATAAATTAATACTGCGAGAAACTTGAAAATTATAATAAACTGGGGATACTAGAAACACTTTACAAATGATAAATTATATCTGTCACCATAAAACAAAAAGAAGTGGAAATATTGTCACACATGACAAAAACGGTAGACGGCTATCAGTAAATTCGAACTTGATGAAAGAATGAAGAAACTACTTTCAAGAATTATTGAATGTTGATAATCTCCAACATTAAAGACTATTCTCAATAGGTTGTGAAAACTTTATACTTCATATCAACAATAAACTCTTAGAATGAGTAAAGGACTTTCAACACCTTGGATAGTACATCGGCAATACAGAAAATTATATTAGAAAACGTAAACAGCTGGCTCTAGTCTTCCATAACAAACTCCGCCCCATCTGGAAATCGTCATTAGTATCATTAAAGACAAAATTAAGACTATACCATGCAACCAATAGATCCATCTTCTTGTATGGTATTTAAACCTGGAAATAAGCACCAAAAAAACTACAGATCTAATTAACTCCTTTGGAACTACATGTCTCAGACTAATCCTTGGATACACCTGGATGGACCTCATCACTCTTCTGTGCTAAATCTGGCTAAGCAAGAACACCACTTGTCAGTATAGTCAAAAAACTACAACTCAGATGGCTTGGGAATCAATTCGGACATCCTGAAGTCTCGCCCTTTTTGGAATCCTTCGTCCTGTACAAACCAGAAGATGGCAGACGCAGTAGAGGAAGACCATGCAAACAATTTTGACAAATACATATATGAAACCATCAGTAAGCTGAACTCCATCTGAAATCTACCAGTTAGCTCAAGATAGAGACACTTGGAAGACCATAATTTGCAATATTTAATTTTTAATTTAATCTCTTTTCCCTTTTCACATTGTGACATATTGTGACTAAACTATGTATGTATGTATGTATCGGTCGGTTCCTCGCATTTTGTTTCAATTAAACCGATGGGTTTGCACTTGACGATCAAAAGAGAACATTTTCGAAGAGTTTGGTGTTTTTCATACGCGCTACCAGCCAGATGAAAAATATTTCAGATCACTGATTTTTTATTGTTATTATTTATTTTTTTTATTATTATATATCTGTTCTCTGTAAGTACACCGGGTGAATTTTGTACATGTCTGCGGCATCAATTCATCTGCTAATATGTTATACCATGACAAGTTTCCGAACGACCTTTTGTACCCTTCTCTACCCCTCGTCCTTGGAAGTTCACATGTTTCAAGACCGTCAGATTAGTTAAGAACACGAAAGTAGTGAAAGTGGGGAGACAGCAGCAGCCAGTATACGTGAATGCGCAACGTTTCTCTGCGCATTTCCGATTTTTTCATCATAAATATCAAAGAGGACTTTATCAGTGACTTTTTAGATAATAAAATTTTAGTGAATTAATTAGTTTTATTATGTTTATTACGTGTTTATTTTATTTTTGTTTTCCTTACCATTTCATATATTCCACGATTTTTTAATTTATTGCGAAATCAGGATTGTGTTCACCTAATTTGCAGAGAGTTTATTACGCATACAAGGGAATTACAAATGGTAATTTGTAAGCAATTTCGGCTGAGGAGCTTCACTTTCTGAAATTTAATAAGATGCAGTTGTTTTTGTAAAGATGTTAGAATATTTTAATAACATAATTGATTCTAACAAATACTCGTTTTAATGTATAAGCTTTTAAAAATATTATATTAAAGAGGTTTCGGATATGGCAATGTGTGTCCGGGGGTATAATTGAAATTCAATTCCAAAAAGCACATCAGATCAAAGTAATCACGCGCACACACACACACACAGTCGTTTCTCTACTTAAAAATAAGACTTATTCTACTTCTCGGCTGTAATTGCCAAGTTTCTTACGCTCAATTATTATTAAAATTCCTGGCATTATTATTCATTTAATAAGATATTTTAATCACTGGAATATAAAATAATAAAACTGCTATTATGGGAACGAAATGAAAATGTTGCTACATACTGACCGTGAAGACGGAACAAAATAGTAAAGTTAAATCTCCAGTTGAACTGAACAGCGAAGTTAAAACACTACTTCAATCATAAACGAATAACCATATCAGCATATCACATAAGTCGACTGCATTCGCCTAATACGTCATATCATATATAAATATATCAATCACTCCTTAAAAGCAGCCCTTAGATTCTACACTTCCATATCAAACAATTAGAATAATCAAAGAAAATGCGTAGAACGATATAGAATCCTAATTTATTGCATAGAACCTGATTACTATTAAATATGAATTAGCAACTAATTAGACGCATAAACAATTGAAAAATTGCTACATGAAAAAAATCAGTGACAGTACACTGGTAAAAAAAAACACTGACCGGGCATGCAATCAGCAATACATATCCGTACTTTAAGTAGAAAAAGTCATCAAAAGCCTGAAATTTAGAAATCTGGTGTAGATGATATTCGACTAGAAATGCTTAAGTACGGAGGTATAAAAGTCTTACATTGGCTGCACTGCATCATGCAGAAGGCCTGGACAGAGGGACGAATTCCAGATGATTGGAGTAGTACCAATATATAAAAAGGGAAATAAAACTGAATGTGGGAATTATAGAGGTGTTTCTCTGCTGAGTGTACCTGGTAAGATTTATTCGAGTATACGTGAAAAACGGATGAGAAAGATTGTGGAAGAGAAGCTCGGTGAAGAACAAGCTCGATTCAGGCCGAATAAAGGCTGTCAAGATCAGATTTTCATTTTACGACAGATAGTTGAGAAAGCATGGGAATATAACAAAGATCTGTAGTTAAGTTTTGTCGATCTGGAAAAGGCATATGCCAAGGTGCCAAGGGAGAAGCTATTCGAAACGCTACACTTATATGGTGTCAATGGGGCATTATATCAAGCAATACTTAGTCTTTATTTGAGTTGTAAGTCAGCAATTAGAATTGAAGGAAGTACAGGAAGATGGTTTAATGTTAAATCTGGTGTCAGACAAGGATGTACATTATTCCCTCTGTTATTCATTATCTATATGGATCACATTATGAAGGAGAGTGGTATTAAACAGGATTGGAGGTGTTAATCTCAGCTATTTGCTTTATGCGGATGATGTTATACTTCTAATAAAGTCACTACAAGTGTGCAAGATTCCCTGACTAAACTGAATAACTTTTGTAATAGATGTGGTACGAAGGTCAGCAATAACATGACAAAAAGAATGGTAGGAAGTCAACTGAATAAATGTACATGTGGAATAAGAGAAATTAGTCAAAACACTAAAATAGTTGTATACAAACAAGACAGTGTTCAAACCAATTTTGACTTTACGATCTGAGAGCTGGGTTAGAACTAAAACACTTGACAAATGACTAAAGACTGCAGATATAAGAGCCCTCAGAAAGATTAGGGGGGCATGAACAGATGGAATTAATGGTAATAACACATCAAAAAGGAAAGAACTTGACATTGCTATCATCCTGGAATGTGTTAGCAAAGCTAATCTCAGGTGATATGGTCACTTAAACAGAATGGGAGAGGAAAGATTAGCAAAACAATTATTCTTTGTCAGGTTGGCAAGAAAACAACCCTGAGGAAAACCAAGATTAAGGCGGATTGATACGATAAAAAGTGCCTTAGAATATAGAAATGTAAGATCTGATAATGTGGAGTCTTGACAGGTGACAGATTGATTGGGAGGAAATATCTAGAAAGGAAGTTGTAATGATGTAATCTTTTCATCTACTACTATCATGTCCTGTACTCCCAATGAGACTACATGTCACGAATTTGGTGATAATGATGTACACACATTAAAAATATATATAATATAAATAAAAAAAAACTGTTATTTGGAAACATCCACAAAATTAAAATAATATTAAGCATCAGTTTTGAGGAGAGCATGGAAATAGCATATATTTCAAGAGCTGCGGGATTGACTTCCGTGTGAGGATTCGTTTGCGCGAGAATGAAGACGAAAATAAAAACTATACGGAGCTTGAAATAAAATAAAAAAAGAATGTGGCAAAGGAAGTTAAGAAAGTGAAAGAGCACCTAACTAAATTTCTCAAACAGTCTGAAGGTTTATCCTCCTACCAATTGGATAGATTAAAATTTTTAAATTCAGATATTACAAATACGCATTCTCATACGCTTCGTATCCACCATATATTTCACTGTAAAATCAATGGGATTACAATTTTAATATGCACTTCGCATCCATGGTAACTTGAACGTATATATACGTCCTGGCCGGTAGCGTGGTTAAAAATTTGCGGAGACAAGTATACGATAACGGGACGAACCCGCGAGGAAAACACAGCGGCCTTCAGAGACATCGAATATTAATCCCCGAGCACTCTTTGTCCCGTGTGCAGCACACAGACTAAATTTAGTGATCGCAGATGCTGCTCAACTGAGGCAGTGAGGTTTTATAGCACTATGGAAGAAATGGATAATTTCTTTCGTACTTTGAATAAACGATGGGATATAATGTCAAGTACAGCAAAATTGTACTTAAAACTATCATATACCCGATGAGACACACACAAATTATGTTTCCCATGGCTATGATGGTATACCTGTTTGGCGTCTTAAGCAAGAAGCATTCGCTAAACTGCAGGGTTTCCCAAACTGTGTTCCGCTAAAATCCACGAGAAGTTCTCCTGGAATTTGCAATTTGGTTTTCTAAGAATTTTTTGTAAATAAATATTTTATATTGGAAATATTCTAAGGTGAATAATATGCGTGAATAAGCTCAGACCCAAAACGCCTAATAACATCTATGCATCGTTAATTTTCACAGATCGAAACCTTTCAACATTTGGGAAAGGGAATACCGCTGTTTATGACCGCATAACAATTGCCTGCAAGCGGATTATAACAATGGGCGGCGTATCCTCTGTTCTCAAAATTGAAAGAAATGACATCTGTGTAGCAAATATCAGTGACCAATCAACAAGGAAGTATATAAAGAAACTTTTTCCACTAATATTGAAGATCAAGGTAGTCTCTATCCGGTTCTCAAATCTAGTAATACTGAATACTTTGATTGCAAGTTCGTATTGTAGGATGTAAGTTTCGAAACCGTAGTGCCGTGATTTTTTAAAAGTAATAGGCCTGCAGATTTCAATTTAAATATGAATAAGAGACAAGGGACTTCGTTTCATTTTGGTATTAAGAAATCTCTTATTGAAGGTGATTGTGACGCAACAGATAATGAGTCATCCACCACCAGTCTACAAAGTGATCTCCAGGATGTACAGGAGGGGAAAACTACCAGCACACAGGAGAAAAAGTCTGCAATCACTCGTAAGTACTTATAATAATATTATAAATTCTTGATCAGAATGGGATATGTCAATTCAATGAAAATCAACGCGAATTAATTTACTGATGTTTATGTTTAATCGGTGTTTAATTAATTATTACTTAATAATTAATGATCAGTTATTAATTAATTATAAAAATCAGCTAAATTAACAATTAATTATTAATTAATGCATTATAAAATAACCAAGGTGTTCCGTGAAAATTTCAGGATTTGTGAAGTGTTCCATCGCAGGAAAAGTTTGGGAAATGTTGTGCTAAAGAATGCATGAAACGTTTGATGAAATTTGCAACCTCTGTCATGGTATGGGCTTATGTGACCACAGAGGGTCCAGGTAGGCTGTGTGTTGTGTACGAAAGAGTCAATTCCAAAGTTTACCATCTTGCTGAAAAAGGAAATCACCAACACATTAATCTTCTGATGCTTGTAACAGAAAGGGCTCAAGAATTTATGTGATGGTGATTTCCTTTTTTCAGTAAGATTCATCTTCTTGTCACAATTCCAATAGTTCTTCTAGATGACTCAAAGAAAGGCAAATCAATGGTCGGCAAATTTACCAGTTTTAACTCCAACTGAGATTTTTGTGTGGAATTACGAAGAAACGTCTTCAAGAAGTATTCCCAAGAGACAAAAATGAACTTGATTCTGGTATGCAGACCATATGAGCATGTTTTGATTAAAAAAAAAAAAAGAATGAACTGCTAGTAAATAATATACCCAACCGTTTAGGAAAGGTCATAAAAGCTAAGGATAAGGCAACAAAGTTCTATTTATCATGTTGTTTCCCTTTGACTCTAATTTCTGTGATTTTTTTTTTTTTTTTTGCATTATTCTGATATTTTTAACTACCTTAAAAATTATTCTAATTTTGTAAATGATTTAAAATAATTTTCTTATAATTTATTCTACGTTTATGGCCTGTGTAGCTCAGTGGAAGTGACATTTGCGTCCTCTGCGCTTGTCTCTCGAAGTTAGACTTATATTCGAGTATAGTCGCCGATTTGAGGAACTTTGTTTTCTAAGCATATGTTCTACCGGTTCGCGAGTTAGTCAATCTTTGGCACGGGCAAACAGGTTTTTCTCTCTCGGACACTTGGGACTTTAGTCCCATAATCTCAAGAAAATCGGCTGTAGTACCCCCATTATTACAGACAGTAACATATTCTGTTAGGGTATCTCTCCACCTGATGATATCATGTCCAAAGCTGTGGTATAATGAATTTTAAAAATTTATTTTCGAAACGCGACGAATAGCAGGTCTGAGAATGTTTCACGACGTCAATGATATGTATATGTTTGTCATTTGTACGAAGTGTAGAGAGGTCATCTCTGTGTGCAAGTTGGTACTAGCGAGAATTGTTCAACTATTTAAAAAAAGCAGTCTGAAAAAGAACGTTCAATTCTATCTCCAGACTGGAGGCACTTTTTTCTAAGCCATATTTGAACCACTTCTTATGCCTATCAGGAAATAAATTCTTTAGCCGTTATTTTTTTCCCTTAACTTAGTAGATACCTATATTCCTATTAATATACTATTTACATATTTCTCATCTTCTAAAGTTAAACGCTGAACTATGTCTCTACCTGGTGTATACCAAGTTCCATGTGACTGCCATCTTTCTTACATTGGGCAAACCGAACGTTCAATAGAAAAAGAATACGAGAACATCAATCTTATGTTCTTCACAACAAATCCGTTAAGCCTGGATTAGCACAACACCGAATCGAGGCTGATCACAACAGTCTCTGGTCTAAAACAGGCCTTACTTCGCTGCCATAACTTGAACCGGAATGACTGCCTATCCTGGTCAAAATTATGGGAAACTTTGATTCGATTGATACATTCTTTTTTTAGGACCAATACTGATATTTACGAAGACATAAACCATCTGGAAATTACATCTGTCTAATGATCTGTTTAGTATGTTATAATAAGTTATATTTATATAATTATGTATATGACATTATATATTATATATACATTTCTATATGCAATTTATTTTACACCTTTACGAATAACTTTTACCTCAGTGAAAGCATAGTGCTATTAGCCATTTAACTTCATGTGGCTTGTACTATTTTGAATAAATCAATGGTTTGCATCCTACCTTGTATATTCAGTAGATGGTTAAAAAGGGAAGGGTCAACTCCTGACAGCTAGTCATCCGACTGTGTTGCTTGTGTTTATTAGGAGCGAATATTCCGATTGTGCTAGGGGTGCGGTGCACATCCGCACAATAGCAATAATACGGATATTATATTTTTGCATTTATTCTCGTAAAAGACTCCTCTAATTGCTTCAACCTCGCATGATTCCGAAAATTATACACAGTACACTAATACTTCATAAAGAGGACACTTTTCGACGCGTAAACTTTGCATCACGTTCGCGTTAATAGCCTGGATGTGCGGTCACAAATACAACTTTGCGCCGTTAGAACAGACATATAGATGGCGCAGCTGTTCAAATTCTTACTTTCGCGTGGATTTAAACCGTCCAAAGCGCGAGGCGGAGTGTGCGCTGAGACAGTATCACCTAGAAATCAGTGGCTGTGATTGGTTTTTGTGTCATGCACTCCAATGGAACGATCTCATTTGTCATGAGTTGCTGTTTTTGTTTTCTGAGTTTCATCTCTTTTACGTGTGTGAAGTGTGAACTGACACTTCAGTTCACACTTCACACACGTAAAACACACTTAACACCGATATAGAGAAATATTTTTTATAAATAATTTATAACTTCTCTGCCAATATTTACAATTGGAAACAGTGTTGACGATCTTCCGAATGTCGCGTTTTCTGCGAGAGCTTTCGTGGACTGAATGATAGTTTATAGTTCAAGGAGGTTGTAACTTGTGTATAAATAAGTAAAACGAATTATTTCAGCCTTCCTTCAGTTTAATCACGAAAATTTATAATTTCTCAAGTGATTACTTTTTCCGATTTCTACGAGGGTGGTCTGAAAAGTTCGGCGAATGG
The DNA here is from genome assembly GCF_054136105.1 of Typopeltis vanoorti. NCBI lineage: Eukaryota > Metazoa > Arthropoda > Arachnida > Uropygi > Thelyphonidae > Typopeltis > Typopeltis vanoorti. The sequence goes on from NC_143572.1 coordinate 82,798,814, forward strand.
TCCTATATTTCAACGGCATCATGGGCGAGGTACTGGCGTGGAGTACAAGTGACCATCAGAGTAAACCCGCTGTGGGCTATCGAACATAGTCAGGGTGAGAGGTAGGGTCACAATTCAATGGAGCAACGAGTGAACATCAAGTTCTGCTACAAATTGGGGAAAACGGCGACGGAGACGCATGAAATGTTGGTGCAAGTGTATGGGCAGAAGCCGTGAGCAAAAAATGTGTTAACAACTGGTTTAAATGCTTTCGCGACGGGAAAGAAATGACTGAGGATCAGCCACGTTCGGATCGGCCATCGACAAGAAGAACCCCAGACATGATCGAACGATTGCGACAAATTCTGGCCAGAGATCGGCGACTGACTCTACGATTGCTGTCAGAGGAATTGTGCATTAGCAAAGACAAGGTGCACACTATCGTCCGCGAAGATTTGGGTAAGCGGAAGATCTGTTCCCGGTTTGTGCCGCACAAGTTGATAGACGAACATAAAGCAAAACGGGTGGAAATCTCTGGAGATTTCATTTCCCTGTGTGACCAGGATCCATCCTTTCTGCGAACCATCGTTATAGGAGATGAGACCTGGTGCTACCAGTTCGATCCGGAATCTAAGCGGCAATCGATGGAATGGCGTTCACCGTCTTCCCCGTGATCCAAAAAGCGTCGCCTACAAAAGTCCAAGGTTAGCACAATGTTGATCTCCTTCTTTGACAAAGATGGCATCATCCATAAGGAATTCATTCCTGTGGGTCAAACCGTAAATGTTGCATTCTATGAGGAAATTTTTAAACGGTTGCTGCGACGCATCCAGAAGTTTTGTGAACGTTGGAAAAAGTGTGTTCTGAAGGATGAATGGCGATTGTTTTGAAGGCCAATAAAGGTAATTTGTTCGTATCTTCTGTTTTGTTGTTTTCTGATACAATTCATAGAACTTTCTAGATGCACCTCGTATGTTTATTATATGGCTGTATTTAACAATCGTGTTAAATACAGAATTTAAAATTTAAAAATTGAATTTAAAAATCAAAATTCAAATTATTCGAGTCTTACTCTAGTGTTTGCCAATGATTATCTAATCTCCCAACGAACCGTAAACCCCTTGTGCTTCTCGCATACGGCGCGAGAGAAGCATAACTATTGTCATTTGGCCTTTATGCTTTCCATATTTGAAATTATATTAATTGATAAATTAAAGTATTCGAAGTTCTCTTACAATTCATTGAATATGACCAAATAAGTTAAGCGCTGATGAGCTACGCACTCCAAAAACTCTCATACATCGTTAAAAAAAAAAGCAATCATACATGAAACTGATTTGAATTTTGCAGCGCTGGTTGAATAAGCCACGCGAGAGCAGATCCAACCCACGTGACGCCCCTGGTGTTTATATAGACAGAACCATCAGAATATCCGAAAGCGTTTAATAACTAATTTTGGTTAAAATGGTTAAAAGACCCCTTCTCCTTCTCATTATTATAAAGCTTTGGAAATTCCATTCCCTGAACCCATCCTTATTGGCAACATTTTAAACATCCGCTATCTTTGTTATCGCTTTTGAACCCTTTTGATGGTTCTAATCCAAAAAAATCCAAGCGAACGAAATCAATTATTTTTCTTGTTGAAGGGTTAGTTTTCCTTGGTTTACAATACCCTATTCCTTGTTTTGATTCCAAAAACCAAAACCTTTTCGGCAGTTACAAAATGCTGCATAGTATCTTCAATGTAATACAGAGTGTTTACCTTTCTTTCATTTATCTATGCTGAATTAGAACTCTCTAACTAATACTTTAAATGCAACTCCATGTCCAGTCTTCGACTCGTATTGAAATCGTTCTGATTGGTACTGTTTTCCTTAAATTCAACACCAACTGCATATTTTCGAACATTTGCATATGAACCACACACTGTCCTATAATTAATGTTGAGCTACTGTGGATTTAGGACAAAGACCAGTAGAAACCCTTTGCTAAACTGTTTGTAGAGAAACAGCAAATCTGCACAGTCCATTCCTCTTTGGGCTGTGCAGATTTGCAGATTTAGTTGAATGACGATTTCTTCTCCATTCAAGAAACGGATTATTCAAAAGCATGTGCCTCAACTAACGTACCAACCAACCGAGTGGCAGAAATTCCTTTATTTACATTATAGTTATCTTACCATGTAATGTAACGCGATTAAGCCCCTCTGTAGCAAAAAGGTGACGACGGTGCGATGGGTCCTTCGGTTTGAAAAGAACTAAGCTACTTGTTCGTCGTGACGAGAGAAATCTTTATGTTTGTTATCTGCAATTGAAGGTGAGTTAGCCGACCTGATGACGGGATATCGGGATTTCTTCTCCTTGAAACTCGAGTATTTCATCCCGCGTACACGCAAATCGGCCATAAGAATACCCTCAATTTACAGACAAAAAACTTGTCGTTGTCGTGCTCAGGAGATGGGGGTGGTGTGTGAACAGTGATGATAGTATTAGTGGTTCTGTGTGCTCTAGGTGGGGGGGCATTGAATTGCAGAGATGGAGAGTGGAGTGCTCTCCCTTGAGGAGTTCATAGATTAATGAGGTGACAAGTACTCTTATCGCTACTACTACCACTACTACTACTACTACTACTACTACTACTACTAATAATAATAATAATAATAATAATAATGAGAAGGAGAAGAAGAAGAAGAAGAAGAAGAATATTATTATTAATATTAATGAAACCAGTCTTCTTCAGGGATCGGACTTGTTTCGTTAATGTACAAAGAATATTTTCACCATGTACCAAACTTCCATCATCTTCCTAACCAATCTCCTTCCGAACTTTAACAACCCTTCCGAAACTCTCAAGTGGTATTTGCTGATTATATCATTTTTTTTATCCTTTGGGAGCAATATCATCTTTCTGTTTTGTCAGCCGTATGAAACCTTTTAAGATGAAAGATTCCTATTAAAACAGGAATGCCAAATGTCAGTGATTTTCGTTCTTTTATGACGGTGGCAAAATGATGCAAGTTCTTCAGTCTGCACTTCTTTAAACTAATTCATCTTCAGTGCAACAATTCTCTTCCCTTTTGGAATAATATTATTTCTAGCAGTATAGAAATATTAAATAATTACAATCACTAACAATTACCACTGTTACCTTCTAGGTTTCGTTCTCCCATCATTCCATCCAATAAATCACTTTCCACATCATTCTTTCTCCTGACAGCAACAGGAGATAGACTATTTGAAATATTGTCTATCTGTTTCTCTAGTTGCATTTCATACTGCACTTTGCTTCGTTTCTTGTGACTTTCCTGTTTTATGTGATTTTATCTTCGTCAAATATTTCCACTATCTTTTGATCTCTTCAAATCATTTTTTTTTCACTCATAATACTTTCTGAAGTTGATTTTCAAGTCTCCATAACCTTCGATCCTAGCGATGAATAATTTCCTTGCACTACATACCAATGCCAGAAGTATCAGCAACAAGAGGGAGGAGTTTTTTGCCATTACTTAGTGCAACCATCAACTGCCATCCTCACTTAAACGATACATATTAAACCTTCTTCAGTGTCAACAGCCGAGTCATGTCCGTTGCCAACTGCAAAAGCAGCAAAACTAATATAGACAAAAACAAAGTACTGAAATGTTCTTTAGAATGTCGCGAATATTATCATCCTGAACGTATAGGTGTTACAGAATCTTTAGAAAAATGTCTGAGGACAAGAAATTAAAATGGAAATGCCAGATGTATTAATACTTCTCTCAAAAACGACCTTAAAGCTATAAGTGGACTAAATAGAAGCATCAAGTAAAGCATTAAACAAAAACAATGGAGAAGCTGACGTGAGGGTTTTCCTAAGAAACTTCAGGGATGAGATCTTAGAAGACCTAAACGCCATCAAAGTAGAAATTAAAAACAATAACTCTGCGATAAGAAGGGAAATGGAAGTATTATTTAAAGCCGAAATAAATGAACTGAAGGCATCACTGGAGTACAATTTTGCACGCATTCAAAATCTAAAGAACAAAGTTGAATGTGATGAAAGACTAATTAAGGATCTGTGCACTAAAACACAGAACTAACAAACGGAAATAAAATACTGAAAGTTTAAATGAACGAACTGAAATGCGAAGTTAATGAAATTCAACAGTACTCGAGGTTGAGCAACGAACTTAACGGTGTACCAAAAGCTCGGAATGAAAACTTGTATTATAACTGAAAAACTGATGAATCTACTTGCATTAAAAAGGGAAGACATCGTGCACGCCCAGAGAGTACCCACCAGCAGAAAACAGTCATCAGGCCAGTTGTTATCCAACTATAAAGCAAGATTATTTAAAAAATAAATGGATGACGGAGGCAAAGAAACTCGAAATTACAGCTCAACAATTTGATGAACAGTTAAAACTGATGTCCATCTATATGAACGAAAACCTGACCAAACTCAATAAGCCACTTCTTTATGAAGCAAAACAAAAGAAAGCAAAGGGTGCAGTCAAGTATGTATGGGTAAGAGATGGTAAACTGTTCATGAGAAAGAACAACGCAACAGCGATACGGATAAAAACACCGGACGAACACGACGAACACAGCAAAGAAGGCAGTAAATCTAAATGTTACCCATGAAGAACTAGAACAATGAAGACCTAAATGGATTTAAGGTTCCACAGAATAGCTTAGATTCTAATTTATCTGTAAACTGTCGAAAACTATATAACCTAACCTCTGTAAAAATGCTTTTGACACCACTACAAACTCATCCAAGAATTTCAACATACATCATGTCAATATTAGGTCAATAAGGTCAAATTTTGATAACTTAATGTTAGTTTCCAATCATATGTAGATGTACTAGTCTTAAGTGTAATATTGATCAAACAACTTGAGGTCGATTTTTATTCTCTTCGAAATTACGACACTTATTATGATTGTCGGGAATATAATCGTTCAGACGGATTAAATTTATACGCTACGAAAAATATTTATAAATTTCATCGACTTGAATCAAAAATGCAAAGCGCTGAAATTGTAATGATTTACGCAACAGCAATGAATATACTTACATTTGCTGTATACCGTGCACACGATGGCCCAGTTGATATCTTTCTATCAGAGCTAAATAATGTTAAAAACCTTAAAACCACGACAATGTCATACTAGTGGGGGATATAAATTTGGACATTTATAGGAATAATACTAAAACCGAAGAATATAAAAATATACTATCAACTCGTGGGGTTCTTGCTTACATCGATGGCAATACGAAAGAAGCGAACAATTCAGGAACTTGTACTGATCACATATTCGTAAGAAACAGAATGGCTATGAGGTATTCTCTGCAATCTAATTTAGCAAAATAACAGATCACCATTCGATACTGTTGAATCTTTACTTACCTAACAGCATTGACATGAGCTGTGCAGGTAGTCATAAAAAATTCGAAATCGGCACGAATTCTAATTAATTTGACAACTATATTAAACATTATCAACTGCCATAAACCAACATATTAGACACATTTTGTTGTATAATGAAATCCTGTAGAGTATTAATGACTAAATATACACACGTAACCTCAGTAATAAGATTTTTTATAAGTAAATATTTCATCCTAAGTATCATAGGACATATTCAGTACAGTTAATTCGAACAATACTAGGATCACATGAGGGCACATGCTTACAATGAGTACACTAGCATGTTATGAGTACACTAGATTTTTTTTTAGAAATAAATTAAAATATATGTGATAAATTGAGATAGCATATATAAAATGATTTTACACAGTTTAGGATGACAATTTCCCAGACTTTAGTATAGCAAGAACATCATTACGATTCAAACTGGTTCTATGATGTAGGTCTGGCCTTGCATAACTCGGAATTGAGAATCCAAACCATTGGATCCATTGGAAAAGACCAAACTTCTACATAGATCTTTATATAATCATGAACGTTTATATCAAGAAAGTGCTGAAGCCCTGCATCAGAGACCGAATTTGAATCGTAATGACGTTCTTACTGTCCCTAAAGTCTGGGAAATTTTCATTCTAAACTCTGTAAAATAATTTTATATATGTTATCTCAATTTAATGTAACTTTTTTTTTTCAGATATATTTTAATTTAATTCTATAACACGCTACTGCAAGCACAGAGGGATTCCATTGTAAGCATGCGCCCTAACTGTATGTGATTCCTAGTATTGTTTGAGTCAACTGTATGGAAGATGTCCTATGATACTTAGGACGAAATACTTGCTTATTAAAAAATCTTATTAGTGTGGTTATGTGTGTATGTTTAGTCATGAATGCTCCACAGTTTTCATTATACAACAAAGCCTTATTCCTTCACGGGGAACTGACAGCACAGAAGACAAACTTACCAGGCAAACTACAATGGAAAGAGGGTAAGCTACGTGCCAGAATATCCTTTTTAAAAAAGTGCAGACGTGATAAACTTATTCCCACGTACGGTAAACTAAAGGAAGTTATCAAATCACCATGGGCTCATAAAATGTATCTGAAATCCAGCCTGGTTTGTCAAGCGGTTAGTGTATCTGCTCTACAGCCAAAAGGCTGTTGGTTCGAATCCCACCATGGGTATGGATTTTTATGATTGTCTATGGAAATACTACTAGTGGTAGTGGGAGTTAAATGGCATTGACATAGTTGTAGTTAGTTGTAGTGGGTGGATTTATAGGGTGGAGACAGATATAGAGTAGGTGTCCTCCATCGATGAGTCCTTGGACTACCTGAAGGTGTCATGTAATAATAATAAAGCAAGCCATTCCTTACAGCTAAACCAGTTACGAGTTTTTAAACATAAACTGGTAACAAATATTTTAAAAATCACAGAATTAGAATTGCAAATTCATAGATGTAAAAATGTGTGCATCTGCTGTTGTACAAATGCCAATCATAGTGTGTAGAACTTTCTTTTGTGTGAGTCATGCAATAGATTTTTCTACGGCAACGAATGTCTGAATTTGCACATAAAAACTGATATTTGTCCAAAAATCCATCATTGCAGACAGTGTTTGGCTACTTTCTCTACAGATAAAAGCCACGTCTCTCCACCTGAAAATTACTGCCAGCACTGCAAGTTAGTTCACCCAAAACAGGTGTGTTTTGTGCAAAAATCAGAGGTCTCAAATAAGCAGGTTCTATGATTTTTTTTTTGACACAGAAACTTTTGCTAAACATCATCATCATGTTATAGTATTATATTTAGCTGATTTTGGTAGTCACGAACGTGAGTTCTGGGGTGAACTGTGTGGGTCAGTTTCTGGATGAGTTTCTAGATGTGGTCAGTTTCTAGTGTTTTCTGTTAAGAATATCATGAAACGGGATCGAGATGATAGGATCCTTCAGATTGTCAAACCAAAATACAGAAATGTGCATGTGATTGCACACAATTTTCTTGGTTTTGACATGTATTTTATTTTGGAATATCTTTTTGCAAAAACTTTCCAACCCCTTGTAGTGTTTGACAGATCAAAGATACTTGCTATCTATTATGACCTATTAAACATCATATTTCTTGACAGTTTTTCATACATTAATGTCGCTCTTTGGAAACTACCACCCATGTTCGATCTCCCAGAAGTTTGTAAGGGTTTCTTTCCTCATAAGTTTCACACATCCGATTCTCTGCATTATCGCATAGTCATTCTCGAAAAATCATATTTCCAGCCGTAATTTATTAACAAAGAAATTCGTACAGAATTCAAGAATTGGTACGAAAATCGGCTAGACACTGAATACTGTCTGAAAGCAGAACTTTTAGCTCATACGAAAGATGACGTGCGTGTTTTGCATGACATTTGCAATACTTTTCGCACTCTCTTCATACAGCTCACCCAAAGTGATCCCTTTCTCCATGACATTACAATTGCAGGAGTATGTTTGAGAGTATTTCTCCAAAACCTTTTGAAACCTAACACTTTCGCCATACTTCCTGTTTGGGATTACATAGGGACAAATGTGCAAAGTCGAAAGGCTTTGACTTGGCTCAAATTGCAAGAAGAACAGACAACATAACAATACAGCATGCACGTTCAGTGGGGGTGAAAGTTTGCATAGGACCTTATTTTGTAGATGGGAAATGTGGAAGTTTTATATGAATTCTATGGCTTCTTCTATCATGGTTGCAAAAATGTTACAGACCAAGTACAATCCAACAATACAGAAACACAGACATGATTTCCCTTTTAGAACAAACGAAGGATCGCGAAAATTATTCGTAGCAAAGGATTCGACGCGATCTCAATTTGGGAATGCAGAAATTTCAGAAAACACAGCCATGGGAAACTTTATTGCTGTCTTAAAATTCCAGATCCCATTTTACCTTGTAGTGCTCTGCATGGTGGTCAAACTAACTGCTACAAAATGCATCACAAAACTCAGTCAGAAGGGGAAGTTATTTGCTATTTTGACTTCAATAGCCTTTATCCATGGGTGATGAAATAAAAGGCATTTCCTAAGGGGCATCCCGAAGTTATTCTCGATAATTTCGACAATTCTCCTGGGATACACTTTGGTATTTGCCATGCAAAAGTGGAAGAACCTACCAATCTTTTTACCGGTTTTGCCAATCACAGTGAACGAAAAATTAATCTTCCCCCTGTGTGGAAAGTGTGCTGCCAAAATGGTCCCATTATGCTCTCATACGGACCGATCTTGTACATGTTTTTGGTGCACTCTAGAATTAGATTTAGCAGGTGCACATGGCTATAAAGTTATAGAATTTTACGAGGTGTGGCATTTTTCTAAAAAATTCAAGGTGAACAAAACTTCTTTGCTCACTACATTGATACCTTTCTCAAGCCGAAACAGGAAGCATCTGGATGGCCTGAAGGTATAAACCAACAGTCTTATCTGGTTGAGTTTTTGCTAAGGAAAGGTATTATGCTAAATAGTGAGCACATTAATAAAAACCTTGGTAAACATTCACTTGCTAAGCTTTGTTTGAATTCTCTATGGGGCAGGCTTGTTATGAGAATGTGAAGAACACAGACGCAGGTGATTTCCTCTTATGAAGACCTCGTAGAACTTTTTTAGATAACAGTAAAGTTATCCAAGATGCCTGGTTAGTTTCAGAAGAGCAGATGATGGTTACCTCACTACCTTGGGGAGCTAGGTGACAAAATCGAAGGTGACATTATAGTTGAGTTTGTTACCACAGACCCCAAATCTTATTCCTACAGAATGTGTGTGTGTGGGGGGGGGGGTAAGATTGTGACCAAATGCAAAGGCATTACTTTAAATTCTCGGGTGGCCACTGATATTAATCTGGAATCTAGGATAGCAGCAGTAAGGGGGTGAGCCACAAAACATCCAAATTCCTGTACCATTTTCTGCCCATAGAGAAAAATTGAGCTGCCAACTCAAAATGCCCTGTAACAAAAAGATTTGGATACACTTTTGAAAAGCGCATAGTGTCAACAGACACATGCACTTTTCCCTATGGGTATTTTAAAGGATAATTCCTTACACTCGAATACCCCATAAGCAAAAGATGCCATCTATGGGACAGAGAACTAAACAACATTCTACCTGGTCGGTAAAAATCCATGATTGTTTCCCAACGCAATAATTTGCAGTGTCGCCCTTCTCTTGTACAGTTTTCACATCAATGTTACTGTTACTATTATTCCACAATAACTCTTCGTTTTGTTTTCTTAGAATTTAAATAGAAAAATTCATATTGAAATGATTACATGATGACTGTGATTAAAAAAACTTGATGGGGAGATTTTTTTATATTAAAAACAAGTATCTATCTGTTTTTACATGATCTCTGATTATATAAAATTAATCACAGTCTATCATGTTATCATTTTTGATATGTTCATACATCCGTTTACATGCATAATTTCCGGAGCTACTCAGTCAGGAAAAACAAACTTCGTGTTGTCTCTCTTAGAACATCGTAAAAAATTAATCAAACCATCACCGGAGTGAATCGTTTACTGTTACATTGAAAATCAGGATAAATTAAAAAAATTTACCAACATAGAATTCGTGAATGGCTTGAAGTTACCTGAATTTGATTCTAAAGTGAGAAATTTAGTCATAATCGATGGTTTGGTTCACCAAGCTAAGGACAGCATGGAAATAAATGATGTTTTCAGAAAAGATTCACATCACCGTAACTTCAGCGTGATTCTACTGAAACAAAATTTACTGTATATTGGAACACATTTTTGGACAATTTCTCTCAATAGCCATTATGTTATTGCTTTTAAAAATCCCCGAGACTCTTTACAGTTTTCTCATTTAGCTTCCCAAGTATTTCCAGGACAAACGAACGTATTTGTTCATATTTATAAAGATACAACACAGGAACTCCACTCATATTTCATTTTAGACTTTAACAGGAAACATCTGATCTTTTACGCTTACAGTCGCGGAACTTGCCAGGAGAAAAACCCATATCCCATGAAGTACTTATCTCATTCCTCTCCCAAACAAGCAAATGATGCATTAAAATCCTGCGACTCCAGTCAAATCACGACGCTTTGCGAAATCTGCAAAAATGTAATTCGTGGAAATATTCCACTAAATAACAACCAGAAGTCACGCTTATGAAGTAAAAAGAAATTATAAGAGCACAAAGCAACAAATCGCTTCCCTTCATTACTAGAAGAAAACTGGTTTTACAGCACGGGGGAGCACTGTTCCCATTATTAGGCAGTATTATTGTTCCTTTATTGAGTTCACTTATTAGAAAATGAATATGTTTAAAAAATTTACGCTTCTCCAATCACCAGAGGAGCATGAATTTTACCCAGTACATGATGAGATGAGTGCCATTTTGAAAATGAGAACTAATCCAGAAGAAAAAGTAAAAGCATATTTAAGCACTTTACAGAAGTATTTAGGTTTGAAAAACCAATTGGTTCACACAAAAGGAGAGCAACAGAACATAGACTGTCACACCCAGAACCTACACAGAACAAACCGAATACCCAGACCCTTTCCCATCAAACATAAACATCAGCCAGTCCCAGTGAGGAAAATGCTTCCAGTCCACCCCCCACCCGCAGGAGAGCTCCAAGAGCCAATAGCAATTTCATCTCCCCATCTTTTTATCTCCCCAAAAGCTGCATGGGAATAAGAAACAGGTGTGGAAAAAACGATAAGTGAAAAAAAATATTTTTTTTTAATTATAAATCCTTAGAATAACATTTTCTAATAATATTTTGCATAGAAAGACCACGACATCTCAAAGACCACGACATCATTAGCTTGTTCAGGTACACTATTATAATGCCATATATTGGTGTTGATATTCAGAAAGTTAACATTATCGCTTTCGGGTGGACGACCGAAGCTATCGAAAAAATCGCCGTGTTTGTCTTTGATATAAATAGTTTGCCAATGTTGTCCTGGCAACCAGGTCGGATCTGTGTTCACGACGAACATCGACTGTTGTTGTCTGATCGGATGTTGTGGCAATTCATCACGAGCACAAACTCCTAAACTCACTTTTCTTGTGGTGGGTTCTAACTCTAGTATGTTTACTAATTGTTCAGTGTTCATAGTCCAGTAACACAGAATGATCCTTTGTTATGGATAACGTACACTGAAATTCTGCATAAAAAACCACTGTGATGTTTTCAGAAAGAGGTTGAGCAAATTTAACTTCGAGTCGCACACATCCTCTTCTTAACAGGCTGACATGAGGGGGGGGGGGGGGCAACTACATTTTGATCTGCGATAAGTCAAATCCATAGAGAACGTTTCCCTTTATGTATTCTTTATAAGAAATGTCATTACCACAGTCTCCGTTCCATTTGCCTTGCGATGTGAACAGTGACATGTAACATCTGCTGTAATGCCTTTCTTTGAAGTTCGGGGCCAAAGGTTGTAAGGGATATTGAATACCATCAGCTGTCACCACAAGAAATTTCAGATTGAAATGATGAAAATTAAACGCATTTCTGTTGAAAGTGCCATTAAATCCATCACTAGCCACCAGTCCAATAATTAATCTAGATGGTATTTCACCTAGATACAGATTGTCTCGTGTGGCATCTGATATACCCTTGGGAATCGAAAAATATGACACTTGCACTCGATTGATGGGATATACCATGTTTGACTTGTCTAACACGGACAGATGAGCCAATTGAATCTTTGTGTTTATTTTTACTTTGCTGACAAAAAGTGTAGCCTCTTCAATTTGCACTTTAGCCTTAGCATCAGCATTTGCAGTCAGTAAACAAAATTCGGAAGAACTACGAACCAAACAAACACGGACAGAAACGTTGTTGATCAAGTTCTGGTCTTGAAGCATGATGTCTGCGTGTATTCGCCCAAGCTTCTCGATACTTTTCGATTGGTTTATTCGAGATTGTCGTCTACACACCCCGCATTCAATTTTGGTAAACATATCACTAACATTAGCCACAGCATCTTTAACAAATAGTTCATTTGTCAGTTGACTGTTTTTAGCATCTCTGTCATAATTTAGTAGGTTTTCAATTAAGTCCTATAAGGATACGTGTCTGATGCTACATTCACTAGTTTATGTTGGAGAAAAAAGGCAATTTGACTGAATAGGGAATGGAAAAAATTGTTCACGACACAAACTGAAGAATCCTCGATACGGTTTACCATCATTCTCAGTGATGCGCACACGAACGCGTAGGTATGATTTTCCCAAATCCAAGTATTCTTCAGATGTACCTGGTATGCAAACTTCGACAGGACCTCAAATGTCAGTACTGGATATTGGTTGGTAGGTGACATAAGATCTTTCCACACCCAAGTTGACCGAAGGGTGGAGAAAAAAATCTAACTCTGACATCATATCCTCAGCAAAAGATGTCATCTCGCTTGCGTTTTTTAGTATTGAAGTAATCGACTCTAAGCTTTTTTAGCAATGGTTTTCCCAGCTTCTGATGCTCTGTATGTAAAGGCTCTATACATCTCTTATCATATACTGACAGGCTTTTAAGGCTTCATGACCGACAAATTGAGCGCAGGTTTTAAAAGTAGACTTAGAAAGGAGAAGGCACTTATGAAAATGCTACCTAATTTATACCTAGCTATATTGGGGCCCCCATAAACACTTGAGCCCCCACCTCCTGCAGTGAGTAATATCTGAGATAATCAGTCACCCTTCACTTGTCGGAAATGCAATTTAACTCTTACCTTGCCGCCATGAAAGTGGAACAACTCGCCGCTGTCAGAACGAATTTCAATGCTAATTGACTGAAATGTTTGTTTTCATAACGGATAAAAATCTCTGGGTGAGCAAAATCGAAGGAACACTTAGTGCTGCACTGAACAACTCGTAACAATGGTTCTCATGTATCACCAACTCTCTGTTCTTGGATTAAATCAGAATAAACAAAATATGCCGCTACACACCCCTCTTTATGTCAACTGGATATTTCCCAGTGATTGTGACTTTCAGTATAACACCAATCTGATTAAACCCCAGTAGCAGACTCAACCCCAGGGCCTCCTTGGGAAACAAAAGGTTATAATCTTTTGGGACTGTCAGAGAAATGGTGTTGTATGGGTTTATTTTTTCCAGTAATCACAGAACTCAGATCAAACATTGCTTGAAGAAGTTCAGAGGGTGAATTGTAAATGCATGTGGAATCCTGTATACGTTGTAAAATCCTTCTTTAGACTTTACGAAAACTTTGTTTCCTGTTGTATAGGAAATAAAGTTTTCGTAATAGAAATCAGATTTATCTTTAAGTCTGGTCTCGTGTGGTAATTCTACTTGAAATTTCGTTTGTGTGTTAGTAGGAAACATTTTCATGTACTGTCGTTACTGGGAAGGGTTAAGTAAAACATCTTCGCTACGAACCCAAGAATTATACGATGAGGGATAACCCAGCCACTTAACAAAATACTGAAGCTTTCCTTTCTGCTTGCGGTGTTTAAGTACTTGTTCGATTAGATACACGTCTTCCGGACATTCATTGGGTATATCAGTCTATTGCAGTTGAGGTTCATAGGAAGTGCCCTCCACTATCTCTCCGTCCCGACTGCGAACTCTATATGCTACGGTTTCTATTAATAAACTGAGCAATAGTGAACATTTCTCGTGTGCAGTTACCCCAAAACCCTTTTCTAAATTTGTGGGTATCATCGCTTAAAACCACGCAATCACCTACGTGAAATTTTGATTTGGTAGCCTTCTCTTGGGTTCCGTACAAATATTTCCTAACACGATCCCGGTTCTGAAGGTTAACTTCCGAAGGAGCCATATTGATAGTGCGGTGTGGTGTGAGGTTATAAGTATGCACAAGGGGCGGCAAAACTTTCGTATAACTTTTAATTTTAGTATACGTCATCCATTTGTAGATCTTTGTTTCCAATGTTCTGATAAATCTTTCTGCAATGGGTGCTTTCATTTCTCTCCTGGTCGTGTAGAGATGAATATATGGTTCTTAAACAAGGCACGAACTTTCTTGTTGCAAAACTCTTTTCCTTGATCAGTGTTTATGTAACATGGCACTTCTTCTTCTTTAAAAATAGACTCGAAGGCATTAACAACAGCGTATGCTGATTTCTTCTTCAGTGTTCGAACCCACGCAAATCGAGAAAAACAATCAATGAACACAAGAAGGAATGACACGCCCCCATTCTCTTTTGCCTGGGATGACATATCTGCCAAATCACTTTGAACAGTGTGTAAAAGTGTAGGGACTTTGATTTGATTGTTTAAACTTTTTTCGAATGGGTTTATGTCTCACATAAGTAGGTTGTGTTGCTAACCAACTTTTCACGGTTTCATGTGGCAAATTTGTATGTTTCTGTAAAGTTTTGATACTTCCCAAACTAACTACTCTATTAGGATTATAGCAATCCGCTAACTTTTCCATCACTAACAGTAAGTTTGTTCTTTGCAGGTGAAAATGAAGAACCATCGCAAAAGTGGAAGATACTTGCGTTTATAGCAGTGCTGCTAATATTAGTGTATGTGGAAATTGGCATACTCATCTGGGAAGAAGTATCAAAATCAGCCAATCGCACGTCTCATCAAAGAAATGCTAAAACAAGAAAAACACCAGATGCATTGGTGATATCTGTAAATTCCTATTTCTGCACATTGTAAATAATATCTGTGAAATAAAATGTGTAAACTTAAATGAAGAAACGGTGTCGTTGATGTGTTATGCATATTTAAGTAAGATCACTTTTGAAATCACCGTGAATTCACACACGATTTGTTTATTTATTTATTTATTGAACTTTAAGATCTTAGATTTAGAGAAATCAAAATATTCGGATGAGTTATGAATAAAATATGAATTAGAATTAGAATATGAATAAAATATGGATGAATTACGAAAAAAAATTGTGTGTTTGAGGGGACACCACCATATAATTAATTATTCTGAAAAGGTGGAAACACTGCTACCATCTCCACTCTACTCTGCTCTATGAATTCCCAGTCTTTTAACAGGAAAGAAATACCCCAAACTGTAATGGAAAATTAGTATTGCCATCTATAAACAACCAAACACAAACCTTGATGACAATGAAGGATATGTGTCACCCTGGGAAAATTCCAAGATATCTTATCTGAAAAGCATCGCCCACAATTCCTTAGGCAAACCAAAACACCATGTGTTGTCACAGAGAGACATATGTTCCCCAGAAATTTCCAAACACAGCGTCACGATTCCTTATCTCGAAACAATACCCACAATGCATTATGCGAAACAAACACACCACGTGATGTCCCTGACAGAAGGGACCCCCCTGAGCAAAATTCCAAACTTTATCTTATCACTACCCATCATCGATAATGCCATACACAAACTATTTACTTATCTACAGCTCATAACAGCACACATTCATGACACTGACGTCGCTTCCCCATTCAAACTATCCCTATTTGGTTTAAAGTGTCCCACCAATCAAGGCACAAATCCTGAACCACTATTACATCTTCCTTTTTCATTCAAAACAATAACGTCACTTATTTACAACTAAGAAATTATGTAACTTATTTTCATCTGATAACAACACACATCCACAACACAAACATCGCTTCCCCATTCACCTTACCCCTGTTTGGTTTAAAGTCTCCCACCAATCACGACACGATCCTTATCCACTGATATATCTTCCTTTTCCATTCAAAACAATAATGTCACTTATTTACAACTAACAAATTCTCTTCTTCTGCTTCTCTTCCGTCTAAGATAGATTAAGCCTTCTCATGAGGAAGATCTTTCAGTCTTCTCTATTCCTTGCTGTTCGAAAAATTTCCTTATATGTTCTGCATCCCAAAATGTTCTTTACTAAAAAATTACGCCACTTATATTCATCTGATAACAACACACATCCACGATTACTTATCTTCACTTGATCTTGATCTTGTTCAAAGTGCCCCACCATTCACGACACGAATCCTTCTCTACCAACTCCCACAATTCCATACGCGACCCAAAACACAAGAACTGACGTCACTGACGCATCTGCCCCAGAGAAATTCCAAACATTCCAATCTCATGACGTCACATAGAATGATGTCTTCATCTTATCAGCCAATCACGTCGCGATTCTTTATCTTATTTTGATCCTGATCTGGTCAAAAGTGCCAAGTATAGTATGTTTCCCCGCATGTGGGAGAAGTTAAAGTTTTCTAATCAGTATGTAATCTTAGATATCTTTTCAAAGTCGAGCTGCCTGAACCACCCCCCTGTCTGCGTGGTTAGCCTAGTGGCTTTGCGCTTCGCAACCATATGCCTGGGGAAGGCATGTCCTAGGTTCTATTCACGTCGACGACGTGAGGAACGTAAGGATCTTCTTCAGCCATAGCCAAGTTAGCCTGTCTTGGGCGTGGACAGCAGGGTTTTTCCACTAGTTTATCTGGAGTTTTTCATCCCGCAAGCAAGCAAACCGGTCTTCTGAACACACGGATTACAACTAGGAATATGGACCCAGCCATAGGTCTGACTCCTCAGCCTATGCCGGTTCAGGAGCACGAATAAAATTGGGGTGGGGGGGGGCTCAGATGATGCTGTACATTCCTGCAAAAAAAGAAGAGGTACTGTACCATCACACTGAAAGAATGGAATCCCCCTCCTCGTTGTTGTAAATTTTGCATGGGAAAGGTTTCTCTCCGGTGTGAACTCTTTCATGTCTTTTGTTTGTACTACGTAACAGGACTACGTGCATTAGCTCACGCTAGTAATCGCCGATACTTTTATAGTTTACTATATTCGGCATAAAACTCTCTGATTCCAATCTTTGAGTTTCTTATTCGGTTTTAAAACAATGTGGGATTAATATCCACTTAATTTAAATAATGTTTATATCGCCGAAATGAAGCCTATTGGCTCTTTATATTTAAGTATGATCATAATTATTTATATTTAAGTCATTCATTGGATATTACGCGAGATGATGATTTTCTATTAGGAATTCATTATTTCTTGAATTCAGACCTAATGCACAGGGTCTGGGTAAGTAGATCACCTTGCGAGAAAGATGAGAATGTCTGTGTAAGTTCATCTAGTGTTTGTGCCAGCAGCCCTAATGTGATACGAATCTATGAGTTATGAAATAGAAGTAATTTAACTAATATGTAAAGGGCGCAGGAGAGAAAATTTACCACTAATTTATGGTGATGTAAGTGGGGTTGGAATGAATTAGACTGCACACTGCAGTTTGAATCAACCCAAAATAATTTGATCGTCGTATTATGCTGCAGCCAGTACACTCAATTTCAGTTCTGGGGGTGGCTGCAGCATAATTGGTTTTTCTATCTCTTCTTGACTAGCATAAAATTAACCCGGTGTTGTAAAACATCTCTTGGCGATTTCCATGTATAACGTCTTCATTTTGTTTCATTTAAAGGCGCATTGCCAACTACAAGGTGATATTCTTTAGTTGTATTTTTTAACGTAACTGTTTTTTTTTTTAATTTTATAACCGTTCTTACTGATATATGGGCAGTACTATCCAGTACAACCGTCCCGAAGGACACGATATAGGCCAAAGCCTTAACAAGAATCTAACCGATGCGAGTCCTTGTTACCCGACTATTCATTTGCTGGTGGAAAATTTTGTTTCATTTAAAGGCGCATTGCCAACTACAAGGTGATATTCTTTAGTTGTATTTTTTAACGTAACTGTTTTTTTTTTTAATTTTATAACCGTTCTTACTGATATATGGGCAGTACTATCCAGTACAACCGTCCCGAAGGACACGATATAGGCCAAAGCCTTAACAAGAATCTAACCGATGCGAGTCCTTGTTACCCGACTATTTATTTGCTGGTGGAAACGCAAGCCATCAGTGCACTACAGGGCTCTTAAGGATATAATTTGAAAGTCTCCAGATGCTAGACCTGATGGACTAAGTCCCTATAGCTTGTGGCACACCAAACACTGTGGAGGGAGATAGCAGCACTTGCAAAATGAGGACCCACCCCTAACTCATCTTCTATCTGCCTTACAAGGTCTGCATTTCTTTCATAGTAGTGCACCTTCTTCCTATAGCAGTCAGTAAATGGGTGCCCTGAACCCACTACCTGGGCATCTATGACCTACACATCACTCCCTCTTCTCATTACTAAATTTGGTTTCCTTACCACAGTGTTGGTCCTATAGAGTGGCTCTATCATGGCCTCTCAACTTTTGTTTCTGAAACAATTATTTAATATGGAGATCACGCAATGCCTCTGCACCCGGACACCATGTATATGAAAGCAATACTGGGCAATATGATTCAAAGTTTTGCTGTAGAGACAGCCAGCCCAATAGCAGGTGTTGTCTCTTCCCCATATGGCTGTGTGCGGGCCCTAGTGGGCAGGGAATTGATTCTAATCCTCAAAAGATCACTGAATTCATCACCTGGTAGCATCCTCGTGCTGTCCCTTTCAACTGATGTTAAGGGAACACCAGGATGGACTCTGTTAGCAGGGCAACATTCATAAAGTTTCGACCAGAGATGCCCACATCTTGTGCTCTGCTAGCACAGTCACAATCAGGGAGTCTTGATAGTGGGTCCAACCCTCGGTATGCCTAAATTCTTCTTGTAGCATAGGAATAATAAAGGCCTCTCTACAGATTGGGAAGGAGGATGATTCTGCCATGGCTAATCTATTAAATCTCAGGTAAGAATTAAACCACCTAAGCAACGGGACTCTGAGTCAACCATTCTTTATCCTCGCATTGAAATATGCGATCGGGTTGTCCGATGGCAGTCACAGCCACGATTAACGGCAGCGGACAGCCCTGTCCATTCGGGACAGTACCGAGACATATGTCATGTGCAGTACCAATTTATGGTAAAAGCGGGGAAGTAAATGATAAAATATAATAAAGAGCCTTTGCTGGGCCTTAAGAGGAGCCTTCCTCAAAGATGTAAGTCCATCTTTTAAGGCTAAAGTGAGAGAAGACCTCCCCCTTTGGAGTGAACATGATATTTAGGTATTTCCACTCCTCTAGGATATGGTCAAATGTTGCAATAGCCTCCTGTGCAGGGAAAATTCTACATTCTCGACCTTTAGCTTCTTGTCATTACCAGAAGGGACAAGGGCTAGTGAGCTGGACTTCTCTACATTAATCTTTATGCCTCTAACACGAAAGAGGTCTATTGCCCGGTTGAGGAGCTCCTGCAAGCTTACCTTAGTGGAGGCTATGAGAATGAAGTCATCTGCAAAAGCCATAGCATTAAAGGAAGAAGCACCTAGAGAGATCCAATATGGTTTGGAAGGGAACAAAGAAACTCATCTATGATGCTATTAAAGAAGAGAGGAGACAGAGGTCCTTCCTGAAAAACCCCTTGCACAGCGGAAATAGCAGTTGACCGGGCTCCTGTCATGATAGTTATAGAGCTACCAGAGTAAAGTCTAAGATATTGGATGGAAAGGGTTCTGGACATCCGGCAATGGATAGTACTCGAAGGATAGCAGGAAGGGAGATGCCATCAAAGTACTAGAGGTCCAGTGACGCCATGCAGAGGCATCAGTTGGCATCGGGAATCAGAAAGGAGGGAGGAAAGGAGATAGATGTTCTCGGCACAGCCATCCAAAAGGACAAAGTCTCTCTGCCGATAATCATGTTGGATGAACGTTTGTAATCTTTGGACCAAAACCTGATGAAAAAAAGTCACAGGAGGACAAAAAAGTTGTTGATGGGTCAATATTCAGCTGCACTGGATGAAGTTTTTCTTAGGAATGAATATCGTCCTGGCTACACGAAAATAAGCAGTTTGGCATTGATGGAGAGAAGAACATCTAGTTGATGCTGCAGAATGGGTAGTGGAACCTTCCGTAACCTAGAAATGATGAAACCGCCTACTCGAGGCAGATGCTATAGTTGGAAAAGCTGATTTGATTTCTTCTTTTTTGAGCAAATGATGTGATCCATCCCTGCATTCTTATATAGCAGGGATGGATCACATCATTGGCTCATTACAGCTTGGAAGATGTAGAGGTGGAGTGGAGAAGGTAGCGCTCCAATACTCGAGGAACTCTTCATGTTTCTTATCCAGAGGTGGAGGGGCAGCGATATCTAGGCTAGCTTAAACCATGTACCTCTTTTTCTTGTAGAGGGCCTGCATCGCTGCATAGGCCATCTTCCTTTTTTTTTTTTGACCACTATATTCATAGGGCGGGCTGGAGGCCGATGTTAATGTGGTTTTCGGTGCTTCGAGAATTCTTTCTTGAGGTATTTTTCCAATTTATGGGAGACATCCAGCCCAATGGGCATGGATGATGGATTTAAGAGCCTCATGGCTAAGCTTGGAAGAGGAGGATAATCGAGGGATGTAGCCAAGCGGGTGGTCACAGCCTCTTTTGCTTGATCAAGTTGCTGTTCACTGACCTGCTGATCCAGGGATGGAAAGGATGAGACGGGAGCTATGGAGATATTACCTATCCCATTGTGTGATGTTTGATGTTCTGCTTTCTCTTGGACTAAAAGTTTATAACTAGCTTTCTGCCTGGCATTTAATGGCATCACATGTTCTATGAGGGAGAACCTCTGCCAGGGCCTCTTTAATATTTCTGGTACCTTTAGTAATTAGTTTTATCTCGTGGCTAGCAGGAATTCGTTCTTCTTCAGTCGACCAACGAGCTTTCACTCGTCGGTCGACTGAAGTGCGATGCACTCAGAGTCCTACCACTGTAGTAAACGCACTATAGCACTAGAACGAACAAACAAGTGTCTGAAATCCGGAGCTGCCGGTTGGCCCAGGCATTCATGCTTCTTAATTGCTAGTATTGGTTTGTCACAGTTCATGCAGGTACTGCGTTTTCTTTTCTCCAGAACAATGCTGGGATGGGTGAACGATGGGTCACATAACAAGGCCTGAACCTGGGTGTCGATATTGACGAGTTTGCTGGCTCCGACCAGTCAAAGTCAGAGCCTACATCTTCTTTCTTGTTCACATCAGTGAGGAAACCTCACCCTACCATGGCTGCTAACCCTGGAAGAGAGGAACAGCATAGTGGGCCGAAGGTGTCCAGGAAACGCCACCTTTGTCACAGTCCTCTCCAATCACTGCATTAAAGGCAATACAACCAACTATTGCAGTTTACTGAGATATAAATGAGCATGAGCGAGGACCACTTAAAATCTCTAAAATCATCCAGTATTCTGCGATTCGAAGATCTAATATGAATTCATGCATGAATCATCACACTATGACTGAAAAGTGTATCGGTACAATCGGTTTTAATTAGAAACATCTGTATGTTAACAGAAGAGGAATGAAATGCATTTCGTTTATTTTCCGACTGGTAGTTCATGTTTACTGCAATCAAGTACACATTTTTCTCGAAAACAGGTCTTGAATACATGTTTTAGAGTGTTTTGAGCGTTTACCATATAAAGAATTTTTTCTTTTAGGCTACTCTGTATTCATTGTGAGTGGGCAGCGAATTGTAAATCAATAGATTCACATATTTGTGAATAAGAGAATATGTTTGTTGTTCTTAACACTTTTGATTTTAATTTATTTTTATAAATTCTGGAAAATCTCCTTTTGAGATGAAAGATGAAACTTTTTCAAACCACTTTATGCCAGTCCATGAAATTCATCTCCTACCTAACATTTGAAACCAAAAAATCTAAGGTTGAAATTGTTTGAATGTTAACAGGATATTACAAGTTCATCAATGAGGAACGACACGTAAATTAAAAAGGCAGATTTTTGCGTTTTGCAGTAATAATAAAAGAGATCATTCGAGTGTAAAACAGGAACGTTGATTAATTGTTCCGGCCAGTTTATCTTCGACTGTGATCGCAAATTGCCATCTGGACACATTGCAAAGCTCCTGCTTTTGATTCTTTGAAAATCAGTTTTTAGATATCTCGATAATTTGGTTGGAGATATTTTTTCAAGTTCAGTATAAACAGAAAAGGAAATGGAATTTCAAGAATAGTCAATTGATGTATGCTTGATCGTTTAAATTACCAGCAAACGTTTTGGCGGATGGCACACTCTTGGTGATAAGAGACAATTTAAATGCGGAACAGATATAAACGTTTGGATACGAATAACAAGTGTCCGAATGTTTGAATCCAATCAGAGAAATGAAGTAAGAAAGATGTAATGGTCTTCGTGACTAACCATCGCTTTAATCTTTATTGATATCAAACTTAAAACTTCCCCACAGAACTAGTTTCACTACAGATATGAAGGTTTCCGAGGAGGTTCTCTGAATACCATTCTGCAACAGCGAAGGGAGATATGTCAGACGATAAACAAATCAGGCTTGTAGTGGAGATAAGAACTGTTTCTATGATTTCTTTAAATATTTTTTTTACCGAACTTTGCATCTAAGAATATCTTTAAAATTAATCACTTAAAAATTAAACTCTCACTACCCGATATTCATTAACTTTGTTTAATGGAGTAACAGCTGAGTTGGACAAGGAAAATGGCAAAACTGTTGATGTGGATAATAGAATGTCTCTTCTACAGAAACCACAAGCATTGTATTGAGAAATAGAATCCATGATGAAGCAGGTAAATAGTGGTGTGCTTCAAGGCTCCGTGCGTGGAATATTATTGTTCCATTTGTACATAAACGATAGATGAAATGATTTGAAGTGAGATATTCAGATGTTTGATTATGATTACAAGTTTGGGAAGGCAATGCTTAATCAAGCTAATCTATAGAGCTTGCAGGAGGATTTAAATAAGCTGGCGATATGTGAAAAAGATAACGGATTTCAGTTCAAAGCGGAAAAGTGTCAAGTTGTGCATTTTGGGATTAAAAGATTAAAAGCTGTATATCACATTGATGGTTTATTACCTCATAATTTTTATTACTAAAATTATGAGGATATATTATGAGTTTACAAAACATATTGATTTTTTTTTTTACAATGGATATACAACTTTTTTTGTAGAATATATTAATAAAAATTACTATAGTTCATAATTTATAGTTAGATATGATTACATTTTTACGATATAATTGTAATTAATACTGCGACTTTTAATAACATCTTGCGAAAACTGTGGAAACACTGGACGCTGAGCGATCGCCTGAGACGTCGGTTTACAGGGGCACCCATACACCACTGAATTTCTTGTTTTGAATTGCTGACTTTTTTTGCACTCTACAATCATTTGGTATGTTGACATTATTCTAAGTTTTAGAAATTCTATTCTATATTTTTACCATTTAAAGAAGGTTTACATCTATGCAACAAAAAAAGAAAGTTCAGAGTGTTAATTTTTTTTTTTTTTTTAAAGAAAGAAACATTCCAGATATGACGACTTTTGCTGTTGCATGAAATAACTTTTGTCTTAACCGTAATCTCCTTTGCTGCAGGTAAAGGCTAAAAGCTGCTGCGAAAAAAAGACGACTTATTTACAAGTGACACTAAAGAACCTCAAGTAGTGTTGCGTAATACATCAGTAGACTTCTTTTGTTATCGAAACCTTATAATTTATTTGATGCAGTTCTTTAAAGAAGTATTTGAAATGAAAAAAATAATAGTGGATGTGTTGTAGAAGCGTTCACTTTTTTTTTGGGGGGGGGGGAGGACATACCCTATTCCGCGCTTGTGTTAAACAATTGTTTTAAAATATTCTGGGGAAAATGTTATGAAGCAAAATTTATTGCAATAAATCAGGTGTGAACATTACTTTTTATTTTACCTTGCACTGTTACGATGTACAGATATATGTATGGCATGTTGTTAAACCTTCATGAGTGGAAGCTACGTAAATAAATATACATAGGATGAAATTATCTGAGACGTGTCCTATACAGAATTGATTAAAATTTTATGTTTATTTGGAAGTATTCTAACCCCCCCTTTCACTCATAGTAAATGAATTATGTCTACTTTCGCATTTCACACTTTCCAGAGACTGTACAGTTCACGTGAAATGATTAGATTTTCGTATTATTATCAGTAAAGCAAAGTCGTCAAAGCGCGTCCTTCACGCAATTGGTGAAGTATTCTACGAAATTTGATTTTGAACAAAAATAAAAATATAAAAATAACAAAATCTAGAACGTGAACAGCCCGTTTTTTTTTTCTTTCAAATTATTTCGAATAAGTATCTTGAAAACTACCTATTGGAGTTGCCAAAGTTTGGCAACTTCTATAGGTAGAGATGACCTTGCTAATGCTTCTGGCTGGTATCTCCACTTGGGCCTGGCTCCCACTGAAGAGACCTCAATAAAGGTCGAAACTAGTCTGGGTAGTTGCCCTTCCCTTAATGCATAACATTATACATATC
Source organism: Typopeltis vanoorti (assembly GCF_054136105.1). Classification (NCBI taxonomy): domain Eukaryota; kingdom Metazoa; phylum Arthropoda; class Arachnida; order Uropygi; family Thelyphonidae; genus Typopeltis; species Typopeltis vanoorti. The sequence goes on from NC_143572.1 coordinate 82,823,488, forward strand.
CACAAGGAGATGTGTTTTGCATTATGGGAGATACTGAGATAGGAGTGATGTTAGCTTGTTCCACCTTTGCAATGAGTTGCCTGGTGTTGTACCACTTTACCCGAGTCCTGAAGATACTTTCAGGTGCAAACTTTGTTTGCTCACACTTGGATAAAGGATTAAACAACATTTATTATAGTCTAACCAAGGGAAAAATAAACTTTCAAAGAACTCATCTGTCTCCAAATCCTAGTTCAGGAAGGCCTCTGCAGCAAAGTTGATGGACACATCAGTGGCAGTTGCCACTCTCCATCTCATGAGCAGAGTGCCTGAATATCACTGCTTGGACAATGCAGTGTTTATCTGTATATTAGGAAACAAAAATATCCGAAAATCATTGTTTTTTCTTTAAATAATATTTCTTTTGATAAAAAATTGAGTTATCAGAGAACAAAAGAACAAACGTTTTTATTTTAAATACAAAATCGTTCTTAGTTTTGTTATTATGCTCTAACATCGAATAACAGCACTACCATATTCTGAAATTTCCACATAAATCAATATCCAGATTACGTTCGCCTTAAACAAGAACTGGAACATTTTCATTGGTTATATCAAATTGCTCTTTATAATTAGAAATAACATATTCATTTCTAGGGAGATGGAGTATTGAATTTAAACCGTTCCATAAAGCCTCCATTTTGCCTAAAGAATGGGTATACTAATGTAAGAGCATAACGATTGGTGGCATAGGGCATGCACTAAGTGAAAGTGGTAAATTGAAGAGCTAGGATGAAACCATCTGCATCAATAAATTTGTTAGAAAATTTGTTTTTTATGTTCCTCTTTTATTAATGATTCGATCTGACTAGAATATTGCTGTCATACCTTTGGATTTGATTTCGATTTTTGATTGAATTTTAGATTAGATATTATTGTTTGAAGCTTGTGTCAAAAAAGTTTAATTTGTGTTTATAAAATGTATTTTTTGGGGGTCATTCAATTTTCTATATTTTACCAGTTGATTCTGTAGGAAATATTTCCCTCATTTTCATATTCATATTTTTGATGACCATATTGTGGTCATTGCCAATGTCATCTCCAGGAAATTATCTGGTTCTTGTGAGTTTGATGGAGTTTTTAAATTTTGTGCTTACAAGGATAAAATCAAATTGGTTGTGTGTTTTACCATCAGGGGAAGTCCATGTCCATCTTCTGGAGGTTTATGGGGAAACAATGTTAGTGAGTTCATTTTGTGAGGCAAAATTCATCAACTTAAAACCTTTTTCGTATGCCTCCCCACAGCCATACGGTGCAACAAATAGGAGAAAATCTTTATCGATGTCTGTTGAAATATTGGCATTCCAATCGCCCTCTACAATCAAAAGGTCTTTTCTATTTGCTCTGGTGTTTGCGCATTAAGTTTACCATAAAACTCTTCTACTTCAGAATCCTTGTGGCCTGTGGTTGGGGCATAGACCTGTATGATAGTGATATTCAGTGGTTTTCCTCTTAGGCAGACTAAAGCTATTTTGCTATTGATAGGATTAAATTTCATAACAGAATTTCGTGACGTTTTGTGTATCAAAAACCCAACATAGTTTCTGCTGCAATCACATCCAGAGTAAAGAAGCAAATGTCCTTCATCTGTTAGCTCTCCTGTTTTGGGCGACCGAATTTCACAAAGCACCATAACAGTCCATTCGTATCTTTTTAGTTTATGCTGTAGTAGTTTGAGTTGACCTGATTGTAGTGGAGTCGTAATATTCCAGGTTCTGGTCATGAAATAGTTGCAGAGTCTGAATCTTCATCCAGTTTTTTCAGATAGTGGAAGTGCCAGTCACTAACTTCTCATTGCCACCTGTGGAGCTGCTACCAAATAGCAATGCGGACCCTGTTGAATCCGGCGACATGGTATGCTGTGTTAAATGCTTCACCATGAATTCCTAATGGGCAGTAAATTTAGGCAGATGCACCCATCTTCTGTCTTCGCCTGATAGCATTTAGCTGGGCATAGTGGGAGGACCTTCATGCCTTTGATAGCGTTACCAGGAATAATGATACTCCTGCCCAGGGCATTTTCATTTCGTTTCCATAGTACCAATTATATTATTTTATAATGCAGTGATTGTAATATGTTAATAAATGAAATAATGCCCGAAATTTTAATAATTGATCCTAAGACTTGGCAATTAGAGTCAACTCTAAATATTTCCAAAATAAAAAGCAATATGAACTTTTTTTAATGTTCTCTTGAATCTCATCAAATACCTTTTGATGATTTAAGTTATAATAATGGCCAGCACTTCCTCAAATGGTTCTGCTGCACTTCTAGAAATAGGTTGCATTATGTACAAAACCTTGTGGGTATGGTGTCATCTCAAATGAAACTAAACAATAGCAATAGGAGAAAGAAATATTTTCACAAAGATAATGCATCATGAGAAATAAATGAGAAACAAAATTTGAATTTAAAGTGATTAAAAACAGGATTAGAACTTAGTTATATCGCCGTCATAACATAATTATAAATCGGTCTTTAAAACGAACCGATCAGAATACTCGGATATGTTCATTTAGGTGAAGTTTCCCAACGAAGTTGTCAAATTTCGATGAAAAAAAGTCGAGGAGGAAGTACAGGTCTTATTTGGAAGTAGAGAATCGACAGTCTGTGTGATTACCTGAGTTAATTTGTTTTTTTTTAATGGAAATTTATTTATATCCCAGGAGACACATTTTCATATTCGAAACCTATTTATTATAATTTTTATAGAGATTATACATTAAAATGAGCATTTGTTAGAAGCAATTATGTTATTAAAATATTCTCACAACTTTACAAACATAACTGAATTTTATTAAATTTCAGAAAGTGAACCATGTCAGGAGAAATTACTTAGCAAATACAATTTGTAATTCACATTATACACAATAAATTTTCTGCAAACCAGAATACAATTCTCATTTCACATTAAATAAAAAAATATCGTGGAACACATGAAATGGTAGTGAAAATAAAAAAAAAATATGAAAATAATAAAACTAATTAACTAAAATTTTATTCATTCAAAAAGTCACAGAAAAAGTACTCTTTGATGTTTATGACGAAAAAATTTAATACCCGTACATTGAAGTTGCGTACTGCCGTATACTAGCTTCTACTGTTTTCCGACCTTCGTGTTCTTCAGGTCTCACGGTCTTATTCAATGCACAGCACTAAACAATGTCTACAAGAGTTTAATTTTAGTGTGATTAAAAAACCCATCCAGTTCGCACTGTTTTCATAAATTTACGATGAATCTTCCTTCAATCAACGTAAGTATGATATTTTTAAAACTCAACTGTCACTAGGAAAACGAGTGCTACTCATTAAGGTATTAGTTATTTTCGAAAAAATAAAAAACCTATTCACAAGGAATACATTAATTTGAGCATAAAAGGGCGAATTAGATAAATGCAATTATATGATTGTACATATCAAAGACCACTCATTAGCTGAGTTGAATTCTTCAGTGGGTCACCAGATGTTCCTTAAACGAGAATGTTTTCTCCACTTTGGATAATTAAAACGGTTCCCATCAGTATGTATTCTTAGATGTGTTTTCAGACTCAAGCTGTATGAAAACTTATTTCTGCAAATTTGGCATAAAAAAGTTTCTTACCAGTATGAACTCTTAGATGTTTTTTCAGACTCGAAATGTCTGAAAATTTCTTGTTGCAAATTTCACATATAAAAGGTTTCTCACCAGTATGAACTCTTAGATGTCTTTTGAGATTCGAACTGCCTGAAAACATCTTGTTGCAAATTTCGCATAGAAAAGGTTTCTCGCCAGTATGAACTCTTAGATGTCTTTTTAGATTCGAACTGCCTGAAAACATCTTGTTGCAAATTTCGCATAGAAAAGGTTTCTCGCCAGTATGAACTCTTAGATGTCTTTTGAGATTGGAACTGCCTGAAAACCATTTGTTGCAAATTTCGCATAGAAAAGGTTTCTCACCAGTATGCACTCTTAGATGTATTTCCAGATTCGAACTGCGTAAAAACCGCTTGTTGCAAATTTCGCATAGAAAAGGTTTCTCATCAGTATGCACTCTTAGATGTGTTTTCAGACTCGAACTGCCTGAAAACTTCTTGTTGCAAATTTCACATATAAAAGGTTTCTCACCAGTATGAACTCTTAGATGTCTTTGGAGATTCGAACAGCGTGAAAACCTCTTGTTGCAAATTTCGCATAGAGGTTTCTCAGCGGTATGCATTCTTAGATGACTTTTCAGACTCAAACTGCTTGAAAATTTCTTGTTGCAAATTTCGCATATAAAAGGTTTCTCACCAGTATGCACTCTTAGATGACTTTTCAGACTCGAACTGCTTGGAAATTTCTTGTTGCAAATATCGCATAGAAAAGGATTCTCACCAGTATGCACACTTAGATGCCTTTTCAGATTCGAGCTGCCTGAAAACCTCTTGTTGCAAATTTCGCATAGAAAAGGTTTCTCACCAGTATGCACTCTTAGATGTGCTTTCAGATTCGAACCGTCTGAAAACTTCTTGTTGCAAATTTCGCATAGAAAAGGTTTCTCACTACTATGCACTCTTAGATGACTTTTCAGACTCAAACTGTGTGAAAACCTCTTGTTGCAAATTTCGCATCGAAATTGTTTTCGTCCGGTGTGAATTCTTTTGGGTCTTTTCAAGTTAAACCTGTCGAGAAATTTTTCATGATCGATTTCGCATGCATGGTAGCTATCTGTAGTGTGCCATTTCATCATGTTTCTAATGATTTGATTCAGAAAATTGTTTGCCACATATTTTACATGTGAAAAGCTTTTCATCGATTAGATGGTAGCACTTTTGGTGCCTTTTATGGGATTGTATAGCCGAAAACGTAGAGCTACTACAGGACAAGCAAAAGGTTTCTCACCAGTATGCACTCTTAGATGACTTTTCAGACTCGGACTGTCTGAAAACTTTATGTTGTAAATTTAACATAGAAACGGTTTCTCTTTGATGTGAACTCTTTCTTAACGCCTCAGGTGACACAAGGTGAAGAATTCCTTGTAGCAGATATCGGATGTAAACGAGTAACCATCTTAAGTGTACCTGTTGATGTGGTTTTTATTATTGAGAATATTGTTTGCCATGTATTTTACATGAAAAAAAATTTTTTCTTCATTCAACGAATGAAGATTGTCATACCTTTTAAGGGACTGTAAGAGTTGAAAACAGAGCTATGCATACGTTTTTTCTTCAGTGTGAAATCTGGATCCTTGTCAAGGCTTTGTCTCTGGACGTTTGAGTGTGGATGATTTCCTACATCCACACTCAAACGGCTTCTCTTTCCCGTGAACCACCGATGTGAAACAAGAGCTTTACTTCACCATAAAAGGCTCTGTCACATATTTCATAGGTGACAGGTTTCTCTTGCAAATGGACATTAATTGGCGTTTTACTTTCTGAGAGAACAAATGTCTTGTGGCATATTTGGGATTGGAAAGGCCTCTCATTCATTTGAAGAACGAGATGGGTTTTAAGAAATGCTGTTGAGGAAAACGATTTGTTGCTCACATCATAGGAAGCATGCCTTTCTCTACTAGGAATTTTGCAATTGATTTGTGGTCAGCTGTATTTGTGTTCTGTATGCCTGGTAATTTAATCAGGTAAAGTTTGTATAATTCACAATTTCTCAAATTCAACTCAAAAGAACTAAAGTAGGAAAACGTATTTTTTCACATTCGGAAAAATGAAAACTTTTCCCAGTATGAGCCAGTTTTATGTCTTTGAAGACTAAGCAATGTTATCCTGAATTTATTGCAATTGAAACGGTGTTCTGATGCAAGAAACACATTTTTGTGTATCTTCAAATAATATAAATTCGAAAACCGCCTGTTGTAGATTTCACGTCAACAGATTTTCATTGCAGTTCACTGTAGCCTTGTGCCTCTTCAGGTGTGTAGACAAGTAAAAAGTCTTGCTGTAATTTTCACAAGAAAATAGCTTCTAGACTGAGGATGTTTTCAGATGCTCTCAAAGATTTGCTGAATCAAATAAATTCTTCTGACTTGTCGAACAGAAGGAATGTTTTTCCTTCTTCCACGTTCATTTTCTGGTGCCTTTTTAGGTTGTCACGATGATGAAAGTTTTTCTGACATTTTTAGCATGATTGTTTACCTCTGCAATCTGTTATTGTTTGATTGATCTGAATCGTCTCGTGTTTTAAGCTGACGTGTTTTTGTGGCTTACTTTACACAGATTTTTTTAATCCGATTGATTGTGCATGTTCTGTCGGTTTAGATTATTCTGATATAAAAACTGCACCTTGGATGACGTACAAACGAAACACTTTTCCCGATTTTCATCTGTTAAAATATTTCAATAGGAAATTTGATTGAGCCATCTTCGCTGCTGCAGGAGAATTACTCATTGATTTTTTAATTTGTGTCATTCAATTCCATTCTGATGGATTTCCATTATGCCACTAGAAGTGCAATCTACTTGGAATTATTTGATTTTTATTTCAGAAATCCAGCATGAAATTTTTCTACAACTTAATAGTCTTCATACATTGCTGCTTATCAGCTTGGTTTTAATGGATTAGTAGGCAAAATGTCTCATGGCAGTAACACTATTTTCAATCTGTAAAGAAAAATGATGTAATTAATGCTAAATTAAAATTCCATTTAGTAAATTAAACATTCTCAAAATATCTAATATTTAATCGCAATTAAGATATGAATTTTCTTCTAGAAATTTAATATTTGTAATGAATAGTTGAAACAAAAATAACGGTAAAACTTTCATTGGAAAATAACAGAGTATTATCGCTCTTAAAATGATTATTTTAACAAACCAGATTTTGTTTGCCAAACCCATCATGACAAAAAAATTAACTAAGCAAAGAGCCATGTGGCCATATTATATTCTGAAGTTGAACATGTCCTCAGGAATAACTCTGATGATGAATTTATATATGAACATATTCCTTGCACACATGGAAACTGTAAAATAACGGTCAAAGTTTAAAAATGGCTTTTCAATCCAGGAGTAAATTTCTTAAAAAATACCACTTTATTCAGTTGGTTGTGTGCCAGTTATTACTAGACAAGCAATTGTGATTTACAGTTTTAGGTAGCATAAACAGCCATTCTTCTGTTGATATTATTCTCTGTTCTCATTTCTTTGGATTTCCTTCTCTGCATCATTCTAAGGGATAATCCCTGTGGAAATGCAGAGATTCCTCCAGATCACCCTATTTCTGGCTTTCCTCTTCCGATTAATGTTAACACTTTCTCTAAGGTGTATTTCAGCTGTCCTCTTCTTCTTTTCTCAGGATTCTCTCTTTCCATCCCATCTATAATCCATTCATTGTCTCTTCATGTGTGCCAGATGATTGTCTTCAATACTCGTCTCTTATTTCTTGCAAAATTTATTTGTTAGTTTTCTTTTCTCCATTCACTAATTTTACTTGTATTAAATGGATTTTTTTCTTTAATACCTATTTTGCCATACTAATTCCTCTTCTTCGTATTTGCAGCGTGCATCTTCCTTGGATAATTCCTCGAAGATATGAGTGGTTTTACTTGGTCATTATTTTTACCTCTAATGACAATTATTTTATATTCCTTTTTATTTTTTGACACTTTAACCATTATTTTAGTTTTTGGATTATTTTAGAGTTAATTGGCGGTGGACGTTGATTAATCAACATCCACCACCCCTACCAAATTCGAGTGCTGGAAGCTCCACAACACAAAAATTAGGTCACGACTCTGAACAATAAGCGATAACACCAGGGTCTCAAAGGCTGATAATTCAAGCCGACATGACATAGCACTACACTTATCCCAAAATGTTCTGATGACGAAAACACGATCAAAATGGCTCACACCTGGTTAACACTCTCCCCCTCTCCTGGTTTTCCATTAAAATCCTTCCCCAAGAAAATCGCCCTTAAATATAATAACATATATATATATATGTGTATACATACTTTTAATAAAAATACCTGGGTTTTCTAATTAATTTTCCCACCATGCCTCAATCCCCCCCCACCTTTCCTAACATCCCCCTTTTTAACAGCCTTACACCAGAAGTATGGAGAACGAAGACATCCTAACATCCAAACAAGGTATGTGCAAAATTCCTTCCTCTATTAGTGTGCACATATTTACCTTTAAAATACACTTATAATGCCCTAAGGATTCTTGAGTGAAAAGCCAATGTTCTCAAAATAACGGACACTCCTAAACAAGAACAGGCTAAAATAGCCATAAAAATAATAATTACTATTTATTTAATCTTGCTCTACTACGATGTATGAAAATATGCATGTCACGTTCTTATGCTCACATACTGAGATTTACTGCTACTGGTCGAAAATAACTCTTTCTGCTTTTATGAACAAGACATTAAAATGCATTACATTCTTATTTCAAAGTTAATTTTAAAATATCACAAAACTGTATTCAGTAGTATTTCAAATGAACTTCTAGTTGTAAAACGAAACAAATTGTTATTATTGTAATTTCTAGAGTGCTCATTTCGATAACACCATTTCTATACCATTGTAAAATAACCCTTTGAGTGAAAGCAACAGAATGTATAAGAAGAAATTAACTGAGACATACACATTCCATATGCAATTTATTAAAATTTCGTTTGTTTTGAAGTATTCTAACCCCCTCCCCCCTGTTTTATCGCGCTGCCATGACCACTCATAGTAAATGTATTATAAATATCTACATTCCTCCAATTTCACATTATATACTTTTCACAGACAGTATGTTCACTTCACATTTGATATGATCAAAGATTTTCGTATTATTATCTATAAAGCGAAGTCATCAAAGTGCATCCTTCAGGCAATCTACTAAATTTGATTTTTAATAAAAATGAAAATAACATAATCTGGAAATTCGACAGCCCATTTTTTTTTCAAAACACAATACTTTAAATAATTATCATGAATTACGTTCTTCAAGAACAAATAAAATGTACAGTTGACTACACAAAATTAGCACATAAAATTAAAAATGACATTCGTTTTCAAAAGGTAATGCAATATTCAAGTGAATAAAGTATGCAAGGATCTCTTATTTTGTCCTAACATTAAAAATTGTGCAATAAAAGGAAAAAACAAAAATAATTCCTGTATTTTTTGTCTATTCCATATAAATAAAAGTTCAGTTAACCAGTATGGACCAAGAAATTGCGTTTCTTGTTATTGGCAGATGAGACGCAGCAATAATCGAGAATTCTCTTCAGCTTTAAGGTTTATCACAAGTTTAAATGAATGTGATGTCCACACTGCACTTCTTATACCTGCTCTTTCAACAGAGAAAGCATCATATCAAGATTTTGCTCGACGTATATAAATAGATGTTCTGACCTGTTGGGAGGTTAACATATATATTTTTCCAAGTACACACCTTTTCATAAAAACAAAAAAAATTTTTTTTTTTAAAAAATACAAGTAGTTCTCACTTAATGAATTCCTGCTTAAAGAATTTTTATCTTTACGCACTTTTTTGATTGGAATTTTTATTTTAAATTGTGTGGTGAAGGAAATTAGGAACATGTACAGGGAAATATGCATTATATAATGACGTACCTCTCTAAATCCTACCCACACCTCATCATGGCAGAGAGATGAACATGTGATTGGACTAGCAAACCGTCATTGGACGTAAAACAATGTTGTTCAGGAAACCAAGGCAAATATGAATCTGATGGGAAAATTGAATATCGATCGGAAACAGAAAAATATATGATGCACAGTAATAAAACTAGCAAAATGGAATGTAAGAGCAATTAATGGAAAAGAGGATTTGGTTATGTCAAGAAATAACCAAAAGAAACATGAAAATATGCAGCATAACAGAAACAAACAAAAAGGAAACTGAATAATGAACATACAAGGCATATACAGCGGGGTAAAAAAACAAAACAAAATAGAGTTGAAGTTGGAGTAGGAATAGCAATATGTAAAGAGTTAATATTAACTCTTAATATAAGAATAAAAACAGATAGAGGTAAAATGAATATAATTACAGTATATGCTCCAGAAGAACGAAGAAAAGAAAAAAAACAGGAACTTTTTATGAGGATCTACAAAAAACAGTACAAGAAATAAAACCAAATGAAAAATTAATTATATTGAGTGACAAATGCAATAGGAAATCTATACCAATAAATGGAATTATGCAAAGATTTAATGAAGAAACAATAATCCAACAACACTGATACAATTCTGTACAAATAAAAGTTAAAAATAAAGAATACATTTTATTAGCAAAAAAAACAGCATAACATAACATTTGGAAACACGAGAGGACAGGAATTAATAATAGATTGTATTATATGCAATAAAGTAATACACCCATCAGAAATAGAAGACGTTAGGTGTTAACATCAGCAGAAATTGAAGTGACCCACCCTGTTAATATCTAAAGTAAGACTTTACAAGAAATAGGTGAAAATGAAATTTAAAGAAAATCAGCACATTGGCGAAATAAAATTTAAAGTGGAATTATTAAAAGAAGAAAGCATAAAAAACATTATTATTATTATTCATGACACCTCCAAGGAGTCCTAAGACTCATCGCGAGAGGACACCTACTGTACAACTCTCCCTCTCCACTACTACACAGAACCTCTACTACCAATCACCTACATCAAAGCCATCTACTGCATACAACCACTATCACCACAGCTAGTATTTTTTTGTCTGTATATTCAGTGTTCTGAAGGGCCAATTTGTCTGTATGTGGGATGAAAAACCCTGCTACCTCCGTATGAGATCGGCTAACTCACCTTCGACTGAAAAAGTCCATATAAAGATTCCTCCCGTCATGACGAGAATCGAACTTAGGCCTTTTCTAATCGAAGGGTGCAACATACTGTCATTCTTCCAATTGTGCTATGGAGGTGCTAATTATACTACAATAGATTAAAAGAAAAGTTCCAAGATAACTAAGTAAGCAGTGAACAACATGTAGAAGATAATCAAAAGATTTTTAAAACAAACTTAGCATCAAATTAGCAGTAAAAAAAAATAATAACAAAAAAAAATTAAGAATATGGTCTTCATGGTTTAATGAAGAAATAAAAATATTAATGAAAGAAAAATATCTACAAATGAAAACAACAGATAATTGGAACTAATATAAGGAAATAAGAACTAAAGTTAAAAGAAAATAGAAAGTAAAAATCAATTTTGGAAATCATATACAAAAGAATTTGAATACGATTTTTATGGTATACAGAAACAAATGAGGAGATTTATTAATACACAAAAGAAAGAAGAAGCAGAATATATACCAATATTAAAAGTATAAATAGAAGAATTAGAAAATTATTTTAGGGGGGGCTTCAGGGTTAAAGCTGTATAACTGGGGAGACTTCGAACAAATAACGATGGGTTCGCAATTTGGGATTTAGACAACCAAATTGTATTCTTATTGGCTTAAACCATAATACAAAATGATCGTACATCATGACAATGCACAATGTGAAAAATTTCATGCCGGCTTGGGCGTCGCCTGGTTAAACAAGGCTCCCGTTGTTTTTGATAGGAAACCATGGCGAACAGCGAAAAGACAGCTACTGGAACAAATCTGAAAACACACACCCCAACTCAACGTCACCAGGGTTAAAGATCAGTACTATCAACATAAGAAGCCTGAATGGCAAAGAAATGGAGCTAGCTGAGGAATTAGATAAGTACCAGATCAACATAGTAGGGGTGACTGAAACTAAAAAGACAAAAACTGGTGAGATCTTTCTGAGCAATAAATACAAAATGTTATATTCAGGCAATGACAATCAAGGAAAAGAAGGAATAACCATAGTATTCAACACTAAATACGAGGCTAATCTTCTTGAATGACAGGCAGTCTCAAGTAGAGTGATGTGGGCAAATATCAGAATGGGGAACTGGACAATGAGACTTATTTGTGCCTATGGTTAGACAGAAGTTTCTACTAATATAGAAGTGGAGGAATTTTTTGAGGCTTTAGAGAAAGCAACTGACACAATGAAAAGGAAAAGTTGGTCCTTGTTGGGGATCTAAATAGCAGAGTAGGAAATGATTGTCAGACATACAAAAATATTTTGGGAAAATTTGCAGAAAAGAGCAAAGCTAATAATAATGGCAAATACCTGCTGGAGTTTTACTCAGGATATGAACTTGTTATTACTAACACCATGTTCTAACATAAAAATGTACACAAATTCACATGGAGAGAAGAGGCAAGGAATAAGAAAAGTCTCATTGACAATGTTATTATTGATAGTGATGTATTCTCCCTTGTGCAGGCCACCAGAGCATACAGAGGATTTGAAATTGGAAGTGATCACTATTTAGTCTTCAGCAGGATAAAATTGAATTTCATATTGAAAAGAATAATATGTAAGAAAGTTTTGAAAATTAATAAAAGTTGAGCAGCTCTCAGATGTGAACTATACACTAAAATACACAAAGATTAATGAACAAAAAATAAGACTTTGAGAACAAGAACCAATCCTTGGAGATTCAGTGGCAAGCATTGAAGAAAACCCTGACTGATTCAGCCAGAGAGGCATGTGGTGAGGTTGTGTGCAAGGATAGAAAAATCAGAACTCCATGGTGGACATAGGAAGTTAAACAGGCAGTGAAGGAAAAGAAGGAAGCATATCAAAAGTTCCTGGCAAATAAGTCAGTGCTCTTAGAGAATATAGAGATAAATGTAAGAAAGCTAAACACTGTGTAAAACTACCTAAACAAACATCATGGGAGGACTTTGGCAAGAACATAGAAAATAAATATCAAGAAGGTGGCAAAATAATCTCGAGGTTGTTGAAGCTTAGAAATGGAGAAAAGAGTGCTGTAAAAGGAGTTAGAGATGATAAAGGTGACTTGAAAATGGGAGAAAAAGATATCCTTGAAGTATAGAGTAATTACTTCGAAATATTGCTAAATGAAACAAGCAGTGATAGCACAGTGGTAAAAAGCACACAACAATTATACAGTCAAGACTATATATCCATACTTGAAATAGAAAAAGCCATCAAAGGCTTGAAATGTGGAAAGGCAGCAGGAGTAGATAATATTCGACCAGAAATGCTGAAGTATGGTGGTATAAAGTCTTACAGCAGCTGCAGTGAATAGTTCAGAAGGCCCGGACAGAGGGAGAAATTCCCGATGATCGGAGTAGAGCTCTCATAGTACCCATGTATAAAAAAGGGAAATAAAACTGAATGTGAGAATTACAGAGGTATTTCCTCTACTGAGTGTTCCAGGTAAGATTTATGCAAGTATACTTGAGAAATGGTTGAGAAGAATTGTGGAAGAAACGCTTGGTGAAGAACAAGCTGGATTCAGACTAAATAGAGTTGAAAGTTTATTGAAATATTGATATTGAGATAGGAGTGATGTTAACTTGGTCCACCTTTGCTACGAGTTGCTCGGTGTTGTACTACCTTACCCCAGTCCTGAAGATATTTTCAGGCACAGACTTTGTTTGCTTACACTTGGATAAAGGATTAAACTAAATTTATTATAGTCTAACCAAGTGAAAGATAAACTTTCAACATCTTTCTCTAAATCCAGAGTAATTTAATAAAATGGTGGCACACCTTTTCGCAACTCCTATAGGTAAAGATGACCTCGTCATTGCTTCTGCCTGGTATCTCCACTTCTGGGCCTGGCTCCCACTGAAGAGACCTCAATAAAGGTCGAAACTAGTCTGGGTAGTGGCCCTTCCCTTAATGCATAACATTATACATGTCTGCAAGGAGATGTGTTCTGTATTATGGGAGATACTGAGATAGGAGTGATGTTAGCTTGGTATACCTTTGCTACGAGTTCCCCGGTGTTGTACTACCTTACCTCAGTCTTGAAGATATTCTCAGGCCCAAAGTTTGTTTGCTCACACTTGGATAAAGATTAAACTAAATTTATTATAGACCAAATAGAGGCTATCAGGATCAGATCTTCACTCTATTACAAACAGTCGAGAGATCATGGGAATATAACAAAGATCTGTGTTTAAGTTTTGTCGATCTGGAAAAGGCATATGACAAGGTGCCAAGAGAGAAGCTATTCAATATGCTACAGTCATATGGTGTTGATAGGGCATTATATGAAGCAATACTTAGTCTTTATTTGAGTTGTAAGTCAGCAGTTAGAATTGAAGGAAGTACAGGAAGATGGTTTAATGTTAAACCTGGTGCAAGACAAGGATGTACATTAGCCCCTCTGTTATTCATTATCTATATGGATCACATCATGAAGGAAAGTGGTGTTAAACATGATATTAAAATTGAAGATGTTAATGTCAGCTCTTTGCTTTATGTGGATGATGTTATACTTCTAAATAAATCTGCAAGATTTCCTGACTAAATTGAATAACTGTTGTAATAGATATGGTATGAAGGTCATCATTAAAAGGACAAAGACAATGAAAATAGGTAGCAGCATTGAAAATATCAACTGCATTTTGAATGGAAAACCTATAGAACAAGTAAAACATTTCAGCTAATTAGGCACGGGTTTTACTGAAGATTGTAAATTAAATATGGAGATAGACAACAGAATCAAAAAAGCTGGTATGGTAGGAAATCAATTGAAAAAATTCACATGGAATAAGAGAGAAATTAGTCGGAACACTAAATTAGCTGCATACAAGACAGTGTTCAAACCAGTTTTAACTTATGGATCTGAGAGCTGGGTCAGAAGTAAAACACTTGACCAAAGACTAGAGACTGCAGACATGAGAGTCCTGAGAAAGATTAGAGGCATGAATAGATGGCATCAATGTCAATATCATATTATAAACGAGGATATTAGGAAAGAACTTGAACTGTCAGCATCTAGGAATGCATTAGCAGAGCTAATCTCAGGTGGTATGGTCACTTAAACAGAATGGGCGAAGATAGATTAGCAAAACAAGTGTTCTCTGCAAGGTTGGCAGCAAAACGACCCAGAGGAAGACTAAGATATAGGTGGATTGATACGGTACAAAGAGACTTAGACGATAGAAATATAAGATCTGATAATGTAACAGACTGATTTGGAGGAAAATTGTAGATAGGAAGTTAGTAATGATGTAAATTTTTCGCGTAGTACATACACCCCTTGAGGGTACACTGACAGGAATTTGATGATGAAAATTATTTTAAAAATCTTAATAAATAAAAAGTTGAAATAAAATTAGAACTAGGTAAACAAACAAACCACGAAGAAGAAATAAATACAACAGAGATAAAAATTGAAAAAACATTATAATAAAAGAAAAAATTATAATAAATTTAGTTTAATCCTTAATCCTTTTTAATAATGAAAAAACATTAAATTGAAAATGCAATTAAAAAACTGAAGAGTAGGAAATCGCCAGGTGTGGATAATATCAATAATTAATTATTAAAAATGATAAAGAAATTATAACTCAGAGTTTAGATATACAATCAAATGATAAAAACAAAAGAGATTCCTGTAGAATAATAATAAAAAAAAAGTATAATACCAATATTTAAGAAAGGAGATTAAAAAAAAAAATTAAAAAAAAGAAAATTATCTTCTTCTCTTCTGCTCCTGGTGTGATGAATTCCTCAGAGACTAATCTTTCCCAATTTTATCTGTCTGCTGTCTTTTTATTAAATTCTATTACGGAGTTGAAGTGGGTGCTTTCTTCGATGTTGTCAATCCATTTTGTTCTTGGTCTTTCCTCTGCTGGACTTCCTTCTACCATTTAATATGTTTGGTAGTCTTTCTGGGTTCATTTTTGAAGCATGTGCAAACCATCTTAATTTGTCTTTTTAGTACACTAATTATTGTTTATTTAAAGTTAAGTTAGTCTCTGAATTTTTCATTTGTTTGTCATTCTGTGCAGTTCTATTGATTTTTCTTAGGCATTTCATTTCAAAAGTTCAAAAGCATTGAGTTTATCCATTTCTTTTTTTTTATTTTTTTTTTATTAAGATCCAGCATTCTGAGCCATTGAGTACTTGGGGAATTATCATTGTATTATATATCTTTGAGTTCTTTGCTTAATCTTTTATTGTTTCATATTTTTTTACAGTCTGCCCACTGTTATGCATTCATTACTGATTCATTGTTTTATGGTTTCAAAATAGTCTAGATCTTCAGTGATCATTCATCCTAGGTAATGGAACTGCTTTACTTGTTATATAGTATTGTTTCCTATTTTCATTTGGATTGCTTCCCTTCTCCTCCCTATTTCCATTAGTTCTGTTTTACTAAAATTGATTTTCATATCATATTTGTTGTTTAATGTAGTATGGCCATGATATTTCCTAAGTTTTCTTGGCTGTCTGTAGTCATAACTATATCATCAGCATGAGTTTACTTGTTTATTGAATCAAAAGCTTGTTTGAAGTAGATAAAAGTACAGTAGAGTTTCTTTTATTTTTGTCTCTCATAAGATCTGCTAATATGTTTAATGTGAAAATTGCATTTAATGTGCTTCTCCTATTTCTAAATCCCATTTACTCCACTTCCATCTGTTCTTCATAGGAGTGTTTAACTCTGTTTTGAAGAATCCTGATGAATATTTTATAGCAGCGGCTTAAAAAGGTGATAAGTCTATAGTTATTGCAGAAACTGACACCTTTTTTGTGGATAGGTGTGAATTGGCCTGTTCCCTATTCTGTTGGTAAATCTTTACTATTTTGCTGAACAGCTTCCTTAGATAATTTATTATGCTTCTCCCCTTTTTCTAGAAGTAATTTTTGAATGTTGTCTATGCCTGGAACTTTTTCATTTTTCATTTGTTTGATTACTCTATGTATTTCGTCACTTAGAATGTCTTTTGTGTCGCACGTTTCTTCAGGGTTCAAGGTATCTTGATCTGCAAATGTTTCTTTAAAATGATTACTCCATATTTCGTTTATTGCTTCACTGCTACTTGTTGTGGTCCATCTGGTTGCAATATTGAAACTGGTTTGGGTGAGCATGTTCTGGTTATCTCTTTAACTATTTCATAAATGATCTTGGGTCAT
The DNA here is from genome assembly GCF_054136105.1 of Typopeltis vanoorti. Classification (NCBI taxonomy): domain Eukaryota; kingdom Metazoa; phylum Arthropoda; class Arachnida; order Uropygi; family Thelyphonidae; genus Typopeltis; species Typopeltis vanoorti. Next base: position 82,840,463 of record NC_143572.1, read on the forward strand.
GTTTCACACATTCCTGCTCTTTCCTCTAAATATGTGATGATTTTTGCTAATCTGCAGTTTTTGTTGATTTCTTTTTTCAAATTTTTGTATAATATTCTATTTTCTTCATTATCTTCTTTTGAGAGGTTAGTTTTGGATAATCTTTTTCTCTCCCATAAATCCAAAATCTCAGGTGTAAGCCGATCTTTATTTACTCTTGTCTGGTAGCCCATGTGTTTTGTTTCTCTTTCTTTAATAATTTCTTTACTTTTTTCCCAAGAGTCTGGGGCTGTATCTAAAGCAAGATTATTTAATTTTTCTTTCAATTATCTCTGATAGTTAGATCTGGTCAAGATATCATTGCGTTTTGAGATATGTACCTTCTTTTGTGTTTGGTGGTTTATTCTCTTTCTTTTGAGACTGATTTTTAGTTTGGCTGATAGAAGTTCATGGTCTGTATCCATGTCAATCTTTTTTAATGTTTTGACATTTTGGAAGGAATGTTTCCATTTCTTATTAACGATAATATAGTCTATACAGTTTCTGATTTCATTGTTTGGCGATGTCCAAATGTATTTGTGTTGTGGCCTATGGTTGAATAAGGTATTTGTGATTATCAGTTAATCTATTTTGCAAAAATTAATCACATCCACACCTCTTTCATTCATCTCTCCATGACCAAATTTCCCCATTACTTCTACTTTATCTTCAGAGTACTGAACAATCTTTGCATTAAAATCTCCCATAATAATCAGGATATCTCTTTTACTTTTTTGCCTTATTTCTCCTTGCAGTTGTTCAAGAAATAGGCTATATTCTGCTTCTTCGTGTGATTGGTCTGGGGCATAAACCTCCATTATTTTTATGAATATTCCTTCTTCGTGTTGATCTTACTTAGATGATTGTAGAGGAAATTGATCTTACCTCAACTGTTGAGATTAGGAACCAGTTTTTAATGATTAGTGCTACACCTTCCACACACTAGTGTCATCCATCTCGAGGACTTAACTATCCCGAAAACTGGCTAACCATCTTTCTTTCCTGAGTAAAATAAGGTTGCAATTTTTATGTTGATTTTTCCCTTGCCTGTCCAGTGGGTCTCTGCAACTCCCACTATTACCCATTTGAACAGTTCTAGTTCACTCTCTATCGGTTTTAATTTAACAGGTTTGTAAATGTTCTGATGTTGATGGTTGAAATATTACAAGTGAGCTATGTAGAATGCAAACATTACATGTTTGCATTCTACATAGCTCACTTCTTGCCTACCCTACGTGGGTTTGGCAGGTTGCCTTTGCCCATACGGAGTACCATTCCTTCTACTTCTATTTGCTGGCCAATTCTTCTTTTAAGATTTCAGGCAATTAATGCAGCCGTCTTGCCATTCCTCTGCTGCATATCTGTTGGTCTGTGGGACCAAAAGATATGCAGAAAATTATAGAGGAATAAATTTATTAAATACTTTGTTAAAAGTACTAACAAGAATTCTAAATAAAATAAAAAAGGATTTGTTATTTGTGTTATAGCTGTTTTCTTTATATCCTACGTAACTTCAGTTCCTCTGGTAAAGGAATGTTCGTTTTTAAATCGGCGGGCGCAATTATTCCACTAGCGAGAAGCTATCCTCCTCTACCCATCGGTGCGTCATTGTGACGTCTGCCTGATGTAACATCCGGTTCATGCCCTTCCGGTGACGTCTGCCTGATGTAACATCCGGTTCATGCCCTTCCGGTGACGTCACTTCCGTTCGCGAACGAGGACGAGGCGCCTGCTAACGCATCACGACGTGCACAGCGGTCGCCTATACACTTCCATGTTAAAAAATGGACAGTTGGAAAGGAAAGAGTCCCTGTTTACAATTAGTTTACTCACCTTATAAAGTCTTGTTTTCGCATAGTTTGTAGCGTATCGCCATTTTCTAAGAATAGCACACCCATGTACATAACCCCAAAGGTTATGGCAGTTCTCCGGTTGGTAGATCTTTTTCATTTACTACTTGGATACTATAAAGGGCACCCAATTATCAGTTACATCACCTTCTATTTGATAAGGTACATAACAGACTAAAATTTACTTACTAATTCTCAGTTAAGCACGTTAAGAATAAGTAAACTGGGAGACTACTTACTAATACTTCTCCACCTAGCTTTCAGATTGAGCACTTCGCTACAATACTTAACAAATTACATCGACTTGTTTATTCCACTGCTATGCGCGACACCTGTCGCAGTTAAATCAATCAGATGAAGAACAGTAATATAATATAAATTATATAACTTGTTTAAGTTAAGGGATATTACATCCCATATAGTTTCTTAGCCGAATAAGAAACTCAAAGAGTTTCATGCCGAATATAGTAGAAACTATATAAAGTTCGGCGATTCCAAGCGTAAGCAAATACCTGGATACTGCAGCACTGATCCCAAAGGGTAGTGCAAGCTGGGGCAACTCGTGGTAGAAGTGGAGCAAGCTCCGATCACTATTCTTGATATTTGCCCATAATGTGAACTTCGCTCCAAGGAACTGTATTTTTGTTCACATTATGAGAGAAGGTCACTACCCAGACCGGTTTCGACCTTTATTGAGGTCTCATCAGTGAGTAGCCAGACCTAGTTAATATCAAGTTTGTAGCGAACAGAACTTGGACCCCTTCTACGAGTATTGCCGTGAGGTGCTCTAATAAATTATTAGATATGTGAAGAGCCAAAGGATTCAATTCGGCGACATATAACTTGTTTAAGTTCAGGGATATTACATCCCATATAGTTCCAAGCGTAAGCAAATACCTGGATACTGCAGCACTGATCCCGGCAATACTCGTAGAAGGGGTACAAGTTCTGTTCGCTACAAACTTGATGTTAACTAGGTCTGGCTACTCACTGATGAGACCTCAATAAAGGTCGAAACCGGTCTGGGTAGTGACCTTCTCTCATAATGTGAACAAAAATGCAGTTCCTAGGAGCTAAGTTCACATTATGGGCAAATATCAAGAATAGTGATCGGAGCTTGCTCCACTTCTACCACGAGTTGCCCCAGCTTGCACTACCCATTGGGATCAGTGCTGCAGTATCCAGGTATTTGCTTACGCTTGGAATCGCCGAACTTTATATAGTTTCTACTACATTCGGCATGAAACTCTTTGAGTTTCTTATTCGGCAAAGAAACTATATGGGATGTAATATCCCTTAACTTAAACAAGTTAGATGTCGCCGAATTGAAGCCTTTGGCTCTTCACATATCTAATAATAAATTATATATTCTATGTATAGTCGTGAAGCGATTAATTCCGCGGTCTTGGAAGTGTCGATATTTGAAATGGAAGGTCTTAAAGACAGGTGATTAAAATAATTACACTTCCATTTTTACTGCCTTCGGAATAGTCTGAAATTCTATTATTTGCCAGTGCATGTCCAGTAGGTAGGATGCAGAACAAGAAATCATTTCCTACATTACTCGAACCGTAGCGAAACGAATAATCAAAATCGGTCAAAATTCAGGAAAACAAGAGCACACAATTGTAAGTTGTTTATGCAAATTCTTTACATAAATGATTCTTACATAATTTGCAATTACAGTATATTCTTCGAAATGGGATAATATTCACTACAACTTACAAGCAAGAAATCACATCCGCTTGTTTATTACATTTTTATGCACAACATCTATGGCATAGATGTTCTGCATAACAATGGTGCATAGATTTTATGCAATGGACCACAACCCAAAGAAACGCAAGTTTATTGAGGATCTCAAAAATTCTTCCACAAATATATTTCAAAAACCCATAAACACAACACAAATAAATCCAAACAAAAAAAAAAACATCAAAAATCCAAGCAAATAAACAACACTAATTCTTACAAAAAAAAAAAAATATATATATATATATATATATATATATATTTTTTCCACATTATCTTCACCAAATATTGATGGCCTAAAAAGCAGCATAAACGATGTATATTGCCACATGTTGTCATGGATATCAGAATAACTCTTCCTATGAGAAACCCATAGGCAAACTACTCATTGCACGTGTTTTTTTTTTTCCCAAGGTCAGCAACTTGCATTTACAGAACCAGCATACCATGCCACATTATAAATCCGTGAATATCAACTAACTGAACTTGACTGGCTCAAAATTTCTCCACCAAATCAACCTGCGCTTTTCATATGCTGTCTTATTGCTCTCCAAACTCCATCAAACACTCTAACCTCTGCAGCTGTCTCTGTCTAAATTTGAACTTTCTGCAGTCGAAATACTGCAATAGTAAGATCGACCTTCTTCTGGACTTCAAGGTGCAAAATTCATGTTGGTTCTGATTCTCCAGTTTCTTCGATCAATCAGGAACGGATGTGGAGATGTTTGTCATCTGCAGTGACCTATCTCAGATCGTCAATCTTCCTACCAGAACACAGGACACTCCCTTGCACTACGCAAGCACACTTGACCTCTTCATAACAACAATTTAGGTCTTTACCGTGGTTATCGATTCTCTTCTTAGTAACTAAGTAATACAAGGGTGATATCTAAGAGGATCTCAGTGAATTATAACCCTCCGTCCGATTGTCCGTCTATTGCTTCAGTTCTTCTCATCCAAACCCCTGCCTAGACTGAATAACTGAAATCATCTTAACAGGAATGAAGGCTTTCATCTCTTATTCTACTCGAAATTCTCAGCCACCATCGAAGCCGTGATTCACAAAAAAGTGCATCAATGCTGTAATAGAAAAATACCTTAGCAAATTAGGGATGGGTGAAGGCAAAATCTTCTACTGCCCACACCGCCTGTCCCAAACATCGCAACAGTCATAAAAGATTCATCACCAATCACGAACTCTGCCCTTTCAGAATTTGAAAGGGCAGAGTTCTGTAAACTCGCCTCATGCACAAAGGGCAGTTGGTCCTTCTTCTTCGTTGCCAAGGCCATTAGCAGCAACTTCTTCCACCTAGATTTCTATCACTCTCATATCCTGATGGTACAGAAGGTATATCACATAAAGACTAAGGCAACTTACTGCAATCAGCCTTCTCTTCTAATTCTTGCATTAATGATCGGGAGAAAGGTCCCTTACTTTCAACGATATAGGTGCTCTTCATAGCTTCAAGAGTCTTCTGACAAAAAGAAATCCGAAGAATCCTTATTAACCTGAACAAAAACAAAGCATCTGGTCTTGATAGATGGTCTAGGATAGATTAAAGTGGCAAGACAGGATAGGTGTTAGTTTTGAGGCATACTTTTTTAGACCAATAGGTAGGATAGTTCTAAAAATTATGCCACAGAACTAACACCTCTCCTGTGTTGCCACTTGAATTTATTCTATTCAGCTTTCATCAACCTTGCAACATAGAAACAGGTTCACATCCAGCCCATCCCAAAAAATGATTAAAGCAAACCAACGATATGCAATCCAATTATTCCCAGTCTTTTCCAGCTTTCCATTCATGCCATCCATAACTCTGCAGCTGACAGTACACTCCATTCCACCTTTTCTTTTCATTCGAGAATCCTTCTAGTACTAAAGTATTTGAATCCTCAATGTCAAGACCAGTGACCTGAACTCGGTTTTTATAGTTTTTCCAGTTGGGGAAGGGCAACATTGTAAGTGCCAATGTCACCAAATCTCAGATCTCTCTGATCTATCGCATGAAAGAGCTCGCATTCCTTCCTCTTGCCTTCAGTAATATTGAGATATCCAAACATGATGAGATTTCTCTTTTTGCGATGATCTGTACGTTCTTTCTTGGCACAACCACATTTCAACTATAGTTTCTGCATCCTCCAAAGTACTTGTATTTTTTCGCAAAGGACATAATTTCAGACCTCCACAGATCCTCACTCTATACAAATCCAAAATTCAGTTAGCCACGGAATACAGCTTCGATATTTGATGTGGTACACCAAGCTCCTCTCTAAGATTGCCCGATTCTATCCAGAGAAGGGCAATCTAACTAATCAGTGATCATTTCTTAAATACCCACTTCAAACCCTCTCTCAAAGTTGTTCAGTTTCTGTCTTGCCTCTTCTATTGATACTTTTTCATGCACAGTGTAATGCTGAATTGACACTAATATCCAGCCTACTTCAAAATCATTAGAACAACAATTTCTAACACATATTAAAGACTTTCTTTGCACTCACCGAACCATCTTCACTGCCTTTTCTTTCATTCCATCTTTTCTGTCCTTTGGAACAATTCGACCACTATTTCCTCAGGGAATGAAACCTCAGTCGTTCAAGCAACATGTGAACAGATTCCTCCTTTCTTCTATTCCTCTTGCCCACACACATGGCGCTAATGTTCTGTATATCTTGTAGCCATTCTTTTCTGGAGCAGATGTAAAAAATTCTATCGGATTTAAATTTAATTGGCGGTTCTCATTGGCGCATCCGATTCCACTCATTCGCCACTCTCATAGCCAACAATCTGAACCTTAATCCCTACTGACTACACTGTTACTGAATTGCCAACCGTCATCTCTTGCTCCTCTCTTAGGAAATTCCTCCAAAAACCTGAAAGCACTTTGAGAGGAACTACGATTGAATACTCTCAATTTCTTCTACATCCTGAAGAAACCTACTGACAAAATCTGAGCACAAAATTCTAGATTTGGATGCAACAAAGCTTTATAAAGGGGATTGGAACAACTTCTTCGCTACTAGGAGGCATGTTGCGAAGTATCCAATTGATCTGATGTGCGGTTTTGCCAACTTTTGTAAGAAGATCTGTGATACTCGCAGCCATGTCAGCCATGATCTCCATATCTCCATCCAATAGATGAGGATATGGAGATTGTAACTGCTTCTGATTTACGTTTAACCAACAAACCTCTTTCTCTCTTCACTCATTTCTCCAAATATAAAAACAAAAACGTTTATTCTTGTTACTATCAGTAGCAGTCTTCTAATGTCAAAGAAGATTTTCTCTTATAATTTTATTGCTATACCTCTTAATTGTTCAAGATTAAGGAGAAATCTTTAGTTTTTCAGAGCAATCGAATTCACATGACCATCACAGGAGTAATTTTGGGCATGCAATGAACTGTTAACTTTTATTCACTTTTTTTTTTTTTGAAGACAAACTGAATATTCTCACATTCCAAGTACCTGAATCAAGTTTGTTGTTTTACTGACTGAAACACAACACAGACAATGAGCTCTAATTCTTTCAGGTAGGAAAGAATTAGAGCTCATTTGAATTACTAATTCTCGTTTTTTCCAGAGGAAAATAATATTATCAAAGAAGAGAATCGTTTATTTTCGAACAGCATTCAATCAAATTTTATGGTCTTACTGAACTCCATTATTTAGGGAGTTGAATAAAGGGGTGAAACACATCTCTTCCTTTTATTGAACATATCTAACACTTTCTTGGATTCGAAAGGCACCAATTGGGAACCCAATATTCCTATCTTTAGAGTGACATTTCGTAAATGGAAATAATGGACATCGGATCTAAATTCCTCTTTCTAACATATATTCACACTTCGGGTCATTGATAAATGGTATCGCACTTTTTTTGCCGAAATTCTTATATTCGTTGCTGATTGAAGAAAAGCAGTGTATATAAATAAGCCAGATGATCCTTGTTAAAAATGAGGTGTCATCCAAAATCATCCAGATGAATTATTTTCTATTTTTAAACATAATTACGCACCGATATTTTGAAGATTATTATTATTATTATTATTATTATTATTATTATTCATTTTCTCATACCAAAGTAGACATTTTCTTGTGAATTAAAATTTAAAGTAGATCAGTGAATTCCGTTCCTCAAGACGAACATATTGATGTAAAAAATGTAAGTATCTGTTATGTAATAAGTAAAATATAAGTATTCAAAGTTCGAAGTATACGCTGGTCAACTACGCGAGGAGAGAACAAAGGAAGTCGCCATATTAGAAATTACAGCAAGATCGTCAAACAAGAAGTATGAAGTGCTACAAATGCCAAGAAGACTTAACGGGGGAAGAAAACCACATAACATGTAGGAACTGCCAGAGAAACATGCATTTTCTATGTTCAGGATTGTCTGAGTCTACTTGGCAGAGAAAATCAAACAAGAATCGTGACGAGTGGAAGTGTCCCCATTGCAGAGACAACAAAGGAATGTCGCCTTCGACTGCAGGCGGAAAACAGCACATGCAGAAACACAACCGCAGGCAGTAAACAGCTATCAACAACAGAGGGAATTGAAAACAAAGAAAACAACAACGGAAACCTAGGTGAGCCATCTTTAAATGCATTACTTGAAAATAGATTACAAAACCTAAAAGACTGTTTAATCGATTTTGTTGGAGAACTATTTAAAAAACATACCGCACAAATTACAGAAAAATTCAACCAATATGAGGAATTTATTAAATTTAATAATAACTCGGTAGAAGGTGTATTACAGACCATAAGAGAAATTAAAAACTGCGTTAAAGAGCTAATGGAAAGACAGCATAATTTAATTAAAGAGACAACGGAACTACGGCAAGAACTAAACTCTTTAAAGCAACAGTACGAACTCTCAAACCAATAGCAGCACAAAAATGATCTCCTCATAAATGGTCTCCCAGAAATAGCTACGGAACATCTAAGAGACACCGTAATACAACTAAGCCAAAAAATTGGCTCTCCCATTGAATCAAGAGACATCCAGACAGTGTATCGGCTACCACAAAAAAGGAAAAGAGAAAATAATACCCGTCCTTCTCCCGTCGTAGTGCGACTCACCAACAAAAACTACACTCATAAAAGCCAGCAGGATTAAAAAAACCAGTAGTAGGATCTGAAAGGAGACCACGACAACACCCCAAATACTTGTGCGAATACCTAGCGCCATATTACCAGAAAATATTCTACCAAGCAAAGAAGGTAAAAACAGAAAACAATTACCAGTTTATATGGATAAGAGACAGCAAAATATTCCTAAGAAAGACACAAGACGCAAAACCAATCGAAATAAAATCCGTAGACGACTCAACAGGCTGCCATATTGAAAGGAATGTTGGCAACCCATAAAGAAGGAACAGCACACCAACCAACATGAATGCAGACCATCAAGCAGACGTAATCACCCCGGAACATGATAACTGCCACATTCTGAAATCAATAACAGATTGGAAACAACTGACAATCCCCAAAAAAGGACTATCTATTCTCCACATCAACATCAGAAGCATTCAGAAATACTGGCTGACCCTGCAAGCTTATCTGAAGGAAGATATAGACGAAATAGACATTTTAATACTGACTGAAGTATCCACGACAAACGAAGAAGCATCCACCTACCAAATGCCACACTTCCAACAACACAAACACTGCAGACAAACAAAACGAGGCGGTGGTATAATAATATTTACCAAACATAAACTAGAAGTAACAGAAACAAACTATAAATTAAAATACGTAGAAAACATATGTATCGAAATTAAAAACACCAAACAAGAAAACTCCCTGATATTAAACGCAATATACAGACCACCCAACTTAAGCACCACAAAATTCCTAGAACTAAACAAATGGCTTTCAGCCACGGAAGTAGGCACCTCAGAATACTTGATGATAATAGGAGACATTAATATAAACATTAGGAACATAAATAACAACACAGAACAATACCTAGACCTATTATCGGCTTATAACATAACCCCATCCATACAGTTGTATACGAGAAGAGATAGTCGGAAACACAACAACCTCATCCTGCATCGATCATATAAATATAAGGGCCCCCTCCAAACAGCCACACAGCAGCCGTCATAACATGCAAACTGGCAGACCATTATTTCACAGCATTACAATTATACCCTGAACCAGTACCCATAAAAATCACTGAGACTACAAAACAGTATTATAGCATTCTAAATGAAACAATAATAAACGATGAAATCAGAAAAACAGACTGGATGCAGATAGCATCTTTAGACTCTGCTGAAGCTATATATAATAATCTTAAACTTGCATTTAACAAAATATATATCAAAGCATTAACAAAAATAAAAATACGTCCCCAAACGAAACAAAATCCATGGATAACAGACAACATACTAACAGACATACAAAGAAAAGATGCCCTATGGAAACAACTTAAGAAGTCGCCGAACAATATCGCTTTAAAAGCTGAATACAAAAGAAAACGGAATCTCCTAACAACACAGATAAGAACGGCAAAAAGAAACTATTACAGCAACAAATTAACAACAGCTCAGAATGACATAAAGGAAACCTGGCACCTGATTAATGAAATGCTGGACAATATACACAGAACCACTACCTCAGAAACAATAAAACACAGCTTTGCTTGCGACCCCAAATCCCTCAAACAATTGGCAAACAAATTTAATCAGCACTTCGTGAGCTCTGTCCAAAAGCTACAAGAAACAACCTTTCGTCACAAAAACGAACATTCTCCACTAGGTCCACGAGCAACCCAGTCGATGTGGTTCCCCACAGTAACAAAAGAAGACCTATCACTGGAATTCAACAAATTAACCCTAACAGAGGACCGGGGATAGACGAAATCAGACCAAAAGACATCAAGAAACACTCAACCAACCTATTTCCAGTTATTCAAAAACTGTTAAATAAAATCTTCGAAACGGGACACATACCTGAAACACTGAAGACTGCATTAATCACACCCATACACAAACAGGGAAAAAGAAACATTATAAGTAATTACAGACCCATCGCCACGCTGTCTGTAATCAACCAAATCATGGAGCGCATCGTGCATCAGAAACTCTCCACATACGTTGAAAAATTTCAAATCATACACCCAAAACACAGTATGGCTTTCAAAAAAATAAAGGAACGGCAACACTCCTGGAAGATTTCACAGACCTAATAAACGCTGCATTGGATAAAAACAGAATAACATTAGTGGTATTCATTGACCTAACAAAAGCATTTGACACACTAACACACAAAACCTTGTTAACGAAACTGACCCATATCGAAATTGGAGGTCGTCTACTCCAGTGGTTTAAAGCATACACGAAAAACAGAAAGCACACCACACGTATAGGATTAGCATACAGCAAAGAGGTACATGTAACCTGTGGAGTACCACAAGGAGCTGTCCTATCTCCCATTCTATTTAACATATACACACACGACATAAGCCAACTCCCCTAAAAAGCAAAATCTTCCAGTATCCATTCACAACAATGCAAATATCGCTTACAAATATGCAACACGACATCAATCAAATCACTAACTGGTTAACCGAAAACGGCATATATATAACCCCTGGGAAAACAAAGCTAATGGTATTCAAAAACCCCCAAACCCTGCCGATAGAAACTAAATATCTCACTATCCAACATTCATCCTCCTATACACAAAGCGTAGAACCTAAAATCACAACCATCACACAGGTGAAAACAACACGCTATCTCGGACTTCACTTCGATGCTGATCAAAGTTGGAATAGCCATACAAACTACCTACATACCAAGCTTAGGATAATAGCAAGCAAACTATACAGATTAAAAGACATTGCCCCAACCCACATAAAAATACTAATCTATAAAGCATTATGTGAAAACATTTTAAGATACGCAATCACATCATACGTATTCTGCGCAGACTACAGACTTAACAGGTTACAATGGTTGCAAGATAAAATGGTAAAACTGATATTCTGGGAACAACCCACTTTTATGCAGGAAGCACGGACAAAACACAAAATATTTAAGGTGAAACACTTATGCCACTACACAGTCATGTTAAAACATTACTACAGCCCAATATACAGAGTAACCAGAACAACATATCAAATAACAAGACCACAGTCAACAAACTACATAACATATAAGTACAACAGTCACTACGGCAAAGCCGCCCGAAACTTCTACGTACCTGACATGATAAACAAACTGCCGTTCGACAACAGAAACCTAGGAACATACAGAGAGCTGAAACAGGCGCTGTATAAATATTATAGCGAGAATGAAAATTAGAGCAATTCCTGTTTCTCTCCCCTCCCCGCACACACACCTATGACAAACCCCTCTCTCAAAAACCATCACTTTGTGAACACAAAGAAACAAACACACCTTGTCTAAATCCAACCCTATTTGCACCAAAAAAAAGAATAAAAAAAAAAAAAGTTAAACTGTAATAACAGTTGAAGTCTTCCAAGCACGTACCAACAAACAGTAAAATCAATACCTGGCTTGTGACCAGTACAGGAACATAACCATGAAACCACCACCATCTATCATCTATTATCTTCCTCAGATAAGCTCTGCTAAGCTTCGAGGAAGAAAATTATTAACTTGCAAGTATCTGTTAATCACAATTGTAACATGTTATAAATGTTATATATATGTAATTATTACAGCATCAATGTATGCAATTTATCTAAGACATAAAATAAATAAATAAATAAATAAATAAATAAATAATAATAAATAAATAAATAAATTGTTATTGTTATTATTATGTATACTCTATATTCAAAAATCCTGTATAATATTTATTGATAATAAAGCCACTCAATATGTTTAAAAATATATATATTATTATTATTATTATTATTATTATTATTATTATTATTATTATTATTATTATTATTACAAAGCACTATATACAGGGAAGATACCAAGTATACTAAAGACCGCCATAATCACACCCATATACAAACATGGAAAAAGAAATTTAATCAGCAATTACAGACTCATAGCAACATTACCAATTATCAATCAAATTATGAAGCAGATCATACTGAAAAAACTCACAGCATACACACAGAGACCTTTCATATTATCCCCAAAACACAATACGGTTTTCAGAAAAATAAGGGAACAACGTCTCTCTTGGAAGACTTTACAGACGTAATTAATACCGCCTTAGACAAAAACAAAATTACCATGGTAGTCTTTATAGATCTAACTAAAGCATTAGATACACTTACACATCAAACCTTGTTAGAAAAGCTGAGTCATGTTGGAATAGACGGGCCTCTTCACAGGTGGTTTACAAACTACCTCCAAAATAGAAAGCATATCACGCGTATCGGGTCAAACCGAAGCAGAGAGCTACCAGTAGCCTGTGGAGTGCCACAGGGAGCAGTACTCTCCCAACTCTATTCAACATTTACACGCACGATATTAATCAGTTACCACTCAAACGTAAGATATTCCAATACGCAGAATGTACAGCAATAATATCCAATAACGCTAGCATAGCCCAAAACAAATATGCAACATGACATATATCTGATCACAGACTGGCTGACGAAAAACTCCATACACCTAAACTCAGAAAAGAAAAATTTAATAATATTCAGAAATCCACTGACTCGACCAGTTGGCATCGAAATAATGTTTTAGCAAAGCTGCATAGTGATATAAATGTTTTGCTGTCAGTATTTTATGTTCTGACATTGCAATGTCAGAACATAAAATATATACCAAATGCATGTAATGTACGTATCACATGTAAACCAATGTATGTACTGTATGTATTATATGTAAACAAATGTATGTAATGTATGTAATAACTGTAACAAAAGTATGCAATATAGTGTGAATATATCCATTGATATTGTATATATAGAGTGTAAAATTGCAAAGAAAAATCTGTAATAATCATCATTATGAATATTATAATAATATACGTGGTAAACAGTTTTATTATTATTATTATTATTATTATTATTATTATTAAAAAAAACTTTATGTACGAGAAAGTATTTGTTGTGCATAATTGTGTTCATATAATGTATGTAATTTAACTGAGAAATAATAAAAATGTTAAAAAAATAAAAAATTATAAAAATAAATATCAATCAGAGAGTGCGCTGTGTTGGTATATAACTTTTGATTGCAAACATTAGAGTATGAAAGGTGTGGTCAATCGACCGTGAGATGCGGTGATTGATTCATTCAATCCAATACCCTTGGAGGGTAATGGATGGCAATGCTGTAACCAATGAAGTTTAACTGAGGTTCGGCAGTTGCTGTTACCCTCCTGCCATGATCAGAGCTGTAATGTAATAGCTCAATAACACCTTATCCCTACACTGTCCGCTACAGATAACGGGGAAGATGAAAAGCATTCTTGCTTCGCCCCTTTAAGCCAGTCCTTATAAGGATAAGAGTATGAAAAAGAAGATGGCGTCTTGCCTAGTGCTCATGCATCTGATTCGCGATTCTGATATTTGATATAAAATGTGATTTAATGAACTCAACAAATATTTTTACTGACAGTGAATAGTCCTACTGATATAGTCAACCGGTTTGGTTCTTGTATAGACTCATAAAAACTAATTCAGTAGGTAAGTTAACCTTTTTTCCGAAGCAACGGCGATACGCTAGGCCTACTGCCATCAGCATCGCCATTGTTTCATTACATCAGTTATTATTTTAGAAACTACCTGTTTTCACTATACGGTAGACAGAAATGGAAAGCATGTCCTGTTATCCAGAACAAAACGTGGGTCCAACCACAGACCTCCCGTACGAGGAACTCACCTTCAAACAGCTCCTGGCTATTTTCAAGCATATTGGAAATCTGCTACACACAAAATGGCCAGGTAAGGTAGTAGTTCATGAAATCCAAGAAGTTGATACGGACGACGTTCAACTTCTTGAACTACTCCAAGACAACGCTACGGAAAAAACCACAACGGCTGAAGATCATTCCCGTACTGACCACACTGATTTCCAGGAGGTTCGCGCAAGCAAAAAGCGCAAAACTGTGACCTCCGAAACACCAATTATAGATGTCATGGAAGAAGATGGCTCTGCCCCAGACTCACCTACCTCCGCAAGGGAAAAGATCCCCCCGATTATCCTGCGTGAGAAGAACAAATGGATGACTCTAAAGAGCATAATGAACAACCTGAAGATCTCATATAACAATGCAAAGAATATCACAGATGGTGTAAAAATTCACCCTAAAACTGTCACAGACTATCGTAGGTTAACAGCAGAACTAAATTCCAGAGGAATTAAGTACCATACTTTCTCACTCGGTTCGGAAAAAAATCTCAAGGTTGTGATTAGAGGCGTGCCTGAGGATGTCTCCACCGATGAAATCACCACAGACCTGCACTCAAGTGATTTACCACCTATCAAGGTCAGCAGGATGACCAGGAGGGACAAGACTCCAATGCCATTAGTGCTGATCGAGATCAGTCAAACCTATAAACACATATATGACTTGACAACCATCTGTGGATTAAAAATCTCGGTAGAACCGTTAAGGAAAAGAGCTTCTACTGGGCAATGCCATAGATGTCAAAAGTTTGGGCATGCCCAGAGAATGTGTAGGGCCGAATTTAAATGTTTGAAGTGTGGGGTTGGTCACCCAACCAACACCTGTTCTAAATCAAAATCTACCCCTGCTAAATGTGCCAATTGTGGCGGTCCTCACACATCCAACTACAGAGGATGTCTGTACAATCCACGTAACAGGAAATCTGAAGAGGGACCATTCTCTCCTTCCATCAGCTCGCCTACATCTGCGGCTACTTCACAGTCTCCTAAAGTACAGAATAAAAACTCAGAAGCCCATCTGTTGAAAACTGCGGTCCCTCAAAAAATGACTCTAAGCTGGCAGCCCAGGACATATGCGGATGTAACCCGCCTTAAACAGACATCCCTACAACAGTCAACCTCACACCCAAATATGACAGCTATCATTACTGCGTCCCTGGCAAATATGCTATTAGATTTCAGCAGATCTAATCCTTCACAAAGTTCTACTAACAGATTTCTAAAAGATACTCAAGTTATAATTTCAGCGCTCACTAATGAACAGTAAAAAATTAAAACCAGAAGCCCTAGAGATAATAGCCTGGAATGCAAACGGCTTAAGAAATAAGATCCTAGAAGTCCAAAATTTTGCCCACAGACATCGGCCAGATGTTCTACTAATAAATGAAACGCATCTAAGACCAGCTGACAATCCCAAAATCTATGGATATCAGTCGTATAGAACTGACAGATCAACCCACAGAGATGGAGGCACGGCAATTTTCATCAAAAATTTTATCTCTCATCACTCCATAAACATTCCTACTACCTCCAATCTTGAGATCACTGGCATCGAGATTCTCACGAGCTCAGTAGGCAAATTAAAAATTTTTGCAGCATACCATCCACCACAAAAAGCACTACTACCTTCTGATTTGAACGCCATATTTGACACTGGAGAGCCTACCATTGTGGCAGGTGATTTAAATGCCAAGCATTCTACCTGGAATAGCCACTCCACTAACAAAAATGGACAGATACTACAGAACTATGCTGATTTCAACAACCTTCACGTAATAGGCCCAGCTGATCCCACCCATCACAACACCTATGGTAGGGCCGATGTATTGGACATAGCCATACTGCAGCACATCAGACTCCAATACAATCTAATAACAATCAATGATTTATCATCAGATCATAATCCAATAAGGTTAAAATTAGGAAATCTTGAAAAATCATCCCCACCCCCTCACTCATTTATTCCTTGGGAAAGGCTCTCCAAGATGCTCCCGAAATATATTGGACCTGTTCCCATCATTAAATCAAAAGAGGAAATTGACATAGCTGTCAAAAATCTAACAGAACAGATTACAGCAGCCTGTACAGCAGTTACTACCCCTGCAACCACCCACAAGTCCAACCACCTGCCTGAAGATACTATGAATCTGATTAGGGAAAAAAATAAGGCTAGAAAAAGATACCATAACACTAGGGCGCCACAAGATAATCGGATCTTAAATAGGTTAAATTCTGCAGTGAGAGATGCACTCGCAGCTCATAGAACTCAACTCTGGGAAGAAAAACTGACCTCCATCTCCGCTGACAGCCACTCTGTATGGAATCTTATCCGAAAGATCAAGAACAAAAATAAACCTCTTCCCCCTCTGCAAACAGATTCAGGTCTCATCCACACCGATGCTGATAAAGCTGAGGCAATAGCGAATCATCTTGAAAATCAATGCAAACCTGCATACAGTCACCTTGACATTAGTCATATCTACAAGATACACCGTAATGTCAGATATTCACTCAAGTCTGCTCCCACACATTCTACTCAAATCACACCCACCTCACCTGCTGAAATATATGCTATTATTCAGAAATTCAAAAATAAAAAGGCTCCTGGACCCGACGGCATCTCCAACAAAGTTATAAAACTTCTACCTCGCAAAGCTATTGTTCATTTGGTAAACATAATCAACTCCATACTTCACTACAAGTATTTCCCTTCCTACTGGAAATTGGCATACGTTGTTCCAATTCATAAACCTGGAAAGGATCCCACTCTGCCACAGAATTACAGACCAATCAGTCTCATTTCTAATCTCGGAAAAATTGCTGAAAAGGTAATTCTTACTAGGCTTCAAGATTCTGTACTCCTGTTAAACATCCTGCCTGAGGAGCAGTTTGGTTTCAGACAGTTGCATAGTACCACACAACAAATACACAGATTGGTGGAACATATCATCACAGGTTTTAACTGGCGCCAATGCACTGGGGCTGTCTTCCTAGACTTAGCCAGTGCATTTGACAAGGTTTGGCATTATGGTTTACTATACAAGCTTATATCATCCGGTATCCCAATCGGAATCATTCAACTCTTAAAGATGTACCTCTGCGATAGGCGCATGCAAGTGAGACTAAGTGGAGTGGTGTCCTCACAGAAACACATCTTGACTGGAGTTCCACAAGGGTCCTTACTAGCACCAATCCTATTCTCCTTATACCTGCATGATATACCACACAACCCATTATCTTCAATTAAAGCTCTTTATGCTGATGACACAGCGATATTGGCCAGATCATTAAAGCCTCACCTAGCCATCAAGAAACTGCAAGAAAACCTACTGCAAATAGAGCAATATTTTGCCAAATGGCGTCTCCAGGTGAATCCTCAGAAGAGCGTAGCCGTCTTATTCTCTAGAAGATCAGTGCTTCCCAAAGAAGATATTCTCCTCTTTAACACAAAAATTCAGTGGAAAACAGAGATCAAGTACCTTGGTGTAGTAATGGACAGTAAACTGACTTTCAACTCCCATATCAAGACTCTCTGTGCAAACACATCCAAAACCATAGCCCAGCTCTATCCGCTAATAAACAGAAACAGCAAACTGAGCACCAGAATCAAACTTCTCATATACAAACTGATGGTTCGTCCAATACTCACTTATGCCTCACCGGCCTGGAGCCATACTTCAAACTCAAATATCATTAAATTACAACGCATTCAGAACAAGTGTCTTAGAATGATCCTGGGCGCTCCATGGTTCATCCGAACTGTCCAACTGCACCGCGACACGGAGGTCCCCTATATTTACACCTTCATGCAGACTATAGCAACCAAATTCTTTTCAAAGGCAAGTGTGCATCCTAACAGACTGATCCAACTGGCCGCTGACTATGATGCAACGGACTATTCTAAGCACAAAAGACCTAAAGCCATCCTAAACCCCCTCACTGAGGATTAATCTCCTAGCCCAATCAGGGCGAGCAATATAGCTCATAAACTCTTTCCACTCACAGTCTCTGTTAAGATAGCCGGGAATATGAAAAGCTTTTGCTTCACCCGTTAAGCCAGTAATGTTACCAGTTACAAGTTACTAGGAGTATCAGTGTTTGTACTAGCATTAGTATAAAATTCAGCGCAAAGAAAAAAATGTCGTATAGCATTCATGCCACAACATACAGAATTTTCTCGAGGAAAATGTCCCAATTAAGTCATTTTACTGAATAAATAAAATGAATAATATTTTGTAACCTTTATATTTCCAATTATAACATTTTAATTTAGATACAATATTCTAATATTATACAATACAGTCTTCTATTACCCGTAAACATCAGATTAGTATTAGTTTTGGTGTCTTTGCTACAATACATTCTGGAAACTAAAATAATATTTCAGTGAAATTGTAACTTAGTGAAACACTTTATTACTTCATGTTGTTTGTTTCTTTAAGAGCCTTGTACTGCGAATGAGAGGTGAATTAGTTGAAGTCTATCTGCTTCATTCAAAACTACTCTTGTTTAGTTTGTTTTAAGTTTGCTGCCTACAAAATCGAAGTGTTTTCTTCGTAAGATTAGCCATTCATTTCGCATGTGGATCTGGTCGCTCCGCTGTCTCCGATGGGGAAGTGAACGTGAACCTAAGAGTAGGCTGAATGTATTTCCTTTAGACAGAAACGGGACATTGGGATGGTAAAAATGGGACACAGGGTTGCGTAATTTTTTGTATTCATGAAAAGTAAGACGATAAAAAAAATTATTACATAAACATATTGGGCTTACCATTATTCTTCAATGACAGAACCCATACAAAAATTTAGGTAGACGTATATGGGGTGACTGTGTTTCAGGTAGGAAATAAACTCTATAATTTTGTCTTCAACAACACAATTTGACAAAAAGTACCGCACAACGATTGGAAAAAGTTCGATATATTTTAATGCTTTTTGTTTTATTCAAATCTTCTATTACTTCGCCCAATATTTATGGTGATGAAACATTGATAATTATTGTTTCTGATTTGCTGATGAAAATTTTGGTTCATAAATTTTATATGTCAATGTCTACAAGCAGTCATTTTCTGGAAAACTTTGGCCAAGACACACAGCATGATAAGTAACATGAACTTCATTTGCTGTAATTTTATCGTTTTCATTATCACCATAAACGAGCTGATGGTTTTAACTGAATTCGGAATCTTTTCAGCATCGTTATGTTTCTGGTTATGTGGATGTTGGTTGATGTTGCTTCTGCCTCCATGGGCAACGCAAAAATTAGCAATACAATGTTGGCGTACCACTTCGGTTCCATTGCTGCACAGCTTGTCCAGTTTAATAATTTCGAATGCTTTCTGGAGATTGTCATTAAAACTGCAGTTTCGCCTCTCTGATATTCCAAGGACTGACTTAAAACTTTAAAAAATTATGAAATTTAAACTACCGGCGTTGAATAACAAAGCCAACGGTTAGAATTTTGTAGCAAAACAGACGCAGCGTCTGAGACGTGCAAGTGTTGCCAACATGCATTTTTTTTTTTTTTTTTATTTACCCAGAATAAATCACTGCAGATATCGATATTTGGTATCGAACAATGCGACTCCATGGTTATACAAATTAATGGTACCCATGATATTGATGTACGTTTATTGGTTATGAATAATAAGTTATGATTGACCAATATTAAAGTATATTCAGTTTGTTTTATTAGAAACGGGACAAAATTCACTTTTTTATCAAAACGACGGGACGACATGGAAATACGAAAAAAAAAACGGTACTGTCACGTTTTAAAACGGTACGTATGATCAGCCTACCTAAGAGACACGACTGAAAAAAGGCCAGTGAGGTTTATAAATGGAAACACCACTTCATATTTAAGTCAACTTACAAACCTCGTGCAGTTTAAGTGAAGAATCTGATTTCCATGATAGAGAATTCATTTTTTGGGGAAAACGTGATCAGCACTTGTTAAACAACAGAATTCAAACACGAGTTCAATGGGGGAAAAAAACTGAATTTGTAAATAAAGTTTTCCGTCACAAAAAGAGAAATTTTTCTACAACTGAATGCCTTTTATGTAAACTTAAGCAGATATGCAGAATGAAACGAACTGTCAAGCAGATAAATCTAATTTTTTTTTTCTTTTCTAGTGTGGATACTGCGCAAGCATTGGATTGCAAGCTTAGATAGCACTTTAGGGCCGCGAAGTAGGCAAGATCCTTCGCGGCCTTGCCTCCTTTGATCCTATATCATACTTAGATAAGATTAACACGAGCGTGTTCGCCAGTGTCAGACTTGAACAACATAAACAACAGCATTTAAGGGAAAATTGCCAAAGTGGTGTTCTGGTTGTAACATCAATTCAATAACTCAAGCATTTGTGATTACTCTACTCTCATAGCTACATTATATTATTATACACGTTCAATCCTGTTGTAATACTTTTATAGGCTAAATCCTTTCGTTGGTTGCGCCATTCAATTTTTTCTACTACCCTGCGTTAACTCTGCCTTGTCTTTGTTTTCTCTTTACTTAATATTCGTGAAATGTCAGGCAGCCGCGATCTACCTATTTCCACTATCTCTTATTTCCCACACTCTATAGTGTAACAAATTTATTTGTTTTACGAACTCTGAACTTTGAACTTAATTGGTTGATGGACTAAGTCCTTGACTCTTTATCCCTTCATCTGGATTTTAGATTGTGGGTGATGAGATTATTGTGGGTAATTTACCCGCTCATTGTGAGCATTGAGGCTGTATCAGCTTTATCTTGCGATGGAGGATTTCGGTTTTTTATGTTTGAAACGATCTGAGGGCTTATAGTCCGCTGCCTGTCGAACTAGCTGATTTGGGTGATTATCAGTGATTGTGAAGAATTTCTCCGCAATGCTTGTCATGTAGGTCTTAATATCTGGAAGATTGGCTTCTTGATGTAACTGGATGTTTCTAATGAACCATGGGGCATTAAATGCCATTCTTAGGCATTTATTCTGTATTATCTGAAGTCTGTTGATGTTGCTTTTGATCGTGTGACCCCACGTCGGAGAGGCGTAAGTTAGTTGCGGTCTGATTACCGATTTGAAAAGGAGGACTTTGTTGTTTATGCTTAGGAAGTTGTTCTTATTCAAAAGTGGATATAGCTGTGCTATAGTCTCACTTGCCTTAGTGGCAACACTATCCATATGTGACTTGAAGTTTAGACGTCTATCAAGATGAATTCCCAGATATTTGGTAGAACTGCGCCAAGGGATGATTTTACCAAACATTTGTATGCTTGCATTCAGTTCTGCTTTACGTCTGGTGAAAAGTACTGCAGAGCTTTTGTTTGGATTAATTGCGATACGCCACTTGGTGTACCAATCCTCCAATTCATTGACTGCTCTCTGCAGCTTGATTGTGGCCAGGTGTGGACGGAGGGATCTGGCTATAATGATTGTGTCGTCGGCATACAGAGCGGTGATAGTTGGAGACAGTTTGGGGAGATCTGCCATGTATATGGAGAAGAGTAGGGGAGATAGCAGAGAGCCTTGAGGGACTCCGGCCGTGATTCTCCTCTCTGTGGATCTGATACCGTTGAGTTTTATTTTAAATTTTCTATTATTTAGATATGATTTGATAAGTAGAACTAGTGGCAATGGAATACCAACTTCGTGTAGTTTAAAAATTAGTCCATGATGCCACACTCTATCAAATGCCTGAGTGATGTCTAAAAAAACTGCGCCAGAGTGTTGGTGCCATTCATACCCTTGGGTTATATGTTCGATAACTGTAAATTTGTAGCGTTGTGGAGTGATATTTCCTAAAGCCGAATTGTTCATCTTGAATTATATGGTTGATATCTGTTGCCTCTTGAATCCGTGTGAGAATAGCACGTTCGGCTATCTTACCTATGCATGAAAGAAGGCTGATTGGTCAGTAATTTTCAGGAAACTGAGTATTTTTTCCAGGTTTGGGAATTAGGAAAACGTCGGCAATTTTCCATCGCTGTGGGAAATAATTTAGCCGGAGGATGGCATTAATGATGGCTACTAGATGCATAACCCCTTTGCGAGGAAGTAACTTGAGTGCCTTGTTTGTTATTCCATCTGGACCCGGAGCCTTTTTGTTATTTAGTTTTCTTAAAATCTCATATACTTCTGTTGGTGACACGGATTTGTTATTGGATTGGATTGAGGCATTTTGAGTTATTTTACGCACTTGGGTGTGAATTTTACTTATGAAATTTATATCTGTATTGATATAATTGGGGCTGCATTGTTTTTCTAAACTGTCAGCAAATGCTTCAGTTTTTTCCTCGTCGTTGTAGACAACATTAGATTCACCTTGGATTGGAGGAAATGTAAAACGCTTTGAACGGAGTGATTTCGTCATTTTCCATATTGATTGATCCTCTGTGTTTAATTGGAGAATTTTGTTATTCCAGAGTTGGTTACGGTGGTCCTTTAGGGCATATCGAACCTGGTTTGTTGCTC
Source organism: Typopeltis vanoorti (assembly GCF_054136105.1). Classification (NCBI taxonomy): domain Eukaryota; kingdom Metazoa; phylum Arthropoda; class Arachnida; order Uropygi; family Thelyphonidae; genus Typopeltis; species Typopeltis vanoorti. The sequence continues at coordinate 82,863,405 of NC_143572.1, forward strand.
TATTCACTGCTTGTTTATCCGCTGGGTCCATTGTTCTCTGATATTGTCTTCTTAATCTGTTTTTCTCTTGGATAAGACGTTTTATGTCCTCTGGAAGTTTATTTGATAGTGTACATTTGGTTATATTTGTTACCTGTGTTATAGCTGTCAGCAGTTGTTTTTCAAGAGTCTTCACTGCTTTTTCTACATCTTCGGCAGATGTTATATGCGGTATTGGACCAAGGTTTTCCTGGAAAGCTGAGGGAAGTTGTTTCCAATTTATAAATGTGGTGGTGTTTTCTGTTAAATCTTGTATGGTGCCTAGTTGTAATATGATGGGGTTATGATCAGAACTTAAGTCGTTGATTGCTTGTATCTGATAGCTGTGCGCTATGTTTTTTAATATAGCTATATCTAGTACATCAGGACGTCCGGTAGCTCCGTAATGTGTGGGTTCAGTGGGTCCTATTACTGTTATATTTCTTGAAGTGGTGTAAGAATTGAGTATTCTTCCGTTAATTTTTGAGTTTCTGCTGTTCCAGACTGAATGTTTGGCATTAAAATCTCCGGCTATAATCACTGCTCTGCCTGTATTTAGTATCACATCTAAGTCAGATTCAAGGAGTTTTTTATTTGGGGGGTTATAGGCTGCATATATCGTAATGCTGCTTGTGTTTTCCATATGTATTTCTATTCCAGTAGTTTCCATGTGTTCCAAGAAACATAAAACAATTATGTTTTATGTTTCTTTTCACAAAGATGGCAGTGCCTCCACCTCTAGCAAAGCATCTGTCTGTACGATAAGTGCTATAGCCGTTGATTCTGATTTTGTCACTTGGACGAAGATGAGTTTCATTTATGAGGATGATGTCTGCTTGGGTTTCTGCTGCAAACTCCTGCAGCTCCTGTAATTTGAAAGATAAACCATTAGCGTTCCATGAAACAATTTGTAACGATTTCGGTTTTCTTTTAGACTTATCCATTAAGAATTTCCATAAAGAATGATTGTGTATGCCTTAAGATGATATCCTTGGCTTCTTGAGTTGGGTTGGTTTGTTGGAGTTCAGCAAGCATTTCACCTAAGTGGCTTGTTATGTTCAGTAGAATAGGTTTGTTGGTTTGCTGTGACTGCTTTGGTTTTGGGTCTTTTTGGAAGGCTGATCTTGTAACTTCAGCATACGATCTTCCATCCGTTGTGGAGACTATGGTTTGATGGGAGGACGCTTGTTCTTGAAGAGGTTTACTGGTTTTGAGTTGTATCATTTGGTTTTGTGGAAATGCTATACAGCCCCTATAGTTTGCAGGCTGTGGACCTCCGCAGTTTGCACACTTTGCTGGAAGTGTACGAGGTTTATGGCATTCATTTGATGCATGTTTGCCACCACATTTCACGCAACGAAATTCAGCCTTGCAGCATCGTTGTGCATGCCCAATCTTCTGGCATCTATGGCACTGGGTTGTAGTTGATTTATGTTTCAATGCCTCAACTTTTATGACTAGATCACAGATGGTTTGGAGATTGTATATATGTTTTTGGTCTTTACTTATTTCTACCAGAATTAGGGGATAGGGTGTTTTATCAGCTCTCCGCATTCGGCTGACTTTAATTGGGCTAAATCCCTTAAGCTGGAGGTCTGCAGTGAGGTCTTCTATTTGTAATGTTTCAGTTACTCCCTTAACACTACTTTTAAATTTTTCTCACTGTTGAGTGCAAAAGTGTGGTATGGCAAATTGTTGTTGTCTAGAAGTTTGGTCATTTTTCTGTAGTCTGATGATGTTTTAGGTTGTATGCGAATCCCTTCTTCTGTGTTTGTGGCTTTAATGAAGGTGATATCTGAAGATTTCAGTGTGGATGCAACGGACGTCCAGTGCTCCTTGGCCCTTAGGATGACTGGGGGTACCCTTTCTTTAATTACATTATCTGGTTCTATCTCCGCTATTTTGGGTGTATCTGCAGTAGAAGAGATTTTCCTTTTCTTTTTGACCGTTTGGAATTCTGTGTTGGTTTACAAAAACTGTGGAGTATTAATCAGAGATGCAGCATCCTCTATATTCGTGGAGTGACTTAATTCTGGTTCAGTCAACATACTTCCTTCATTAAAATCATCCATCCTATCTTCTGTGACTGCTGTAGGGGGGAATGTATCTAACAGCTTTACTTTCCCTGGCCAGTTGTCGCCTAATAATTTTCCTAATCTTAGGAATTCTCTGTAAACTTCTTCGAATATGCTTTCATTGAGAGGTTTTGTCATGTCTGATAGAAGGCAACAACTCTACTAGAATAAAGTTTGAAAAATGGGTCCTAGAGCCCAAAGTAAATATCCCGTAGATCAAATCGATCTACCAGCATAGGTAGCAAATATTTCACAAAATGAAGAACGCCTACCTCTATATATAAATATCCCGTTGATCAAATCGATCTACCAGCATCGGTAGCAAATATTTCACAAAATGAAGAACGCTTACCTCTATATATAAATATCCCGTAGATCAAATCGATCTACCAGCATCGGTAGCAAATATATCACCTTAAAATGGCGAGTTCTATACTACAGATTTTTTAACACTAACACGCGAGCCGCCATTTTTATTCACCAGGAAGTGGGGTCTGAGAGATCTTCCCTAAACTTATTAGGCTATAATTATCCAAAACTCACTGCAAGAACTGAATCCACTACAGACGACTGAACCCTCATGATCGGCCATTTGTTTTACGACTGCTCCAGTTGGAGTATATATTGTGAGCGAGAGTATAAGATCTTTAATCAAAGACAAAGCAGATATCGTTTATGTTCCCCGCTTATATTTATCCTTACTTTAAACTAGTCGTGGCTTAATTATAAATCCCACAAAGACAATTTCTCTATAGGCAAGGCATAGTCAACTTGACGGTTTGTGACTTAAACTGGTGTGATGGAGAACCAAGCCCTTGGCTTTTACTCCCTTTGTCTTGTGTGTCTGTCTCTTGAGGGAGGGGGGGGGATAGTTATTTAGCAAGTGCTCGTCCTATTCGGGCTGTGTGGTTTATAGTTAGCTTTGGAATAGCAGGATTGTTTTGGGGCGTTTGTGTTTCATTTTATCATGTTCATTATAGTCTGTCGCTGTCCTTATTAGTTGGTTTGGGTGGGTGGCTGCTTGTGTGAAGTAATTTGTGGCCGTTTGTTGGAGGAATTTGAGAATTGTCGGTATTTTTGCTTCTCGGTGGAGTTGTGTGTTTCGTATGAACCATGAGGCGTCAAATGACATTCTTAGGCATTTGTTTTGTATTGTTTGGAGTTTTTTGATGTTGTAAGGTGCTGTGTGACTCCACGCGGGTGATCCGTATGTTATTATGGGTCTTATTATTGATTTGTAGATGAGTAGTTTGTTGTCTATGCTTAAGCAGCTGCGTCTGTTGGTTAGTGGATATGTTTGGGCTATGATTGTGTTTGCTTTGGCGCATATGTGTGCAATGTGGGTATTGAAGTGTAGTTTTTTGTCAAGTTGTATTCCTAGGTATTTCGTTGTTGTTACCCATGGGATTGTTTTGTTGAATATGTGTACTGAGTTGTGGGGGGATTTTTTCCTTCTTGTGAACAGTATTGCTGCGCTTTTGTCTCCGTTTACGTCGATCCTCCAGTTTTTGAACCAGAGTTCAAGTTCAGTTGCTGCGGTTTGTAGTCGTTTTGTTATTAGTTTTGGGCATAGTGATCTGGTTAAAATGGCTGTGTCGTCTGCGTAGTAGGCAAAAAACGTTGTCTTGTTCTGTGGGATATCAGCCATGTAGATGGCAAATAGTAGGGGGGAAAGTAGTAAGCCTTGTGGAACTCCCGCTGTGACTTTGCGTTCAGTGGATATTGTTCCTTGTATTTTTACTCTGAATTTACTGTTTTTTAAGTATGAGCTGATCAGGAATACTAGATGTATTGGTACTTTTGCTGTTAGTAGTTTATGTAGGAGACCGATGTTCCATACTTTGTCGAAAGCTTTGGCTATGTCGAGAAAAATGGCACCGGTTTGTTGTTTCCAATTGAAACCGTGTGTGATGTATTCTGTGATTCTTTGTACTTGTTGTACCGTGCTGTGGTGTGGTCTGAACCCGAATTGTTCGTCTGGGATGATGTTGTTCTTGGTGGCTATTTCTTGTAGTCTGATCAGGATTACTTTTTCGGATATTTTTCCGAGGCAGGAAAGGAGACTGATGGGTCAGTAATTTTGTGGGAATTTCGGGTCTTTTCCTGGTTTGGGGATCAGGATTACGTCTGCAGTCTTCTAACGGTCTGGGAAATAGCTAAGCCTGAGCATCGCGTTTGTGATGGCAACTATGTGCATGAGTGCTTTGTGTGGTAGATGTTTGATTATTTTGTTCGTGATTTTGTCTGGACCTGGCTCTTTTTTTTTTATTTTTAAGGTGTTTAATTATTTCGCGTATTTCTTTTGGAGATGTTGGGCGGATATTCGGTTGCTGGTTGTGGTGCCTTAGTGCATGCCGCATCTGTCGGTGTATTTTTGTGATAAATGTTAGGTCTACGTTCTTGTAGTTGGGGCTAAATTGTACCTCTAGGCTGTCCGCGGAAGCTTCCGCTTTTTCGTCATCGCGGTAGACCGTACCGCGTTCCCCATGAATTGGTGGTACGTAGCTTGACGTGTTGCGAAGGCCTTTCAGGAATTTCCATAGTGCTTACTCATTTGGTTGTATAGATCGGAGTGTGTTTTCCCAGTGTTTGTTGGGGAAATCTTTGATTGCATAGCGGACTAGTTGAGTGGATTTGTTGAGTTCTTGTCGGTCTTGTAGAGCTAGTGTTTTGTGATATTGTCTGCGTATTTTGTTTTTGTGCCGAATGAGTTTTCGGATGTCTTCTGGGAGTTGGTTTGGTTTCGTGCTGGATGTAATCGCGGTTACTGCTGCTAGGCTTAGCGTTATTTGTTTTTCTAGGTTGGAAACTGCAGTTTCGATATCTTGTTTCGTAGAGATGATAGGTATGGGTCCTATAGTGTCCTTGATTTTTGTGGGTAGCTGTGTCCAGTTTGTGGTTGTAGGGTTTGTTGTTGTTTCGTCTGGTGTAGCGCCAAGCTGGAGTAGGACTGGGTTATGGTCTGAGCTTAGATCGTTTATTGTTGTTAGCTGGTATTGATGGTTCACGTTTTTCAGGATAACTATGTCTAATACGTCTGGTCACCCGATCGTGCCGTAGTATGTGGGTTCGATCGGTCCTGCCACTACAATGTTCCTGTTAGCGATGAAATTGTGTAGGATTTTGCCGCTTTTGTTTGCAATCCTGCTATTCCATGCCGGGTGTTTAGCGTTTAAGTCTCCAGCCATTATTATGGTTTCATTATTGTCTAGTAGCTGTGACAGGTCTGTGGTAGATATGTGTTTGTTTGGTGAGTTGTATGTGGCGTAAATTTTGAGACTGTTTGTGTTGGCTAGGTGAACTTGTAGTCCTGTGACTTCTAGGGTTGTGAGCTGGGGGGTTTTTATTTCGTTAAATCTGAGTTGTTTTCTGATGAAGATAGCTGTTCCTCCACCTCTGGCTGTTGTTCTGTCGGTTCTGAATAGGTGGTAGTTTCTTAGTTTTGGGTTGTCTGATGGGCGTAGGTGAGTTTTGTTTATTAGTATTATGTCTGTGTCTATGCGTTGTATGAATTCTCTTAGTTCATGCATTTTGTTGAGTATGCCGTTTGCATTCCAATATATTCTGTAGTGAATTGTTGGTATTGATTGTGTTATTCATGAGTGAGGGTAGAGAAGATTACTTGTGCGTTTTTCATGAAGTGTTTTGTTGAGTCTTGGGTGAGGTTTGTCTTACTGAATGCGAGTAGCATTTCGCCTAGGGTGGCTGTTATTTTGGCTGGGTTGGGTGGTTGGTTGTAGGTGGGTGGTTTTTGGTTTGTTCTTAATATATCGGCATATGTTGTGTTTACGCGGGTAGTCGTGGGAATTACTGGTTTTGATGTGGGTGGCGCGTGTTTGTTTGTGTCTATTGTGGAGCTTGGTTCTCTTGCTTTCCGTGTTGTCGCTTCGTTGGTTGGGTGTTTAGGACATCCCTTATAATTTGCAGGGTGCGGGCCGTCACAGTTTGCACATTTTGCTGCAGTTGTGCAAGGTTTAGTACAGGAAGCTGTGGGGTGTTTTTCTCCACACTTCAGGCATCTGAACTCTGCCTTGCATCGGCTCTGGGCGTGTCCGTACTTTTGGCATCGGTGGCACTGTCCGGTTGATGCCCTCCTTCGAAGTGGTTCCATTCTGATGATGAGGTCGCACACTTTTCTCAGGTTGTATATTTCATGTCTGTCTTTGTCGATCTCTATTAGGATTAGCGGCATCGGGGTTTTGTCTCCTCTGTGCATTCTCGAGACTTTTATGGGTGCAAAACCCTGTCTTGTTAGGTCTGCTTTAACTTCATCTGTTGTGATTGATTCTACTACCCTTCTCATTACAACTTTTAAGTTTTTCTCGCTTTTTAATGTGAACGTATGGTAGGGGATCAGTGAGTCGTCTAGTTTTTTAGTGAGGTTTCTGAAGTCTGTTACTGTTTCGGGTTGCATTCGTATTCCCTCTGCTGTATTCCTTGCTGTAGAGAACTTGATTTGGCTGTGTTTCATGATATTTGCTGTCTCCGACGATTTTTCCTTCGACCGGAGGATAACTGAAGGGATGCGTTCTTTTTTTGTGTTGCTTGATGCGTCCATTGGTGTTTCCTGTTCTACTGTGTCTGTGACCTTTCGTCGTTTGTTTCTGTTGATTACTTCGAAATCTTCAGTCTTTTCTTCTGAGTTAGAGTAGTGTTCTTGTGGGGAGGGTTCTGTTTGTTCAACTATTAAGTCGGTGGGGCCATGAGTTGCTTCGTCGTTTGGTGCTGATTGTATGAGTGTTACAGTGCCCGGATATCTGGTTTCTAGTTCTGATCCTATCTTCCTGAAGAGTGTTATTAGTTGGTCATAATTAAAGTTTGCTAATGTTAGTTCCTCAATTTGGTTCTGCCGGTGTGCTACTGTTAGTTGGTAGTGGATGGGTAATAGTAAATAGAAAATTTACTTACAATGTCCGGATTTTCTTCCATGCACTTTCTTTAGTTGTTTCGTTGAAGACGATCCTAATCCACTTGTAGATGCACTGATCACGAATTTGGTTCATACAATCTGTATACTATATCCTATTCAGCTATAACATATACTATATACTATATCTGATCAAAAGCTCAGCACTTCAAAACACCTTAAAACTGCTGCCTGAAGAAAACACTAACTCACAATCCTCTGCCTCCCCTCCAATGAAACTTCTTGACGGCAAGTACAGCTCTTTCCTTTATATCTGCTCGGACTTCCCTTGTGGGCATGCTTGCGTCTCTCGAAAATGGTAACGTATTGCCTTCACAGTTCTTCACTGTCGTCACTTATTGACCTTCGGACGTGATGACGTCATTATTGGAGTGTTTTTTGAGATTCTATCTAGAACAATTCCTGGAATTCTTCACTATTTTTATAATCAATCTTACTTATTTAACATGAGTTAACATCGCTACGTCCGCGCTGTTAGCCTAGTGATTTTCAACCACTGTGCCGCAGCACTTAGGTTTGCGGCGAGATTTTTTAAGTGTGCCGCCACTGCGAATACCCTACATAAGCGGCGTCAGACAAGTGGTTCCATCAGTAATACCTTCCTCGGGGAATGGCTGAACCGATGCTCATGGCTATTATAGTTCTGGCTACTGACTAACAAAGCTACATATTAGTTTAGTCTGCTAGTCGCCCGCTTGATGTGTGCATATGGTTAGTTACAACTTATATATTCGTTTTCGCATGTGCAATACCACAATATTCTGTAGTCAAACTTAATTAAAACGGATTCAAAGGCAATATACAATATGTCGGTTTTAATAATTTTTTGACAAAATTATTTTTATTTTCAATGAACCCCCTAAAATGGATAAATAAGTAAAATTCTTTTAAATTTATCTTATTGTTAGTGTGCCGCAAAATTTTAAAATTATTAAAAGTGTACCGTGACGAAAAAAAAGGTTGAGAATCACTGGCCTAGTGGTTATGCGCTTCGCAACCGTATGCCTGGGAAAGGAGTGTCCTGGATTCGATTCCCGTCGCCGACCTAAGGAACTTAAGGATCTTTCTCAGTCATAGCCAAATTCGCCGGTTTTGTGGGTGGACAATCGGAGTTTCTCCCCAGTTTATCTCGGTTTTTCATCCTACAAGCAGACAAACCGGCCCCGTGAACGCACAAGCTACAGTCATAGGATATAGTGCGACAAGGAAAGCAGAGAGAAACCACTTTGCTCATAGTCATTTTCCTATATGGGGGCTACATAACTACTAGTAAAAAGCAAAGGTTATAACTAACAACATCACTACATGATGACGTGATGATCCACATTATTTTAAAAATGGCTCATTACAATATCATCATCATCAACTTCCTGTACATCCCTTGAGGGTTTACATCATTACTAATTTCCTATCTACAATTTTCCTCTAAATCAATCTATTACCTGTCAAGACGTTATCAGATCTTATATTTCTGTCTTCTAAGCAAGTTTTACCGTATCAATCCATCTATATCTTGGTCCTCTTGTTGGTCTTTTTCCTGCCAACTTGTTTTGCTAATCTTTCCTCTCCCATTCTGTTTAAGCGTTAAAGAGCTGACCATACCATCTGAGATTAGCTTTGCTAATGCATTCCCGAATGCTGACAATGTTACGTTCTTTCCTAATATCCTAGTCTTTAATATGATATTGTATTGACGGCATCTGTTTATGCCCTTAATCTTTCCCAGGACTCTCATATCTGTTGTCTCCTGTCTTTGGTCAAGTGTTTTACTTCTTACCCAATTCTCAGATCCATAAGTAAGAATTGGTCTGAACATTTTCTTGTATACCGCTAATTTAGTGTTTTGACTAATTTCTTTCTTATTCCATATAAATGTATTCAGTTCGCTTCCTATCATACCATCTTTGTCGAATCTGTTGTCCATTTCCATATTTAATTTACCAACTTCACCAAAATCGTGTCTAAGTAGCTGAAATGTTTTACTTGTTCTCCATTTAGGTTCTCCATTCACAATGGAGTTGATATTTTCTATGCTTCTGCCTATTTTCATTGACTTTGTCTTGGTATTGCTGACCTTCATACCAAATCTATTACTACAGTTATTCAATTTAGTCAGGGAATATTTGAGATTTCTAGCGGATTTATTGAGAAGTATAACATCATCCAAATAAAGCATTAACATCATCCAAATAAAGCATTAACATCTCCAATTTTGATATAAGGTTTAATACCACTGCTGAAATAAAGAGCCAAAGGCTTCACTTCTTCGATGTAAAATTATTTCAATTAAGGGGATATTGAATCCCACATTATTTCAAAGCCGATTAATAACCTCTAAGATAGAAATCAAATCAAAGAGTTTCATGCCGAATCAAACTATAAAGATTCGGCGAATCCTAGCATAAACTAAACACCTGGATCAATGCCTGGCTGGCAACTCGTAGCAAAGCTTGGTAAAGTTCAGATCACTATCCTTAGTATTTCCCATAATATAAAACCCATCTCCTGGGAGATGTATGATGTTATACATTATGGGGGAAGGTCATTACCCAGACCGGTTTCGACCTTTATTTCTTTGATTTCTATCTTAGAGGTTCTTATTCGGCTTTGAAATAATGTAGGATTCGATATCCCCTTAATAAATAAGTTTAATACCACTTTCTTTCATATACTATTATTGCGTATAGATAATGAATAACAGAGGGGATAATGTACTTCATTGTCTGACATCAGAATTAACAAGAAACCGCTATCTTTCTGTAGTTCCTTCAATTCTACTTGCTGACTTAAAACTTTTAAGTCAGCAAGTTTCACAAAGCTTTTCTTCCACAATCGTTCTCGTCCGTTTCGCAGGAATACTTGCATAAATCTTACCAGGAACACTCAATAGAGAAATACCTCTCTAATTCTCACATTCAGTTTTATATCCCTTTTTATATATGGGTACTGAAACAAGAAACGGAAAATCACCTGGAGAAGATAAGCTAGGTTCAGAACTATAGAAATACGCATGAACAAGTTTAAGAAAGATTCTTATTATTTTTAAACAAAATTTACTCAACTGGTATCCCCCCAATAGAATGGAAAAAAGCAATTGTGATTCCTATCTTTAAGGAAGGTAATAGAGATGACCCTAAAAACTATAGAGGTATCAGTATACTAAATTCCTGTTACAAAATACATAGCAGAATCTTAAATAACAAACTAATGAAATATTCCGAAAACTTTATTCTAGAGGTACAGAATGGATTTAGAAAAGGACGATCATGTACAGACCCTGCCTTTTGCCTAAAATTAATAATAGAGAAAAGAAAAGAATATAATTTAGAAACACATATTGCATTTATTGACTTTGAAAAAGCATTTGACAAAGTTAAAAGAAACATATTATTTAACATATTAAAAGAAAGACAAATACCAAATAATATCCTAAAAGCTGTCACAAGTATATATGAAAATAATCAAATACAAATAAGATTAAATCACGAGCTATCATATACAAGAGAGATAAACCAAGGGGTCCGACAGGGATGTCCCCTCTCAGCAACTCTTTTTAATATCTACTTAAATGAAATAATAATAAAATGGAGTAAAAATTTACATCAAGGAATTAAACTTTCACCTACAGTTAACTTAAACACTCTCCTCTTTGCAGACGACCAAATAATAATTAGAAATTCTGAAAAATACTTACAGAAAGCTATTTTAAATCTAAATGAGATATCCAAAGGTTATGGTATGATAATAGCAACGGAAAAATCAAAAACTATGGCCTTTAAAGGACAAGATCCAGCAAGAACTAAAATAGTAATAGATAACAAGATCTTAGAACAGGTGAATTCATTTAACTACCTAGGATGTATGATCACATATGAAAATGAAAAAGATATAAACATAAAAATTGCAAAATATTTAAAAATAACAGGTGTAATTAACTCTATATTTAAACCAAACCTAGTTCAAAAACAAACCAGGCTAAAAATATACAATACATTAGTCCTACCGGTCTTAATGTATGGAAGCGAAATCTGGACAATAAAACAAAAAGACAAACAAAGATTAACAACAGCAGAAATGAAGTTTATGAGAAAAACTGCAAAGTATACCCTATTTGACCACAAAAGAAACGAAGATATTATGAAAGAATTAAACCAAGAACCAGTAATAGAAAAAATTAAAAAATATAAACATAAATGGATGGAACACGTTCAAGGAATGAAAACAGAAAGATTACCAAAACAAGCCTTAAAGTACAAGCCATTAGGAAAAAGAAAACCAGGACGTCCTCTTAAACGATTCAACGATGACTTCTAAGGCCGGAACAGGCCATGCTAGGCCTAAATCTTTGATACGTGTGATGATGATGATGATATATGGGTACTATGAGAGATCTACTTCAGTCATCTGGAATTGGTCCCTCTGCCCAGGCTTTCTGAACTATGCAATGCAGTCACTGTAAGACTTTTATACCTCAATACTTGAGTATTTCTGGTCAAATATCACTACTCTGCCTTTTCACATTTCAGACCTTTTGATGGCTTTTTCTACTTCAATTATGGATATGTGTCCGTGACTGCATGTCCGTTGAGTGTTTTTAACCATTGTATTTTCATTGCTTGTTTCATTTAGCAATTTTTTCAAAAATAATTAATACTTCAAGGATATGTTTTTCGCCAGTTTTCATGTTCCCTTTATCATCTATAATTCCTTTTACAGCACTCTTTCCTCCATTTCTGAGCTTCTTCAACAATCTCCAGAATATCTTGCCAAATTCTTGAAGTTTATTTTCTGTTCTTCCCAAAGTCTTCTCATTACTTTTGTTTAGCTAGTTTTACAGTGTTTAGCTTTCTTACATTTGTCTCTGTATTCTCTAAGAGCACAAGCTGACTTATTGCCAGGAACTTTTGATATGCTTTCTTCTTTTCCTTCACTGCCTCTTTAACTTCCTGGTTCCACCATGCAGTTCTGAATTTTCTATCCTTGCACACAACCTCACCACATGCCTCTCTGACTGAATCAATCAGTGTTTTCTTCTGGGGCTGCCACCGAAACTGCAAGGTTTATTTCATGTTCTCAAACTGCTTAATTTTTTCTTAAATAATGCTTGTGTATTTTAGTCGACAGTTCACATCTGAGAGCTGCTCAAGTTTTATTCGCTTTGAAACTTTCTTACATGTCTTCTTTTCAATATGAATTCAATTTTAGTCTGCTCAATATTAATTGTCATCACTTCCAATTTGAAATTCTGTCGTCCTACAACAGGGAGAACAACACTATCAACAATAACATAGTCAATGAGTGTATTCTATTCTTATTTCTTGACTTTTCTCTCCATGTGAGTTTGTGCACATTTTTATGTTGGGACATTGTGTTAGTAATAAGCATTCCATGTTCTGAGTGGAACTCCAACAGGTATTTTCTATATTATTAGCTTTGCTCTTTTCTCGAAATTTTTTCAAAATATTTTGTGTCTGCCAATCATTTCCTCTGCTATTTAGATCCCCAAAAAGGACCAACGTTTCAATTTTCATTGTGACTGCTGCATTATCTAAAGCTTCAAAAATTCCCCTAATTCTAATTTAGTGGAACCTTCTCAGGAACAGTAGGCACAAACATGAATATGTGTTCCTTACTGCTGGCCTGTCGAGTGCTTTTTTCCATTGTGCTATCACTGCTTGTTTCTTTTAGAAATTTTGTCGAAGTAATTACTCCATACTTCAAGGATATCTTTTTTCTCCTATTTTCATGTCCCCTTTGAATACTCCTTTTCCTTGATTGTAATTGCCTGAATATAACATTTTGTATGTATTGCTCAGAAAGATATCACCAGTTTTTGTCTTTTTTGTTTCAGTTACCCCTATTATGTCGATCTGGTACTCATTTAATTCCTCAGCTAGCTCCATTTATTTGCTCCTTAGGCTTTTTATGTTGATAGTACCGATCTTGAACTCTGATGAAGTTCAATTGGGGTGTGTTTTATGGTTGCATCCAGCAGCTGAATTTTCGCTGTTTGTTTTGGTTTTCTGGGGAAAACAATTAACTGAGCGATGCGGCAGTTCGCACGAAATTGAACACAATTTCATGCGAACAGCCAATAAGAATACAATTTTGTCCGCTAAATCCTAAATTACCAGCCCATTCTCGTTCGTTCAGTATTCAGGTAGATACCTAACAGGGTGCACCAGGAGAAGGTGAGGTATGGACATTTGGTGAGAAGCCCTGGTCGGTTCTCCGCATTCCTTTAAAGGCTATGTGGAGACCGACTCTCAGTTAAACAGCTTTGACCCTTAAGAACACCCTTCGTTACAATATTATTACAAACGTTAACGATACTGAAGGTAATTTAATGGGAGATATTAAGTTGTCTGCTGATAATGCTAATTTGAGGATGTCAAGAATAAATAAAATACACACAGAGAAATGATTTGATTAAGCCAACATTCTGTGAACATTTCAACTGGATTTCTTTCAATGCTTCAAAATTTGCAGCTGTGTACATTCAGTTGAAATGGTTCAAACTGTATACACTGTCTTCCAATAGTTTTCCAGACACCCTCTTATTTGCACTTATGAAACATTCCTGGGTTGTTAATAGCATGAACTACGGTGTACAGGTAAGAACAGTATATCATTGTAGCAGTTGAATACAGGGGGTACGGCAAGAGGACATGAACTCAGTTACTTCGAGAGAGGTGTCATCGTGGCCTGTCACATTGGTGGCATGTCCACATGGGCCATTGTCACTCAACTGGAGTATCGAAAATCAATGGTTGGCGATGCGATCAACAAATGGAGACTTTCTGTCATCACTAGTGCAGGAAAACACCTATGGTTCTTTAACACCCTCTTGACAGGAGGGTGTTAAAAACGGGTGGCACGCAAAAACTGACTTCAATCATTATTATCATAGACCATGGAGAATGCTAGTAACAGAGTGATGAGCATTAATACTGTGTACGAAAATATCTCCATTTATTTGCTTTCCACGGAAGAGCAGCTCAAAATCCGAACATCACAACAACGAACAAGGCGACTCTTCAGGCCTGGTGCAAAGAGCATGTGCACGGGACAATTGACCAGTGGAAAACGGTTCACTGGAGCGTTGATTCAAGATTCATCTGTTTCCAGCCTAATGTTGTTCCAGGATTTGACCAATAGGATAGCCTAACTCGGATAACGTTTCTCTTAATTCACTGGCATTTGATGTTCTACTGCGGTTCGCAAGTATGTCGTGTCAATTAAGTGTAGAGATTGTCTTGACCGAGTAGTATATCAATGTTCAGATCAGGGTAGGAAGTCTTAAATAATGTAGCAAACACCTGCATGTTCTTCTACTTACCCTGTCATAATTGTGAAGTTTCTCTCCACTCGTTGATTTCATCTCGAAGATCGTAAATTTCAAAATGCAATTATTTCACTTATTTTCACCAGACAATGTTTTCGAGGCTTCTAATTACAAACATACAACTTTCGAATTCGCAATTTATATTTTATTATTAAAAAAAAACATATTATATTATAATACCGTATTATACAGTAATCTATTGTAATATTATATAACTAACTAGAGTATGCGGCATTACTCTTTAGAATACTCTTAACTTTCATTATAACATTTACGTTTATATATACCGTTATATGCAAACGACAAACTGTTATAATAGCATTCATATCAAAAGATAAACATAATTCTTAAGAAAAATGTGCCTGGTCGTCTTTTCCTATCATTAGTAGTAAAAAAATTAATTTCGTAATAAATTTAGTTTAATCGATTATCCAAGCGTGTGCAAACAAAGTTTGCGCCTGAAAGTATCTTCAGGACTGGGGTAAAGTGGTACAACACAGGGCAACTCCTTGCAAAGGTGGAGCAAGCTACCAACACTGCTATCTCAGTATCTCCCATAATGCAAAACACATCTCCTTGCAGATATGTTTAATGTTATGCATTAAGAGAAGGGCCACTACCCAGACTAGTTTCGACCTTTATTGAGGTCTTTTCAGTGGGAACAGCTTCTGCCTGGTATCTCTACTTGGGCCTGGCTCCCACTGAAGAGACCTCAATAAAGTTCGAAACTAGTCTGGGTAGTGGCCCTTCCTTTAATGCATAACATTAAACGTATCTGCAAGGAGATGTGTTTTGCATTATGGGAGATACTGAGATAGGAGGGTTGGTAGCTTGCACCACCTTTGCAAGGAGTTGCCCTGAGTTGTACCACTTTACCCCAGTCCTGAAGATACTTTCAGGCGCAAACTTTGTTTGCACACACTTGTATAAAGGATTAAACTAAATTTATTATAGTCTGACCAAGTGAAAAATAAACTTTCAAATTAATTTCGTGTTTTTTTCGTATTTCCTACGAATAAATATTAAAACTGTTGTAATAAAAGTATTGTGCCTAAATAAAGAAAACAATTGCTAATCAATTAGTGATTTCTAAATACTCACTTGGTTTCCTCTCACAATATCCTCTCTTCGAGGTATCTACTGGTGCAATGCGTTTGGCAGTTGATTCAAGTGGTTGACCATTCGTTTCCAGAAATATTTCACGAAACGTTCAACTTACAGCAGCCCTGCATTAATTTGAAATTATACAGTGCACCTAGAAAGCAGTTCTTGTGTATCGTTATCATTTAAGTTGTTGAATCCAGTAATATCTTTGGATGGTAGAAGTCTGCAGACTTCAGTTAAATTACCTTGCTTCTAGTCTTGAATTAAGAGTTTTCAATCTACAAATCGAATTGTTTCTTCTTAACAGATATCAATCTTTTCAGATTCCATCTGGTCCTCTCATCTGCATCTTCCGTATTTAAACATTTCTCTCTTTATTTCCTATTTCCGGCTTTCTTGTTTCGTAGATTACTACTTCTTCCGATTAATCTAAGTACCTCCTCATCTCTACTCTAGTGATGTATAATCTGACCGTCCTCTTTTCCTTTTCCTGGTATTTTCCCTTCTAATATGTTTACAATCCATCTGTTATGTCTACATGCGTTTCCCCGGAATTTCATCTCCCTTCCTATGATTGGTTTCTTTAATACTCGGTTCTATATTCTCTCACGCGCAAATTTGATAAAGTTTGATCAACGTTCCTTACGTCTGATTTGCACTCGAATGATCTCTTGTGTTATTACTCCAAAAGGCAAATATCCGCCTTTTTATTTATCGTCTAGTTGCTGCATTGACGATCGTGTAATGTCCTGATAAAATTCAAAGTTTCACTCTTCGAATTTTTTCGTTTAATATTTTCGGTGGTAGATTAATTTCATCGTCCCATGTGCGTCCATCTCCCCGTTTATTGGTGGTTTATTTGAAGCCACATTGAAGTGGCTGAAAAACGTTTCATCTTTCATCTCCAAAGTAGAGTTTTCGGACTCCATAAAAAATAAATGAAAAATCTTAAAGAAAAATACAAAATTGATAAAAATAATATTATAAATATCTTCTGACCACCCCACAGTACAACATATACTGTCATATGTTAATCTATAGATTAACAAAATGCTGCCCATGGATAAAGAACACAGATTAGCTTTAAAGGTAAAATTCGTTATATTATAAACGTTAATAACACCAAAAACAGGTACTCGACACACGTGTGAGTCTGGAAGAACTGTTTTCGTGAAAAATTGTATTTTATCGAAGTAAATAAACTACCAGAGCTAAATAAGCGAAACCATTTCATCCCTCAACATATAAACGTTTCTGATGAAAATCTTTACTACACAATCACTTTTCTGTCATGGTGCGATGATTCATGCATGGATTCGTATTAGATCTTTGAATCTCAGAATATTTCCCCATTTTACAGATTGAAGTGGCGCTCTATACATACGTTTTAATATCTGAGTACATTTCAATCGTTGCGTGTAGTGGCTTTAATGCAGTGGTTGGAGAGGATGTGAAATTAATGCAGGATTTGGAAGAATGACCAGAAAGAGTGCAAGACGAGAACGACTTCTGTAAATGATACCACCTTGTAGTTGGCAACACGCTTTTTGAAGTACCAAAACGAAGACGCTATACATGAAAATCACCAAGACATGTTGCACGACACCAGCTTAATTACATGCGTAACAGTGGACATGACTGGATGTCATCAAGGAAATAAATAAAATTAAGTTAGGAATTATTCAAATTAAGTGGATATTGAATAAAACATTATTTCTTAGCCGAATATAGAAACTACAAGAGTTTCATGCCGAATATAGTGACTATATAAAAGTTTCGGCGGATACAAGCGTAAGTCAAGCCGTTCATGACCGTTTATGGACATAAAGCTAACCTAACCTTAACTACTAGTTGCCCTGTCATGAAAGGTTCGCGTACGCTTTTATCAGCCGAAACTTTTATAGTCTGTCTTCACAGAACTACATGAAATTCTTGTAGTTCTGTGAAGTAGTTTCTATATTCGGCTAAGAAATAATGTCGGATTCAATATCCACTTAATTTGAATAATTTTGCATCGCCGAAGTGAATTTTTTTGCTCTCTTTTTAGTGAGTTAGGAATTGTTAATAGAGACATGTGGTTAGATATAATATATTTTCTGAATACCGACTTCTCACATGTAAGAGAAAACTAATTTTAATTTATTACTCCTCTATGTTTGGTTCACTATATCATGAGCTTCATTCAGGTAGAATAAAGAACTGGTAGCAACATTTAAATTCTGAATACAAGTACGAGTTACAGCATGTGTATAACATCGCATCTCTCAATTAGGGGGAAACACTATTACTTAGTAGATACAGCGAGCCTTTGATAGAGAAAATGTTTTATAATTATCATCGTCCTTCAAGACTGCAGTCTTGAAGGACGATGATAATTAAAAAATAAAAATACAAAATGTTAAAAGCATCAACAAACCCTTTGTTAAAAGAACCTCTCAACAAATATCAAAAGGAATCTTCTTAGATATACAGTAATTTGTGCACGACCTTCAAAACAGCGGGTCCCGAATATGCCACACCTTTATACTTACTGCTGTTTACGAGGGTTGTCTGAAAGGTTCTCGGCCTAACAATAAAAAAAAAGACGTTATAATTTCAAAATTATTATTATATTTCAACATAATCTCCCTTAAGACATCCCCTTCAATACATTTATTCCGGCGATGCTCCATCCCGTCCCTGTAGTGGTTCTCAGTAAGATCTGCAAAATACGCCTCTAAAGATGAAATCGCCTCTTGATTCGAAGAAAAACGCTCACCCAGCGAGGAAGAGTTTGAGCTTTGAGAAGAGATAGAAGTCAGTGGGAACCAAATCTAGGAAATAGGGTGGAAGTTCCATCAATTCATAGTACACATCCCTTAATTTTTCCATTGTTGATTCATTTCCCTGATGAAAGATGATTTTTATTTCTGCAAACCGAGTATTTTCTTCCGAATTTTTTTCTCTAGTCAGGTTAGAAGATCGAAGTAATATTCCCCGGTTGTTGTTTTACCCCTTTTCAAGACAATTAGTAAAGAAAATGCGTTTAGCATACCAAAACACTGAATCCATGACCTTTCCTGCTGATGAAACCGACTTTTTCTTCTTTGGCGCTGAACAACCGGCCTCTGTTCACTGATTTGAGAGCTGTTTGGATTCTGGCGTGTCTTGTGTGTGTAATGGTGAATCCAAGTCTCATCAGTAGTAATAAATCGACGCACAAAATCAGTTTTATTCTTGTTAAAACGCTCCAAACACTGTTCAGAGATTTTCATGCGAGAGCGTTTTTGATCAACCGTGAGCAATCGTGGTACCCATCTTGCGCAAAGCTTTTTATTTGCAATTCTTCATGGAAACTATATCCTACACATTCTTTTGAAATGCCTATAGTCTCAGAAATTTCACGTATTTTGACTCACCGGTCATCCAATACAATATTGTGCACTAGATAAATTATTTTTGGTGTGGTTACACTTTTTGGACGTCCTTAACGTGGATTATCTTCAAGGCTGGCACGACCACCTTTAAATTCAGCAGCCCATTTCTTAAATTTCGAAAACGAAGAGAAGAGTGCCCATAAACGTTTATGAACTTCGAATGAATTTCTTTTGGCGTTAAACCTTCTTTTACAAAGAATTTTTTAACCACACGATACTGAATTTTATCCTTTTTCAAGCGACACAGAGAGCACGTTTGTTTCAGACAGCTGAATAAAACAAACTGCTTCGTAGAATGACTTGCAATTTGACATGGATGTTATGACAGATGTACGAACCTAGAAAAAAATCATGCAGATAGTATTGCCAACTATGGTAGAGGCCGAGAACTTTTCAGACAACTCTCATATCGTACACTCTGTTCTTGTTACCGTTCTGATACTCTAATAACATCACCATCTGAACGATTTCTTTCAAGGTTCGTACATCTGTCATAAGCATCCATGTGAAATTGCAAGTCATTCTATCAAGTAGTTTGTTTTCAAAGAACATCATGGTTATAAAAGATGTTTGACTCTGAAGGTTCAGGCCTTTCTTCACATGCAATCGACAGCAGATACAAAGTTCACTCGAACCATACTTAATATAACTAAATATAACCATACTGAATACCACTAAAATAGGTTAAAATTTGATTGTCTATTTTGTGAATCGTGTGAATGGATCACACAGGATTTCATTTGATGGAATTTTTCAATTTATGTAGGATGGGGAAAGGACAAGAGGGCACCTTGGCAGCTAAGAATGAATACGGCCAAAAAAAAAGGTGTGCGACGGCGAGATTTTTCTCTCATAGGGTGTTGCGTGATTAGAATGGATTGCCATTGGATGCTGATGCTGAGAGTGCAAGCAGTGTGAAGGAATTCAAGAATAACTATGAAACCTGGGGTGTTTATTATATGGTCTCCCTCGATGAGTGCGATGCATGGGGGCTATCTCAATTTTTTATTTTATTTTTTTAACATTTTATGATTTCTCAGATAAATTACATATATTATATGAACACAATTATGCATAACAAAAATCGCACATAAAGTCTTTTTAAATAATAATAACAACGATTGTTTACAACGTATATTATTATAATATTCATAATGATGAATTATTACAGATGTTTCTTTGCAATTTTACAATCTATATATACAATATCAATGGATATAATCACTCTAAATTGCATAATTTTGTTACAGTTATTACATACATTACAAACATTTGATTACATGTGATACATTATTTACATTTGTTTACATATAATACATACATTACATACATTGGTTTACATGTGATACGTACATTACATGCACTTGGTTACATATGACACATCTTGGATGATAACTAATTTCAGTGCTTTCATCCTCAAAGCTTATATGTAAGCTTATCTGAGGATGACACCAGTTGGTTATTATTTATTGCTTTTATTGCTGTGTTGGAAGCTACTAAATCTATGATTGAACGCACGCACGCACACGCATAAGCACACACGCGTGCACACACGTACACACACACACACACACTCACGTGGTTTTGCTGTTCTGAGTATTTTTTATGTTGGAAAGTGGATGTGAGATGGTTATATATTTGTTATCAACTTGTCGAGTCAATGGATTTCTGAATATCATTCATTTTGTCTTTTCTGAGTTTAGGTGTATGAAGTTTTTCGTGAGCCAGTCTATGATCAGATTTATGTTATGTTGCATATTTGTTTTGGCTATGCTTGCGTTATTATGGATGGATATTATTGCTGTATCATCTGCGTATTGGAGTATCTTACCTTTGAGTGTTAGCTGATTAATATCGTGCATGTAAATATTGAATAGAGTTGGGGAGAGTACAGCTCCCTGTGGTACTCCACAAGTCATTGGTAGCTCTCTGCTTCGGTTTGACCCGATACGTGTGATATGCTTTCTATTTTGAAGGTAGTTTGTAAACCACCTGTGAAGAGGCCCGTCTATTCCAACATGCCTCAGCTTTTCTAACAAGGTTTGATGTGTAAGTGTATCGAATGCTTTAGTTAGATCAATAAAGACTACCATGGCATTTTGTTCTTGTCTAAGGCGGTATTAATTACGTCTGTAAAGTCTTCCAAGAGAGATGTTGTTCCCTTATTTTTCTGAAAACCATATTGTGTTTTGGGGATAATATGAAAGATCTCTGTGTATGCTCTGAGTTTCTTCTATATGATCCGCTCCATAATTTGATTGGTAATTGGTAATGTTGCTATGGGACTGTAATTGCGGATTAAATTTCTTTTTCCATGTTTGTATATGGGTGCGATTCGTTATTAAGTCTAATTGTTCTCCTTTGTATTGAGTCAAGCATTTTGAGGGAGCTTTTAGGAGTCCCACCACATATGTGGGAGCAGTATTCGATAGCTGGGTGGATTTGTGATTTGTATAATGTTAACAGCTGTTCAGGGGTGAAGTAACGTCTTGAGTGAAAGAAAATTCCTAGTTTATCGAAGCTGAGGATGCAATGGTTGTGATATGTTTATGCCAGGAGATGTTTGATGTAAGCAGGACAGTTGCCAGTTTTGATCGTGCCGTGAAGCAAACAAATAAATATTGCCCCTGATGAATTATAAGACAAAACTATAAGAAAATCTCCGATTGCTATTTTGTTTTTATTACAAGAGAAACATTAATTCAAATCAATTACATAATAAAATAATGAAATGTTTGCTATACGGGGATATCGCACAATAAAACTGTTTATGAGCTCTTCAAATTTAAATTATAAGTATGTCCGCCTCTATCGATATCGTCGCTAGACCAACCAATCTTTCTTGGGTCATTGCTGTTCGCAAATAATTTTTAATCAGTTTAAGCTTGAAAAAACTTTCCACACTTGCTACGCTAACAGGAATTGTTAGCGTGGCGAAATCGCTTACCGCAAAATGGCTGAACGAGCGTTCTTATTAATCCACGCCGTGAGATACGCTGCCTGTATGCCACACCCTGTCGACGGTACTGGTGATCGGAGATATATCACTGCCGATTACAAACTGCTTAGCATCCCTTCCTGATTGAACAATACAACTGGAGAAGCAGGGCCAATATGAGTTGAGGATGTGGAAATCCCCAAGTAGGATGACCTCACTATTGCAGTATTTCGACTGTAGAAAGTACATCTTTAGCTAGAGGAGAGATAGATGAGAGGGTAGAGTGGTTGGAAAGGGACATGAGAGCGAATGAAAAGGGCAGTTTGGTTTGACTGGTAGAGAAATTTCGATCCAAGATAGATCAATTATTTGATGTTCAAGGATTTGTAGCCTGGCGTAGTGTGTTGGTTCCGGTGAATTCAAAAGTTTCGCCCTTGTGGCGAAAAAACCTGTATAATGAGTAATTTGCCATTTGGGGATCTCTTAGGAATGGTGATTCTGATTTCTATGAGCGTAGGTGGTCATGCACATCTTTTGTACTGCTTTTTAGACCTTGGATATTTGGTGAAGTTGATGTGGAAACTTTTTTGTTAAGAATTAGTGTTAGATTATTTCAGTGGATTTTTGATGTTTTTTATGTTTGGATGTTTTAATGGATTTCTGAACTAATTTTTGGAAGAATTTTTTTAGATCTTCAGTAAAATCGCATTTTTTTGGGTGTGGTTCATTGTATAGATGTCTCGCATAACAATATAATAAACAAGTGGATGTCATTTCGTGCTTGTGCGCATGAAGCCTTCAATTTCATGCTCATTTCAAAGAGTTTTATAATCGCAAATTTAAATTCATTATGAACAAGAAATTATGTAAGGATTATTTATGTAACAACTCACAATTTGGTGATTTGGTGCGTGAGTTTGAAGAATTTTGGTAGTCAGTTTCGCTATTGGCGAGAAATATGAGAAATACTTTCTTGTTCTGTCGGGTACACACAGGTGAGTTTCAGACCATCACGAAGACAGTAAAATGAAAGCGCAATTATTCCTATCACCAATTTCTTCGAGACCTTCCACTTCAAATATTTACACTTCCAAGAGCGAGGAATTAATCACTTCACCACTGTACATATTTTTTTTTCGTTTATATTACATTACTGTTCTGTCTCCGATTGAATTTAACTCCGATAGGTGTCGCGCATAGCTCTGGAATACAAAAGACGAAGTCATTTGTTCCTGTAGTGTAATGGAGTCCTCAATTTGAACGCCAGATGGCGCAGTATCGGTAAACAGCTGTGAGATTTAAACTTTTTTAAGGTGGTTAATTGCGATTTACTGAGTAAGTTTTAGCTGTGTCATGTACCTTATCAACTACCCTACAAAGGTGATATAATTGATAGTTGTCTGTCCCTTATATTACCCTAACAGTGTAAGAAAAATATTTCCAAACCCGAGTACTGCCATAACCTTCTGACCGACGTACATGGCGAGTAAGTAGCACAACGAGCTAGAGGATTAACTTATTGGAATTTTTTTTTTTTTTTCCCAGTTGGCTATAGTTATACAAGAAATTACATACTTAGTTAATCCTTTATACAAGTGTAAGCAAACAAAGTTTGCGCCTGAAGTATTATCAGGACAGGGGCAACTCGCGGCAAAGATGGTATGACTTCACATCACTTGCCTTAGTATCCCATAATGCAAAGCACATCTCCCTGCTGAAGTCACTACCCAGACCGGTTTGAAACCTTTATTGAGGTTTCTTCAGTGGGAGCTGCCCAGTGTAAGCAAATTTTGTTTGCTTACACTTGGATAAAGGGTTAACTAAGTATATGATTTCTTGTATAACCAAGTGGAAAAAAAAAAAAAAACTTCCAATATCTATCCCTAATCTGGAGGATTTTAATAGTAAGGTGAAACACCTTTTGGCAATTCATATAAGAAAGTATGAGGTCTGCATTACTTCAACCTTGGTATCAACTCTGGCTTTAGCTCCCACAGAACAGACCTCAATGAAGGTCAAAACCAGACTTGATTCTGGGGAAGCAGAGTTTCTGCCTAGGGTTATAGATGGCAATGCTGTAGCCAATGAAGTTTTAACTGAGGCTCGGCTGTTACTGTTACCCTCAGATGAGCGGCTACGCACAGTGGTGGTGAGGGCCGGTAACTGGGTAGAGCCAATGCTGAGAGTTCTAGGTGACGGAGTGTGCCTGTTGCTGAGTGGAACAACGCTGTGGTAAAAGATCCTTCGGGTCACTCATTGTTGGGAGATCTGGGGAATCCTTTGTTTTTGGAGAGGAAACTCCGCACGTAATACAGGAAAATCGGTCTGGGTAGTGATCCTTCCCATAATGCATAGCATTAAACATGTCCACAAGGAAATGTACTTTGCATTATGGGATACTAAGGCAAGTGATGTGAAGAGTTATACCAGCTTACCCACGAGTTGTTCCTCTCCTGATAATATTGAGGTACAAACTTTGTTTTCTTACACTTAGATATAGGATTAACAAAGGATTAACTTACTGCTAATCTTATGGAATGACGATACGCTACAAAGCCATTGATAACAAGACTATTATAAGGCACGTAAACTCTAACTCTAATAACTATCATTGTTACTGTGCAGGACTGAGTGAAAGTCAGTACAAAATAAATTATCAGAAGACAGAAAACTGACTTCGGACGAATCTTTTGTCCGAAAACGGGAGGCATTCCACTGCTGAACAGCGGTCACAAGCAAATCTATTACTCAGCCCTGACACCAGCGCAGCTACGGTATCGTATTAATTCTAAAATTTGCATGTCATGCAATCTCTTAGCTTGAAATTATGACAGAGCAACCAAAGACAGGTTGGACTCAACAGTACATTTTTAATTATTCCATTTCAAAAATCGGAATCTTTCCCTTCAGATGGTCATTTCATTAACATGGGAGATTACTGGAGATCGCAGCGGACGCATAACTGCGTGAGAGGGCAGCTCGTCTCTGTTCGCAACCGCATTTGACGTCACAGGAGGGGGATGGAAAGGAAGTTTCGCATTCAATGAATAGGTGATGCACAGTTCTGCCAGAGGAGGAGGATAGCGGCTGGCTAGTCGAATAATGGTGCAGTTCAAGCAGTTAACTGTTTTTCCATGTGAGGAATTATGCTGCCTGTTTCTTTATTATGCAACCGTGTAGACGGCATAGATTTCGTATTTTTTATTCTTTCAAATATTTTCCTTTATCCTTTAAAATGGTGCAAACTGTAGAAGCGGCAGAGAAATTTCTCAGAAAGAACTTTAACTGTGCTGCCCCCTTGATGGGTGGTGATCATTTCGTATTTTTCTTCTGATGTGCTTTTCTTTGTTTCTTTTGCTCAAATGAGAAAAAGAAACAAAAAAATTTCTGGCTTTGCAATGTTGCGTCTTTTTGACATTGTTGGAAAAATGAAAACGTCATAGTTAAAAAGTAAACAAAATAAAAAATCAGGTGTAATTGAAGAAAACTAAGAGTAACACACTCGCATCGCTAGTAAGTGACTTAGGTTTGTTCATTATGTCATTACATACTGCGTAATTCCCCGTACACGTCCCTAATTGCCTTCGCCTCGCACAATTTAAAATAAAAATTCCAATAGAGAAAATGCTTAAAGATAAATTCGTTTAGCGGGAATTCGTAAAGTGAGAACTACTTGTATTTTTTTTTTAATGGAAAATTGACCTTGAACAATACATATATTACCCTCCCAACTGGCCAGGACGCCTATATACATCCAGCAAAATCTGGACACGATGCGTGCTCTTTGAAAGAAAATGGATAAGAAGTGCAGTTTGGCCTTCATGTTCATTATAAGGTGCGATAATCCTTCATACAAAAGAGAAACTTTAACCAGATTATCTCGCGATCATAGCTAGGTTTCGGTTGCTGATAACAAAAAACGCAGTTCCTTGTTGCATGCTGAGTAACTAGCCTTTTGCTTATATGGAATAGACAAAAAATATAGATTTTTTTTTATTTTTTTATTTTATTGTACAAGTTTTAATGAGAGGACAAAATAACAGATCCTTGCATACTTTATTCACTTGAATATTGCATTACCTTGGAAAACTATCATTATAATAGTTGTAGAATATAAGCACGTACACACAAGAAAGATATTTAATTAGCCAAATATTTCTTGTGTGTACGTGCTTATATTATACAATTTTTATGTCACAAGTATCCTTAAATTAATAGCCCGGGTGTGCTTTCAAAATGCATACACCTTTGAGTCCTCTGTAAAGATGTAAAGAGGGCGCAGCAGGTCAAATTATTAGCATTTTAATATTTTTAAACCTCTCAGAAGGCGAGGTTGGGTGAGCTCAGAGACAAGAGCACCTAGAGACTGTGATTGGTTATTGTGTCAACCAATCCAGTTGAACGTTGTCATTTGTCATGAGTTGCTGTTATTTTTTTCTGAGTTTCATCTGCTTTGCTTGCGTCAGTTGTGAACTGACGTGGTAGGCTGGTTTTTATATATAATATATACATAGACAAGTTTTTAATATAGAATTTTCCAAAAAATATTATAACTTTTTGCCCCTATTTACAATGGAAAACATTGTTGACGATCTACTGAATGTCCCGTTTTTTGCCAGGACGTTTGTGGATTGCACCGTGGTACTCGTAGGAGGTAAGCCTCGTTCTCCTCCTCCAAATTTACTGAGCAAGCACAGAGATGCAAAAACTGAGAACATGAGAAACTTTTCTTTTCCACAATACAGTAGAGTAGAATGGTTAACTGTGGATGCGAAGTGCAGTCAAGACTTTTTTGTTAGCCTTGTTTATTATCCTCCAGAGAGAAAGGCGTTTGGAATAAGCATGGATATGCTGACCTTAATTATTTGACTGCAGCAGTGCAAAAACATGAGCGCTCCCAATCACATGTTCAATAATTTTAAAATATTAAGATGTTTAGAATACAAATTGACATTCTCCTTGACAACGAAAAATTGAAGTTACTCATCATATTGAACAGGTAAAGAGAAAAATAGAGACATTTCAAAAAAGATTAATTGATGTTTTATGTTATTTGGCTAAGCAAGAGCTTTCTTTGATAGGTCATGATGAGGCTGAAAATTCAGCTAATCGAGGAAATTATATAGACGTTTTAAATGTGCTCCGTGAGTATGAACCTCTTTTAGACAATTAAAGGACTTCGCTCATTTCACGTTGATGCTTTCCATATTTAAAATTATATTAACACGTCTTGTTTGCAGCTGGAAGTTTGTCGTTCCCTTATTCCCTGGAGGGTCTAGTTTTTAGGGTCTGTATGCTTGCGCGTCGAGCGGTCGCATTTTCACAAAGCTTTAGTTCAAAGCAATTAGCATTGAAGTGTCTGGATGATATCGAATATCTGAAATGCAATGCAAACTGATTCCAAGTTACACACCCACACACACATATATATTCATTTTGCGTTTCATAAATTGAGCGCTTTCTATATCCAATGGCTGCATTACAAATAGCTGTTACACATGTTTTCTTGAACTGAAAATTTGAAAGTGGTTGACAAATGCATGCAGCATAGACTGTAGGAGGGGTGTATTTTCCATTAAGTGTGTCGTTCGAGTTGTCCTACACTAACTGTTTCTAAATATAGTGCAGATGTTAAAAATCTGTTTACTGTATTTATTGATAAACAAAGCGAATCATTTCGCTTGCTTGTGCAGTATAGATCTGTTAAGGTTGGAAAGTCTTTTTTAGCGGTATAGAGACGTTTCTATTCTAGTCTTCTGAAACAACAAAGAGTAAAAAATTATCTATTCCTTAATAAAAATGAATACCTCAGTGTATTTAAAAGACGTTGTTGACCTACAACAAAATACCAGCATATGATTGATAAGATAGAAAAGCGGCTGATTCCAAAAAAAAACAAACCAAAACAAAAAAACTAATGTTTGCAGGAATCACGAAAGTGTGGATAATTCCAAAAATAATCGGATATTATGTATTGTGTTTTGCATAAAATGTATACTGAGTCTCAGTAAACAAAAGAAAATTCTTAGAAAACGGAGCGAAATATACACAAACCAGAGAAGAACATCACTTGTGCAATAAATTTTACGATATGCTTTTCTGCTCCATCAAACCATATTTATTCCTGCCATACTCTCCGTCTCCTCGTAAGATTTTTTTTAATTATGGCATCATAAATTCACTTATTCATGTATACACTTTACATGATCGCCCCTATCGCTATACCGAACAATTTATAGGACAAAAATATCACAAATGTTAATTATTAATAATTCGTTTCTTAATCCTTTGCTTCCATTTCTCATTCTCACATGTCTTATAAATGATGGTTCACATATTTTCACCTTTGGAGACAGGGATTTGTGAGCCACTTAACTTGAAGAATTTTTAGTCTTAAATCAATGTCTGAAGCATTAAGTTGCAGGTATTTAAGTGCGATTGAATTCTCCTAATAGTACATAATCAGCAGATGAGGGCTGGGAAATTTCGAATAGTTCTACGTGGTAATAAATGCTGATTGAACTATGCTACTGCTGATTAAAATGGTTGCCATATGGACATGATTAGCTGTCTTGCATTCATTTGGATGTTCCTCCTTCAGTTTTCTTGTTATAAACAACTGTAACACAAGCAGCTTGAAAAAATGACGGAGAGAAGTGAAATGGTTTAAAATTCATTATGAATAAGAACTTCATAGAAAGGAAATATTTGCATAAACAATTTCTCAACATTGCTTCATTTTTGTTCCATTATTTTTAACGAATTTTCATCGTCAGTGTCATAACGGATGGCGAAATGTGATCAAGACTTTCTTGTGCTGCCATCTACTCTTTATTTGTTACAGTGACTAGCGCGTGCTGATTTAATCCTGAAGAGAGTAAAGCTGAAAGTGCAACTATTTTCTTCATCAGTGTCTTCCAGACCATTCACTTGAAATGTCAAGAATTTCCAAGATCGAGGACATTTAATAATTTCATTCATTTACTTGGTGAGTGATTCTTGATTCTTATTCAAAATGAACAGTTTAAGGAAAAGTAGAAGACGAAAAAAACAAGCAGAATTAAAGAAAGAAAAAAAAAAAATAGCACATGTGCGGCATTGAACGAAACCGCAGCATGTTTTGAAAGCGGAGAACCTCTTTTATTTCATTTACGCGACAGGAATGGAGCATCATAACATACCTCAAGGCAAGAATAATAATCAGCAGAATATTTAAAAGGAATTCTATGAAAAGTACGAATGGTTTTAAATGATGCTATTTAAAATAGTTCCGAATACTGAAATATTTGACCTGTTCCCCTTAATGTTATAATCTTATTTTATTTTATTTTTTATTTTATTTATTTAATTATTTAATCAAACCCTTATGTAAATAACATCTAATTCCGCTTTTTAAAATTTGAGGAAGTTTATTGTACTGAATTTATTATTCAATAGTAATCGTTTTCCCATTCTAGTTATTTTAATAATTAAAAATAGCCCTTCCACAACTCTCTAAAAGGCCATTTCCTTCCTCAAACTGAATGGACATGGTTTCACAATGCTGACACTTCAAAGGCATATCACCTTACAATATAGTGAGTTTTAATCGAGTACGCATTTAGATTTGAGCAAATCACTTTCGTATAACTATTGAGAAAATGCATCATATCACAAAGGCATGCATGGTTGGCAAATGGTAAGAGTAACACGATTACTTTCTTCTAACAGATGGCAAATCAAAACGAAACTCACCAGAATGACATCGTTTGAATGAACTCATCTCTCTCTCCAAATTCTAGTTCAGGAAAGCCTCTACAGCGAAGGTGATGGACACATCGGTGGCGGTAGCGTTTCTCCAGCTCATGAGCAGAGTACTGAATATCATCCGATTGGACAATGCAGTCCTTACATGTATATTACGTAACACACACACACAAAAAAAAAAAAAAAAAAAACGGAAAGCGTTGTTTTACCTTTAAATAATACTTGCTTTCGTGAAAAATTGAGTTCTAGAGGATTTATCCTCTGAGAACTCCATTTTCATTAGACATTTTTATTTTAAATACGAAATTGTTCTTCTTATTCTTATTTTTATACACTAATATCTAATAACTGCCCTACCATGTTT
The DNA here is from genome assembly GCF_054136105.1 of Typopeltis vanoorti. NCBI lineage: Eukaryota > Metazoa > Arthropoda > Arachnida > Uropygi > Thelyphonidae > Typopeltis > Typopeltis vanoorti. Next base: position 82,893,338 of record NC_143572.1, read on the forward strand.
GAATTCTCCAAATAAATGAGTATGCGGATTATGTTCGTATTAAACAAGAACTGGAACATTTTCATTGGAATAATCAAATTGGTCTTTATAATTTGAAATAATATATTCATTTCGAGGGAGATTTTCTTGAAAGGGAGGATAGAGTGTTGACTTTAAACCGTTGCGTAAAACCTCCATTTTGTCTAAGAAATGGGTGTAGTTGGGTATACCAATCTAAGAGCGAAATTATTGGTGGTAGAGGGCACGCCGAAAGTGAAGGTGGGTAATATAGGAGTTAGGATATCACCATCTGCTTCAATAAATTTGTTAGATTATTTCCTTTTTTTATTATTATTATGAAGCTCTTCTATTAATGATTTGATCTGACTTTAGAAAATTTTGTTATACCTTTGGGTTTGAACGATGTTTTCAGCGATTCCTATTTCTCTGAATATAGTTATGTCTGTGGTTTTATATTGTAAAATAGCATGGGAAAGTCACAGCTCATCAAAGCCGTATCCATTATATATCATACTCAGATAAGTTTAAAACGAACGCGTTCCTTAATACCAGACTAGAACAAGATAAACCACATCGATGTAAGCGATAATTGCCTAAGTATTTTTTTGGTTGGAGCATGAATTCATAATTCTGACATTCTGACTACTGTCCCAGGTACAGATGTTGATTCGGGAAGATCTTAATTACTATTCCTTTCAGTTTTTACTTTTAAGTTTGTCATTATTGATTATTGTGCTATAAATAACTGACGATGTATTAGATTACAATTTCATAATTAACTACTATTGAAATTGAATAAAACACAACTGTCAAAAAAAAAAAAAATAGAAAATGAAGTTAGAGAGATATTTACTAAACTTGGGATTTTCATTTCTGTGACTAATACATGCAATTAATAAACAAGTGCGGGCAAGAATAATCACCAACCTGGTTAGGAATACAAAAGAAATTATGAGGTAAAATTAGCTGCGCAGGGCAAAGAGAATCCCGAATATTTTTCTCTTTCTTGTGGGTAAGAGGAAAAGTTATTATGGAAAGATATCTTTTAGCAATGCTGCTGGTACGAGGGTAACCCAACGCAAAGAAGTAATTCCATTCGGGAGTGGATATTTTGCGAAAGTTTTTCCTCAATTTGCATTAACTCAGTTTCCGATGTGACACACATTCATGTGAGCTTTGGGAGACGACGTGCTGGAAATATGGAAAATAGAGGCGCATGCAATATTGCAAAATCTCAACTGGAATTCTGCCTTTTCAGGTTTTGCACCTGATGGCTAATCATCGCATGTTTCAGTTAACTAGGCTGTGATAACGTGATAGATCTGGTACAGTTCCAGGAGAGTGGATGGAAGGTAGGGTACTACCATTACTTTAAATCAACACCAGAGACGGAAAATTACAGATCTTTTAGTGAAGATGTGATTAAAGTTTAAAAAGTTAGTTAAAGCCCGAACTCAACAATTGTTATATCAGAATATCACATGTAATAGTGGGCATTATGTCTGTGTACATTGGATGGATTTGGTGTAAGGTAAAATGGATGGAAGATGGTTGGCAGAGAAAAATCAGAGTAATGTATGGTGGTGTGTCGCAAAAGCTCTACCTTTAACATTTCAGTGAGCAACCCATCCCTGTTTAATTTCTCCTTTAACGATACTGAAGGTAATTTAATGAGTGATATTTAGTTGTTTGTTGATAATGCTAATTTGAGGATGACATGAGTATGCAAAACAAACATAGATCTTTCAAGATGACTTGAATAAGACGAAATCGTATTAATATTACAATGGCTGATCTATCAATGTGGAGATGCCAACATTCGGTTGAATAGGGTTCAGCCTGCCCACAATATTAATGAAATTTCATTTCTGGATATGGATCACACTACAGTTATGTGGTTGGTTGCTGAGAGGACAAAGAATTTCGGCGGCGCATATCACAAAAATTAGCAAAATAGCAGAGAAGATTATTTGGATGATCACAAAGGTGGTGACTAGTAAGGATAAAATAGTCATTATTCTTCTTTAGAAAAGTTTGAAATGCCCGCATCTGGAGAAATGTTTCAACATTGTCCCGCGTATCAAAATGAGATGATAAAACTCGCTGGACTTCGAAGCTGTGGGAAAAGTCTGAGGATTTATCAAATCACCACTGTCAGAAACGATTGAAAACTTAGCACAGGAAGTTCTCACTTTACGAATTTTTTGGATGGGAATTTATATTCTAAATTGAGCGCGGCGAAGGACGTAATGACCTTAAGAACGTAATGACGTAATGATAATGTTGGAACGTATATCCTAGTTCCGAATCCGACATCTTGTTGTAACGTACTCTTATTAATAAAATTAATTAATTGCTAATTGATCACTAATCGAAATGTAGGGAAATTTATATTTATACTGCGCCACCCTATATTAAGATTAGTCTATATAAAATAGTAGAATCAATTTTCAATTAAATTAGCAGTCTCCTTACTCATTCAGGCCGAATTTAATACTTTTCACTTGAGGCTCCCGCAAGATTCGAATTATTTATGAACGGTGCAATAAAAAAGAATCAGGCAAACAGAATATTGAAATTAACAAAACAAAACATTTAATATAAGGTTATATGACAAATACATGAATTCCACTTCTATAATAAGACATTACAATTAAGTTAGTACATCAGGTCAAATCATTTATATTAATTCAGTCTTCAAAATCATCACATACAAGTTTCACAGTTTTCTCTATTACAAGATTCTTTACTCAGATTAATACAACAGAAATTCTTGTTTAATTAGTTTACCCATATCTCTCAGTTATACTCCATACTTAACCCTCAGCAGGCACTTATCATATCATTAAATACGGCAGTTATTATTTCAAGGCAAATTATTTTTAACTTCTAACTTCGGCGATATGCCACAGTAAATGTTATAATAAGCGAAATGGAACTATCACTCAAATCTTCATACACAGAAACAAATAAGATATGACTGTCCTTACCGGAATTTATCTTTAGCACGTCAGATTTAATGTGAGCACATCTTCAAATTATATTTATTACACCCATGGAACACATTTAAAAGAATTCTTCAAGGTCATAACTAGATTATTATTTGTCGCGCTTCACAATTCTCGACGGCAACTATAGGGCAGATTGATATCCTTGTTTACTACTTCACAACAAATTAACCTCCGTACAATTCTTCCTAAAAGCAATATAGAAATAAGTAGTAATTCTAAGCTAACTGGATCTATTCTGAATCCTTCATTAACCTTCCAGTCCTTTAATTATCCAAATATCCAAATACGGCACCAAATTCCTATTAATGCCACTGCTGACTTTACTTTCAGCTATCTATAAGTTTACACTTCGTCTCTGCACACTTCTAAATGCTACTCTGTTGAATTCCTGCCCTTCAGTCCTTTTTATTTACTTTCACCCCCTTGCTTAAATCCTTCCTTCTTCCCCTTCAAAAACTCTTCATTTTTTTTTTAATCTATATTACTACTCATATATTTTTCTTCTCTCCTCGTTATCGAAGCTCACGGTCTACCCACGCGCGTTCCATTTTATTTCTCTCTCCATGGCAACGAACAAAACGTAAACATTCGCGTTAACGTTACATAAGGCTATACTTTTACATTGAGTAATGAAAAACATTATAAAAATATTACAGTTACTTAATTTTCTCTTTCATTTCATTTACAATTAACAATAATAAAATATATGTTACAGTGTATATATTAGGTACAATAAATTATATACATATAATTTCTCATAATATTATTGAAGGAATAAAGTAAATAAGATAAATGATATTTATCACTAAGTCCTTCCAATAGTAAAATATACATTCAAATTATTTAATCAAATAATAGCTGATGAAATTCAGGAATAATACATGAATAATAATTCTTAAGCAAGGGATTAACAAATAAATTTTAAACAAGTCATGCTTAATATATGATAGGTTATGTTAAATGTGAATGAAGGACAAAATATACATAATAATTTCATTCACAGTTTAACAATAAGGTCTATTCCTCAAAGAACGCTTAAATGTCACTTCATAATAGAGATTAATCCGATACACATACGCGCCTCAGGTCCTAACTGGCGAATGCATGCTGTATGTAAGAAAGAAAGTCGCTAGTGTAAGGTTCCCGCTGTCACGCGATGTTCCAGGAGAGCTGCCAACTCATCCATTGCTTCTGCCAACTCTATACTACACATAACGGAAAACTTGCAATTTTTGCTAAATTGTTATTAAAAGTCGCAATATTTAATACAATCTATTTAATGCAGATCCACATTTAATGAACGCTAATGTTAAAACCTGTTTTCTTTTATTTGTTTTACTCACTTCAGCGGCCCTTGTAGAAAGCGTCGCTATGCGATGCTTCGCCTGCTTACCGTGTTATGCAGAGCTTGCACACAGAACATAATTTCATCGCATAAAGTAACCTTCTTTCCAGTCCTCTTGACACACAACAGTCTTTGCCTACACCATCGCACTCTCGTCACCTCTTGCTTGGAAGTTGAACGGCTTTCTCTTAGGCACACCACACGTAACTGAAAACCCAATTTCTGAATTTGTCTCAACATCGTAGATTTAGACACATTCGCACCTTGTTCTTTCCATCTGCTGTGAAAATACATTACACATCGGAAGCGGCTTTTCTTCGACATTCTTCGACCTCCTCTAGTCTCTTGATGTAGTGATTACCTTTCAAACCGTTGGTAATAACCAACGGTTTGAAACTGGAATTTTTGTTTTTACTTTTAGTAATAACTAAAGGTAATAACGAATGGTTTGAAAACTCCGGTGATTAGAATACTGTCTCAATACTCTACTCACGCTTACATGACAACATTTCAATTCCTTAGCTTAAACTGTGGAGTTTGGACTTTGCGTAGAGACCGTACGAAACTTCTTAGCTTCCAATATGTCACTCGTTCCACCCATGTTTAGGGAAAGATTAACTGAAATCCACGTGGAAACGATTCCTCACGCACGAGTCAGTCCTACAACTACGGAAATATATGCTATTCTTACGCTCTCCTTAAAACCGATCGCAGAAATATGGAATATTGTAATGCTTTGAATCACAATAAAAATTATTCTGATTTTTTGAATGTTTTCAAATAAGTTTTCTTATAATTAAAATAACATTTTTATGCGATGAAATGGTTATATAATCTACAAAGTAAATAGATTCAGACGATGATAATTCATATTTTGTAATAATTATTCTTTGTAATAAATTAGAATTGCAAATAATTTAACACATTTCTTTGATTATTCTAATTTTTTTATTAGAAGGTGTGGAATCTAGGGGTGGCGTTTAAGTAGTGACTGTTATGTCAGTAACAATCACTACTTAACATAGTTGAGATAATGCAGTCCAGTATGTGACATGCTGATATGGTTATTGGGTAAGCATTGAAGTAATGTTTTAACATCCCTGTCAAGTGCAACTGGAGTTTTAACTATATTAGTTTGTGTTTTGTCTTTGTGGCCAGTATGACATTTTCTTCACTTCCGGAGTCCTAAATGGACCATTAGGTCACTCATGGCTATAAGATATTCTTTTTTAGCCTCCTCCAATCATCTCGGTCTCTTGTTTTTGATGTCATTTCAGAAAGGGAGGAATTTTCCCATTTTTTGATGTTATCAGACTATTTTAATCGAGGTCGGGCACTAATCCTTAATCCTGGAACGATTCCTCAAATGCTTGCTTAGGAATACCATTAGCCCTCTCCACCTGTCCAAACTATTTCATTTGTCTCCTTGTAATGACTGCAGAATAATCTCCCTTTTTTCCCTGTCTAATTTAATCAATCAGTTTTCGGACATTTTCATTGGCTTCGTGAGCTGTATAGGGAATTCTCAAATGTCTTCTGTAAGTTTTCATTTCAAAAAACAGAAGTCTCCTCTCATCTTCCCTCATAAAGTCCAGGCCTCTCAACCATACAAGAGGATAGAATTCACCAAAGTGTCAATAAGTCTTGGTCTGGTTGCGATTGCACTGTTATCTCTCTACAATGGGTTTAACTTCTGTAGGGCCCAGTTGCCTTAGCAATTCAGTATTTAATGTTGGTTTCGAGCGAGTATCTCGCCTCAGTGTGCTTCGTAGATAAGTGAACTTATTTACTTTCTCAATTTGTACCTTTAAAGGTTCAATATCTGATTTTGAAGTTATCATTGTTTTTGTTTTATGCAGGTTTATGTATAATCAACGTTTTTTTTAATGTTCAGAAAACGCGGCTGGTTATCCCTTGTAATTTTCCTTCACTTTCTGCCAGATCGATATCATCTGCAAAAGGTAAGTTGTTTATTCTTAGTCTGACAACTACTATTCCATTGTTATATTCATGAAGAGCTTCGTCTCTGACATATGCCAGAAAACAATGAAAAGAAGAGGGGACAAGATGCATTCGTCTTACTTCCCCATTCTGCCTGGAACGGTTCATTGCTGTAATATTTAATTTCAATTCTTATATCAGATGAGGAATAATGAACTTATTAATTTTAATGATTTTATTGTCTATACTAGTGTTTCCCAAACTGTGGTCCGCGGGATAGTTTATTTTCATTAAACTTTATCTTATCATGTTGCTCACACCTGGCCTAATTGATATGTTCATATTCTTCAGAATATCTCCATTTATAACAGAATAGCATTGTCATAAATGACACGGTGAATTAACATTCGCTACAGGGGTCCGTAACATCAAAAATTCGGGAAACACTGGTCTATGCCATATAATGTTCTGAAATTTTCCATAATGCCTCGTGCCACATAGAGTCAAAACCTTTCTGAAGATTAAAAAAAGCTGCGACAGATTATTTTGTAATGTTCTGTGTATTTTTCACCTACTATGTGTAATGTAAAAATATTGTCGATTGTATTCTGGACATTCGGAAACCTGCTTGTTCATAGTCTGCTTCCTATTTTCTCTTCGATTCTTCACAATAATATTTTTAAAAGGATTTTGCTTGCATTTGTTGCTGTTTCCCTTTTTAGGAATATAATTCCACACATCCTGAAATAAATTTAGCTAGGTGTCTATGATGATGTCACCTCCTTCGCGTATCAATTCCATTGTAACACCATCAACTCCCGGCGATTTTTGTTTTTGAGGAGCTAACTGCTGCAATGACTTCTTTTAATATCGAGTAATCTCCTTCCTCCCAACCTCCAGGAAAAATTCCATCCAAAATATTATCAGTCAGTTGGGGGTCCTTTCGAAAAGACTTGTGTGTCTGTAACATTTCCATCTATCAACTATTTTCTGGTTATACATGATATGACTTCCATTTTCTATACTCCAATTAATTGCAGTAGGTTTGGTTAATTTATTGATAATTTGAAAAGCACTTTTAGGATATTTTTATTTAGGTCCTTATGTTTTTGCATTCATCTATTATCCGTAGGTTTGTAGCATGTTTGACTTTTTTTTTAATAATCCTGGTAATATTTTTATACTGCTCTCTATATCACTACTCTTAATATGAGATTTTAAATTTCTTCTTTCGTCATAAAGGTCCAAAATATTTTTGGTTATCCATGGTTTATTGACTTTTCTTTTGTATCCAAGAATTTTTTCAGCTGTTTCAGTTGTCTTTTGTAAGAAGTATTTGGTTTCGATTCGATATTATATTTTTTTTGACGCTTGTGTCAAAATTTTGTTTTAATTTGTATTGAAATAATGCATTTATTTGAGGTTCTTTTAATTTTCCTATATTATATTAAAACTTTTATGAGTTGATATTGTAGGTAATATTTCCCTCATTTTCATATTCATAATGACCATATTGTGATCATTACCAATTTCAGCTCCAGGAAATGATCTGGTTCTTGTGAGTTTGAAGTTTTTAAATTTTGTGCTTATATAAGGATTAATACGACTTGGTTGTGCGTTTTACCAACAGGGGAAGTCCATGTCCATCTTCTAGAAGGTTTATGGGATAACAGTGTTAGTGGTGGGAGTTCATTTGGTAGGCAAAATCGATCAATTCAAAACCTCTTCTTTTCTCTCCCCATAGCCATAGGGTTTGACAAATGGGAGAAATTCTTTACCCATGTCTCCTTTCTTTTAAGCTTATACTGTAATCCAAATACATTTTTGAAAATTATGGAGAAAACAACCGTGTTTGAGTAAAAACTTTAGTTTAATATAATTAAAATCTACATTCGACGTTTCGACCGTTATGTTAATGTCAATATCTGGAGTATACACTATATATACAGAACAAGCTACACTACAATCTAACTAGTTTTAAAATTACTGACCAACCGCTACAAAAATTGTTAGACTGACCTCTGGTGAAGAAAAAAAATTATACATCAACGCTCGAGTTCTATTATTAATATTATCTGTTGATTGTAGAATTACATTGGGTGCAACAAGTCTATGTATCTATCTATATACATATATTAACATCATGACTATACATTCCAGTCAGTTGGTATGGAATGGTTTCTAATACTAGCTGAAGTTTGGCTAGATTCCTGACTTATGCTGGATCTTATATATTAGGTGGGCTGAATGTGTGTCATCCAGATCCTTGAAAGTTTCAGGCAATCTTTGTTGTTGATATTTGGGTGGTTTCAGAATTTCGCAGGCTTCCTTAAATTTCCTTTCATACAGGGTTTCTGTATGGTGTAAAGAGCGGGTGCTTTTCCAGTTGATTTGGTTGACAGCCCGAATTACTCCTTAGCCAAGAAATTAGTGTCAACACTCAAGGAGTTGGTAGGTCACTCCCCCTCCTACATAAAGAACACACACTTTATAAACAAAATTAAAAACATAACACTCGAAAAAGACGACTTATTAGTCAGTTTCGACGTTTCTGCCCTTTTCACAAATGTGCCCATCAATGACACAATTCTCCTACTACAGAAAAAATTTCTGCCCGCCATTACGGCTCGTTTTGACCATGTACTACAGTCCAGTTACTTCGTGTGGCAAAACAAATTTTACCTACAAAAGAAGTTACAGCCATGGGATCACCACTATCCCCCCAATCGCTAACTTCTACATGGAAACTTTTGAGCAAAAGGGTCTTGATTCCGCCAATCTAATATCGACAGTTTGGGTTAGATACATTGATGATGTGTTTGCAATCTGGCCGCATGGGCGACAAATGCTAAACACGTTCCTTAGCCACCTGAACAAACAACACGAACGCGTACAATTTACCATCGAAATTGAAAATCAAAACTCGCTCCTGTTCCTACACACACTAGTCACACGTCTTCCTTCAGGCAGTCTATCCTTCATGGTCTACTTAAAACCAACACACAGACAGGCCAATACATAGATGCTAATTCATACCATCAGCCATCACAAAAGTATGGAGTCATTAACACCCTTAAAAACAGAGCTACAACATTTTGCTGTAACCAGCAAGCCTGAAACAAGAACTAAAAATCATCAGCGACACATTCATAAATAATGGCTATAACAAAAATACTATTAATAAAATACTTCATAAAACATCAACAAAAAAGAATATAGATTACAGTAAAACCATAGCCATCCCACACATTAAAGGGTTATCAGAAAAAATCAACAGAATCCTACATTATAACCTCAATGCCACCTACTAAACTTAAAACCATATTCAACTCCTCTAAGGATCCTCTCCTCCCATTGGCACATTCTGGAGTCTATTGCATCTACTGCAACTGTAACTTACCATACAATCCCTATACGTAAGAAAGAACACATAAGACACATTAAATATAACCATTATGATGAAGCACGCTTCTCAGATCACATGCTCAACACCTCACATCAAATCAACTGGAAAAGCACCTGCTTTTTAGGCCATACAAAAATCTGGTATGAAAGGAAATTTATGGAACCCTGCGAAATTCTGATAAATCGGCCAAATATCAACAAAGATGGCATGAAAATTCCAAGGATCTGGATGTCACACATTCAGCCCACCTAATATATAATATCCAGCATAAATCAGGACTCTAGCCAACTTTCAGCTAGAATTAGAAACCCTTCCATACAAACTGGCTGGAATGTATACATGTATAATCATGATGTTAATATATGTATATAGATAGATATAGACTTGTTGCACCCAATGCAATTCTACAACCAACAGATAATATTAATAATAGGACTGTAGCATTGATGTATAATTTTTTTTTATATTTTTTCACCAAAGGTCAGGCCAACAATTGTTGTAGCAGTTGGTCAATAACTTCAACAAACCAGTTATTGTAGTTTAGCTTGTTCTCTGTATATACAGGGTGTTCGGGATAAATTTGACAGTTTCGTAAGGAAAAAGAAAATCTTCTTTGTATCTATTAAATTTAATGAATTGACAAAAAAAAAACATTACAGGCAGAGTTAATTACAATACTATCAACAAGATTTACTCAAAATAACCACCATTAACATCGATCACAGCTTCAATTCTGCTTCGGAACCTCGAACAAGCTGATGCTACAGTCTCCCTGGGAAGGGCCGCAAAAACTGTTTTAATTTTATCCATTAACTGGGCTTTTGTATTACTGGAAGTGCGATTGGTGTCTTTTTCAACTGCGCCCCATACAAAATAATCCATGGGGTTAAGGTCTGGGGAGTTTGGAGGCCAAACATTTGGACTGGTAAAGTCGTAGAAAATTTCAGACAACCATTTTTGACTTTTCCCAGAGGTGTGGCAAGGGGCCGAATCCTGCTGCCATACATACGGCCTACCATTGGCTACCCTTGTTATCCAGGGCTTGACTACAGTTAGCAACTCCACGAACAAAGCCCGAATTCCAATGCCAGGGTTCTTCAACACCTGTTCCTGCAGATTTGCGAGGAATTCTGCTGTACGAACGCAATCAGATCGTCTGCTAGGGATCTTTCTTCTTGCTACATCCTCGTAGTCACCATTGCAAGTCTCTAGTTCATGCCTGATTGTTTTTACTGTATTCAGGGAGCATTGGGCAGCAGTCGTAATATCCTTATTTTGATGGCGGGCACGAATCATCATGATACAAGTTATTCTCTTCCATGATTCAGGTGGGTTCCAGCTATCCATCCTTTCTGACATCTTGTATATGAATGAAGAAGGGTCCAAACTTTTAAATGAAGAGAAGTGTGTGTTAATACATGTAACTTACGGAAAAATATAATTAATTATAAATATGTCAAATTTATCCCCCGAACACCCTGTATATATAGTGCGTATGTTCCAAAAGATGACCTTGACATAATAAAAGTCGAATGTAGATTTGTTATATTAAACCAAAGTTTTTACTCAAACGTGGTAGTTGTCTCCATAATTTTCAAAATTGTTTACCGATGTCTGTTACAAGTTTGTTATTCCATTCCAATCACCCTGTACAATCGAAATGCCCTTTCAATTCGCTCCAGTAATTGTTGCATTAAGTTGATCATAATATTCCTCTACTTAGGAATCCACGTGGCCTGTGGTTGGTTCATAGACATATATGATGGTGATATTGAGAGATTTTCCCCTTATGTGGAATAAAGCATTTCTGCTATTGATAGGATTAAATTCCATGACAGAATTTCGTGATGTTTTGTGTATCAAAAACTCAACACCTTTTCTGCTGCAATCACATCCAGAGTAAAGAAGTGAAATCTTTCATGTTTTTAGCTCTCTTGTTTTGGGCCATCGAAATTCACAAAGTCCCATAACAGTCCATTCATATCTTTTAATTTGTGCTGTAGTAGTTTGAGTTGACCTGATTGTAGTGGAGTCCTAATCTTCCAGGTTTGGGTCTTGAAATGGTTGCAGAGTCTGAATCTGGATTTAGTTTTTTAATTATTTTTGTCAGTGATAGCGCCAGTCGCTAATTTCTCATTGCCAACCCTGGGCCTGCTACCAAATAGCAATGCAAATTTGTTGAACAGGCGACTTCCAAGGTGGCATGGTATGCTGTGTGAAATCCTTCGACATGAATGTCTAATGGACAGTAAATTAAGGCAAATGGCACGCATCTCCTGTTCTATCTTCACCTGCTAGCATTTAGCTGGGCATAGTGCAATGGCCTTCATTCCTTAGATAGCCCTACCAGGAATAATATTCCCGATGTGTTTCACCCCTCCCACCCAGGGCATTTTCATTTCGTTTCCATAATACCAACTCTATTATTTTATAACGCAGCGATTGTAATATGTTAATAAATTAAATATTGCCTGAAATTTTAATAATTGACTCTAAAACACTTGGCAATAATTAGTCAACTATAAATGTTCCCAAATTGGAAAACAATATGAACTTTTTCAAACGTTCTCTTGAACCTCATCAAATACATTTTGCTGATGTAAGTTTTTAATAATGGCCATCATAATAATCTTATGTGTATGGTGATAAAATTAAACTAAACAATGGGGGGAGAGAAAATGTGAATACCAATAGAGCATCATCAGAGAAATAAATGAGAAACTAAAGTGATTATAAAATAGGTAAATGGCTGTCATAATTATAAGAGAATACTCTGTTGGGTTCATTTAGGTGAAGTTTCGTCAACTAAGTTGTCAGTTAAATTTCGATAAACAAAAAGTCAAGGAGAGAAGTACAAGTCTTATTTTGAAGTAGAGAAGTGAATGTGTGCATGATGACTTTATCTAATTTGCTTTTTTAGAATTGAATTTCAGTTATATCCCTGGAGTCACATTGTCATATCCGAAAACTATTTATTATAATTTTCAGAAATGCTTATACATTAAAATCAGTATTTGTTAAAAAGCAATTGTTATTAAAATATTCTCACTTTACAAAAACAACTGCGTTTTATTAAATTTCAGTAAGTGAAACACCTCAGAAGAAATTGCTTAGCAATTACAATTTGTAATTTACATTTCACACGTAATAAATTGTCTGCAAAGCCGATTAATACAATCTCATTTCACACTAAATTAAGAAAAAGTGAAATGTGAAACATGAAATGGTAGTGAAAAATTTAAAAAAAAAAATAAGGAAAACAATAAAACTAACTGAAATTTTATTCATTCAAAAAGTCACCGAAAAAGCCCTCTTTGATATTTATGATGAAAAAATCTGTAACGCATGCATTGAAGGTGTGCAGTCATATACTAGCTGCTGCTGTATCCCGACTGGCATTATTTTCTTTTTTTTTCCTACTCTAACGGTTTTGAAACATGAACTTCAAAGGACAAGGGATGGCTGCGCATCAAAAGGTTTTGTCGGAACTTGTCATTTTTGCTAGATATTAGCATTACAAAATTCACCCGAGTTCTCACAGAAAAAAAAACTCAGAGTGATCTGAAATATTTTTCATTTTCCTAGTTCATTGTACGAAAAAAACTAAGCTCTTCAAACACTGCCTTGAAACAGCTTTTTGTTCTCCTTTCTTCGGCAAGTGCGAAGCATCGATATAATTTACACATGCGAGGAACTGACCGAATACCAACAAAAAAAAAAAGAAAGAAAATCCCAGGTAGTCGGTTAGGAAAGCGGTGTATCCATTCCTTCAAGAGAATTTTATTTCCAAATTAGCAGCAAAAATTAAGGGAAATAAAATATTGAGCGCTTCAAGTGAAAGGAAAATCCCTGCTTGGTATCAGCAGGTTTCCAATACAGCAACTTTCTTTAACACATAGCAATATATAAAATCTACAAGAGTTCAATTTTTGTGTGATATTAAAACCCATTCGTTCGTAATGTTTCTATAAATTTACGATGAATTTTCCTTCATTCCACGTAAGTATGATATTTTAAAACTCAAGTATCACTTGGATTAATTATTTTCGAAAAAAAGTAATAAACCTATTCACAACGAACACTTAAGTTGTGCTTAAAAGGGCGACTTAGATAAATGCAATAATATAATTGTACATATCAAGGCAACATGTTCACCCACCATGCATTAGCTGTGTTCAATTCTTCAGTGGGTCACCAGAGGTTCCTTTCGCGAAAATGTTTTTTCAACACGTTGTACAAGTGAAATAGTTCTCATCAGTATGTACTCTTCGATGTCTTTTCAGACTCGAACTGTCAGAAAATCTCGTTTCAAATTCCACATGATAAAAGTTTCTCACTGATATGAAAACTGTCGTGTCATTTCAAATGAGACCAGTCGAGAAAATATTTGTGCGAGATTTTGCGCTTAAAGGAGTAATCCCTGTTGTGCGTTTTCATGTGATTTTTAACCAGCCTTATTCAGAAAATTGATTCCCACATTTTACACGAAAGAAATATTTTCTTTAGTCAGATGGTATCGTTTTTGGTGGTATTTAAGGGACTGTATAGCCAAAAACCTAGAGCTACACACGGCACAAGTGAAACGTTTCTCACCAGTATTCACTCGTAGATGTCTTTCCAGACTCGAACTGTCTGAAAACCTCTTGTTACAAATTTCGAATGGAAACGGTTTCTCTCTGGTAAGAACTCTTTCCTGTCTTTTCAGATTACGAGTGGAGGAATTTTTCGTGAAAAACTTCGCATGCAAAGGAGCAATCTGTGGTGTACGTTTTTATGTTTTTTTACGATAGCCTAAATCAAAAATTGTTTACAACATATTTTACAGGAAAAAACTTTTCGTCAATCGGATGGTAGCGTTTTTGGTACTTTTGGAGATTCTATAGAAGAAAACTTAGCACTACACTCGGGAGTAGTAAAAGGATTATAATCGGTGTGCACTTTTAGATGACTTTTCAGTTTTGAACTGACTGAAAACTTTTTGTTGCAAAACTCACAAAGAAAAGGTTTCTCACCAGTGTGAACTCTTAGATGACTTGTAAGACTAGAACTGACTGAAAACTTCTTGTTGCAAATTTCGCATAGAAAAGGTTTCTCACCAGTATGCAATCTTAGATGCCTTTTCAGAGGCGAACTGTCTGAAAACCTTTTGTTGCAAATTTCGCATAGAAAAGATTTCTCACCCGTATGCACTCTTAGATGTCTTTTCAGATCGCAACTCTTTAAAAACTTCTTGTTGCAAATTTCGCATGGAAAACGTTTCTCACCAGTATGCACTCTTAGATGACTTTTCAGACTCGAACTGTCTGAAAAATTCTTGTTGCAAATTTCGCATAGAAAAGGTTTCTCACCAGTATGCTCAATTAGATGACTTTTCAGACGTGAACTGACTGAAAACATCTCGTTGCAAATTTCACAAAGAAAAGGTTTCTCACCAGTATGCAATCTTCGATGTCTATTGAGGCTCGAACTGCACGAAAACTTCTTGTTGCAAATTTCACAAACAAAAGGTTTCTCACCAGTATGCAATCTTAGATGTCTTATCAGACCCGAACTGCCTGAAAACTTCTTGTTGCACATTTCGCATAGAAATGGTTTCTCACCGGTATGCACTCTAACATGTCTTTTCAGATCGGAACTCTTTATAAACTTCTTGTTACACATTTCGCATACAAAAGGTTTCTCACCAGTATGCACTCCTCTTAGATGACTTTTCAGACTCGAACTGTCTGAAAAATTCTTGTTGCAAATTTCGCATAGAAAAGGTTTCTCACCAGTATGCTCCATTAGATGACTTTTCAGACGTGAACTGACTGAAAACATCTTGTTGCAAATTTCACAAAGAAAAGGTTTCTCACCAGTATGCAATCTTTGATGACTTTTGAGACTCGAACTACCTGAAAACCTCTTGTTGCAAATTTCGCAAAGAAAAGGTTTCTCACCAGTATGAACTCTTTGATGACTTTTCAGACTCGAACTGCCTGAAAACTTTTTGTTGCAAATTTCGCACAGAAACGGTTTCTCTCCAGTGTGCACTCTTAGATGACTTTTCAGACTCGAACTGACTGAAAACATCTTGTTGCATATTTCACAAAGAAAAGGTTTCTCACCAGTATGCACTCTTAGGTGTCTTTTCAGATCCCAACTCTTTGTAAACTTCTTGTTGCAAATTTCGCATGGAAAAAGGTTCTCACCAGTATGTACTACTCTTTGATCATTTTTCAGACTCATGTTTGAAATTTGACATGGAAACCGTTTCTCTCTCTGATGTGAACACTTTCGTGAATTCTCATGCGAGACGATTAATAGAATTTCTTCTAATAGATTTCAGTTGTAAAGGATAATTATCTTTAGTTTGTTACTTGATGTGGTTTTTATGATTGAGAATATATTGTGCCACGTATATAATGCCGGAGATTTACTCGTTGTTTTTTGAATTTGGATTGTCAATTTCATTCTCATTTGATGCTTTTCCGTTATGCCACTTTTCACTTCAGAATAATTTGATTTTTTTCCCGCAAATACAGCATGAAATGTTTACTACAACTTAATAGTCTTCATACAATGTGGCTATCAGCTTGGTTTCAATGCATTAGTAGGCAAAATGTCGCATGGCACTAACCATATTCACAATCTGTAAAGAGAAATTATGTAATTAATGCTAAATTACAACTCCATTTAGTAAAAAAAAAATGTTAAACATTATTAACTAATATTCAATCGCAATTAATATATGAATTTTATAAAAATTCATATATTAATTATTATTTATTAATTATATATTAATTAAATATTTATAAAAAAATAAATAAAAATAATATCAACAGAAGAATGGCTGTTCATGCTAACTCAGCTGTAAATGACAGTTGTTCATCTAATAATCGACACACAACCAACTGAATAAAATGGTATTTTTTAAGAAATTCACTCCCGGATTGAAAAGCCATTTTTTTTTTTTTTTTGATACTGTTACCATTATTTTTAGTTTTTGTATTATTTGTAGAGTTAATGATCAGATGAAACTTCAGCCACTCTCTTTAACGACTATTTTAAATCCTGTTGATTCTCAGCTAATACAGCTACAACTTTCCTAGAAATCAAATAGTTACTAACCCTAATCTATCAAGCAGGAATCTGGGAAGACGAAATCCTGCAGAAGGAACACAATTCTTACAATTTTAGCAGGTATTTCATCTGTTGCACATCAGTGTTCCAGATAGGAAATTCATTGTTCTCTGTTTAAATTTCTTCACGCGGTTATGTGGCTCATTGCTTCGAAGTCCGGCAATTTTTCCATCTCTTTTGTTATACGAAATAATGCTGAAACATTTCACCAGATGCAGTCGTTTCCAACTTTTCTAAAGAAGAATACTTTATCCCTACTACTCAACACATTTCGAAGCATCCAAATAACCATCTCTTTTGCTAATGTTAGTTACAGGCCTATCTGAAATTCTTTTTCCTCTTAGCCACCAGCTATACATCTGTAGTCTATTATCCAGAAGTGAAATTCAATTAATATAATATACAGATTGAACCTTTTTCAACCGAAAGTTCACTAACAAGAGACTTTTTTTTTTTTGAAAATCCACTCAGTGAAACTGTGTCAGATCTTCGAAGCAAAAGGAAATGGGTATTAAATTAATAGGCAGAATTTCAGTGGAGAATATTTCACCTGAAAAGTGAAAAAAAACATTAACGAACTTAACAGAAAGACCCGTTCTTCATTTAAATGATACCAAATGATGAAAACAATATGTGCATGAATTTTAAAACTTTGAAAAGGCTGATGAATTTCTTGTTTACTGTGATCATAGATATTCATTTTATGGTAAACATTTTTTTTTTCTTTCTTTCTTTCAGAGCCAATTTTCATTTGAAATAAGAATAAATAATTATTTATTGGTATTGGAAAGAATATCTAATATAATAATTGTGTTAAAATATATAAATATCCCTACTGTGAAATAAATGCCGGGCTGAGAGGACAACAGTCAATTGGGACTAACGGAAATGAGTTTTACATAGTTGAATTATGTAAAAATCATAGTTGAACTTGTTTTGAAATGTCAAATGAGAAAAAACACATAAATTACACGTAAGCACCAGTGGCAAATCATACACTATGAACATAAGCGCAAATGTTAAATCAGAAGAATAAGAAAAAAAAATACTGTCTTTTTCACTTTATTTAATTGCAGTATGTTAGATTCAGTAAATACAATTTATTAATATTACAGTCAAATTAAAGGTAACATAGAAATCAACGAAGTATATATATTACAGAGTTAATATTCATTTGAAATAAATTCTAGTTTCCTCATATGTAAGTATTTGAGAAACATCCAATCGTGGGAAAATGATACCTTTTGAACAATACCTCAACTCATATATTACAGGATGTGATTAATACAACTATTTCCATAGTGTGCTAAGGGCCGAAAATTAAGACCAGAAATTAATGAGTCATCTCCAAGAAAACGAACGGAACCAAACGTGTGGAAATCTAAACGATGTAGTCAACTATATTTTCTGGTTATTTACAGAAATATTGTTCTGTGTGAGCGTTAACCAATCGCTGGCAGATATATTAGTCAGGAAAAGACAGTTTGAGGTTACACTCACCAACTTGGGAATAAAAACAGTATAACACAATGCTAATGAACAAAAGTCAAATAGTTTTTCAGGTTATTACAGAAATTTCGTTCTCCCAAGATGGTATTTTTGGGTGTTGTGGATAAAAATTCAACTATTTTGGAATATCTATTTGCATTAAGAATTATTCTGGAAAGACTATAAGTAAATTTAAATTATCATTCCAATTTCTAGACTACATACAAAAAAGTTATTGTAAGCTTTTGAGTCTCCATTCATTTTTAATTTATTTTTTAAAATACCGTTAGGTTTTTTCTCTTCATGTAACCTTAAAAAACACCATTACCCAAACATTAGTAAACAAGATAATGTTAATTCGAAAAGAGGTTGTCATTTGCCAATAATCTTTTGGTGATGTCGCCGCCAACTGATAGTGATAACATCGGAGCTAAAAAAAAAAAGTGTTTGAGGGACACCAGCATATAATTAAATTATTCATAAAAGCCTAAACACTGCCATCATCACGAATGTACTCTAAGAATTCCCACCCTTTAACAGGAAAGAAATACCCCAAAATGTATTGGAAAATTAGTACAGCCATCTATAGATAACCAAAGACAAAACATGATGACAATGTAGGATGTGTGCACCCTGGGAAAATTCCAAGATACCTTATGTCAAAAACATCACCCATAATTCCATAGGCAACCCAAAACATCACATGATATCACAGAGAGATACATGTTCCCCAGAAATTTCCAAACACAAAACGTCACGATTCCTTATCTCTAAGCGCACACACAATGCCTAAGCGAACCAAACACACCGCGTGATGTCCCTGACAAATGAGGGCCCCTAGAGAAATTCCAAACTTTATCTTATCACTATCCATCACTCATTATATCATATGCAAACCATTTACTTATTTAAAACTCATAACAACACACATCCAGGGCACTGACATCCCCTTCCACCCTACCCCTATTTGGTTCATAGTATCCCAACAATCACGACATGAATGTTTATCCACTAATATATCTCCCTTTTCCATTCAAAACAATAACGCCACTTATATTCATCTGATAACAACACATCCATGTCACGATTCCTTATCTTATCTTGATCTGGTCAGAAGTATCCCACCAATCACGACACGATTCCTAATCCACTAATATATCTCCCTTTTCCATTCAAAACAATAACATCACTTATCTACATCTGAGAATAACAAACATTCACGACATGATTCCTTATATTGATCATGTTCAAAGTGCCACACCAAATCACGACACGAATCCTTCTCTAACATCATCCATAATTCCACACGCGAGCAAAACACAAGAACTGAAGCGTTTGACACATGCCCACAAGGAAATTCCAAACACATGACGTCATCATCTAAACAACCAATTACGTCGCGATTCCTTATCTTATCTTGATCTTGTTCAGTGTCCCACCATTCAAGACATGAATCTTATCTCTAATCAACACCCATAATTCCATTCACGAACAAAACAAACACACTGACGTCACACACACACAGATGGTCCTCAGAAAAATTGCAAACATTCCAAACTCATGACATCACACATCACGACGTCATCATCTCAACAACCAATCACGTCACGATTCCTTATCTTATCTTGTCACTAGTGGCTACCCTTCTGCTATTGTGGAATTTTCAATATTTTCTAACGGTCTGCAATTGAGACCCTTACCATCATACTTTCAGATATCGCATTATGCTAGAATCTTTCATTAGATTAGTAGCAGTCCTACGGGAAAATAGAAATGAGTTTGAATCTTGCAGAGAACATGGGTTTGAACCCAGACGTTTGGGAGATGAATTTCATCTGCCAATACAAGATCTCTGCAGAGCTAACTGGTAGGTTCAAAAATTTCCATCTCCTTTATCTAGAACACCGTTTGTGGGTTACAAAATCAATCAAAACCTAACAGAATAATAATAAACAACAGGAAAAGATAATTAGGTAATGCAAGGTGTGAAATTACTACAAGTTTACAAAAACCTTTCACGTAGCCGGGGAAAGATGAACGTGTGAATACTTTAAAATCATGGAATCATAAATTGGAAAGAGGAAATAGCAGGATAGAATAAATCAACAGCATTTCTCGAAATTTCGAGATAACTCTGTTTCATGCAGTTAGTTATGGTGGTAATGCTGTGGAAGGTCATTAATTCGGTAACCACGTTGGATAATGAAATGGTAGATGATATACCACCTTTCAGACGGTTGCAGTTACCATATGAGATTAAAGGAGCTGTGTCCACCCTTCAAACAGAAGGCTATAAAATACTTGAAGCAGTATTGAGTAAAAAAAAATTCAATGGAAGAAATCAAATGATAGTGGCGAACATTTGATTAATATGGTTGGCTGAGTGGTAAGCATATCCGCTCTCCAGCCAAAAGGCTGTGGGTTCAAATCCTGCTGTGGTCATGGATGTTTGTGATTGTATGTGTAAGTACTTGTCGTGAAAGTGCGACAGATGGCATTAGTGTTAGGTGATGAAGGTTGGTGGAGCAGTGAGATGCGTAGATTTAGAGTAGATGCCCTCTCTCGATGAGTCTTTGGAATCCCTGGAGGTGCAATGTAATAATAATAATAATAATAAAAACAAGAGTCGGTGTGAAGTGGATGAACTGAGAAAATACCCAAAGTAATATTTAGCGTTCACCTTATTATTTCTACATAAGGATTCTGCTGGATTTTGAGAGGATACCCCATGGAATACTTGTACACAAATTTGAACAAATGGGGATGAATATTAAATTGGTGATATGGTAAGAGAATAGCTCATGGACAGAGACCAAAAAATAGTGTTAAGAGAAGCGGAACCCAGGATGAAGCAGATGACCAGTGGTGTGTCTCAAGGCTCTGTGCTCGAACCATTATTGTTTAATTTGGATGATTTAAAGAACCCAGCAAATGGACAAATGATAATGGATGGCAGTTCGATGTGGAAAAGGATAAAGTTATGCATTTTGGGATTAAAAATTACAAGCAGTTTAATTGATGAAACTGTACTTCGAGAGATTGACTAGGCTAGGAACTTGGGGTTTTGGTAAACAGGGAGTTGAAGTTCAGAAGTCATCGTAAACCATGGAAATACTGCGAATTCTACAGTCACTTTTCTTTCCAGAATTTCCAGGAAGGGAAAAAATCCTACTTGCCTGTGCTGAAGGCCGACCATCTGGAGAAGCACTTTAACAAAAAGCCAGAAAACCCTACTAAGCTCTTAGAATTGTCTACTGCATTCATTGCCTGCTTTAGGAACTCTGTCATGCAGATCTAATTTTAAGTTGTGCACCGCTTGCTTTTTTTTTTTTTTTCTTAATGTACTTAACATTTAGCAGCTAAAATATCCAAACATACATTTTTACATAAAATTGGGTTCTTTGGGATATACATAATTTATCCTCCCACTTTAGCAGAAGTCTATATCCATCCAGCAAAATTAGACACGATGCATCCTGTCTGTTGAAAGAACATGGATAAATTTGGCTGTCATATTTATTTGAATGTGAGATAAGCCTTTATACTGAAGAGAAAACTTAACCAGATTATCTCAAGATTATAGCTTTCTCAGTTGCCTAAGACAAGAAACGTAGCTCCTTGTTCTATTCTGGGTAAGTGGAGTATTAGTTATATTGGATAGACTAGAAATATAGAAATTATTTTGTTTTTGTTTTCTCCTCTTATTGTACAATTTTTAATGCCAGAACAAAATCAGAGATCCTTGCATACTTTCTTCACTTAAATACTGCATCAACTCGGAGAATCACTGTCATTTTTAATTATTTCTTCTAACTTTGCCTAATCACTTAGCTGGCAATATGTTTTGTTATTCCAGATTTTGTAATTTTTATTTTTGTTCAAAATCAAATTTTTCAGAATACTTCAGAGATGGATTGACTTTGACGATTTTGCTTTATTGAAAATAATATGAAAATCTTTAATCACATCAAATGTAAAGTGTAATACTGTGAAAAGCATGAAATGCGAAATTAGAAGAAAGTAAACTTTTACAATTCATGTATTATGAGTGGTTTTGGCAGCGGTAGAGGGAGGGATGGGAAGTTGGAATACTTCCAAACAAAAAAAATTTTAATCAATTCCGTATAGGACACATCTCTGATAATTTCATCATATGTATAATTATGTACACTGCTTCCATCCAAGAAAGGTTAAGAGTGGCATGCATATTTATTTCCGTACATCGTAGTACTGCAAGGTAAAATAAAAAGTAATGTTCAAACCTTATTTATTGCAATAAATTCTCCTTGACAGCATTTATTCAGAATATTTTAAAACAAGGGCAGAGTAGTCCACCCCCCCCCAAAAAAAAAGAAAAGCTGAACGGTTCTGCGAACACATGCATTATTTTTATTCTAAATTTAAATTTTTGATAATAAAATTGAAATTATGGTATTACAAATGAAGAAATTATTTTAAATAAATTTTATCAGACACTATAAGAAATATCAGAATTTCTATTTAGAATATTTTATCAGACACTGTAAGAAATATTGAAATTTCTGTTTTGAATATACAGTAATTGAAAACAAAACAAGACTGCTGATGTGTTAAGCACTACTGCTTTAGACCCTTTAAGTAGACACTTCTAAAGAAGTTGGCTTTCTTTCACAGCAGCTTTTAGCCTTTACCTACTACTAAGGAGATTATTGTTAAGACAAAAGCAGTAAGTCATCATATATGGAATTTTTTAAGAAAACAAACAAACAAACAAAAAAAAAAAAACTAACCCTACTGAACTTCCTTTTTTTGTTGCATAGATGTATTTTTAAATGTTGCAAATATAGAATAGAAATTCTAAAACTTAGAATAATGTGAACAAACAGGTGAACAAATGACTGCAGAGTGCAAAATAAAAAGTTAGGAATTAGAAGTATCTGCTTCGGTGGGTACATCAATATTACTAGCTTACTTCTTTTATCAAACGGTAAAATGAAGCAATAGATATTGAATACTGTCTGAGAAAACTTTCAAACCACTAGAAAAGAAAATAGAGTAGTTATTTGATTACTAAATAACTCAAGGAATTCACAACGTATACTAGAATTTAAATTAAATTAAACTTTAATAAATATTTCCAATATTTATTAAAGCTGAAATATTTCCAATATTTCAGCAACATCACGCTGCCATCTTCATGGGAACTTAAGATAAAGACACGTGCTGGTAAGCATAACAAACAGCAAATGAGTACAAAGTGAGGTAGCTACTGTTTTTCCTAAAGTCCTGATGGTTCCCTCTAGTAGGCTATATTAGGTGTTTTTGGCCACTGGGCTGAAGTTCTGCTGATGTACATCTCCCAAATTTTCTCAATCATCCAAATTTGTTGAGGTTTGGAATGTTTCTTAGGGCTGAGGTTGATTCCATGAATAGTCTTTCAAATTTGAACTTGCTGCAGGGTAATAATTGTGGCTGTACTGGTGAAACCAGATGTAGTCCTTGTGTTCTGAAATTCTGATATTTGCTGTCCTGCCTGTTTGGCCAAAGTAAGACAGTTTACAGCTCCAAGGGACCTGGTATTCACCAGGTAGGTCTAGAGAGGATGGGTTGGTCTTTAGTGGTGCAGATAAGGATGCCAATTTTCTAAATGGTTTGTAACAAGGTCAAGTCACATCTGATTAGGATTTTGGTAATTTTTTCTGAGGTGCCCTGGATGTAGGGAATGGTGATGGATTTAGAGTAATCTTTGTTGTGAAGAGAGGGAGGAGGATTGTGGTTAACTGGTTTCAGTATTTTTGGATATTTTTTTAGCAGGTGACTAGTGTGTCTAGGAAAGGGAGGCTATTGTTTTCCCCTTTTTCCAGGGTGAACTTGATTCTGGGGTGTTGGTTGTTTAAGTGTGTTAAGGAGAGGAGTGTATCAGAGCCATGTGGCCAAATAGCCACTGGCTGAGGAAGTGTTAAGAATGTGATTTAGTTCATTGGTTAGGGCATTGTCATTTGAACAGATTAGATTAGCCCTGTTGTATAGTGTCTTGATAACTCCATATTGTTGTGAGGGTGGTGGTGGTGGTGGTGGGGGGGGGGGGTTTGGTGAATGTATCTGCTTGTATGGGTGGGTTTTCTATAAACTGAGAAAACCAAGGTTCCATCAAGCTGGCAAGTGACTACTGTGTCTAGGAAAGGGAGGCTATTGTTTTCCTTTTTCCAGGGTGAACGAGATTCTGGGGTGTTGGTTGTTTAAGTGTGTTAAGGAGAGGAGTGTATCAGTCATGTGGCCAAATAGCGAACTCATCATCAGCGTAGCAAAGCCATATGGTAGGTTTTTGTGGCGCAGAGTTTAAGTCTTTCTCTTCAAAAGTCTCCATCAAGAAGTTGGCCAAGGGTGGGGAAAGTGGTGAACCCATGGCTGTCCCTCTATCTGTTCGTAGAATTTTCCCTGCCAAACGAAATAGCCCGAGTTCATCGTAAACTGAAATAGGACTGAGATATCGGGAGGAAATTTAGCTTGAATTAGCTCTAAGGTTTTCTTGAGTGGGATAATTGTGAATAAGGAGGAGACATCAAAGTTGACCATTATGTCAGTATGTTGGAGTGTAGAGTATTCTCTACACTGGCTTCGAAGTGGGCTGGGTTTTATGTGATGGTGTGTTGCCAGTATAGTGTGTGAGTGCTTGGCTAAATGTTTAGCTAATTTGTATGTGGGGGAATCAATGCCATCCATTATGGGATGTAATGGCACATTCTGTTTATGTATTTTTGGGAGCCCGTATATACGGTGGGGGTGGGGTCTAGAGTTAAACGGTTTTAGTTTGTTATTAAGTTCCACAGGCCAAGAAGTGACCTTCTTAAGGAGCCTATGGAGTTTTCTAATTTGTGAGTTGGTGAGGTTGTATTCAATAGGGAGGTAAGTAGCTCGATCTAATAATAAAGCCTTAAGCTTACCTGTGTAGTCAGTTTCATTGAGTATATTTTATATACATATATATTATGGATGTATCTGCCATACAGAAAGATACATTCACCAACAATCCCCCCCCCTCCCCTGCACAACAATATGGAATTATCAAGACACTGTACAGCACGGCTTAACTAATCTGTTCAAATGAAAATGCCCTAACCACTGAACTAAATCACATCCTTAACACTTTCTCAGCCAATGGCTACACCCCAAAAAAAAAAAATCCAAAAAATACTGAAACCAGTAAACCACAATCCCCCCTCACAACAAATATTACTCTAAATCCATCACCATTCCCTACATCTGGGGCACCTCAGAAAAAAATTACCAAAATCCTATAAAAACATAACTTGATCTCTTGCAGACCATACAGAAAATTTGCATCTCTTATCTGCTCCAGTAAAGACAAACCACTTCCTCTAGACCCACCTGGTGTATACCAGGTCCCTTGCAGATGTAAGCTGTCCTACTTTGGCCAAACAGGCAGGACAGCGAATATCAGAAAACAAGGACTACATGCAGTTTCACCAATACAGCCACTCTGGGCTTACAGACCATGCTTTGGACACATGCCACGGAATACGGTGGAAGAAAGCCACAACAATACACCGCAGCAATTTTAAATTTGAAAGACTATTCATGGAATCAGCCTCAGCCCTAAGAAACATGACAAACCTCAACAAATTTGGATGCTACCCCAAATTTGGGAGACTTGCATCAGGAGAACTTCAGCCCAACAGCGCCAAAAACACCTAATATAGCCCACTATGGGGCATTATCAGGACTTTAGGAAAAACAGTAGCTTCCATGTTTCATCCTCATTTGCTGTGCCTGCATGCACATCTTTATCTTAAGTTCCCATGAAGATGGCAGCGTGATGTTGCCAAAATATTGGAAATTAAAATTAAAGTTTAATTTAAATTCTAGTATACGTTGTGAATTTCTTAAGTTATTTAGTAATCATATATAACCAACATATAAGTCTTTCTACAAGAGTAGTTATTTATAATTCAGTTCCAGGAGTAACATTCTGAAATTCAAAAATTTATTGAACCAAAAATTTGGTAAGACATAAAAGTAAATAAATAAAAAATAAAACAAAAACAAATACTTAAGGAAATGCAAATGAATATGCATTCTTCTTTGATTTGTAAAGTCATAGGTTAAATTTTGAAAATACTTACCTCCATAAGAAGAACTACACATTCGTGGTGTGTTTAGCAGTCAACAATTCGAAAATTTATAAACAGAGCAGGATATATATGCACACCTGACATCCTAACTGACGAATGTGTGCTGCAGGTATAAAAAGAAATTCAGTAATGTAGTAAGGACACCCTTACTACATTAAAACACCCCTCTAAACTGACACCCCAGGCGAATGCTCTGCTTCTCTAGTGTTTCAACCAGCTCTATAGTACACGAACATGAAAACCTTAAATATCCTGACGTTTAAGGAATTTGGTGCAACTGCAATAAACTTATTTTGGGCAGACGGAAAAATCCATCGAATTATGTCTTGAAGAACAAAAAAGAGACATCACATACAGCAGTAAAAGAGCTAGTGCTGTCGAACCATGCCTGTTGAATGAGTGCTGCATGTAAAAAAAAAAAAAAAAAAGAAAAAAAGTTAGTATTGTAAGAACGCCCTCTGAAATGATCATCACCCTGGATGAGCACCTGGTTCGTCTAGTGCTTTTGCCCACTCTATACTATGCATAGTGAAAAACAAGTTGCAATTCTTGTCACAGTATTTATTACAATATATTTAGAGCATATACACATTTAATAAATGTTAATATTGAATGTTTTTTATTTTATTTTTATACTCACTTCAGTGCTCTTTGAACAAGATGCCACGATGTGATGCATCACCTGCTTAATGTGTAAAGCGGATCTGTAGTTAGTGATATGCATCGTCTATATACAGTGGACCATCACCAAAAGAAATGCAATTTCAAAAACTTCACCCACAAAAATAATTCAAGTATTGATTAAAAAAAAAAAATACCCGACCATAGAAAGGAATATAAAAAATCCAACTAAACACTAATTATTACCAAAAAAAAAAAATTTTTTTTTCATCTGCTTCACCAAACATCCATGGCCTAAACAGCAATATAAACCATGTGTAACAAATGTGTGGCAGTCTTAACCAAAGTTACTGTTCCCGTTAAAACCCAAACTGGCAACCTCAACAGGACACTCCATTCCTCCTTTTCATTCGAAAAGCCTTGTAATTAAGTATAAGAATCCTCAATGTCTATCACGAGTAGTGACCTCAACTCTTAACTCATAGCTATATTCCAGTGGGCAAGATTGTAAGCATTAATCGCACCAAAACTCAGTTCTATCTGATCGCTCACAGGAAAGAGCTTGCATCATTACTTCTTACATTCAGTAATATTGAGATATCCAAACATGATCAGATTTTTCTTCTTGGACTGAATTGTACATCCAGTCTTTCCTGGCACAACCACATTTCAATTACATCTTCTGCAGCCTCCAAAAAAATACTGGTAGCTTTTTTTTTTTTTCTGCACAAGACAATACTTTACAACCACTTCAATTGCCCTCTCATAAATGTTCACTTTCTGCCCTGTGACGCTACTACAGATGTTTTCAAACATAGTGTAATTCTGAATTGAAACTATTATTCCTCCAGTCTACTTCAAAATCATTAGAACAGCCACTGCTAATAAAAATTCTTTTAGTCCATCTTGACACTCAACAAACCAATTCCACTGTGACTTCCCAAAAGTTTTAAACCCTCAGCTGTTCACACAACATGTAAACAGTTTCCTCCTTTCATCTATTCCTCTTACTGACACATGGTGCTAATGTGATGCGTCTTGTGGGCTTTTGTTTGTACATCAGATATAAAAAATTCTATCAGATTTAAATTTAATTCGAAGTTCTAATTGGCAACCACTTCACGCATCTGATTCCACTCATTCGTCACGCATGGCCAAACAATCTAAACCTTACATCTGTACCAACTACACTTTTACTCAACTTCCAATCATGATCTGTTGCTTCTTTGCCTTAGGAATTTCTTCCACAAACCTGAAAGCATCTCCAGAGGAATTGCCATTGAATGCTCTCAACCACTTCTACATCCTAAAGAAACGCTTTGACCAAATCGGAAAACAAAATTCCATATTTGCATGCATCAAAGCTTTATAAAGAGGATAATAATTACTTATTCATACTAGTCAAAATGTCTTTAAGCACCCATTTGATTTGATATGGGGTTTTCCTAATTTTTCTAAGATTATCTCTGAAAGTCGGAACCACAGACATGATTTCCATAACCTCATCGAATTGATGACGATATCCATGCTCTCATTAATTCTAAGTATTGAAATTTCATCAGTGTAATATGCAGATTGAAACTTTTTCAATTCAAATATAACTCTACATTTTCATACATTAAAAAATCACTCTCCTTTGTCCACAATGCCAGATTGTTCAAGTGATCTTGAATTATTTTTATGCCTATTTTATTTGTCAGCATTACTATAACTGATTATCTCTGACTGCGGTATCTCTGCTATTATTAATGTAGTAAATAAACAACAATAGACTAATCAAGAAGAGCACTGGATACACCACTGTATCCAGTGGTTAATATTTGATGTACACTACTCTTGCATCATTTGCATCAGTTTACTTAACATATTAACATTCGATATCCTACCAAATGCTTGAGCAAAGAACCGCAGTACTGTAGGTTATGATTTCTCTTTTATCCAACTTGGCCGTCACTCCAGTACAAGCCATGTTCATCATCAATAAAGTATCACATCATTATCAGTCCATTTCGAATTCTGATTTAACCAACTTATTCTAAAACTATAATCACTTCAACAGTATCAGCACTCCCTTGCTTTCACGTTGTTAGGACTCTTCCAGAGCTGAATTTAAGTTAAACAGTGTGAACGAAAGCGAGTATATTTTTCTTGCATATTCATGCAATATACACACTCAGTTCCAATCTATTTCCATGAAATTTCCTATTGAGTTTTTTCAACACCTCAAGCACCTCTACTTTATCTGCCTCATAGTGACGTCCATACCTGCCACACGAGGTACTGCTTTACCTGCAGCCTGATGAAGAACATTTAAAAAATAATCACTCACTAATTTAATTCTTTCTTTAAGTTTTTTCTACCATCATACCAGAAGAATTTTAAAGATCTATTTTCATTAGAGACTCTCTTCTTACTCTGGCTTTATGGCAATAGAATGCTTTGGGGTTTTCATTCATCTATGCAACTGATTTCATCTCATAGTTAGTTTTTACTTTCCTGAACACATGTTAAGATATTTGTTTTCTTCAAATGCCAACTGATTATTTCCTTTTCGTTGCCAGCATCTTCCTCTTGCAGGGAAATAAAGTAATTGCATACTTAGTTAGAGCTGCTTGTGCTGCAGATCCAACAAAACAATATTCCTTTTCAAGTATCAGAGTTGTACAGCCATATCCTTTTAATATCAGAATCGCATTTCGTCTTTTAGAGTGCTGATGAGGAATCATCAGTTATTGTTAAAATTACAATAATACGAATAACTTTTCTCGCTTAATCAATAATGAATTTAATAGAACAAACTTTACTCAATTTTTGTAGATCAACCTTATCTATTTTCATAACAGTTTTCTTTCTTTCTTTTCTTTTTAAATATGAGCATTTAAAATTATGGGGTCGATTTCAAAAACCTCAAAAATAAAAAAGATATTAGGAACAATTTTAAATACCATCATTAAAAATTATTTTTAATTTAGTGTGTTATACAATAGTAAAATACATGTAAAGTAAAGTAAATAATCTGGTGTATTTCTGTCCCACTTTCCCCGTTAGGGGGAGTGGAATGAGGGTCCGATAACGAATTAATCAACTTTCCATACACTTATATGGAAAATATTATCCCGCAATTCAACATTAGTTCGGCGAAGAATTAGTGTTGAATTGCGAGGCACCACTGTAATCAGTAGGAAATGCTTTAGGAATCTTCACTGTACCAAGTTCCTGCCTTTCCAAAACAACCTGGCAATGTCAATCTAATGCAAACCGCTAGGAATGAAAGTGCCTATACTGCTGGAAGAACAAAGAAAAGCTTCAAACCACGGCTCAGGCAATTATATTGCAAGCAGAACCAAACCATAAAGTGAACAGGTAAAAAAATACAGGTGATACTTTAATTGGAATTCTTTAAATATACTTAATATAAAATGGTCCAAAGACTAAAAGTCAGTTTTAAATTTTGAACAAGAACTCTTTCATAAGCGGAACGAACAAATATAAAAAAAAATTAAAAAAATAGCGTATATGAGGATAAGTTTTAAAAAAAAATAATTTAGCAGTTGAAGCAGTCTTCACACGGTAAAAGACTTCAAAATTAGTGTTAATGTAATAATAGGCAACGCAATTAGATGCGAGACATCCGTATTAAGTCAAGAACTGAATTCCCTAAAACTACAATACGAACTTTTAAATCAGCAACAACATAAAGAAGATCTTGTCAGAGACGGTCTTCCTGAAACTGCACCTACAGAAAACTTCAGAGACAGTTATAAAATTAGGCCATGCAATTGACATCCCCCTATAGCATAACGATATTCAGAATGTAATCGCATTCCCAGGAAGAACAAGGCTTGTCACGACCCGCAGAACCAGTCATAGTTCCTCTTACAAGGATATCAACAAGAGGCAAATCTCATAAAAGCCAGCTCACTGGCTTTTATGAGATTGAAAAAAATAACTAGCTGCCAAGAACGCGTCAGAAGACAATTCATCTATCTTACTATCTCAATATTTAACCAGAATCTGCTGGACCAATCAAGAAAAGCAAAAGGAGAAAAAAATTGCCAAATTTGTGAATTATAAATACGATATTCTTGAGAAAGTCACAAAGTTAAAAGTCGAAACAAATCAAAAGCTCGGAAGACATAGATGAGCTGCTACAGTGAAAACGAGACTCCTAATTAGATTAAAAAGAAGACCTGAAACAACAAAAATGAATGTGAACAATCGGATAAATGTAATAACACCAGAATACATCAACAATTGTATCTTTAACTCGCTCGTTGCATGAAAACCACACACACACACACACAATGAAAGAGGTCTCTCCATCCTGCGTATTAATATCTGAAGCATTAAAAAACATTGATTAATGGCTTATCTGAAGAATTACCAAGCTGTTATTGATATATTCATCCTAACAGAAGTATTTTACTAATCATGATGCAACATCTTTCCAAATTCCAGACTTCCAACAACATAGATCATACTGCCAAACAAAAAGAGGGGCGGAATATTAATATTTATCCAACATAAATTAATAGCAAAAGAAACTGCTTTTTAGTTTGAGTATGCTGAAACCTTTTGCATCAAACTGCTGACTTTAATGCGAAGAATTATGGCAAACTGAATACCCAATGATAAATGACAATAAAACAAATATTGTCAATGACAACAATAACAAAAAACCAAGAAACACTATCTATGTATAACCTAATACTAACCATAACATCATGCAAGAGAAGAAATAGTGGAAAATTAATCACTGCTTGCTTAGATCATATAAATCATTTAGGTACTGCAAAATAGTGCAGCAGTCATAAGGAGCAAAGTGGCAGACATTATTTCACTGCTCTAAAACCTTCAACTGAAGACAACATCAATGCAATACTGCACCTATGAAATACAACACAAAACAATAATAGACAAAGAAAGAGTCAACCACGAAATAACAAAAATCAACTGGAAACACATGGCATCACCAGATTCAATACATACCTTATACAACAACAACATTAAATGTTCACTGTATGAAATATATAAGAAAGCCGAAGAAAGCCAGAATTCGTTTAACAAGCCAAAACCTTGGAGAACAAAAACATAATCCTAGATATACACAGAAAATGCATTCTATGGAAACAATTAAAGCGATATCCAAATAATGCAACTTTAAAAACCAAATATAAGATAACAAGGAATCACCATAAAACTCAAATGAGAAATGCAAAAATAAAGTACTGCACAGACAAATTGACTGATGCAAAACAACATAAAGAACACCTGGCAACTGATCAACGAGATGGTAGATTGTTCATCCAATTCCATTGCCTCTGAAACCATAAAACACAGCTTTCATGAAAGAGGCTAAATCTATCCAACAACTAGCAAATGACTTTACCCAATACTTTGTAGACTCCAAGAACTACAGAGAAATTTCCCTGCAATCACAAAACGTGATCCTCCATGTTTTCTAAGTAAAGTACGATAACGCTGTTTAGTAAAGTCAGCGTTTACGTACTGGTCATTTCTGACCACTTGGTTGGTGAACCACAGGAAACTTATTCATTGTTGTTCATGATGGGCGCATACTCATTTTATAGTAAATAAAAAATTTTTCTATATTGGATGCTGTGCTGCTTGTGTTCTTTACGTTTGAATGCGCGTTTGATTTGAATATTCCTTTGTACGGAAACCTACGGCTAATATACTCCCCACGACATCCATAATAGTAAGACGTTGTTGTCTGCGTGCAGTTGATAGTGTGGTCGGATGCATTTTCCTGCCAGCGATTGTAGATTACCAGTACAAAATATAGGGGAAATTGAATTGCAGGCTTTATATCCGGTGGCAACACAAAACGGGAACCCAGGACCGGCTCAACACAGTAAACAGACAACGCGTCGCATCGGGGCATCTCCTTCAATGGAATTCAAAGGAAGCTAAAATGAGTAGAAAAAATTAAATCAGCTAAAAAAATTAGTTAACACCTTTTTATTCCAGTATAGGGAGAAGGCGAGGATGTTTCTACCATATCTAATTAAAAAAAAAAAAAAAACATTTTAAATTATTAAATATGGATATGCTCTAAATATACTGTAATAAATATAGTGCCTGTTAACATTTAACAAACAATACAAGTTGTTTTTCGCTATGAATAGTACAGAGATGGCAGTAGCCCTAGGAGAGCAGGGCACAATTCAGGGAATGCCCTTACACCGACTTTTTTTTTTTTTTTTTTTTTTTTAACTTGCAGGACACATTCAACAGACATGGTTCAACAGAGCACTAGCTCTTGTTCTGCCACATGTGATGTCTCTTATGTTCTTCAAGACATAATTCAATGGATTTTTTCGTCTGGTTAAAAGGTATATTGCAGTTGCACCATATTTGGTAAATCGCGAGATATTTCAGGTTGTCATGTTTTTGTTTGGGCATACTAAGCAAGGAACGGAGTTTCTGAAGAGGAGTGAAAGAAGTCCGGATGTTGTGCTTTTTAAGAACTTTGGCCAGTTTCGGCGAAATGGAGCTGATATATGGTAGGGATATGTAGCCTTTTTCACTATTTCTATCTTCAGTATGGCAAGGAGGTGGATTGAAAAGTAACGTATTGTTTGTTTCGAATAAATATTTTAATGAAACGTAGTAAGAAGAAACTGAAGCTCTTTGTTAGTATCTTCTTCACACAGGAGTGAGCAAGCACGTTTGCCTAGTGTAGAGATAATACCAAGTTTTTGAGGTGGATAGTGATGGGACTCTACATGGAGATGACTGTTGGTGCAAGTTGGTTTTCTCTAAATAAATTGAGATTTTTAATTTCTCAGAAATACAAGCGAGTTTGACATCCAGGAATGGGGAGAGAGTTATTAATCTCCAATTCAACAGTAAATCCGATTTTCAGGTGTTCACCGAGGTTGTCAAGGATCTGAAGATTCAGGGTCGTGGCTCCGAATTA
Organism: Typopeltis vanoorti; assembly: GCF_054136105.1. NCBI lineage: Eukaryota > Metazoa > Arthropoda > Arachnida > Uropygi > Thelyphonidae > Typopeltis > Typopeltis vanoorti. Next base: position 82,927,347 of record NC_143572.1, read on the forward strand.
AGAAGATTGCATTGATATTTCTCTTCCACAATTTTGGTTTCAAAGGAAAGGAGGAAATAGTTTTTCTTCTAAAGATTAGAAATACAGATTAGCTAGTATGGGCAATAACGGGTTACCATGACTAAATGAGATTTCTGTTTATTTATACAAAATAAAAGGAGCTTCTGTTATTTCTTCTTACTAATTTTGATCAAAATTGATTAAAATTTTTTTGTTTTGAAGTATTCCAAACCCCCCCCCCCGTCCTGCTCATTGTAAATGAATTATAAATATATACTTTGATCTAATTTCATACCTATAACTCGGCTTCTAATGAAACAAATGCCACAGTTGAATCAACACTAAAGAAGGTTGCTGCAACAAAAGATACAGCAGGTCTCCCCACTAGTTTCTTCTATTTTTGAAATGTTTGGTTTCTTTTTGGGGGTGTAGATAATAATATGGAAATCTTTACTCATCAAATGTGAAGTGAACATTATGTGAAAAGTATATAACACATATGATAATTAAAGATTTCCGTATTATTATCTACACCCTCTGTCCAAAAAGAAACCGAACTTTTTAAAAATAGAAGAAAATAGTGGTGCAACTTGTTGCATCTTTTTGTTGTCGAAAGCAGTAACCTTCTTAGTGTTGATTCAACTGTTTATGATATTTGTTTCATTAGAAGCTGAGTTACAGTGCCAAGAGCGAGAGTTGTTGTTTGTTTTTTTTTTGACGAATGGTCGGAAAATATGTTTCAAACAGAGAGCTGCGAATGACTTTTGTGTCAAATTTGGTAAGTTTTGTCAAACCTCATCAAATGCTTCAAAAAGCATATGGTGATGAATACTTATCCCGTACTCAAAGTTTTATCAAAGCAAAGATAAATCCAAAAATTGAGTGATTTCATCCAAGAAATCATCCGTGAGATTGATTGAAAATGAATTGGGGATTCCGTTTTGACGGAGAGTTTGGGCCTTTGTGAATTGAATTCATGATTTGTACCCCACAAGTTGACCGATGACCAAAAAATGTAAAGAATTGAATACTGCAAGACATTCATTAAAACCGCTCGTAGGGACTAACTTCCTTGATACGATCATTACTGGTGATGAAATGTGGTGTTTTGAGTATGAACATGAGCTCAAAACAGTGCTCCAGAGTGCTGAGTGGAGACCACTAGAAGGGGGGGCATCCAAAAAAAAAGTCGCTTGAAGAAGTCAAAAAGTAAAGACAATGCTGATCTGTTTCTACGATTCAAAGGACATTATCTACAAAGAATTTGTTCCGCCTGGCCAATGGTGAGTTTTATCTCGAATTTTTGAAGTGATTGACAGCGAGAATTCATCACGTACGGCATGAATATCGTGATGACCGACCATTCCTGAAAACACACTGTCACTCTTGGCATTATAACTCAACTTCTAACAAAACACATGTTAATAATAAACAGTTGACAAAACCCTAATGAAGGCTTCCGCTTTCGACAACAAAAATATACAACAGGTGGCGTCACTAGTTTATTCTATTTTCGAAAAATGCGGTTTCATTTTAGACAGAGGATTTATAAAGCAAAGTCATCTAAGTGTGTCCTTCGAGCAATCTATGAAATTTGATTTTGAATAAAAATGAAAATAGCAATCTGAAAAGTTGACAATCAATTTTTTTTTCATACATTACTTTAAATAATTATCTTGAATTATGTTCTTCGAGAACAAATAAAATGTATTATCACAAGACAAAATTAGCACATAAAAAAAAAATAGCATTAGTTTTTCAAGGTAATGCAATATTCAAGTGAATAAAGTATGCAAGGATCTCTTATTTTGTCCTGGCATTAAAAATTGTATAATAAAAGGAATGAACAAAAGTAATTTCTATATTTTTTGTCTATCCCATATAAGTAAAAGGCCAGTTACCCAGCATGGAACAAGGAATTGCATTTCTTTTTATTGGCAATGAGATGCAGCGATAATCGTGAATTCTCTTCAGCTTGTAGGTTTATTGCAAGTTTAAATGAACATGACATTCACACTGCACTTCTTATACCTGCTCTTTCAACAGAGCACACATTGTATCCAGATTTTGCTGGATGTATATAACTAGATGTTCTGGCCTGTTAGGAGGATAACATGTGTATTTTTCCAAGTACACACTTTTTCATTAAAAATAAATAAAATAAAAAAATACAAGTAGTTCACACATTATGAATTCCAGCTTATCGAATTTTTATTTTAAATTGTGTGAGGTGAAGGCACTTTGGGGCATGTATGGGCAATTATGCTGTATATAATAATGTACCTCTCTAAATCCTACCCACACCTCATTGTGGTGGAGAGGTGAATGGGAGATGTAGGTGAAGTATGTCAGAAGCTTGGTCTTCCAGAAGGGCCACCCTAGGCATGAAGGCTACATCAATATTCCTGGCTAAGGTAGGAGGAGCCTGGTGATTGGGCTAGCAACTGTCATTGCATGTAAAATAATATTGCTCGAAAAACCAAGATAAATATGAATTGGATAGGTAAATTGGATATTGATTGGAAACAGAAAAGAATACGATATGGAATAATAATAAAACTAGAAACAATGAATGTAAGAGCAATTAATGGAAAAGAGGGAGAACTTATTCAAGAAATAACCAAAAGAAACATTAAAATATGCAGCATCACAGAAACAAACAAAAAAGGAAATGGAATAATGAACATATAAGGCTATATATTTATGTATCATCATAAGAAATAGAACATATCAGAGTGTTAACATCAGAAGAAATTGGAAGTGAACATAATGTGTTAATATGTAAACTAAGACTTGACAAGAAATGGGTGAAAATAAAATTTAAAGAAAATCAGCACAAACAGTATACTACATTAGATTAAAACAAAAGTTCCAAGATAACTCACTAGGCAGTTAACAACATGTAGAAGATAATTGGAAGATTTTTAATGCAAATTTAACTGAAACAGCAACAGAAGTATAAGGGGTAAAAAAAAAATAAAAATAAAAAATAAAAATAAGAAAATTAAAGAATATGGCCTCCATGGTTTAATAAAGAAAATAAAATATTAACTAAAGAAAAATATCTATAAATGAAAACAACAGATAATTGGAATGAATAAAAGGAAATAAGTCTTCTTCTTCTACGCCTTATTCCCGCTTCCTATGCAGGGTCCGCGTGTTACTTAGATGCGACTTCTTGTTAGTATTTCTCCCAACCGACCCGTTGCCTGGTCTGCCGCTGGGGATATATTTTTGACTGTAGAGGCATATGTTTACGGGGCCGGTTTGCCTGTTTGCGGGATGAAAAACGCCAGATAAACTGGCGGAAAAAACTCTACTGACCGCGCCCAAGACCGGCTAACTTGGCTATGCCTGAGGAAGATCCTCAAATTCCTCACGTCTACAACGGGAATCGAACCTGGGACACTCCTTCCCCAGGCACATGGTTGCAAAGCGCAAAGCCACTAGGCTAACCGCGCGGTCAATAAAAGGAAATAAGTAATAAAGTTAATCAGAAGAAAATAGAAAGTAAAAATCAATTTTGGGAATCATATACAAAAGAATTTGAATATGATTTTTATGGTAAACAGAAACAAATGTGGAGATTTATTAATACACAAAAGAAAGAAGCAGAATATATCCCAATATTAAAAGTAGAAAGAGAAGAATTAGAAAATTATTTTAAAATCTATATAAATAAATAGTGGAAATAAAATTAGAACTAAGTATACAAACAAACCAAGAAGAAATAAATGCAATAGAGATAAAAATTGAAAATGCAATTAAAAAACCGAAGAGTAGGAAATCACCAGGTCTTGATAATATCAATAATGAATTATTAAAAATGGTAAAGAAATTATAACTCAGTTTAGATATACCATACAATCAAATAATAAAAACAAAAGCAATTCCTGTAGAATGAAAAAAAAAAAAAAAAAAAAGAAAATTATCATCTCTTCTGCTCATTGTGGGTTCAGTTCCTCAGAGACGAATCTTTGCTATTTCTTTGTCTGCTGTCTCTTTATGAAGTTCTATTATGGAGTTTAAGTCGGTACTTTCGTTAATGTTATCAATTCATTTCTTTCTTGGTCTTCCTCTGCTGGACTTCCTTCTACCATTTAACCATGTTACCAACCAAGACGTCTACAGACATCAAGGTTATTATGGATGTGAAGTGCATATTAAAATTGTAATACCATTGATAACACATTGAAATATATGATGGATACAAAGCATATGAGGATGCGTATTTGATCCATAATGGCCGGTAAGGTGGTAATAATATGTTTGATAGTCTTTCTGGGTTCATTCTTGTAACATGTCCAAGCCAGCTTAATTCGTTCTTTTTAGAGCAGTAGTTATTGTTTCTTTAAAGTAGAGTCTTCTCTGACTTTTTCATTTTTTTTTTTCTGTCCAGTTTGTTCTATTGATTTTTCTTAGACATTTCATTTCAAAAGCATTGAGTTTATCCATTTTTTTCCCCCCTTAAGATCCAGCATTCTGAGCAATACAGTACTGTGGGAATTATCATTGTTTTATACATCTTTAATTTCAGTTCTTTGCTTAATCTTTTATTGTTCCACATTTTTTTAGTGTGCCCATTGTTATCCATTTATTATTATTTCAGAGTTTTATGGTTTCGAGACAGTCTAGATCTTCAGTGATCATTGATCCTAGGTAATTGAACTGCTTTACTTGTTCTATATTATTGTTTCCTAATTTCATTTGAATTACTTCCCTTTTTCTTATTACCATTAGTTTTGTTTTAGTAAAACTGATTTTCAATTTTACTAAAACAAAATCATATTTGTCTCTTGTTTGAATGTAGCTTGGTCAGGATATTTTCTAATTTTTCTTGGCTGTCTGTAGTGATAACTATATCATCAATACTTTAAATGTCTATATTTCTTCCATTTACCATTATGCCTTCACATCTGTAGTCCATCTACTACTTCTTTTAGGTACAGGTTGAATAAATATGGTGGCAATGGACAGCCATGCATAACTCCTTTTTAAATTGCTATTTGTTCTGTTTCTATGTTTTTGTATTTCAGTATTGTTTGTGTTTCTGAATAGTAATTCATGATACAATTTAATAGGTATTTGTCAAACCCTATGTTTTTAGAATTTTAATAAGTTTGATTCTGTTTATTGAGTCAAAAGATTGTTTGAAGTTGATAAAACAGCAGTAGAGTATTTTTATTTTTGTCTCACATAAGATCTGGTAAACTGTTTATTGCGAAAATTGCATCTATTGTGCTTCTGCTATTTCAAAATCTCATTTTATCTTCTTCTATCTGTTCTTCATGGGAACGTTGTTGTGTCCCATTTTACGATTTTTATTCTATCTAGTAATTTCCTCTTATCTATGTTCTTCTATTATCTACGCATGAGATATCACCAAAAATTTTACTAATACTTAAGTTATTTCTCCCCTTAGTACCCCTAATATTTGTATTTATACTGCACCTTTTGGGATATTTAGTTTAAGATATTATATACAAAAACAAGGAGAAAGAACTCAAATATGCCTGAAAGTGTAACTATGTTGCAGTCGTGACACTTTATCTCGTTTCTTAACATTAATTTCCCGCGTGATTAGGTTCGTAATTTTTCAAGTGGTGCATTGGACAGCAATTTCAGACAACTCTTTTATCATTGAACAAAGGTTTATTAAATTCCTTAACATGGTACAACTCAATTTAATGCTAAACTAAATACTTACAAACTAACATTAGCTTATTACATGTAATTAGGCTATGATCCTATAATGGGTATTACGATCATGCTGCCATAACAATTCAACACATAAATTCATTTGACATGGACAAATAAGATTAATTCACACTATTTGACTATTCAAACTTAAGTAGATTAACTAAACCATTTACTGCACTAACACACAACTATGACATTTTAACTTTCCTATACATTACAATAGACATGCAAAATTCTCAGGACACTTAATTTTTCACACAACATTAACACTAGCCAGCTTACTTTTAATATATTCTGTCAGATACTTAAGTCCTAGTATAAATTTTCCTTGGTCCCTTCAACAGTTCCGTATTAGAATAATGATACTTATCACAGACAAATTTTTGTTAACGTTAGATATATTTCACAGTATCTTGCTTTCTTGAGTTTTTCATATGGGCCCTTACCTTCTTCTGATTGAACTATCTTGGTATAACCTCACCGATACTCTGCTTCTCCTACGTTCTTTTTGGAACTGAACTAGGCATACGCTGGCTTAACTTTTCGTAACTCCGAACACACTTTTGAATCATCTATATATCGGCTGTGCAACTTGCCACGTGGACATCTATTTCTTTACAGCTCTCCGTTTTTCGTAGTTGTCACTGAAGTTGGAACACAAAGAATATTCTTTCTTTTCCTCGACTATATGGCATTCTTCGCTTCTCACATAGGAAATACGGAACCGAAATTCCACTCACTTTCGTTTCTGTGTTGTGACGTGGAGATATAACCCCTATCTCGCCACTCAGGAAAATACTGTGAAATCTCTATGAAAGAGCTCTCGAAAGACTCTCCTGGAACAGAATCAAAACCAAAACCAAAAAAGACTCGTGGGGTGGGGGGTTCCAACCCTTTTATACCTGTTCTCCTAACGGCACTTTTTCTAACTTCTTTTCGCTGCCCCTACTTGTTTTTACTTCACCGACCAATTAGGGTGGCGTTTTTCTGCTAAATGTCCTTTGATCGGCGAGCCCGTAACGATGTCTCAATCTGGGAATTGACCCTAAGCGATTTTCTGTTGTTTTTCTTGTGCTAGCCTCTACTTTAATCCCCTTATCAAAAGTTTTCTATGAACTTACTTAATAACTTAATCTCTAGCCTCTCATATACCATCTCTTATGACTAATCCTTTTCTGTCTTATTTAGTTAAATTTTCTCTTTTAAATCATATCACAATATTAATATATTCTTTCTTATGTTAGTTAGTTTAACAAACATCTTTATTTATTTTTTTTTATCGGATGCAAGAATCTTTCCTTTTCTTTCAATTAATTCAACTATTATCTTTTATGCAGGGTTTTTAATTTATTTTATTTATTCTTCATGTTACACCATGATAGCTAAGAATTCTATATTCTCAAGATATCAGGTGTAACAATGTTCATCTCTGTTTTGAAGAATCTTGATGAATATTTTATATTAGTGGCTTAAAAGGGTGATAAGTCTATAGTTAGTGCAGGATCTGACATCTTTTTTTGTGGATGGGTATGATGTGGCCTGTTCTCCATTCTGTTGGTAAATTTCCTTTCTTTAGTATTTTGTTGAACAAAATACTAAATACTGAATGTTTTCTATGACTGGTGCTTTTATTATTTTTCATTCGTTTGATTGCTCAACGTATTTCTTCATTTAGGATGCCTTTTCTGTCAGAAGTTTCTTCACGGTTGAAGGCATCTGGATCTATGTTTTCTTCAGCTGCTAATGTTTCTTTAAAATGATTAGTTCATATGTCTTTTATTGCTTCAATGCTGCTAGTAGTGGTTCCATCTTGTTGCAATATTGAAACTGGGTTGGGTGAGTATGTTCTACTTATCTCATTAACTATCTCAAATGGTCTTGGGTCATGTTACACAAAATTCTGCTTTTTCCTCTGTATGTGAAGTGATGAGTTTTGCTAATCTACTGTTTTTGTTTATTTCTTTTTCAAATTTTTGTATAATATTCTATTTTCTTGATTATCTTCTTTTAAGTGGTTAGTTTTGGTTATTCTTATTCTCTCGCATAAGTCCAAAATCTCTGGTGTAAGCCAATCTTTATTCACTCTTGTCTGGTAGCCTAGATGTTTGTTGCTGTTTCTTTAATAATTTCTTTACCTTTTTTCCAAAACTCCAGGACTGTATCTAAAGCAAGAATATTTAATTTTTCTTTCAATGATCAGTGACAGTTAGATCTGGTAGAGCTATCACTTAGTTATGAGAAGTCTATCTTTTTTTGATTTTCGTAGTTTATTCTCTATCTTTTGCAACTGACTTTTAGTTTGGCTGATAGTAGTTTATGGCCTATATCCATATAAATCTTTTTTTAATGTTTTGATATTTTAGAAGGAATGTTTCCATTTCTTATTATTGAATATATAGTCTATACACTTTCTGATTTCATGGTTTGGTGATGTCCAAGTGTATTTGTGTTGTGGCCTGTGTTTGAATAAGGTATTTGTGATTAACAGTTGATTTATTTTTCAAAAATTAATCAAGCCCTCTCCTCATTCATTTATCTCTCCATGACCAAATTTTCCAATTACTTCTAATTTATCTTCAGAATACTGTACAATCTTTCAATTCAATTAAAATTTCCCATAATAATCAGGATATCTCTGGTAATTGTTTCCCTCATTTCTCATTGCACTTATTCAAGTAATTGACTATATTTCACCTCTTCACGTGATTGGACTGGAGTATAAACCTCTATTATTTTTATGAATATTACTCTTTCTTTTGCTTTGGATCTTAGGCAAATGATTCTAGAGACAATTTTTCTTACCTCAGCTATTGAGTTTAGGAACCATTTTTTTAATGATTAGTGCTACACCTTCTCTGTGATGGTTATCTTTCCTTCCTGAGTAAAATAAGGTTGCATTTTTTTATGTGAATTTTTTTTCCTCAATCCAGTGGGTCTCTGCAACTCCAACATTTCCCATTTGAACAGTTCTAGTTCTCCCTCTATCAGTTTTAATTTGTCAGGTTTGTACAATGTTCTGATGTTGATGGTTGAAATATTATATATGCCGTTTGCATTCCACATAGCTGTCTTCTTGCCTAATCTATGTGTTCAGTTAGGTGTGTCGGCTCTCCCTTACATGGTAGCATTATTTCTGCTTCTATTTGATGGCCAATTCATCTTTAAAGATTTTAGGCAATTAATGCAGCTGGCCTGCCATTTTTCTGCTGCATATCTGTTGGTCTGCAGGACCAACAGGTATGCAGAAAATTATAGATGGATAAATTTATTGAATACTTCGTTGAAATTACTAACAGGAATTTTAAATAATAAAATAACAAAGGAAATTAATCTACTAGATGAACAACAAGAATTTAGAGAAGATAGATCATGTACAGATGCAATATTTATAATTCGACAACTGATAGAGAAAACAATAGAATATAATTGGTGTTTGTGGATAGCTCCTGAACAAGTAAGTGATATTCTGAGTAAAATTTGATGAAATTGCATCAATTTGCATCAATGAAATTGCATCAAATAATTACACAGTATTGTTTACTTTCCGTATTTTAGCAAGTCTGGGTGATTTTTGTGTGTTTTTTGAGTATTTTAATAGTAAATTGTTAGATACGATTATCAGTACACATGGCTCCCATAAAGAGGAAAACAAAGATGGCATTCAGGTTGCCACATGTCTAAAAATCTTTAACTTGAAGGATTTCATTCAGTGTACCGTTTGCGAAATTTGTGCATTGAGGAGAGCAGTTGGAGTCTGATTAAACAACGATAGTGGAGTGAATGTGAGCAAAAAGTGTAAAGAATGCGAGGATGTAAAGGGCGCTTCCGGTCATGTGAGTGATATTGTTGATGAAAGTGAGAATCTAGATAACAGTGACATTCAAGGTAGGAATGATGATATTTGCGAAGTAGTACCTGATAGCTGTGAGAGTGGCGTTGAAAGTGAGAATGAGGGTAAAAATACAGAATGATCGAATGAATCATCGGAGAATAAAAATTATAACACTGGCGCAATGAGTGAGATCGCTTTATTATGCGAAGCGATACATAGGGCAAATCGTCAGATGGAGAGTTGGCAAAAATGTTTACCAAGCGTACCAACTAATAATAGGCAAAAGTATGATAGAAAAAATAAGGGTATTAAAATGAGTGTAAACAAAATGAAAGAGCGCATGTCATATGGAGATTCCTTAGTAAGAGTTGTGTTAGTTGAGAGTTTAACAAAATCCAACCCGGTGCAAACGTTAAGAATGAAAGCAAGTCATTTAGAATTCAAAAGCAGCGAGTGAAAGAGTTAATAGTGGTAGCAGGTACAAATGATTTGAAAGGAAACAAAAAGGCTATTAGTAAGGATGTGAAGGAATTGCTTGAGGTAGCAAAAGAGAAGAGTGAGAGAGTTAGGATGGCAAGCCTGTTGCTGTGGTATGACAGTGAAGAGTATAGAAGGAGGGCAATAATTGCTAATGCCTTTATGTGTGAATTATGTTTGATGAGTGGTGTGGAATTTGTGGATGTGTGGAATGAGTTCAATGTGCAAAAGGATTTATATAAAATGGATGGTTTACATTTGAATGCATTTGGTGGAGACTTGAAAAGGTGTTGTTGAATGTAGTGGAAGTGAATGTGCAGAATCAGCGAAACTAGAGTTATTGGGGGAAAGGGGAGTAATTATGTAGATTTTAGGGAGAGAGTTGAGTATGTGAATGTGTGTAACATGCCCAAGCAAGTAGGAAAGACCACGAATCAGAATGGGATAGTTAGTATAAGGCATTAATATAGGGATGGGACAAATCTGCTTCTGCAATTCATGTATACAAATGCCAGAAGTATTAGGAACAAGGAGGAAGAATTTCTGGCCTCGGGTGGCACTCCCAGACCACAGGTTATTGGCATTAGTGAAACATGGTTGACAGAAGATGACACAGCTAGTGGGATTGAATGTGAGGAGTATGGTGTGTTCAGGAGTGACAGGGAGAATAAAATTGGGGGGGGGGGGGAGTATTATTGATGATAGCTGATGAGCTACAGCCAAGAAGTATAGAAGTGGAACTGCAGGATAGAGAAAAGAGCACATTTGAGGCTATCTGGTGTGAGATTGAAACTAGCAGAACAAAATATACAGTTGGGTGCTGCTATAGACCAGGTGATGGAATAGATGGAGATAGTATGCATAAGCAAATACAAGAAATGAGTGGAACGAGGGTAATTATTATGGGAGATTTCAACTATGGTAACATTGAGAGGAGGAGAGGATGCATGGGAGGAAGGAATTGGATTTTATGCGGTTATTAAGGGATAACTATCTGCGACAGCACGTAATGGAAAATACCTGGGGTCAGAGGTTGCTTGATTTAGTAAATGTATCCGAGAATTTGGCTGTAACGAATATAAACACTTTGCCACCAGTTGGTGAGAGTGATCATAGGGTCTTGACTTGGGAAGTGGCTAAAGGTGTAAAATTTACAATTAAGACAGGGTACATGTGGAATTATTGGGCTGAAAAGTATGACAAGCTAAGGAGTTTGATTAGTTCAGTGCCATGGCATGTACAACTGCAAGGGCTAGAAGTTGATAGTGCATGGGATGCAGTTAAGAAGTGTTTGCATGAAGCAATGGCTGACTATATACCTAGAGTGCAAATAATAAATCAAGTAGGGGTTAAATGGATGAATAACACCATTAAGCTTCAGCTGCAAAAAACGAAACAACTATGGAGGGAATTTAAGGAGAAAGGTGACCAGCATGCACATGAATGGCATCAAGTACAGGCCAGAAGGGTTACGAGGGTGGTAAGAAAAGCAAAAAAGATTACGAAAGAACATTGACCATGCAGGCTAAAGAGAATCCCAAATAGTTTTTTCAATATGTTGCAAGTAAAAGAAAAAATGTATATGGCAGAATGATTTTAAAGAATGCCAATGGTAGGGAGGTAACCGAATCAGTTGATATAGTTGAATTACTGAGTGAGCACTTTGCAAGAATATATCTTCCAGGTGGTGACATTGCAGAAATGAATGAACCATTAGATTATACGGAAATTGTGGTGAATGAAGTGGAGGTGAGTAGTCTATTGCAAAACTTCAATATCAATACATCTGTGGGATTGAATGGTATACCAGCTTGTGTCATATGTGAAGCGGCTAAAGAATTGTCAGTACCCATGACCATTTTGTTTAATTTCAGTCTCGGGTCTGGGTTAGTCCCGAGGGGGTGGAAAGAGGGGAAAATAATTCCCTGCATAAAGGAGGTTCCAAGACTGCTGTTGTAAATTACTGACCGATTAGCATATCAGGAATCGTTCTCAAGGACTTGGAGAAATTAGTCAAGAGAAGAATACAGGATTGGATACATGAAAATGGTTTACCGTACGGGGGGGGACAACATGGTTTTGTGAAGGATAGGTCATGCCTCAGTAACTTGCTCCCGTATTATAACACGGTGATGACGGATGAACTGGATAACGGTAATGGGTTTACAGTGATTCTACTGGACGTTGCTAACGACTCTGACATTTTGGATACCACATGGAATTCTAATCAGTAAATTGCAGCATATGGGGATGGATAATGGGTTGGTGAGATGGACAGGAGGGTGGTTGATGGAGAGATACCAGAGAGTGGTTTATTCAGGAGTCGAGTCCAAAAGACTGCTTGTGACTAGTGGTGTGCCACAGGGTTCTGTTCTTGGACCATTTCTATTTAATTTGTTCATTGACGATATAGGAAAGGATCTGAGAGAAAGTGTTCACTTGTTTGGTGATGATGCAAAGTTGGGTAGAGCAATTGTGAGTGCACAGGATGTCAAAATTTTGCAGGACGATTTGGATAGTTTGGAGGACTGGGCTAGGGAAAATGGATGTCAATTTAATGTGGCAAAATGTAAGGTTATGCATTTTGGAGTGAAAAAATTAGCAGCAGTATATCACATTGGTGGAAATGTACTCTAGGAGATTGATGAGGCCAGGGATTTCAGAGTGTTGGTGGACAGGGAGTTGAAGTTTAGGGGGCACATTGCAAAGTGGCTAAATCAGCTCAACAAATCACTTTGTTGCTGAAAAATACTTTACAAGCAGAGACAAACAAGTTATTGTTCCTCTATTGAGCCTAGATAAGACCCCATCTAGACTATTGTGCTCAGATTTGGTTACCTAGGTTTCTTCTTGATGGGGAGGAGGTGGAGAGGATCCAGAGGCGAGTGACCAAGATGATAGCAGGTCTGTGGAATGAACCGTATGAGAACAGGTTGAAAATTTGTGGGTTGCAAAAATTGGTTGATAGGCAGAAAAGGGGTGATATGATTGAGACATTCAAATTACTGAAGGGTTTCTATAAGATTAATCCAGAAGATATTTTTGAGAATAGGACTGGTGGTGGGAGGACTACGGGCCATACATGGAAGCTGGGCAAGAATGTGGTTAGCAAGGGTGTTAGAGCTAGGTTTTTTTACTTGGAGAGTGGTGAATGAGTGGAATAAGCTGCCAGAGTCTGTTGTGGGTGCTATGACCGTGAATGAGTTCAAGGTGAGGTATGATAGATACTGTGTGAATGTCGAATAGTTGTTCTTGACATGACGTGCTTTATTAAATGCATATAATTAGGGGCTCCCTCGATGAGTCGATCGACTCCTTGGAGTTGCCCGAAATAATAATAATAATAATGCAAAATTATTTATATGCTTTATAAATCTGGAAAAGCATTTCACCGAATATTAACTCAGGATGTAATAGATATATTGTAGAGAAGAAAAGTATCAGAAAACCTAACACAAATAATTAAGGAAATATATGATATCAATTGCTGCATAATAAAAACACAAGGAAAAATAAGTAAAGAAATACAAATTAATAACATTAGACAGGGAGACTCCTTAAATCAAACATTATTCAATATAATAATGGGTGGAATAACACAAAATGTTAATAAAATACAAAAAACGGGAGTGGAAATAAAAATAGAATAATAAGTACTATATGTTATGCAGACGATGTAATAGTAATTGCAAAAAAGGAAACCTATTACAAATATTACTACTTGCATGTAATAATGTAGCAAAATTATATAATATAAAATTTGATATCAAAAACCAAAACAAAATGTTTTGGTTTTTGATATCAAAACATGACAATATTACAAGAACCACAAAGATGTAAATTAAAATTGGAAGGTATTATTATAGAACAAATAAAACATGACAAGTATTTAGGTATACAACTTAACTAGGAAGGAAGGCCACATCCAGAAGTCAGAGAACAAGATGAAAAAGCTCCAAGGATATCATGATGCTTGAAAAAGTGAATTTATAAAGCAGTAATCAGGCCTATTATGACATATAATGCAGAAACAAGACCAGACACTACGAAAACAAGACAATGTTAAACACTGGTGAAATGAATATATTAAGAAAAATAGTAAACACAAGTAGACTAGATAAAATAAAAAAATTCAGATAAAAAAAAAAAGTGAAATACAAGCAGTAAACAATTGGCTTTCAACCCGAAGAATAAAATGGATTGAACATGTACATAGATGAAGTGAAGAAAGAATAATAAAGCAAGTCTATTGGCAACCAAAGAAAAACAGGAAGTCCTAGAAAAAGTTACCATTAAAGAAGATGAAATCTTGGTCGCAACAGATATTATACCTAATGCGTTGAAGAAGAAAACGACGTAATGAACGAACCTAAGTCACTCACGATCCTTTGCGATGCGAGTGTGTTATTCATAGTTTTCTCCAATTACACCTGATTTTTTTATTTTGTTCTATTTTTAAATATAACAATTTCATTCTTCCAACAATGTCAAAAAGAAGCAACAGTGCAAAACCAGAAAATGGCCAAAAAGACAAAGAAAAGCAGATTAGAGAAAAAATGCAAAATTATCACCAATCATCAAGCGGATAGCACTGTTAAAGCTCTTTCTGGGAAATTTCTCTGCCGTTTCTACAGTTTGCATTTTAAATGATAAAGCAAACTATTTGAAAGAGTAAAAAATGCGAAATCTATGACGATTACACGGTTGCATTATAAAGAAAAAGGTAGTATAATCCCTCATAAGGAAAAACTGTTAACTCATTGAATCGGCCCTCGAGTGGATAAAACTCTGGCAGAACTATGAGTCACCTAGTCCTTCAATGAATCTTCTAAGGCTCTTCCATTTCATCCACTCTTACAAGTAAGGTCACACCCAGTTGCTAACGGAGACGAGTTACCCGCTCACGCAGTCATGCGTCCGCTGCGAACTCCAGTGTTACCGAAATGACTGTTCGGAAGAAAAGAGTCCGATTTTAGAAATGCAATCATTCAAAATGTGCTGATGAGTGTCCTAATTTTCTTTGGTAGCCTGTCATAACTAAAAGTTAAAAAAGTGTATGATATACAAATCTTGAAATTTAATACGATTCCGTAGACTCACTGGTGTCAGAGCTGAGTGCCACATTTGCTTGCTACCGCTATTCAGTAGTGGAATGCATACAGCTCTGAACAAAGGATTTTACCCTTGTGAGCTTAGTTGCTCTCTAAATTTTCATGTAATACATTGACAAGTCAGCTTTCTGTCTTCTGATAATTTTTGTACTCACTTGCACTCAGTTTTGTGCTGTAAAAATGATAGATTTTGATACAATTAGAGTTTACTCACCTTGTAAAGTCTTGTTTTCGCATAGTTTGCAGCGTATCGCATTTTCCTAAGATTAGCACACGCAATGTACATAGCTACGAAGGTTACGTCATAACTCCGCTTTGTAGACTTTTTTCATTGACTGCTTGGATACTATAAAGCGCACACATGACACACTAAAAATTTACTCTTCCTAATTCGCAATTAAGTAAGTTAAGAATAACTAAATTAGGAGATTACTTACTAATACTTCGTAACATCCCTTTTAGATTGAGAACTTCGCTAAACTACTCCAAAATCATACCGACTTGCTTATTCCACTGCTATGCGCGACACCTATCGCAGTTAAATTCAATCGAATTGAAGATCTCTATTATAATATAAATTATATATTTTATGCATAGTCGTGAAGCGATTAATTCCGCGGTCTTGGAAGTGTCGATATTTGTAATGGAAGGTCTTAAACACACAGGTAATGAAAATATTTACACTTCTATTTTTACTGTCTTCGGGATAGTCTGGAACTCTATCATTTGCCAGTGCATGTCCAGTAGGTAAGAAGTAGAACAAAAAATCATTTCATACATTACTGGAACCGTTGCGAAACGAACGATCAAAATCAGTGAAAATTCAGGAAAATAAGAGCACACAATTGTAAGTTGTTTATGCAAATTCTTTACATATATGATCCTGACATAATTTGCAATTACAGTATATTCTTCGAAATGGGATAATATTCGCTACAACTTACAAGCAAGAAATCACATCCACTTGTTTATTACATTTTTATGCACAACATCTATATGGCATAGATGTTCTGCAAAAATTGGTGCATAGATTCTATGCAATGGACCACAACCCAAAGAAATGCAATTTTATTGAGGATCTCAAAAATTCTTCCAGAAATATATTTCATAAACACAACACAAAAAAATCCAAACATAAAAAACATCAAAGGCCTGTGTAGCTCAGAGGAAGTAGCGCTTGCGTCCTCCGCGCTTGCCGCTTGAAGTTAGACCTAGGTTCTAGTCCTGTCGCCGACTGGAGGAACTTTTCCTAAGCCTATATTCGACCGGTTCCCGAGTTAGTCGATCTCTGGCACAGGCTAGAGGGTTTTTCCGCCCGAAAACTCGGGTTTTTCGTCCCGTAAACACGCACATTATTTCAGACAGTGACATATCTTGTTAGGGTTAGGTACCAAGAGATGGCAGCACTTGTTTGCCAGCCTTTTCATCGGTGGCTGCTATAATTAATGATAGACATGGGCCAGCTATCTCTGATTGGCTACATATGGAGATTGAACTGTCCCCTCAGTCTCCAAAAGCTAGATAGGGTATAAAGGCCTCGCCTACTCCCTATTAGGGAAGAAAAGGCGTTAGCTGAAGTTTTTTTTATTGAAAAAGCATCAAAAATTCAAGCAAATAAACCAACACTAATTCTTACAAAAAAAAAAATCTTCCACATTATCTTCACCAAATATTGATGGCCTAAAAAGCAGCATAAACGATGTATATTGCTACATGTTGTCATGGAAATCAGAATAACTCTTCCTACGAGAACCCCATAGACAAATTACTCATTGCATTAGTTTTTTGTCCCAAGATCAGCATTTTGCATTTACAGAACCAACATACCATGCCAGACTATAAATCCGTGAATATCAACTTACTGAACTTGACTGGCTCAAAATTTCTCTTCCAAATCAACCTTTCCCTTTCATATGCTATCTGATTGCTCTCCAAATTCCATCAAACATTCTAACCTCTGCAGCTATCTCTGTCTAAAACTGAACTTTCTGCAGTCGAAATACTGCAATAATAAGGTCGACCTTCTTCTGGACTTCAAGGTCAAAAATTTATATTGGTTCTGCTTCTCCAGTTTCATCGATCAATCAGGAACGGATGTGGAGCTGTTTGTCATCAGCAATGACCTATCTCAGATCGTCAATCTTCCTACTAGAACACCGAACCTCCGTTGCACTATGCAAGCACCCTTGACCTCTTAATAACAACCTACCCATTTAGGTATATACCGTGGTTATCAGTTCTCTTATTAGTAACTAAGTAATACAAGAGTGCTATTTAAGAGGATCTCAGTGAATTATATTCCTCCACCCGATTGTCCGTCTATTGCTTCAGTTATTCTCATCCAAACCACTGCCTCGACTGAATAAGTGAAATCATCTTAACAGGAATGAAGGCTTTCATCTCTTATTCTACTCGAAATTCTCAGTCACCATTGAAGCCATAGTTCACAAAAAAGTGCATCAATGCTGTAATAGAACAATACCTTTGCAAATTAGAGATGGGTGAAGGCAAAATCTTCTTTTGCCCACACCGCCTGTTCCAAATCTCGCAACGGTCATAAAAGATTCATCACCGGTCACGAACTCTGCCCTTTCAAATTCTGAAAGGGCAGAGTTCTGTTAACTCGCCTCACGCCCAAAGGGCAGTTGGTCCTTCTTATTCATTGCCAAGGCCATTGGCAGCAACATCTTCCACCTAGATTATTATCACTCTCCTATCCTGATGGTACAGAAGGTATATCACATAAAGACTAATGCAACTTACTATAATCAGCCTTGTCTTCTAATTCTTGCATTAATGATCAGAAGAAAGGTCCCTTAATTTCAACGATATAGGCGCTCTTCATAACTTCAAGAGTCTTCTGACAAAAAGAAATCCGAAGAATCCTTATTAACCTGAACAAAAACAAAGCATCTGGTCTTGATAGATGGCCTAGGATAGATTCAAGTGGCAAGACAGGATAGGTGTTAGTTCTGAGGCATAATATTTAGAACAATAGGTAGGATAGTTCTAAAAATTATGGCTCAGAACTAACACCTCTCCAGTGTTGCCACTTGAATCTATCCTATTCAGCTCTCATCTACCTTGCAATACAGAAACAGGTTCACATCCAGCCCATCCCAAAGAAAAATTAATAAAGCGAACCAACGATATGCAGTCAAATTAGTCTCACTTCTATTGTCTCTGAATAAAATAAAGTTTATCAACAAACAATGTTTGGACCATCCAGAGACATATCGACTTATCCTGGCCAGTAGAATGAATTCCTCTGTTCTCCATCTACAGCTGAACTTCTTGCGTTCACCGATCACCTCGGGAGTCAGACCAGAGATAAATTTGCAGAAATTGACATGGTTTCTCTCGATATTTAAAAGGCATTTGATCGGGTTTGGCAAAGGAGGCTACATAACAAACATCCATTTTATGGATGTTTGTTATCTACCTTACTCACTCTGCAACTGGATCACTAACTTTCCCTCTGGTTGCTCACTACATATCATAGCAGATGGCTTATGCTCATCAGAGTTACCAAACAATGTAGGATTACCCCAAGGTTCTGTTCTTTCACCTTT
Source organism: Typopeltis vanoorti (assembly GCF_054136105.1). Classification (NCBI taxonomy): domain Eukaryota; kingdom Metazoa; phylum Arthropoda; class Arachnida; order Uropygi; family Thelyphonidae; genus Typopeltis; species Typopeltis vanoorti. Next base: position 82,946,039 of record NC_143572.1, read on the forward strand.
CTCTTCTTCATTGTATAAAAATGATCTGGTCTTTTCCAATGCCATCCATAGCTCTTCAGCTGACAGTACACTCCATTCCACCTTTTCAATCGAGAATCCTTCTAGTACTAAAGTATTTGAATCCTCAATGTCAAGACCAGTGACCTGAACTGGGTTCTTATAGTTTTTCCAGTGGGGAAAGGACAACATTGTAAGTGTCAATGTCACTAAAACTCAGATCTGTATGATCTAGTGCATGAAACAGCTCGCATTCCTTTCCTCTTGCCTTCAGTAATATTGAGATATCCAAACATGATCAGATTTCTCTTCTTGCAATGATCTGTACGTTCTTTCTTGGCACAACAAAATTTCAACTATAGTTTCTGCATCCTCCAAAGTACTTGTATTTTTTCGCAAAAGACATGATTTCAGACCTCCACAGATCCTCACAATATACAAATCCAAAATTCAGTCAGCCACAGAATACTGCTTCAATATTTGGTGTGGTAAACCAAGCTCCTCTCTAAGATAGCCCGATTCTATCCAGGAAGGGCAATCTAACTAATCAGTGATTATTTCTTAAATACCCACTTCAAACTCTCTCAAAGATGATAGTTTCTGTCTTGTGCCTCTTCTACAAATACTTTCATGCACAGTGTAATGCTGAATTGACAGTAATATTTAGCCTACTTCAAAATCATTAGAATAACGAAAATTTTTAACACATATTAAAGACTTTCTTGGCACTCACCGAACCAACTTCACTTCCTCCTCTTTTGTTCCATCTTTTCTGTCCTTTGGAACAATTTCGATCACTATTTCGTTAAAGAATAAACTCTTCTTTGACATTAAAAGACTACTGAAGAAGACTTCTTTTGACATTAGAAGAAGTTCACATGTTGCTTGCATAACCTCAGTTGTGCAAGCAACATGTGAACAGATTCCTCCTTTTTTCTATTCCTCTTGCCCACACACGCTAATTTGCTGTACATCTCGTAGCCATTCGTTTCTGGAGCAGACGTAAAAAATTCTATCGGATTTAAATTTAACTAGCGGTTCTCATTGACAACCACTTCACGCATCCGATTCCACTCATTCGCCATTCTCGCATCAAACAATCTGAACCTTACATCTCTATTGACTACACTGTTACTGAATTGCCAACCGCGATCTCTTGCTCCTCGCTTAGGAAATTCTTCCAAAAATCTGAAAGCACCTTGAGAGGAACTACGATTGAATGCTCTCAACCACTTCTACATCCTGAAAAACCCACTGACAAAATCTGAGCAAAAAATTCTAGATTTGGATGCAACAAAGCTTTATAAAGGGGAACTACTTTGCTAAGAGGTGGCATGCTGTGAAGTATCCAATTGATCTGATGAGCGGTTTTGCCAACTTTGTAAGAAGATCTGTGAAATACGCAGCCATGTCAACCATGATCTCCATGTCTTCATCCAATGGATGAGGATATGGAGATCGTAAGTGCTTCTGATTTACGTTTAACCAACAAACCTCTTTCCCTCTTCGCTCGTTTCTCCAGATGTATGAAAAAAAAAAGTTTATTTTTGTTATTAGCAGTAGTAGACTTCTAATGTGAAAGAAGGTTTTCTCTTATAATTTTATTGCTATACACTGTTAGTTATTCAAGATTAATGAGATATCTTTAGTTTTTCAGAGCAATCGAATTCACATCACCATCGCAAGAGTAATTTTGGGAATGCAATGAAATGTCAACTTCTATGCAATTTCTTTTTTTTTTTTTTTTCTTTTTGAAGACAAAGGGAATATTCTCACATTTCAACTACCTGAATCAAGTTTGTTCTTTTACTGACTGAAGCACAACACAGGAAATGAGCTCTAATTCTTTCACGTAGGAAAGCGCATATTTGAATTACTAATACTCGTTTTTTCCAGAGGAAAAGAATATTATCAACGAAGAGAATCATCTTTTCGAACAGTATGCTTTCAAATTTTATTGTCTTACTGAATTCGATTATTTAGGGAGTTGAACAAACGGGAGGAACAACGTATGTTCCTTTTATTGAACATGTCTAACAAGTTCTTGGATTCGAAAGGCACCGATTGGGAACTCGATATTTCTATCTTTAGCGTGACATTTAGTAAATGGAAATAATGGAAATGGGATCTAAATTTCACTTTCTAACATATATTCACACTTCGGTTCATTGATAAATGTTATCGCACTTTTTTGCCGAAATTCTTATATTCCTTGTCGTATTGAAGAAAAGGCAGTGTATATAAACAAGCCAGTTGATCCTTCTTTATAAATAAAGTGTCATCTAAAATCATCCAGATGAGTTATTTTCTGTTTTAAACCAAAATTACGCACCTATATTTTGAAGATTATTATTATTATTATTATTATTATTATTATTATTATTATTATTATTATTATTATTATTATTAATAGCAATACGCAAGACAATACGCCAATCTTTCTATCTGAGTATTTAACACCTTTCAATCAGAATCTTTGTACAAAGCAAAAAAAAGAAAAAACAGAAAAAAGTATCAATTTTTTTGGATCAAAGATGGCAAAATATTCTTGAGAAAGTCTCAGACTTCAAAGTCTATACAAATAAAAACCTCGGAAGATATAGACAGATTGCCAGAGTGAAACAAAAGACTCCAACTTGGTTCAATAAGAAGATCTCAACACAAAAAAAATTAATGTGAACCATCAGATAGATGTAATCACACCAGAATACATCAGTAATTGTACTTTCGAATCGCTTGATGCATGGAAACAAAACACAGTACAAGCGAGAGGTCTCTCAATCTGTTCATCTTAACATCAGATGCATCCGAAAACATTGGTTATTATTACAGGCTTATCTGAGGAATTACCCTGATATTATTGATATACCGATTCTTACAGAAGTATGCATAACAAATGACGAAGCGACTGCTTTCCAAATTCCAGGCTTCCAACAACATAGATCATGCCGCCAAACAAAAAGAGGAGGTGGAATATTAATATTTATCAAACAAAAATTAATAGCAAAAGAAACGGCCTATCAGTTTGAACATGCAAAAACCCTCTACCTCGAAATCATTAATACCACGAATACACAGCATCCTATAATACTAAATGCTATTTACAGGCCACCAAACCTAAACATGATAAAAATTCTTGCACCAACTCAATTGCTGGCTTTCAAGCCAAGAAATATGCTCAACCGAACAACTAACGATAATTGGCGACATAAATATTGAAATGAAAACCAGAACAACACTGTACAATACCTAGACATACTATCCATGTATAATCTAATACCAACAATAACATCATATACTAGAGAAGAAATATTCGGAAATACTATCACTGCCTCCTGTCTAGTTCATATAAACGTCCGAGCACCACCAAATAGTTACACTGCATCAGTCATAAAGTGCAAAGTAGCAGACCGTTACTTCACCGCTCTAAACCTGAACACCAAGACAATACCCATGCAACGTCCCACAGAAGAAAATCGACAGAAAACAATAATAGACGAAGAAATAGTCAACCACGAAATAAGAAAAACAGACTGGGAACACCTGGCATCAGATTCAGCAGATATCTTATACAACAACATTAAACTCACGCTGGAGGAAATATATAAGAAATCTACAAAGAAAGTCCGAATTCGCTTAAAAACAACACAAAATCCTTGGATAACACAAAACTTAATTCTAGAAATACACAGAAAGGACATTTTATGGAAAGAATTAAAGCGATATCCAAATAACACCGCTGTAAAAACTGAATATAGGATAACAAGGAATCGCCTTACAACGCAAATCAGAAATACAAAAAGAAGCTACTACAGAGACAAACTAACCTCAGCCCAAAACAACATGAAACAAACCTGGCATCTGATCAATGAGATGCTAGATTTTATCCCCAACACCACCGCCTCCGAAATCATAAAACACAGCTTCAGGAAAGACGCAAAACCTCTCCAACAACAAGCAAATGACTTTAACCAACACTTTGCAGACTCCATCCAAGAACTGCACAGAAATATTCCTCCAATCACAAAACGTGACCTTCCACTTGGACCACAATCAAAACAGACGTTACGGTTCCCAACCATAAAAGAAGCAGAACGTCTCTCTGCAATATATCAAATCAAACCAAACAAAGTCGCAGGGATTGATGGAATAAGACCTAAAGATATAAAGCAACATGCAACTAGTTTAAGTCCTACTAAAATTAATAAATAAAATATTTAAAACAGGAGAGATACCAAGTATGCTGAAGAACACCATAATCACACCCATATGCAAACACGGAAAAAAGAAATTTAATCAGTAATTACAGACCCATAGCAACATTACCAATTATCAATCATTATTTAGAGCGGATCATACTGAAGAAACTGATAGCATACACAGAGACATTTCATATTATCCCAAAACACAATATGGTTTTCAGAAAAATAAGGGAACAACATCTCTCTTGGAAGACTTTAAAGACCTAATTAATAACGCCTTAGACAAAAACAAAATTGCCATGCTAGTCTTTATTGATCTAACTAAAGCATTCGATACACTTACACATCAAACCTTGTTAGAAAAGCTGAGCAATGTTGGAATAGACAGGTCACTTCACAGGTGGTTTACAAAATACCTTCAAAATAGAAAGCATATCACACATATTGGGTCAAACCGAAGCAGAGAGCTACCAGGAACCTGTGGAGTACCACAGGGAACTGTACTCTCCACAACCGTATTCAACATTTACACGCACGATATTAATCAGCTACGACTCAGAGGTAAGATATTCCAATACGTAGACGATACAGCAATAATATCCATTCACAATAACGCAAGCATAGCCCAAACAAATATGCAACATGACATAAATCTGATCATAGACTGGCTCAGGAAAAATTCCATACACCTAAACTCAGAAAAGACAAAATTAATGATATTCAGAAATCCACTGACTCGACCAGTTGATAACAAATATATAACCATCCCACATCTACTTTTCAACAAAAAAAAAAAAAACACACACACACACAACAGCAAAATCACTACAATCACTCAGGTTGAAACAATACAATACCTTGGAATTTACTTCGATGCAGATATGAACTGGAATAGCCATATAAACCATTTAAACAACAAACTCCGAACAATAAGTTGCAAACTCTACATGTTAAAAGATGTAGTTCTCATACGCCTAAAAACACCAATATACAAAGCACTGTGCCAAAATATGCTAAGATACGCTCTAATAACGTATGGTTTCTGTCCACCCTACAAAGTAAATAGATTAATGTCGCTACAGTACAAAATGATAAAAGTGATCTTTTTGGAACAAAGAGAAAATAACGACCTTATAAACATTGCAATGTCGGAACACAAAATACTGAGAGCAAAATATTCATGTCACTATGCAGTTTTGCTAAAACATTATTTCGATGCCAACTACAGGTCAGTCAGAAATACATACCGTATAACAAAACCTCAGACAACTAATTATATCACATAAAAATACAATAATCACTACGGAAAGGCCACGCAAAACTTCTACATCCCAGACATGATAAACAAATTACCTTTTGAATACAGAAACTTTACAAACTACAATAGCCTGAAAAGAGCTCTAAGGACATACTATGAACAAGAAACAGGCACCCAAAATACCATACAAACTTAATGAAACAATATATTCGTTTAGGCTTCCAGTTAGTGATGCATCAACACTTTCCAAGTTATTGTGTGTGTGTGTGTGTGTGTGTGTGTGTGTGTGTGTGTGTGTGTGTGTGTGTGTGTGTGTGTGTGTGTGTGTGTGTGTGTGTGTGTGTGTGTGTGTGTGTGTGTGTGTGTGTGCGTGCGTGCGTGCGTGCGTGCGTGCGTGCGTGCGTGCGTGCGCGTGCGTGCATGCGTGCGTGCGTTTCTCAATCATTTCTCAATCATAGATTTCGTAGCTTCCCAACACACCAAAAAAAAAAAAAACAATAAATAATAACCAACTGGTATCATCCTCAGATAAGCTTACATATAAGCTTCGTGGATGAAAGCAGAGAAATTACTTCTCATCCAAGATGTATCATACGTAACCAAATGTATGTAATGTACGTATCACATGTAAACCAATGTATGTAATGTATGTATTATACGTAAACAAATGTATGTAATGTAAGTACCATATGTAAACAAATGTAAGTAATGTATCATATGTAGTGAAATGTATGTAATATATGTAATAACTGTAACAAAATTATGCAATATCGGGTGAATATATCCATTAATATTGTGTATCCATTAATATTGTATATATATATATATATATATATATATAGAGAGAGAGAGAGAGAGAGAGAGAGAGAGAGAAACATCTGTAATAATCATCATTATGAATATTATAATTATATACCGGGGAGCTTAAGGGTCAAAGCTGTATAACTGAGAGGAGACCTCCACATAGCCTTTAAAGGAATGCGGAAAATCAACCAGGGCTTCTGACCTAATGTTCAATCCTCATCTTCTCATGATGCACCCTGATGGGTATCTACTTGGATACTGAACGAACGAGAATGGGCTGGCAATTTGGGATTTATCCGACCAAATTGTATTCGTATTGTTTAAACCAAAATACAAAAAGATGGTACAACGTGACAAAATTTCATGTCGTCTGGGGCGTTGCCCGGTTAAACAAGGCCCCCGTTGTTTTCGCCAGGGAACCAGGGCGAACAGCAAAAAGTCAGCTACTGGAACAAACAAATCTGAAAACACACCCCAACTCAACGTCACCAGAGTTAAAGATCAGTATTATCAACATAAGAAGGCTGAATGGCAAAGAAATGGAACTAGCGGAGGAATTAGATAAGTACCAGATCGACATAATAGGGGTGACTGAAACAGAAAAGAAAAAACTGGTGAGAACTTTTTGAGCAATAAATTCAATATATTATATTCAGGCAATGACAATCAAGCAACAGAAGGAGAAGCCATAGTATTCACCACAAAATACGAGGCTCATCTTCTTGAATGGCAGGCAGTCTCAAGTAGAGTAATGTGGGCAAATATGAGAATGGGGAACTGGACAATGAGACGTATTTGTGCCTATGGTCACACAGAAGGTTCTACTAAGGTAGAAGTGGAGGAATTTTTTGATGCTTTAGAAAAAGCAACTGACACAGTGAAAAAGGAAAAGTTGGTCCTTGTTGGGGATCTAAATAGCAGAGTAGGAAATGATTGTGAGTCATACAAAACTATTTTGGGAAATTTTGGGGAAAAGAGCAAAGCTAATAATAATGGCAAACACCTGTTGGATTTCTGCTCAGGACATGAACTGGTTATTACTAACACCATGTTCCAACATAAAAATATGCACAAATTCACATGGAGAGGAGATGGGAGAATAAGAAAAGTCTCATTGACAATGTTATTGTTGATAGTGATGTTTTCCGCCTGGTGCGGGACAGCAGAGTGTACAAAGGATTTGAAATTGGAAGCGATCACTATTTAGTCTTCAGCAGGATAAAATTGAATTTCATATTGAAAAGAGTGACATGTAAGAAAGTTTTAAAAAGAATAAAAGTTGAGCAGCTCTCAGATGTGAACTGTTGACTAAAATACATAAAGATTATTGGGAAAAAAATAAAAGAGCTTGAGAAGAGTAACCAAACCCTGAAGGTTCAGTGGCAAGCCTTGAAGAAAACCCTGATTGATTCAGCTAGAGAGGCACATGCTGAAGTTGTCTGCAAGGATAGAAAAATTAGAACTCCAGTGGTGGACACAGGTATTTTAAGAGGCAGTGAAGGAAAAGAAGAAAACATATCAAAATTTCCTGGCAAATAAGTCAGCTTGTTCTCTTAGAGAATACAGCGACAAAGTTAAACAGTGTGTAAAACTAGCTGAATAAAAGTCATAGGAGGACTTTGGCAAGAACATAGAAAATAAATATCAAGAAGGTGGCAAAATATTCCGGGGTTGTTGAAGAAGCAAAGGAATGGAGGAAAAAGTGCTGTAAAAGGAGTTGGAGATAATAAAGTTGAAACGAAAACTGGAGAAAAAGATATCCTTAAAGTATGGAGTAATTACTTTGAAAATTTGCTAAATGAAACAAGCAATGATGAAGCACAGTGATAAAAAAACACTAAACAGGCATGCAGTTAAGAATACATATCCATACTTGAAGTAGAAAAAGCCATCAAAGGCTTGAAATGTGAAAAGGCAGCAGGAGGATGATATTCGACCAGAAATGCTGAAGTATGGTGGTATAAACGTCTAACAGTGGCTGCACTGCATAGTTCAGAATGCCTGGACAGAGGGATTAATTTCCCGATCACTGGAGTAGAGCACTGATAATACCTATATATAAAAAAAGGAAAATAAAACTGAATGTGAGAATTACATCCCTATTGTATGTCCCTATTGAGTGTTCCTAAGATATATGCAACTATACTTGAGAAACGGTTGAGAAGAATTGTGGAAAAAACGCTTGGTGAAGAACAAGCTGAATTCAGGCCAAATAGAGGCTGTCAGGATCAGATGTTCACTTTACGACAAATAGTCGAGAAAGCATGGGAATGTAACAAAGATCTGTATTTAAGTTTTGTCGATTTGGAAAAGGAATATGACAAGGTGCCAAGAGAGAAGCTATTCAATACGCTACAGTTATATGGTATTCACGGGGCATTATATCAAGCAATACTTAATCTTTATTTGAGTTATAAGTCAGCAGTTAGAATTGAAGGAAGTACAGGAAGATGGTTTAATGTTAAATCTGGTGTGAGACAAGGATGTACATTATCCCCTCTGTTATTCATTATCTATATGGATCATATTATGAAAGAAAGTGGTATTAAACATGATATCAAAATTGGAGATGTTAATGTCAGCTCTTTGCTTTAATGCGGATGATGTTATACTTCTAAATAAATCCGCTACAAGTCTGCAAGATTCTCTGACTAAATTGAATAACTGTTGTAATAGATATGGTATGAAGGTCAGCAATAAAAAGACAAAGACAATGAAAATAGGCAGAATCATTGAAAATGTCAACTGTGTTGTGAATGGAGAACCTGTGGAACAAGTAAAACATTTCAGCTACTTAGGAAGGATTTTTAGTGAAGATGGTAAATTAAATATGGAAATAGAAAACAGAATCAAAAAAGCTGGTATGTTAGGAAGACAATTGAATTAATTCATATGGAATAAGAGAGAAATTAGTCCGAACACTAAATTAGCTGTGTACGAGACAGTGTTCAAACCAGTTTTAACTTATGGATCTGAGAGCTGCGTCAGAAGCAAAACACTTGACCAAAGACTAGAGGACCGCAGATATGAGAGTCATATCTGCGAGAAAGATTAGAGGCGTGAACAGATGGCATCAATGGCAATATCATATTAAAAACGAGGATATTAGGAAAGAACTTGACATTGTCAGCATCCAGGAATGCGTTAGCAGAGCTAATCACAGGTGGTATGGTCACTTAAATAGAATGGGAGAGGAAAGATTAGTAAAACAAGTGTTCTCTGCCAAGTTGCAGGAAAAGGACCCATAGGAAGACTAAGATATAGTTGGATTGATACGGTACAAAGTGCCTTAGACGATAGAAATATAAGATCTGTTAATGTTGGAGTCTTGACAAGTAGCAGACTGATTTGTATTTGGAGGAAAATTTTAGATAGGAAGTTTGTAATGATGTAATTTTTTTCATGTAGTACTATCATATCCTGTACACCCCTTGAGGGTACATGACAGGAATTTGATGATGATGATGATGATATAAACAGTTATTATTATTATTATTATTATTATTATTATTATTAGTAGTAGTAGTAGTAGTAGTAGTAGTAGTATTAGTATTAGTATTTAAAAAACGTTTATGTACGAGAAAGTATTTGTTATGCATAACTGTGTTCATATAATGTGTGTAATTTATCTGAAAAATAATAAAATGTTAAAAAAATTATAAAAATAAATATCAATCAGAGAGGGCGCTGTTTAGGTATATAATTTAGGTATGATTGCATACATTAGAGGAGTATTAGTGTTTATAAGTGTAAAATCCAGCGCAAAAAAAAAAATATCGTATGTCATTCATGTCACACCATACAGGATATTCTCGAGGAAAAAGTCCCAATTAAGTCATTTTACTGAATAAATAAAATAAATAAAATTTTGAAACCTTTATATTTCCAATTATAACATTTTAATTTAGATACAATATTCTAATATTATACAATATAGTCTTCCGTTACCTGTAAACATCAGATTAGTATTAGTTTTGGTGTCTTTGCTACAATACATTCTGGAAACTAAAATAATTTTTCAGTGAAATTGCAACTTAGTGAAACACTTTATTACTTCATGCTGTTTGTTTCTTTAAGAGCCTTGTACTGCAAATGAGAGGTGAATTAGTTGAAGTCTATCTGCTTCATTCAAATCTACTCTTATTTAACTTGTTTTAAGTTCGCTACTTACAAAATCGAAGTGTTTTCTTCGTAAGATTAACCATTCATTTCACATGTCAATCTGGTCGCTCCGCCGTCTCCGATGAGGAATTGAACGTAAACCTAAGAGTAGGCTGAATGTATTTCCTTTAGACAGAAACGGGACATTGGGATGGTAAAAACGGGATGCAGGGTTAAGTAGTATTTTGTATTCATGAAAAGTAAGACGATAAAAAAAAATTACATAAACATATTGGGCTTACCATTATTCTTCAATGACAGAACCCATACAAAAATTTAGGTAGACGTAAAGGGGGGGGGGGGGACGGTGTTTCAGGTAGGAAATAAAATCCATAATTTTGTCTTGAACAACACGATTTGGCAAAAAGTACCGCACAACGATTGGAAAAAGTTTCATATATTTAATGCTTTTTGTTTTATTCAAATCCTCAATTACTTCGCCCAATATTTATGGTGATGAAACATTGATAATTATTGTTTCTGATTTGCTGATGAAAATTTTGGTTCATAAATTTTATATGTCACTGTCTACAAGCAGCCATTTTCGCGAAAACTTTGGCCAAGACACACAGCATGATAAGTAACATGAGCTTCATTTGCTGCAATTTTATCATTTTCACTATCACCATCACGTCTCACCATAAACGAGCTGATGGTTTTAACTGAATTCGGAGTCTTTTCAGCATCGGTCGCTTCTGCCTCCATGGGCAACGCAAAAATTAACAGTACAATGTTGGCATACCACTTCGGTTCCATTGCTACACAGCATGTCCAGTTTGATAATTTTGAATGCTTTCTGGAGATTGTCATTAACACTGCAGTTTCGCCTCTCTGATATTCCAAGGATAGACTTAAAACTTTAAAAAGTTATGAAATTTAAACTCCCGGCATTGAATAACAAAGGCAACGGTTAGCATTCTGCAGCAAAACAGACGCAGCGTCTGAGATGTGCAAATGTTGCCAACGTACATTTTTTTATTTACTCTGAATAAATCACTGCAGATATCGATATTTGGTATCGAACAATGCGACTCCCTGGTTATACAAATTACTGGTACATATTGATGTACGTTTATAGGTTATGAATAATGAGTTATGATTGACCAATATTAAAGTATATTTATAGTTTTTATTAAAAACGGAACAAAATTCACATTTTTATCAAAACAACTGGAGACGACCGGTAAATACGAAAAACACGGTACTCTCCCGTTCAAAACGGTACGTATGGTCAGCCTACCTAAGAGACACGACTGATAAAAGGCCAATGAGGTTTATAAATGGAAATACCACTTCATACGAGTATTTAAGTCAACTTATAAACCTTGTGCAATTTAAGTGAAGAATCTGATTTTCATGATAGAGAATTCATTTGGGGCAAACTTGATCAGCTCAATATTGTAAAACAACAAACTACAAACACAAGTTCAATAGAAAAACAAACGTTTTCCGTCGCAAAAAGAGAAATTTCTCTACAATTGAATGCTTTTTGTGTAAACTTAAGCAGAAATGCGGTACGAAACGAACTGTCAAGCAGATAAATTTAATATTTTTTTTAAAAATTTTTCTAGTGTGGATACTGCGCAGGCATTGGGTTGCAAGCTTAGATAGCACTTTAGGGCCGCGAAGTAGGCAAAATAGTTCAGACCTTCGGACATGATGACGTCATTCTTGGAGAGTGTTTTTTTTTTGAGATTCTATCTAGAACAGTTCCTGGAATTCTTTACTATTTTTATAATCAATCTTACTAAATTAACATGAGTTAATATCACTACGTCAGCGCTGTTGCCTAGTGGTTATGCGTTTCGCAACCGTATGCCTGGGAACGGAGTGTCCTGGAATGGACTCCAGTCGCCGACGTGAGGAACTTAAGGATCTTTCTCAGTCATAGCCAAATTAGCAGGTCTTGGGGGCGAAGTTTCTCACCAGTTTATCGGGGTTTTTCATCCTACAAGCAGACAAACTGGCCCCGTGAACGTGAACGCACAAGCTACAGTCATAGGATATAGTGCGGCAAGGAAGGCAGCGAGAAACCACTTTGCTCATAGTCATTTCCCTATATGGTGGCTACATAGGTACTACTAAACAGCCAAAGATTATAATTAACAATAATATCACTACATGATGACGTGATGAGGAACATTATTTTAACAAAGGCTCATTACAATATCATCATCATCAACTTCCTGTAAATCCATTGAGGGTTTACATCATTACCAACTTCCTATCTACAATTTTCCTCCAAATCAATCTATTACCTGTCAAACCATTATCAGATGTTATATTTCTCTCTTCTAAGGCACTTTTTACCATATCAATCCATTTATATCTTGGTCTTCCTCTAGCTCCTTTTCCTGATAACTTGGCAAAGAAAACTTGTTTTGCTAATCTTTCCTCTCCCATTCTGTTTAAGCGATAAAGAGCTGACCATACCATTTGAGGTTAATAACGCATTCCTGAATGCTGACAATGTCAAGTTTTTTCCTAATATCCTAGTCTTTAATATGATACTGTATGGACGGCATCAGTTTATACCCTTAATCTTTCCCAGGACTCTCATATCTGTTGTCTCATGTATTTGGTCAAGTGTTTTACTTCTGACCCAGCTCTCAGATCAATAAGTTAAAATTGGTTTGAACACTGTCTTGTATACAGCTAATTTAGTTTTTTGACTAATTTAAGTTAAGGGATATTACATCCCATATTGTTTCATAGCCGAATATAAAACTAAAAGAGTTTCATGCCGAATATAGTAAATATACGTAGGCTCTTAAATAAGTAATAAGCCTATATTTATACAGAAAACAGATAACTTTTAATCATCATCATTTACATGGTCTTTTTCGAACTCCCGTGAGACGCGTTGCATTTGTCCCAACGTTGCGTCCACTTCTTAAACACATGTGAAAGTTCGTTTTTTTGGGAGTTCTTTCATAACCGCCTCAGCAGCTTTTACACATGCATTGTTGCTTTCTAAATGGCGGCCTCTTTGTGGTTTCTTGAGTTGAGGAAACAGCCAGAAATCGCACGGTGCGAGATCAGGACTGTATGGAGGGTGTGGTAGGATATCTGTGTTGTTCTTCTGCAAAATGTCCACTACACAACCTGCAATATGTGGCCTTGCATTATCATGGTGCAATAAGAAGCCATTCTTCGGCAATGGACTCTTCCTTTTGACGTGCTTGATGATAATCGCTGCTGTGTTTATCATTGTCTCTGTGATGGACGTTGAAGGTCCTCACGTTCAAGATCTTCCACATTTTGCCTTCCTTCCTTAAAAGTTTTATGCCAGCGAAAAACACTTGACCTCGACATTGCTTCATTGTGGAAAGCTTCGCGTATCATGTTAAACGTGTCCGATGCCGATTCATGATAAAGAGATCTGACATTGCAATGTATACAAGGTCGTTATTTTCTCCTTGTTCCCAAAAGATCACTTTTATCATTTTGTACTGTAGCGACATTAATCTAGTTAATTTGTAAGTGCACAGAAAGTATACGTGGTTTTAGCATAGTGATTACCAAAACATACTAAGGTATCTTAGTATGTTTTGGCATAGTGATTTGTATATTAGTGTTTTTAGGTCTATGAGAACTACATCTTTTAACCCGTAGAGTTTGCCACTTATTGTTTGGAGTTTGTTGTGCAGATGGTTTATGATGCAATTCCAGTTCATATCTGCATCGAAATAAATTCCAAAGTATCGTAATGTTTCAATCTGAGTGATTGTAGTGGTTTTGCTATTCTGGGTGTTTTTTATGTTTGAAAATGGATACTGGATGGTTATATATTTGTTATCAACTGGTCGGATCAGTGGATTTCAATATCATTAATTTTGTCTTTTCTGAGTTTAGGTGTATGGAGTTTTTCGTGAGACAGTCTATGATCAGATTTATGTCATGTTGCATATTTGTTTGTGCTATGCTTGCGTAATTATGGATGGATATTATCGTTGTATCGTCTGCGTATTGGAATTTCTTACCTTTGATTGGTAGCTGATTAATATCGTGCCTGTAAATGTTGAATAGCGTTGTGGAGAGTACAGCTCCCTGTGGTACTCCACAGGTTCCTGCTTTGGTTTGACACGATATGTGTGATATGCTTTATATTTTGAAGGTAGTTTGTAAACCATCTGTGAAGCGGCCCGTCTATTCCAATATACGGTATATTCTTAATTAGTTAGATCAATAAAGACTACCATGGCAATTTTGTTTTTATCTAAGGCGGTATTAATTACGTCTGTAAAGTCTTCCAAGAGAGATGTTGTTCCCTTATTTTTCTGAAAACTATATTGTGTTTTGGGGATAATATGAAATGTCTCTGTGTATGCTCTGAGTTTCTTCAGTATTATCAGCTCAATAATTTGATTGATAATTGGTAATGTTGCTATCAGTCTGTAATTGCTGATTAAATTCTTTTTCCATTTTTGTATATGGGTGTGATTAATGCGTTCTTTAGCATACTTGGTATCCGTCCTGTTTTAAATATTTTATTTATGAATTTTAGTAGGATAGGACTTAAACTAATTGCATTTGCTTTATATCTTTTTTTCTTATACCATCAATTCCTGGGCCTTTGTTTAGTTTGATTTGATGCATTGAAGAGAGAAGTTCTGCTTCTTTTATGGTTGGGAACCATAATGTCTGTTTTGATTGTGGTCCAAGTGGAGGGTCACGTTTTGTGATTGGGGAATATTTCTGTGCAGTTCTTGAATGGAGTTTGCAAAGGGTCACGTTTTGTGATTGGGGAATATTTCTGTGCAGTTCTTGAATGGAGTTTGCAATGTATTGATTAAAGTCATTTCCTGGTTGTTGGATAGGCTTTGCGCCTTTCATGAGGCTGTGTTTTACGGTTTTGGAGGCGGTGGTTTTGGGAACACAATCTAGCATCTCATTGATCAGATGCCAGGTTTGTTTCATGTTGTTTTGTGCAGAGGTAGTAGTGCAGAGACAAACTAATTTTGTAGTTTGTCTCTGTAGTAGATTCTTTTTTTTGCATTTCTGATTTGTGTTGTAAGGCGATTCCTGGTAATCTTATATTCAGTTTTTAAAGCTGTGTTATTTGGATATCGCTTTAATTCTATCTATAAAATGTCCTTTCTGTGTATTTCTAGTATAAAGTTTTGTGTTATCCAAGGATTTTGTGTTGTTTTTGAACGGATTCTGACTTTCTTTGTAGCTTTCTTATATATTTCCTCCAGTGTGAGTTTAACGTTGTTGTATAAGATATCTGCTGAATCTAATGCCAGATGTTCCCAGTCTGTTTTTCTTATTTCGTGGGTTGACTATTTCTTTGTCTATTATTGTTTTCTGTCGCTTTTCTTTTGTGGGACATTGCATGGATATTGTCTTGGTGTGCAGGTTTAGAGCGGTGAAGTAATGGTCTGCGACTTTGCACTTTATAACTGATGCAGTGTAACTGTTTGGTGGTATCAGATGTTTATGTGATCTAGACAGGAGGCAGTGACAGGATTTCCGAATATGTCTTCTCTAGTACATAATGTTATTGTTGGTATTAGATTATACATGGATGGCGTGTCTAGGTATTGTACAGTGTTTTTCTGTTTTCGTTTGCAATATTTATGTTTATGTCGAAAATTATCATTAGGTATTCGGTTGAGCATATTTCTTGGCGTGAAAGCTAGCAATTTAGTTCTTGCAAGAATTTTATCATGTTTAGGATTGGTGGTCTGTAAATAGCATTTAGTATTATGGGATACTGTCTATCGGTGGTATTAGTGATTTCGAGGCAAAGGGTTTCAGCGTGCTCAAACTGATAGGCATTTTCTTTTGCTATTATTTTTTGTTTGATAAATATTAATATTCCACCCCCTCTTTTTGTTTGGCGGCATGATCTGTGTTGTTGGAAGCTTGGAATTTGGAAAGTAGTCGCTTCGTTCATTAGTTATGGATACTTCTGTTAGAATCATATATCAATAATATCAGTGTAATTCCTCATATAAGCCTATAACAATAACCAATGTTTTCGGATACTTCTGATGTTAATATTCGAGATTAAGAGACCTCTTGCTTGTACTGTGTGTTGTTTTCATGCATTAAGCGATTCGAAAGTACAATTACTGATGTATTCTGGTGTAATTACATCTATCTGCTGATTCACATTCATTTTTGTTGTGTTGAGATATTCATATTGATCTAAGTTGGAGTCTTGTTTCACTCTGACAACCTCTCTATATCTTTCGAGCTTTTTATTTGTATAGACTTTGAAATCTGTGACTTTCTCAAGAATATTTTGCTCTTTGATCCATAAAAATTGATACTTTTTTCTGTTTATTCTTTTCTCTGCTTGGTTCAAAAGTTTCTGATTGAAAGGTCATACATACTCAGATAGAAAGATTGGCGTATTGTCATACGATGCATTTAAATCCTTGACTACTGGTTTTTTCGGTCTGCTGGCTTTTATGAGAATGTCTCTTGCAGCCTTACTGGTCAAACGGATTATTACTGGTGCGGGTCGTGTCAAGCCTTGATTTTTGTTCTTCCTGGGAATATGATTTATGGTCTAAATATCATTATGCTCTAGGTGGATGTCAATTGCATGGCCTAAGTTTAAAACTACGTCTCTGAGATTTTCTGTGGATTCAGTTTCTGGACGACCATTTATGACAAGGTCTTCTTTATGTTGTTGTTGGTTTAAAACTTCGTATTTTTCGTTTCAGGGAATTAAATTCTTGACGGAGTTCCGATGTGTCTTTTATCAATTCGTGCTGCCTGTCAGTTAGTGTGTTAATCCTGATTTTAATGTAATTTACCATTTGGAGACTTCTTCGACTTTTGAATTATTAAATTTAACAAACTCTTCATATTCGCTACTTTTTTTTGTTATTTGCTTATTCTGTTTTTCAGATAGTTCTTGGACAAGATCTACCAAGCTGGCTTTTATATTTTCTAAACTTTTTTTTCTAGTAATAAATTTACGGAACTCAAATTATAAGACTCACCGGTATTTTTTTGTCTGTTCTGTTCATCGTCCGATTTTGCCTCCAGTGTAATCAGTTGCATCTTGGGTGGTGGCGTTTCTTTGTTCTCTCTGCAGTGTAGGAATTTCCATTCCTCTCGCTTGACATTAGATTTGCGTTGCCGTGTTGTTTCTGAGAATTTTTTGGAACATGTAAAGTGAAGATTCCTATGGCATATCCTGCAGGATATATGACTTTCGTCGGACGATAATTCCTTCAGTCACTTGTTGCACTTTATAGCTCACCTTTCTACCCCTGGACAACTGTAAAATGGCGACATCCTTTGTTCTATGCTCGTTAGTGACCACGATGAACTCTGCTCAATTTTCAGCACACACAAAATTTGGGTTTCACTTTGCTGATTTCGATGAATTTTATATCACTGTCTTCAGCGTGAAAAGAAGAGTTACTTTGTGACACTTTTAAATTAATAACAAGAGTTTGAACCACATTAAAGTATATAAAAAAATAATGATAATACCAATTCACAAAAAAGGAGACAAAAGAATATGTAAAAATTATAGACCCATAACACTCTTAAGTCATGGTTATAAACTATTCATTCGAATTATACAGAAGAGAACAGAGGTTCTTACACAAAAAATCATAGAGGAAAACCAAGCAGGATTTAGGCCACATAGATCCACTATAGACCACATCTTCATCGTTAATAATATAGCAGAAAAATATTGGGAATGCAACATGCCCATATACTGTTGTTTTATAGATTTTAAGCAAGCCTTTCATTCAGTTAATAGAAACAAATTGATTACTATCCTAAAAAACGTAAAAATGGATTCTGATATTTTAACATTTATTACAAATTATTATGGAGACACCAAAGCTTTTGTTAAAACAAACAACATTAAAACCGAGAAATTCAGAAGTTATATAATTTTCAGAAAGGTGAAATGCAGGGATGCCCTCTTCCACCTGAACTCTTTATATCTTCCTAGATGAAGTCTGTAAAACCATAGCTGATGAACCAGATGTAAAAATCAATGGTGCCAACATTAATCACAGAAAATATGGGGATGATATCATTATTTTACTAGATTCTAAACCGCAGCTAGAAAAAACTATTAATATTTTAAATGACTCTTGTAAAACTTATGGTATGAAAATAAATCTTCATAAAACAAAAATAATGAAGATAGTAGAAAATAAGAAAATATTTCTATAAATCTCGAAAATCACCTCCTGAAACAAGTTAATAAATATGTTTATCTTGGCAGTCTTATATCTAGTAATCTCAACAATATGGAAACAGTAAAACGCAGGCTAAACCTAGGTTGGACCAACATGAATAAACTAAACAAAATATGGAAAAATAAAAAAATCCCAATTTCAAACATCTACTTTCCCACGATACTTAATATTCAATAATTGCTTTTTCGCTGAAATAATAACTTTGATATTCTACTTACGAGAAAAACAAATTCCGCTAGATGTAATAAACCAAATTAAAGTTTGTTGCAGAAGTGTAACGAAGTCCGTAATTTTGATATCACTTCGAGCAGAGTATCTAAGTATGTTTGCTTGTGTGACTTTATAATTTTCTAGTCTAAAATTAAAATTATATAAAAAAATTATTATCCCAACGGCTACTTATGCTTCAGAAGCCTGGAGATTAACTCAACAACCAATCAAGAAACTTCAAGCATTTGAAATGAAATGACTCAGAAAAATTAATAACACCCACTGGATGCAACACAAGACTAATGATCAAGTTAGAAAAGATTTAAACTTCCCAGATAATATAATAGACACAATCATTAAGCATCAATTGAGATGGTTTGGTCAAATTCAGAGAAAGGCCCCTCATAGACTCCACTATTTTGCTCTGAATGGATATATAGAAAGATAAAGACATTGAGGCAGACCAAGAAGTACTTGGATAAAGTTGCTGACATCTACCCAGCTATAGAGTCATGATTGAGATGGCTACAGATCGCGATATGTGGAGAACCTTTCTTCTTAGTTTGACTCAACCCGTTACCAATCGGATGAAATGAGATGAATGTCTGAAGAGTTGAAAGAGGGAGGCGTTTAAGTGTCGAGTTTTTGAATAGTTGTAAGTGCTAATTAATGCTCATTGAACTGAGCTAATGCTGATTGAAATAGATGTCATATGGACGTGATTTGCTGCAAAGAATTCATTTAGATATTCCTACTTCAGATGTATTTTTTATCAACAACTGTATCACTAGCAGTATGAAACAAATACCACACATTAGTGAAATGTTATTATGAACAAGAACTTTATGCAAAGATTTTTTTTTTCATAAACAACTTGTCAACACTGGTTCATTTTTCTTCCATTATTTTAAAGAATTGTCATCGTCAGTATCTCAAGGTGTGGCGCAATGTAACAAAAACGTTGTTGTGCTGCCACGTACTATGTCATTTATTGAGTAACTCTTGCTGGGTGATTTGATTCCGAAAACAGTAAAGCTGAAAATGCAACTATTTTTACCACTATTTTCAGACCATTCATTTCAAATGTCAACAATGTAAATGCTGTATAAAACTTCTCAACATTAGTTCATTTTCGTTACATTATTTTAAAGAATTGTCATCGTCAGTATCTCGACGTGTGGCATAATGTAATAAATTCTTGCGTTGCCACCTGCTGTTTATTTTATGAAGTGACTAGTGCTGACTAATTTGATCTTGCAAAGAGTGCAGCTGAAAGTGCAACTATTTTCACCAAGAGTCTCTTTCAGACCATTCATTTCAAATGGCAACAGTTTCCAAGAATCGAGGACATTTAATCCTTTCAAACATCTACTTTCCCACGATACTTAATATTCAATAATTGCTTTTTCGCTGAAATAATTACTTTGATATTATACTTACGAGAAAAACAAATTCAGCTAGATGTCGCTTATGTAATAAACCAAATTGAAGTTTGTTGCAGAAGTGTAACGAAGTCCGTAATTTTAATATCATTTCGTGCAGAGTATCTAAGTATGTTTGCTTATGTGACTTTATAAATTTCTTACCTTATTTGTGAAACCATTAATTTTAAATTATGGCTTTCTGTGATATATACAAACATTGGAAATTGTGACATCTGTGGCAAGCTTTGTAGTATGCGGTAAGGTTACGTTATTCGAACTGTTTATATTATTATTGTTATTATGATTATCATATATTTTCAATATACATGATATTCTGTATTTTATAAAATATTGTAATATATTATATAATATTCTGGATATCCTTAATTATAGATATAATATACAGTAATATTTTATATTTTTGAGGTCAGCAGATAAAGCCATATTGCTCTGAAGTACTGATATCTGATTTACACCGTGCGTAAAGTATTTGTATCTATGTATACTGTTATATGGCGATATATTTCACATTTTTATGTATAGAGAGTATACATATTATATAAAAATGATAACCCTAACTTAGTTTACAAATGAAGTGCCTAATCTTTTATTATCCAGGCCATAAAATCTGACTGTCACGTATTAGTGAATTACAAGGATCTGTAATTCACTAATACGTGTTATGTACCCCTCACCCCTAGGCACTACGAATGTAAGATCATTTATTGCCACGTGGACACGTTTGATTGGAAGTATTACAGAAGTATTGGTGCTCATATTAACGTTAGTATAAATTCTAGCGGAAATAAAAAAAATAAACTGTCATATAGCTTTGATGTCAACACACGAAATACTGTAGAGAAAAATGTCACTTTGTGTATTAATATGTATTTCACAATTGAGACATTTTTACGGAATAAATAAAACGACAAATACCCTTCTGTCCTCCTTATACATTACATTAGTATTATTTCTGGTATTTACTAATGCAATACATACTGGAAACTAAAATATTATTTTAGTAAAAGTGTAATTTAGTACATCCTTTTATGAGTTTAAAATGAAATTTCGTAGAACGTTTTTTTTCCCTTGATAGCCAGACTATTTTCACGAGCGGTTAGTGCATCACTCTCCATCCAAAAGACTGCTGATTCGAATCCCGACCGCGGCATGAATATTTGTGAAAATACTACTGGTGGCGGTGGACAGTAGATGATGTTGGCGTAGAACAGCGTTTCTCAACCTTTCTAAGCCAAACGACTAATAAAATGCCTAAAACAATTCTATGGACCACTAAGTTAAGTAATTTTTTTTAAATGTATCTGGGGGTTACCAACTTTTACATATACATTTACAACCTAACCTTTTACAACCTAGTGTGTGTGTGTGTGTGTGTGTGTGTGTGTGTGTGTGTGTGTGTGTGTGTGTGTGTGTGTGTGTAGAAAGTTTGTTACCTTCGGTATATACTATATTAAAGATACCAAGCAATTATAAGCTAGGTTTTTTAATCCTTTTTCCCAAGTAAGCAAACAGACAAGTAAGTCAAGTTTGCGGCTGCACGTAGTGCAACACTAGGCAACTAGTGGTAAAGGTGGCGCAAGCTCTGAGCACTTTGATTAGAATTTTTCCCTAATGCAAAGCACATTTCCTTGCGGAAATGTATGGTGCTATACATTAAGATAATGGTCACTACCCATACCGGTTTCGACATTTATTGAGGTCCCGTCAGTGGGAGTCAGACCTAAAGAATGCCAAGGGATATATATATATTCAAGATACCGATTAATTTTATATAAACTTGGTTTTTAATTCTATTTCCCAAGTTAGCAAACAGACAAGTCAGGTTTGCTCCTGCACGTAGTTGAAGTCTGAGGCAACTCTTGGTAAAGGTGGATTAAGCTCTGATCACTTTCCTTAGTATTTTTTCCTTAATGTAAACCACATCCCCTTGTGGAGATGTATGATATGCATTAAAGGCAATGGTCGCTACCCATACCTGTTTTGACCTTTATTGAGGTCTCGTCAGTGGGAGCCATACCAGACAATACTAAGGTTGAAGTAATGCATACCTTATGGCAACTTGTTTAGGTAAAATTCATATATAAAATTACTTGGTATCTCGAATACATGATATGCCCAAGTTAAAAAACTTTCTGCATCTATCTCTCATCCTGAGATTTTATTTAATAAGGTCAAAGCACCTTGTGGCAACTTTTTTAGATAAAATTCATATGAGCTCTGCATTACTTCAACCTTAGCATTGTCTGGTATGGCTCCCAGTGACACCAGTGGGAAAAGCATGTATTATTTAGTTTATACAGTGTTCACTGTACCAGCATGCATGATTAGCATATGCTAAGAATAACACGATTGTTTTCTTCTAACATATTGCAAATCAAAACGAAACTCGCTAGAATGCCGTCGTTTGAATGAACTCGCCCTTATTGCATATACTTTTCTAAAGACCGCAGAAACAAGAACACTTTATTATTATTATTATTATTGTTATTTAGAAAATATCATGATGTTTAGCAAGCATCATGATGCGAAAGCAGACTTCAAATAAGTTAACTAAGCCTTCCATATTTTTTTGGAAAGTATAAACATTTTATTGTGATTATTGCAATTGCATCGACCAAGGAACGGTTGAAATGATATGGTATAGTGGAATTAATATTTGTAGTATTGGCAATCTGGAGAGATATCCGTGTATTCAGTTAATCATTTGAATCCAGAGCAATTCGCTCCAGTAGAATAAGAGGTAGATAGTTTTCAGTTAATGTGGTTTATTGGACTGCCATGTCCAAAGACTGAAAATGTGAACGTTTATTTAATTGTACTCCAAATTGTACTGCATCAAAGAGTCCTGGAGCCACACCATACCACTACCACACAAGAATTGAGAATAAGACAACGCAAATCAGACTCTTGTCTTCTAGCATTCATCAGTAGTAACACCTGCCCTTCTGTTAAATCAAATATACTTTCTACTCCTTTGAATGAAATGAAACATATGGGAATGGGTCTTCTCAATTATGGAGAAACGATGCATAGGTCTGGAGAAAACAAAGCCGAGCAGGAAGGATATAGGCTAGTAGAATCTAGCTCAGTCACTTCGTCTTTATTTCAGCGCATTCAGAAGTGAGACTTCCATTCTTAGAAGACATTTACATGATTCAGAAGTTACCACCAATGATTCACAGATGAGATTTGCAGATACATCTGTCAGTGGGATAGAATCTAGTGTACATTCATGTATAGGTGAAATATCTTTGCCAGAATTTGATGATGGAAGCAGAGATTCTTGCAGCATCAATGTGGAACAGACCGAGATACTACAGAAACTTCGATAAGCACTGTTTGCAATACAAAAGATTTTCTACCTAGTAAATTATATTCATTCTGAAGAAAGATCGATGTATTCGTTCATTAATTCTGGTGGTAGAAACGCTGCTTCAGTGATATAATTTCGTAGGGGTACAGGTACAGGATAAAGCACACTGAAAACAAGCAAGACCATTGAACAGTAAACCTGGTCAAGGGGTCTCAGGTGCGAGACCCGTTGACACTTTTGCACATTGCGGAAGAAAGATAATATATTCTGATAATAGGGTGATTAGTCATCATCATTATTAGTGTCTGTCTCTTGACAGGTCCAGTGGTATATCTCAGCAAATTCTCTTCCTCCAATTTCCTCTGTCTTGCTTCCTCCTTCATTTCTTGATATCCTGTTGTGCCCATTATATCATCAAGCATTATTAGTCGTCTCCTTCCTCCTGGTCGCTTTACTTCAATTTTCACTTCTATCATTCTTTAACAGTAGGCAGTCTCATCTTAATACATGTCCTATCCAGTTAGGTCTTTAGCAAATTCCCTTCTTCTTCTTCAACTCTTTGTAATACTTCATTGTAATTTTTTCAGTCCACTTTATTTTTTTGATTCTTCTCCATAGCCACACCACATTTTAAATGCCTCCAACATTTTAGCTGCTTTCTTCCCAACTGTGGCTGTTTCCGACCCATATAAAGTTATACTCCAAATATAACACTCAATCAGCATTTTCTTAAAATTTTCATTCATTTTATTAATAAACAAATGTATCTTACTATAAAATGCATGTTTTCCTTTGTTAATTCTTTCTTTTATTTCTATGTCACATTTTCCATTTTCTTGTATTATACTACCAAAGTATTTGTATTGTCTCACTTGCTCTACACTTTCTCCATTCATCATCACCTTGACACTTCCTGGTTTCCTGGAGATTCTGATCAGTTTTATTTTCTTTATGTTAATTTTCATACCATATTTCTTGCATATACTTTAAAATATTTGCATTAGGCGCTGTAGTTCATCTTCAGTATTAGCTAATATTGCTTGATCATCCCCGAATCTAATATTTTGTATTGTTCTTCCTCCAAGAGGGATTCCTCTTTTCTCTTCATCAAATGCTTTAGTTTTTCCTACTTTTGTCTTTATTATGGCAGTCTGGTTCATACGTAATTCAGCTATTAACCTTCGGTCTCTCCAATCTAAACTAATCTAAACCTATTTTGTGTAACACTTCCATAATCAGTGATGAGTGTTTATTATTCTACTTTGGAAAATTAGTTTGTCTTTTATGAAATTTCTAGTTTCTAATGCGATAACTGTTATGCTTGTACAACAGTTGGAAACGTTTACATTAAAGCACGTGATTTCGAGTGTTGGTGACGAATTCGTACATGGCTTTATTCCTTTCTCCCCTTCAACATAAACTGAATCTTCTTGGCAATTTTCCAGCCAGAGATCTGGCATCTGTGGTTGGACAGTACTACTCATCTGTCTCCAAATCCTAGTTCAGGAAAGCCTCTGTAGGAAAGGTGATGGTCACTTCAGTGGCAGTAGCCGTTCTCCAACTCGTGAGCAGAGTGCCTGCATATCATCTGATTGGACGATGCAGTCCTTATCTGTATATTATGAAACAAGAAAAATGTAAAATCATTGTTTTTATTTTTTATATCTTGTTTTGATGAAAAATTGTAAGTTCTCAGAGGACAAAGGATGAGAATCATTTTTATTTTAAATAAAATTGTTGTTATTGTTCTTCTTCTTCTTATTATTATTACACACTGATATCGAATAAAAGCACTACTATAAAGAAGTACTAGAACTTCTTTATTGGAAATTCAAGTGGCACTTTCTAATTTCAAACGATATATTAATTTCTAGGAAGATTATCTGGGAGAGCGTAGCCTTTAAACTGCTCCTTAAAACCTCTATTTCGTCTAAAGAATGCGCATAGTTGGGTATACCAGTCTAAGAGCGCAGTGATTGGTGATAGAGGGCACACCGAAAGCGAAAGTGGGTAGGAGAGATGATAGAGATGATGACCAAGCAGTGATATTTCAAAGTCACTTGAAGCGTTCATTTTTTTTTTTTAATTATTATTTTGCTTAATTTTTGCTGCTAATGTACAAACAAAATCATGTTGAAGGAATGAATAGACTGGTTCCCTAACCAACTACAAGCAGTTTTCTGTTTTTAATGGTATTTGGTCAGTTCCTCTCATGTTGTTTAAATTAAATCGATGGCTTCGAACTTGACAATCAGAAAGAAAGAGAAATCTGTTTCAAAGAAATTTTCGAAGAGTTTGGTGTTTCTCGTACTAGCCACTATTCTGATGAAAAGTATTTCAGATCACTCTGATTATTTTTTTTCCTGTCTTTGAAAACTGTCGAGTGAATTTCTTACGGTATCCGGAGAGTTCATCGAAAAACAGTTAACCGAAAGACAATTCATCGAACGAAAAAGCAATTCGCCGAATAATCAATTCATCGAAAATCATTTCATCAAAAAACAATTAATCGAAAAAGCAATTCCTCGAAAGGCAATTCCCCGAAAAAGCAATTCACCGATCAGAGTTAATCGAAAACACAATTCATCGAAACGCAATTGATCGAAAAACAACAATTCATCGAAAATACAGTTCACCGAAAAATGAATTATAAGGCATGTGGGGTGAAGATGTGTTTGCAATTTTTTTTTTAATTGTTTTATGAGGGATATATCTTTCAGGTAAACTAGTATATGGTAAACCACTATGTATCCGACTTCATTTGGAAAGCTATTTTTTTGCGGGGTATACTGGCTGCAGTAAATGATATCCACTAAGGCGGATATAGTTGAGATGTTAAATGAACATTTCATAAAGGTATTTCATCCTCGTAAAAATAACATCCTACAGAACGTGAGGTGATTAGGGAGGGAGGAGGAACACTGATGGTAAGTGAGTTGGAGGTATACATGAGGAATTAAGTAAACTCGATATCAATCAGCATATAGGACTTGATATATCAATATGTGTCTTTGCGATATCTCAGAAGAGGAAGTCACTAGTGATGTGGTGAAAGGACCAGTTGAAAGTAACTAGCTGTACGAGGGGGGGGGTGGAAGACTGAAAAGTTTTGATAAACACCTAGAACAAAAATGATGTTAAAGCATTCTGATATAAACCACAAGGAAGACCATATCTTAAAACCCTTTAACACCTATGTTTCCTGAAATCGTAATAATTATTGTTTTTCATTTAGGATATGTAAGAAAACATGTTAGTGGTTTGAAGAAATTCGAAGACACAGAGGTGCGGGCCGTCAGGTTTTTCGTGCTGCAAGAAAAGTCTGCAACTGAAATTCACCAAACATTGCGTGAGAATTTAGAGGACTGTGCCTTCCAGTATAACCAACAATTGAAGAGGGCTCGCTGTGGAAGATCTCCTGGGCTGGAGACCTTCCACAGCGATCAAACCTGAAAACTTCGATGCAGTGCATCCCATGATCCTTGATGAACAAATGCCAGCCAAAAACATCGCAAAGACACTGGAGACATCCAGGGAACGAGTTGGTGTCATTATCTACCAAAATCTGGAAATGCAGATATTCTCAGCAAAGTGTCCCCAAAGGTTTGAATGCCGACCTAAAGAGAAAACATGTGCTGTCATCTCAAGAGCTTTTTGATCACTTTGAGAAATCCGGTGCAAATTTTTTAACTCATATTCTGACCGTTGATAAAACATGGCTTCTTCACTATGACCCAGAGAACATTTTAGCTCGTGTTCTGACCTGTGATGAAACATGGCTTCTTCACTATGATCCAGAGAACATACAACATTCAATGAAGTGGAGACACAAAGGTTCGCCATCGCCAAAGAAGCTTCGAACTAAAAAGTCACCAGGGAAGGTTCGTGCCATTGTCTTTTAGGATACGGATGGTGTAATCCTTACCAAGTACTTCAAAAAAAGGTGAAACTGTTACAGCAGCTCTGAAAGAATTGAAGGAGGTACTGAAGGAAAAACGTTGCTAGAAACTAAGCAGAGGCGTGTTGCTTTTGCAGGACAATGCACCTGCTTATGAAATCCAACAGACAATATACAACTTGGGATTTCAATATCTACCTCAACCACCATATTCACCAGACCTAGTCCCAGGGCAATATGAATTCATATGAATTCAACAAATATGAATTCGTATCTGCAGCTGAGGACTGGTTTGTGCGAAAAGGGAAAGACTTTTTCAACAGAGGATTCGAAATGACAGCATCGTTGCAACAAATATATAACAGTAGCATATTTTGCCGCCACTTCCCTTAAAAAAAAAAAAAAACTTTTAATGACGTCTTAAACGCCATGCTGTTAAGCTAGGCTTCAACATCTCTGATCATAAATTCTAAATAGCAGTATTAGCTAATAAAAATTCATAAGTTAATGAAAAATTATGATAAACTATATTTTTTACAGAAAGAGAGAGAGAGAATTAAGCCCTTAACACTACATTCTTTTAATTATTATGATTTTTAAAAATATATACACTACAATGAAGTTTTATTGAAGTTTTATTATGTAAAAATTTAACTAACGACATCCTGAAGTTTGGTTTCAACAGAGAAGAAATAAATGACTTTTTTATGATTTATTTTTTGTATACTTTAGGCAAATTTTGGCGTCCCCTCCACAATTTAACCCCCCCCCCCCCTTGCAAATGCGTTTTTCTTCACCTTTGGTAGTAGAGCCGGCCCTGCCTGGCCCAATCTGACTATTTCCTATTCCCAAATTTAAAAAAAACAAACAAACAAATAAATAAATAAATAAACTTCAGAGGAACAAAATTTACAAATATGAATTCATGTCTGCAGCTGAGGACTGGTTTGTGCGAAAAGGGAAAGACGTTTAACAGAGGATTCGAAATGGCAGCATCGTTGTTGTGTATATTTGATATTTGAGTGTGTATTCTCAAATCGCCTACTCAACTCGTCATCTCCCCCCCCCCCCCAAGATTAAATCCTGAGTGCGCTACTGGTAACAAGCAGTGAATATTGTAAATTAACAGCCACAGAAACGCGCAGTGAAACAATCGCTGCGCGTTTCTGTGGCTGTTAATTTAGCCGTTCCTGGTTCTCATACGAAGGTTTTTTAGCCGTTCCTGCTAAAAAACCTTCGTATGAGCTACTGCATTGTATGGTGGGGAGGCTGGAATGTTTTGGTACCTAGAACAAAAATGATATTAAATTAAAGAAAGAACATATCTTAAAAATCCTTTAACCGTATGTTTCAAATTGTGATAATTTGTTCTTTTTCTTTTAATATAAGAAAATTTTAATCTAAGAAAACATAAAATTAATTGATTTTTCTTGCGGATGTTCATCAGAACTCCCCCCACCACCACCACCACCAATCGTATAAATGGGCGCTGGTTATAATTGAGAAGCGTCGTTTAAGCGGATCTTCATAAAGCGAAACATCATAAGATTGGTATTACTGTAATGATAATAATAATTTGAACGATTATTGGCCTCAAGTCTTGGGGCCTATAAATGCTTCTCGCGTTATTGTTAAATTAAAACATAATCACTAAAGCTTTTTGATTACATCATTTTAAAAAACATATAAATAATAAATAAAAAGTAGTAAATAATATTTTCGCCATGTCTTTCTTACAAACAAACAAAAGAAGTTAGCTGTTAGAAGATTCCCTAAGCAGGGAGAAATATTTATCAGACCAAACTAAACAAACAAAAACGGTAGTTGGACTTGCTTCATTAACCCCCCACCCCCAACCAGCTGAGGTGGATGAAAGTCAGCTCTCCCTAGCTTTTTTTTCCATGGATCAAAACTTCATTGGCATTCTACCTTTTATCATGCCATTACCGTCCTCCCCCGATGACCTCGTTACGCTGTTCTAGGGCCATTAGTGAATTAACTGTTGCTGAGCGACCTTTGTGTCCCCCTGTCTTGACGTCTATTGTGTTGCCTGGAATTTCCTTTACCGTCCTAAGATATTTTTTGACCTTTTTGCCTCTAAAATGATTTTTGTGTCTCTTCCCAAGAATTGAAACGAATTTCACATGTGAGAAAATAATCAATCCTGAAATGACCACCGATCAGCCTTTGCAATGAATCTGTTCAGTGATAGTAAATTTGGTGCATTTTATTCTACAAATCAGTGCGCAAGAAGAGTTGCACTGGTTGTTCTTTCACTTTACTTATAATATACAAACAGTTTTTTTTTTTTCGAATTTCAGAATTTTCAAATGTTTGCTTTGAAAATATCATGTCAAATATTTATATTTTTAAATAATATTTATTGAAATAAATATGTCCTTTTGCTTTTGTTCCTAGCCAAATACCATTATATGGATCATCACATTTCAGTTTTAGAAACGATTTTTTTTTTTAATTTTGTCTTTATGAACAACAAATGTTAAAATGTTAAAGTGCGTTACTCAGTTTCCGTTGTGAGTCTTTTTGTTATCAAAAATTTATATCCAATGATATTTTAGCAGTGATTCTTCGCCTTCGTCTTTTATTTATTTGTATTATGCACGTTACGATAATATCCAGTGCATATCCTCGTAGATATGTAGAAAATATAATATGAAAAATATCATATACGGAATGATTCAAAATATTTGGTACTTTTGAAGATTTTCTAATGCTTCCTCCCCTCCTTATCCTCTCCTGGAACTCATGTGCATAACTACTCTAAATTTCTACAGGTTTGAAAGCTTTTCTAGACAGTGTTCAAAATCGATTACTTCATTTTACCGTTTTGACAAAAGAAATACGGCAATCAGATTGTTGTACCGTGAAGCTTATAATTTGGTGCTATTTATTTGCAATCTAAAATCAGCTGTTCTACTGTCTGCTGAAATTATTTGAAATTTGAAATTTTAGAAATAATATTTAGAAATAATAGAATATAAAAGAATGAGCCATAGCTAAAAGAGAAGTCAGAAAAAAAAATAGAAAATCATGGAACAAATTTGTTTCAAATTTAGAAGATGATTTATATAAAATAAGACCCAGTGTATATAAAATTTTGAAACACTTAAATGCAGATACCAAAGAAAACACAAAATTAAACACTGAATTGAAATGAGAAAAATTTCTAAATTACTACACAGAATTGTGCACAGACAAATATTTTAAAAAAGACATCTGACAAACAATTAACGAAAATGAAAAGGAAATAATTAAAGAAGAATTAGAAATCAGCCTGAAAGAAACGAGAAACGCACCTGGAGAAGATAAACTAGGTGCAGAACTATATAAATATGCAGGAACTAGATTCAAAGAAAGACTCCTATTATTTTTAAATAAAATTTATTCAACTGGTATCCCCTCCCCAATAGAATGGAAAAAGCAATTGTGATTCCTATCTTTAAAAAAGGTAATATAGATGACCCTAAAAACTATAGAGGTATCAGTATACTAAATTCCTGTTACAAAATATATAGCAGAATCTTAAATAGCAAACTAATGAAATATCCGAAAACTTTATTTTAGAAGTACAGAATGGATTTAGAAAAGGACGATCATGTATAGACCCGGCCTTTTGCCTAAAATTAATAATAGAGAAAAGAAGAGAATACAATTTAGAAACACATATTGCATTTATTGACTTTGAAAAAGCATTTGACAAAGTTAAAAGAAACATATTATTTAACATATTAAAAGAAAGACAAATACCTAATAATATCCTAAAAGCTATCACAAGTATATATGAAAATAATCAAATACAAATAAGATTAAATCACGAGCTATCATATACGAGAGAGATAAAGCAAGGGGTCCGACAGGGATGTCCCCTCTCAGCAACTCTTTTTAATATCTACTTAAATGAAATAATAATAAAATGGAATAAAAATTTACATCAAGGAATTAAACTTTCCCCTACAGTAAACTTAAACGCTCTCCTCTTTGCCGATGACCAAATAATAATTACAAATTCTGAAGATAACTTACAGAAAGCTATTTTAGATCTAAATGAGATATCCAAAGATTATGGTATGATAATTTTTTTTTTAAATAACGAAACTAAATTTTATAACTTTAAAAAAATTTTTAAATAAAAAATAAAATGTTGATATTATCATACCATAATTATTTTAATTATGGTATGATAATATCAGCAGAAAAATCAAAAACTATGGCCTTTAAAGGACAAGATCCAAATGAACTAAACTAGTAATAGATAACAAGATCTTAAAACAGGTGAATTCATTTAACTACCTAGGATGTACGATCACATATGAAAATGAAAAAGATATAAACGTAAAAATTGCAAAATATTTAAAAATAACAGGTGTAATTAACTATATTTAAACCAAACCTAGTTCAAAAACAAACCAGGCTCAAAGTATACAATACATTAGCCCTACCAGTCTTAATGTATGGAATCGAAATCTGGACAATAAAACAAAAAGACAAACAAAGATTAATAACAGCGGAAATGAAGTTTATGAGAAAAACTGCAAAGTATACCCTATTTGATCACAAAAGAAACGAAGATATTATGAAAGAATCAAACCAAGAACCAGTAGTAGAAAAAATTAAAAAATATAAACATAAATGAATGGAACACGTTCAAAGAATGAAAAAAGAAAGATTACCAAAACAAGCCTTAAAGTACAAGCCATTAGGAAAAAGAAAACCAGGACGTCCTCTTAAACGATTCAACGATGACTTCTAAGGCCGGAACTGGCCATGCTAGGCCTAAATCCTTGATACGCATGATGATGATATATGTATCTGTATATATATCTACGAAACAAGAAATTTGAACCCATATCACATCAATATTGAGTGTTTGCAAGGTGAAAATATTCACGTTATTATTTATATATTTTGTTTATTAATTTTATTTTATTATTTTTATGCTGAAATAGTTTACCTGGAATACTCTTTCCAGTTGAAGAGGAACTGGAAAGAATATTCTAATTCTCTTATATTTTATTAATTCGAAAATATTATTCTGTGATATAAAAGGACTTAAAAATTCTCCTTCAAGATGCAATGAACACATTCAGGTATTTCTCTATCAATATTTGTAGTCCTGAAAAGAATTGTTTTGAAGGCCCTGAAAATAACCATTTTTTATTTCATACTTATTCCTTTCTGCCCAGTAATATGCTCTAAGCTAACGGAGATTACTAACCCTCACTGAGAAACAGAACAATAGAACATGCACAGTAGACAGCAGACTAAAGAACCTCAAGCAATATCTGAATATTTTACAGGCAGAAATTTCTTGTTTGGTTTTTTCCATCTTTCTTTATTCTGCTATTGCATTTTGAAGGATGACAGTGATTTTAAATATAAATTTCGCCTATTACCGAATATCACATAATTTCCTGATTTATAATAATCAGGAAATAATATGTATATTTTCTGATTTATAATTTGCTAGTTTATAATAATCACTACATGGTTTCAGTATCGAAAAATTAAAGTTATGTGGAACAATTACTAGAGAAAAATAACGAATTAAATAAAAACTGTACCTATGTTTCATAACAGTTTTTGGGTGTGTGATAGTGATGCAGCAAGGGGGGGGGGGGTTTAAACTATTATCAAAGGCGAAATAAAGTTCAATTCTATTGTAAAAATATGGAAATGAAATTTCACATTTGATATACATATTTTGAATGATAAAATATAGCAAATGTATCGCTTACTTTAAAAATTGGAGAATAAAATATCTGAATTATGCAGAAAAATATATACATATAAATTTAAATTACAACTGTTAATTTCATTTTGTAATGACCAATTATACAAGGAAACCAAGAAAGAGAAAGTACAAAGAACAGTAGATCACTATATAAAAAAAACATTTAGTGATATTAAAGAATCTCATGTTATTCTCTATAAAGCAAAGTCGATCAAGCACGTCCTAAAGGAAATCTGCGAAGTTATTCAATTTCGATGATTTTGAACAAAACTAATATAATCTGGAACGTCGGCAGCTGGTTTTCTTTTCTTTTTTTAAAAAATCATATTTCAACTAATTATCGTGAATTAATTTACAGAGAAAATGTTTTGTCGAGTAAGCGATTAGAAAAAAATTAGCGCCAAAAAAATAATAATGAAATTGGTTCTCGAAGGTAATGCAATATTTAAGTGAAGAAATTATGCAAGGAACTTTATTTTGTCCAGACCTTAAAAATGTATTGTACAATAAAAAGAGAAAACAAAAATATAAATAAGTTCTATATTTTTAGTCTCTCCAATATAACTAAGATCCAGTTACCCAGCATAGAACAAGGAAATGAGTTTCTTGTTATATGGCAACCTTAGGTAGCTACGAAAGTGAGATAATCCGATTAACTGTTCTCTTCAGCATGAGAAATTAGAAGGTGTGAACCTTCTAATGGACATGACGGTCAAATTGCACTGTCTATCACTGTTTCACAGGTGGGCTGAATCATATCCTGATTTAGCTGGACGTCTATAGACGTCCTGGCCATTGGGGAGATTAAGTCTGCTTCTAATGGAAAGTCGTTGTTTTCTTAAACTGTACATAACTTACATCCTTTCGATCAAATGGAAAATTCTAAATCCCCTCCCATTCAAAAAATATAAAATAATAAATAATAATTGTTGTACTGTTTCAGAAAAGAAAATGAACAATTTTTAAAAAATTAATTTCAAATTTTAAAAGGCAATGCAAACTATAAAATGGTCAGAATTAAAATATATACTCTGTATGTACGTGTAATAAGCAGATGATAGTGTCAACTCTGCTATTCTAAAGAGTTAGAGGGGGAAAAATAAAAATTCACGATAATTTTAAATGTAACTAAAATGATAAATTCTGGTAAATGAATCACAGGAGTATCGGCATTCGTCACGTTAGAGCTATCTAACTTCCTGTTCACTTCATTTCTGTGATGTTTTCTTTTTTCTGGCTATCACATCAAGCAATTACATGGTCTTCGTGTTTCTTTCTTCCGCACTCCATGCTCTCGGTATAAGCAAATGTTTTTTTTGAGCATTCCACTTTTATAAAAACATCATGGCACTTCAAACTGTAAAACCAAACTTCCTTCACACTGGTTATTCATTTCGATGCAATGTATTCACCATGCTGACTTAAGCAGTGTGTTGTTTGCCGATTTATTTTTTTCAAACGAAGTTCTAATTCAACAATAACTAAAGTGAAGCTGCTGTAAACGAAAGTTGCTTGGCAAATAAATCAATGTTCACCCTTCGTAACAAAATTATTTCGTTAACACAATTGTGTTATACTACCACGAGAAAGCTCAATTGTTATAACAGAAACGTTTTCCCATTAAGACTAAGAGATATATCGTTATGCAGAGGTAGGAACGCAATGGTTGGGCTGGTGTCAGAAGGGTGCCACTAATACTATATTGTATTGAAAATGGGACACTTAAAGAAAGCGCATAGCAACGAATTTTTCGAATATTCTACTGATGCACTTCCTTTCTGAAATATCTTAATTTTATAATCCTTGTATATCTGTACATGAATAAAATGACTCTTCAAAAATTGCTGATTTTTAGGACATTAAAAACTTAACAGCATTAACTGCTTTAAAAGCATGCCGATGGATGCACTACATTAATAATGAGAAACAAGCAAGTTATTCACAGTAATCACTATAGGAATTTTTTTTTTTTTTTTTTTTTTTTTTTTCGTGCGGCGCTGAAATGGTCGCGGATTGCTCCGGATTGTTGACATTGAATGAATCCATATGATCTATCATACGTTGGGATAACAAAAAAAAATTCAAAATTTAGAATTATGGCTCCTTTTCAAAAGGTAAATGAAAAATGTCACAAGCCAAGAAATTGTATAATAAATTACATAGAAATAGTGGATATTAAAGATACAAAATGAGTTCTAAACGAATATTTCTAGAAACTATGAAGGTTTCCTAAATTTGACTTGAGAGCTTACGAAAATACAGTCCCCTTAAGCTCTGAAGTTATTTTAAGTGTTCTTTTGAGTAGAGGAAGCTAAGGTAACTTCGATCAATGCCGAAGATTGTATTCTCGTAAGCTCTGTCTGTATAATCAATGTACCGGCAGAGTTAACTCTGAAACCTATGATACTGTATTAAGACGACTGTGTTTCATAGTTGAATTTAGCAAACTGTTAACCACTACCCCCACCTCCCATTCTCTTCTTCCATTAATAACATTACACAGCACCGCTGAGATTAACACTCATTCGGAATGAAGCATTCCAGTAGTCGCGATATTAGATTATCTGTGTGTGTGGAGCACTCGGCAGCATAGGTAGACTTTTATCTCTCCAGACAAATTCCTAGCTATTCGTAATATATAATTAGACAGTTGCAATGTAACACAGCAGGTCACTGACGCCCTTGGCAACTTCCCCAATGCCAAAGTGTTCCTACGCCGCTGGGAAAACAGCTTGACAAAGCCAAGTTTTGAAAGATTTAAACATATTTACTGCAAAATATTTCATTTTTTTTAAAAAAAAATTCAGTGTATTGGGAAAAATCTGAATCTTGAT
The DNA here is from genome assembly GCF_054136105.1 of Typopeltis vanoorti. Taxonomy (NCBI): domain Eukaryota; kingdom Metazoa; phylum Arthropoda; class Arachnida; order Uropygi; family Thelyphonidae; genus Typopeltis; species Typopeltis vanoorti. The sequence continues at coordinate 82,982,102 of NC_143572.1, forward strand.
ATTTTGTGTTAAACAATAAAGAAATTCTCATAATTTTTTTCCCTTTTCACATTTACATATATTCACACAGTAGCGCACTCAGGATTTAATCTTGGGAGGGGGGAGAGTTCAGTAGACGATTGAGAATACACACTAGGCATCGCATACATATGACTAAGCACTTGCAATGATCGCTAATTCATAAGTAGCATAGAAATAGAAGACACGACACAACATAAAGATTTCTAAAGATTTTAGAAAATTTTCTAGTGTTTTTTTTTTTCCTTTTTCATTAAAAATGCAGATTTTCTTTAATATTTTGTTGTGTAGATATAATTTGTTAAGGATATTTTTATGCCCATCATTTTCAGCAATTCTGTATCGAATTCTTATATATATTCCGGTGTATTACATATTCTGTAAAAATTATGAGATACTATGCATTTAATATGATGCGTTATACACAATGTGTACCTTAGTTTTCAACTACAAAACTCCAAACTCTTAGAGAAAAACACTGGTTATTCCGTTTATTTATTTTTTTTTAAAAAAGGAAGTAAAGATTACTTAATTACGGTAGACTTATTCTGCTATATGCTGGAATATTAAAAGTGAAGTTAAGCAGTATTGTAGTGATCAAACTACCAGAATAACAGAATGGAATCCGGAAGACCGATCGTGCACAGACTCAATTTTTGCTCTAAAAACCTTAATTGAAAAGCGAAGAGAAAATTTCTAAACGAAACACAGACACGGCCTTCATTGATTATGAAAAACCCTTTGAGAAAAATTAATAGAGAAACCTATTTACGATGTTGCCAATCAAAATATATTGAAAAAGCTCTTACAGCTTATTCAGGAAATATACACAGGAAATAGAATAGCAGTCATACTAGAACAAAGAATAAAAAGACATATCAAGAGAAGTATGACAAGAATGTATCCTATCAACTCTTCTTTTTAATATATATATATATATATATATATATATAGTACGCCCACAGATACGAGACCCTTGGACACTTCTGCGCATGTCAACAGAAGGAGAATCCATTTCGATAATAGGGTAATCAATGCGTTTCGTGGGATGAGTTGTTTATCATTACACGTCGGAAAATTAACTTCTCTTTTATGATCATTGTAGTTTTTAAAGCGGTAACTATTTTGCTTGTATAATAATTGGGAAATTTTATCTATAAACACGTGATTTCGCATGTTGGCGGCCAATTCCTACATCGCCTTATTTCTTTCTGCCCTTCAGCATGAATCGACTAATCTTGGCGCAAAGCGAAGCGAAGCTCTATAAAATGTGGGCGTACTATATATAGAAATACAGAAAGTTTTTTTTTTTACCACGAGTATATTATACGTTAAAGACACCAAGCAATTTTATATTTGGTTTATATATTCAGTAGACATCATAAATTTGTCCAGTAGATCCTTAGGATGGACTGGCTGTTTATTGCTGTTTCTCATTTAGCACAACCCAACGGCTCATTATTTCTTGCTACCGGAAAATATGAGCCGTAGTGTTATTCTCCGCTTCTAAGTTGTTAGCGGTACACGTCTACTACGTAAACTGAACGTGCGTATTCGATTCACTTATCTGTTCGCAGTCTTTGCTTTCTTGAAATTCATTTTTTTTTTTAATTCCTCATTAAGTTACTTTTAAGTCAAATTAATTCTTGCTCTTCTTCGTATCATGGATTTTGGACCAATTCGTTTTTTCCAGAGCCCACCCATGCCACCTCTTTCTTTGTCTTTCCAATCTTCTTCTCTCTCTCTTTTTTTTTTTTTTTCATTTATTTTATATCCATATAGTATTTTTGGCACTCTACTATTGTCCATTCGATTTATATGTTCTAATAATTTTCGTTTATATTTACTTATATAGAACTTAATTGATTTTATATTCAGAGATTGAAAAATTTCTTCATTTGTTTTAATAAACATTATATATTGTGATAGAAGCACATATTTCAAAACATGGAATGAGTAAAAACAATTCCAATATTCAGCTTTTAAAATTTAACTGTTTGATGGAATGGACAATGTTTTCTTATAAAAGTTTGAATTTAATTTAAGTAAACTGTAATTAATATTGGCGGAACTTGTAAGAAAATTGCATCAATTGCTACCGATACATTTCTGAACGCTTGTACTTCGCACTTAACAATTGCCAAAATTCATGGTGCTTGTGCTTGCATTTAAACAAATACAGTACATATTAAGTGAGTTTCACAAAAAGACAACCGCTTTTTGTGAAATTTTGTTACTGTTGACTGCATTATATTATCAGCTAATCGACGTTATTCAGAAGTGGGGAAAATATCAAAAAAAAAAAAAATCAGCTACCGCCTTTTTATTCCCGTATATACGGGAGTAGGCGAGGCCATTTAGCCCTATCTAACTTTTGGAGACTGAGTGGGCAGTTCAATCTCCACTGGTACCCAATCAGAGACAGATGGCCCAAGCCTATCACTAATTAAGCGGTACGCAGTGAAGAGAGACGGCTCAAATGTGCCGCCATCTCGTGGTGACTAACCCTAACACAATATATTTAATGTCTGAAATAATGTGGGTTCTACGGTCGATTTTCTTGAGTTTACAGGACGAAAAACCCGAGTTTCCGGGAGGAAAAACCTGCTTGCCCGTGCCAGAGATCGACTAACTCGGGAACCGGTCGAAAAAAGGCTTAGAAAAATTTCCTCTAGTCGCCGACTAGACTCGAAACCAAGACTTCCTTCGTGCGGCCTAGTGCGATGGTGTGCAAACGCCACATCCACTGAGCTACACAGGCTCTTGTGGGGAAAATATAGATTTTGAAATCTTTTATCAGCAAACTCATGATTTTTCTTCCATTACATTGCACAGGTGTTATTTATTTATTAGCAATGAACGTCTCACTTTTCTTTCCCTTGTTTACATGTACTACTTAAACAACATTTATTATGTGAATGTCTGAATTTCCAGCCAGACGCTGTTGCTGACAAGGAAGGTCCGTTAAATTAGTTGTCATAGAATCCTAACTGTTAGCAAATTCCTAAAACACACTGATGAATCTTGAATGTTTTTATTAAACGAACGACTCTCTTCTAGGTATGTGTTATGCATACACACCTTCTTGAATATACGTATAATTAACATGGCGGAAGTGCGCTTTTTGATAGGAAATGATCTGAGTTCGATTCTTGTCGTGATAGAGGAACTTTATATGAGCTTTTTCAACTAAAGCTGAGTTAGTCCATCTCATACCGTGGCTGCAAAGTTTTTCCTCATGGAAACTCGAGTTTTTCATCCCGCATACAGACAAAAATTAGTACATGGCATTCTGCTAGTTGGTGGATGAAGTGGTGAAGACCGGGAGTTGTAGACAAACGGCCCTTCCTCAATTACGTGTACTCCTGAGAGGTGTCCAGGGCCGTCCCAGATTAGATCGCGCTCTGAGACAAACAATTAAATATCACCCGTGATGGATTATAGGACAAAAATATAAGAAAATCTCCAATTACTATTTCGTTTTTATTAAAAGAGAAACATTAATGCAGCCTAATCGATTACATAATAATATTAATTAAATGTTTGTTCTACGGGGATATCGCACAATGAAACTGTTTAGAAGCTCTTCTAAATTTAAATTATAAGCTATGTCGGCCTCTATCGATATAGTTGCTTGACCAACCAATCTTTCTTGGATCTTTGCTGTTCGTCAATAATTTTTAATCAGTTTAAGCTTGGAAGAACTTCTTTCCGCACTTGCTACGCTAACAGGAATTGTTAGCGTAGCGACGGCGCCTACCACAATATGGTTGAACGAGCGCCCTTATTGAGGCAGGCTGCCTCTATGCTATACCCTATCCACGGAACTGGGCATAGCATAGAGGCAGCCTATCTTCCATCATACGTGGATGAAAGATTTTTTCTTCCCGAAAAACAAGCGAACCGAATAGGAAAACACTCGCAGTGATTTAAGGTCAGTTGCTTCGGCCTTAATTCAAAACAATCAACCCAATCCCCTTTTCCTTTAGCACTGTGTTTTCTAACTTGTTCCGCCGACCATTGGCATCCTTCAGAAGTCGAATAAGACTTCCAACTGCTGCTCATCTAAATACAACAACAGATTAGTATGCTTCAAAAAGGTTGAAAAATATTTACATCAAAGATTCAATTTATTATTATTATTTAAAAAATTATTATTATTATTAGTAGTAGTAGTATAGTAATATTAATGATTAATATTATTTACCTCATCCTCCTCAATAAAATGATTGTTGGTATAGCAATGCTACTTTACTAAGGAATAATTACAGAACCATATGGATTCTTATTGTCCTTCTTGTCCGATAAGTATTTCCTGTCTGTGTATATGTGTGTTCATGGGACTGATTTGCCTATTTCCAGGAGGAAAAGCCTAGTCATCTCCGTATTAGGCCTACTAACTTACCTTCAGTTGAAGAGGACTGATAAAAATTATGCGCCTCGTACATTTATTAATGGGCAAATTTAACTCGGATTCGGTATTTGAAGCAATTACAAAAAATTGTCGAACCATTCCAGTTTTCAGTTCAGCTATATTCGGGACTACAAAGAAAAGTGTCGAAATTATGTATTACAATAACTCGCTGACTTAGCAGAAGTTTTCGGTACAAGAAACTGTACACGGTTGTTCCAAATGGATCACTTTTATCATAACATTTCCGTAAAGAAGTTCCGAAATATTAGCAATTTCGCTCTGGGCTGGATGAAATTTAATGAAATTTTTCATTTCAGTCGGACTAGAATTATTGTGACAAAATTTGGTAGAACGAAATGTCTTCTCTACAGACAAATCGCTATTTGCACAATGAAGCAGTATGTACACTTACATTAAATGTTCTAAAATGCAAGAAAATAATTATTACGTTTCAATGACCACTTCCATATGTTGTCAGTATCATGAGTAACGTTCCGCATTGTTACTGAAGATTTTTAAACAATACTTTGCAAGAAAAATTACTTTTCGATGAATTATGAAAAAATTCATCGAAAAATTTTCGGTAAATTGTTTTTCGACGAATTGGTCATTCGATGAATTGCCATTCGTTAAATTGTTGTTCGATGAATTGTTTATTCGGCGAATTGCATTTTGGATGAATTGCATTCGATGAATTGTCTTTCGATGAACTGTTTTTCGATGAATTTGCTTGTAACCTTTTTTGATGTTATCAGTCCATTTCAATCGAGGTCGGGCACTAATCCTTAATCCTGGAACGATTCCTCAAATGCTTGCTTTATAATGCAATTAGCCCTCTCCACCTGTCCAAACCATTTCATCTGTCTTCTTCTGATGACTGCAGAATAATTTCCCTTTTTTCCCCGTCTAATAGAATCAATCAGTTTTCGGACATTTTCATTGGTTTCGTGAGCTGTATAGGGAATTCTCAAACATCTGTAAGTTTTCATTTCAAAACACAGGAGTCTCCTCTCATCTTCCCTCATAAATTCCAGTCCTCACAACCAAAGAGGATAGACTTCACCAAAATGTCAATTAGTCTTAGTCTGGTTGCGATTGCTATTCTGTTATCCCTCCACAATGGTTAAAACCATTGTGGAGGGATAACAGAATATTGCCTTAGCAATATTCTTTAGCAGAATATTGCTAAGGAGGGATTGCTAAGGCAACTGGGAGGGCCCAGTTGCCTTAGCAATTCCGTATTTAATGTTGGTTGCGACCATCTTGACTCAGTGTGCTTCGTAGATAAGTGAACTTATTTACATTCTAAATTTGTACCTTTAAGGGTTCAATAGCTGATTTTGAAGTTATCATTGTTTTTATTTTATGAAGGTTTATGTATAATCAACATTTTTTTAATGTTCCAAAAACGCGGTTGGTTATCTCTTGTAATTTTTCTTCACTTTCTGCCAGATCGATATCTTCTGCAAAAGGTAAGTTGTTTATTCTTAGTCTGACAACTACTATTCCATTGTCATATTCATGAAGAGATTCATCTCTGACATATGCCAGAAAACAATGAAAAGAAGAGGGGACAAGATGCATCCCTGTCTTATTCCCCATTCTGCATGGAACGGTTCACCCTGTAATATTTAATTTCAATTCTCATATCAGATGAGGAATAATGAACTTTATTAATCTTAATGATTTCATTGTCTATACCAGCGTTTCCCAAACTGCGGTCCGCGGGATAGTTTATTTTCGTTAAACTTTATCTTATCATGTTGCTCATACCTGGCGTCATTGATATGTTCATATTCTTCCGAATATCTTCATTTATAGCAGAATAGCATTGTCATAAATGACATGGTTTATTAACATTCGCTACAGGGGTACGCGACATCAAAAGTTTGGGAAACACTGGTCTATACCATATAATGTTCTGAAATTTTCCATAATGCCTCGTGCCATATTGAGTCAAAAGCTTTCTGAAGATCTAAAAAACTGCGACAGATTATTTTGTTATGTTCTGTGTATTTTTCACCTACTATGTGTAATGTAAAAATATGGTCGATTGTATTCTGGACATTCGGAAACCTGCTTGTTCTGATAATCTGCTTTCTACTTTCTCTTCGATTCTTCACAATAATATTTTAAGAAGGATTTTGCTTGCATTTGTTGTTGTTTCCCTTTTTAGGAATAGTTCCACACATCCTGAAATAAATTTAGCGAGGTGTCTATGATGATGTCACCTCCTTCGCGTATCAGATCCATTGTAACACCATCAACTCCCGGTGATTTTTCTGTTTTTGAGGAGCTAACTGCTGCAATGACTTCTTTTAATATCGAGTAATCTCCTTCCTCTGAACCTCCTGGAAAAATTCCATCCAAAATATTATCAGTCAGTTTGGGGTCCTTTCGAAAAAGCTTGGTTATGTAACATTTCCATTTATCAACTATTCTCTGGTTATCCATGATATTACAGTTCCATCTTCTATACGCCAATTAATTGCAGTAAAAGGTTTGGTTAATTTATTGATAATTTGAAAAGCACTTTTATGATTATTTTTATTTAGGACCTCTATGTTTTTGGATACATCTATTATCCGTAGGTTTGTAGCATGTTTGACTTTTTTTTTTTTTTTAATAATCTTGGTAATATTTTTATACTGCTCTCTATATCACCACTCTTAATGTGAGATTTAAAATTTTTTCTTTCGTCATAAAGATCCAAAATATTTTTGGTTATCCATGGTTAATTGACTTTTCTTTTGTATCCAAGAAGTTCTTCAGCTGTTTCAGTTGTCTTTTGTGAGAAGTATTTGGCTTCGTTTCGATATTATTCTATTTTTTGAAGCTTGTGTCAAAAATTTGTATTGAAATAATGCATGCATTTGAGGTTCTTTTAATTTTTCTAAATTATATTATAACTTTTATGAGTTGATTTTGTAGGTAATATTTCCCTCATTTTCATATTCATATTTGTGACCATATTGTGATCATTGCCAATGTCAGCTCCAGGAAATGATCTGGTTCTTGTGAGTTTGAAGTTTTTAAATTTTGTGCTTATAAGGATTAATACGATTTGGTTGTGTGTTTTACCATCAGGTCCATGTCCATCTTCTGGAAGGTTTATGGGAAAACAGTGTTAGTGATGGTGAGTTCATTTGGTAGGCAAAATTGATCAGTTCAAAACCTGTTCCTTTCTCTCCCCTTAGCCATATGGTTCGACAAATGGAAGAAAATCTTTACCGATGTCTCCTTTCTTTTAGGCTTACACGGTGATCCAAATACATTTTTTGAAAATTATGGCGAAAACTACATGTTTGAGTAAAATCTTTGGTTTAATATAACTAAAATCTACATTCGACGTTTCGACTTTTATGTCAAGGTCATCTTTTGGAACATACTATATGCAGAGAACAAGCTACACTACAATCTAACTGGTTTTAAAGTTACTAACCAACCGCTACAACAATTGTTAGACTGACCTCTGGTGAAAAAATAAAAATAAATAAAAAAAAAATTATACATCAAAGCTGGAGTTCTATTATTAATATTATCTGTTGGTTGTAGAATTACATTGGATGCAACAACAAGTCTATGTATCTATCTATATACATAGATTTAACATCATGATTATACATGTACATTCCAGCCAGTTGTTATGGAATGGTTTCTAATACTAGCTGAAGGTTCGCTAGAGTCCTGACTTATGCTGGATCTTATATATCAGGTGGGCTGAATATGTGCCATCCAGATCCTTGGAATTTTCATGCCATCTTTGTTGTTGATATTTGGGTAGTTTATCAGAATTTCGCAGGCTTCCTTAAATTTCCTTTCATACAGGGTTTCTGTATGGTGTAAAGAGCAGGTGCTTTTCCAGTTGATTTGGTTGACAGTCCTAATTACTCCTTAGCCAAGAAATTAGTGTCAACACTCAAAGAGTTGATAGGTCACTCCCCTCCTACATAAAGAACACACAACATTTTATAAACAAAATTAAAAACATAACACTCGAAAACGACGACTTATTAGTCAGTTTCGACGTTTCTGCCCCTTTTTGACAAATGTCCCAATCAATGACACAATTCTCCTACTACAGAACAAATTTCTGCCCGCCATTACGGCCCTCTTTACCCAATTACTACAGTCCGGTTACTTCGTATGGGAAAACATATTTTACCTACAAAAGAAGTTACAGCCATGGGCTAACCACAAACCCCCCCCCCCCCCCAATCACTAACTTCTACATGGAAACTTTTGAACAAAAGGCTCTTGATTCCGCAAATCTAATACCGACAGTCTGGGTTAGATACGTTGATGATGTGTTCGCTATTTGGCCGCACAGGCGACAAACGCTAAACACGTTCCTTAGCCACCTGCAGAAACAACACGAACGAATACAATTTACCATAGAAATTGAAAATCAAAACTCGTTCCTGTTCCTAGACACAGTAGTCACACGTCTTCCTTCAGGCAGTCTATCCTTCACTGTCTACCAAAAACTGACACACACGGGCCAATACATATATGCTAATTCATACCACCACCCATCACAAAGTATGGAGTCATTAACACCCATAAAAACAGAGCTACAACATTTTACTCTAACGAGCAAGCCCTGAAACAAGAACTAAAAATCATCAGCGACACATTCATAAATAATGGCTATAACAAAAATACTATTAATAAAATACTGCACAAAACATCAACAGAAAAGAATCTAGATCACAGTAAAACCACAGCCATCCCATACATTAAAGAGTTAGTAGAAAAAATCAGAGTCCTACATTATATCCTCAATGCCACCTACTAAACTTAAAACCATACTCAACTCCTAAGGATCCTCTCCTCCCATTGGCACATGCTGGCGTTTAATGCATCTGGTGCGCCTGTAACTTACCGTACAATCCCTATATGTAAGAAAGAACACAGACACATTAAATATAACAATTAAGGTGAAGCAGGCCTCACAAATCACATGCTCAACACCTGACACCAAATCAACTAGAAAAGCACCCGCTCTTTACACCATACAAAAACCTGCTACGAAAGGTAATTTATGGAAGTCTGCGAAATTCTCAAAAAATCACCCCAAATCAACAAGATGGCATGAAAATTCCAAGGATCTGGATGGCACACATTCAGCCCACCAAATGTGTAAGATCCAGCATAAATCAGGACTCTAGCCAACCTTCAGCTAGTATTAGAAACTATTCCATACCAACTGGCTGGAATGTACATGTATAATCATGAAGTTAATATATGTATATAGATAGATACATAGACTTGTGCCCAATGCAATTCTACAACCAACAGATATTAATAATAGGATTCTACTGTTGATGTATAATTTATTTTTTTCACCAGAGGTCAGACCAACCGATACAACAACTGTTGTATCGGTTGGTCAGGCATATGTTCCAAAAGATGACCTTGACATAAAAGTCGAATGTAGATTTTAGTTATATTAAACCAAAGTTTTAACTCAAACACAGTAGTCTCCATAATTTTCAAAAATGTTTACCGATGTCTGTTACAAGTTTGTGATTCCAATCACCCTGTACAATCGAAATGCCTTTTCAATTTGCTCCAGTGATTGTTGCATTAAGTTGATCATAAAATTCCTCTACTTAGGAATCCATGTGTGGTGGTTGGGGCCTAGGCATATATGATGGTGATATTGAGATATTTTCCCCTTAGGCGGAATAAAGCAATTCTGTTAGTGATAGTTTGGGCCATCAAAATTCACAAAGTACCTTAACAGTCCATTCATATCTTTTAATTTGTGCTGTAGTAGTTTGAGTTGACCTGATTGTAGTGGAGTTTTAATCTTCCAGGTTCTGGTCTTGAAATGGTTGTAGAGTCTGAATCTGGATCCAGTTTTTTAATTATTTTTGTCAGTGATAGCGCCAGTCGCTAATTTCTCATTGCCATCCGTGGAGCTGCTACCAAATAGCAATGCAAATTTGTTGAACCAGGCGACTTCCGAGGCGGCATAGTATGCTGTATGAAATCCTTCGACATGAATGTCTAATGGACAGTAAATTAAGGCAGTGGCGCCTCTTCTATCTTCATCTGCTAGCGTTTAGCTGGGCATAGTGGGATGGCCTTCATGCCTTACCAAGAATAATATTCTATTCCCGACATGCTCGCCCCTCCCACCCAGAGCATTTTCATTTCGTTTCCATAATACCAACTCTATTATTTTATAATGCAGTGATTGTAATATATTAATAAATAAAATAATGCCTGACTTAATAATTGACTCTTAAAACACTTGGCAAATACAGTCGACTATAAATGTTTCCTAAATAGAAAACAATATGAACTTTTTTAAACGTTCTCTTGAATCTCATCAAATACATTTTGCTGATGTAAATTTTAATAATGGCCAACACTTCTTCGAATGTTCTACTGCACTTGTAGAAATAAGTTGGATCATGTACAAAATCTTATGGGTATGGTGATAAAATGAAACTAAACAATGGGGGAGGTGAGAAAAATTTGTATACCAATAGAGCATCATGAGAGAAATGAATGAGAAACTAAATTGATTATAAATTAGGTAAATCGCTGTCATAATTATAAGAGAATACTCTGTTGGGGTCATTTAGGTGATGCTAAGTTGTCAGTTAAATTTCGATGAACAAAAAGTCAAGGAGAGAAGTACAAGTCTTATTTTGAAGTAGGGAAGTGAATGAGTGCATGATGACTTGATCTATTTGCTTTTTAAGAATTGAATTTCAGTTATATCCCTGGACTCACATTTTCATATCCGAAAATTATTTATTATAATTTTTAATAAAGCTTATACATTGAAATGAGTATTTGTTAAAAGCAATTATATTATTAAAATATTCTCACAACTTTACAAAAAGAACTGCATTTTATTAAATTTCAGTGATATTTAATAAAATGCAGATTGCGTTTTATTATATAGCAGAAATTGCTTAGCAATTAGAATTTGTAATTTACATTTCACACGTAGTAAATTGTCTGCAAAGCCGATGAATACAATCTCATTTCACATTAAATTAAGAAAAAGTGGAACATATGAAATGGTAGTAAAAAATTAAAAAAAAAAATAAGGAAAACAATAAAACTAACTGAAATTTTATTCATTCAAAAAGTCACCGAAAAAGCCCTCTTTGATATTTATGATGAAAAAATCTGAAACGCGTACAGTGAAGTTGTGCTTTGTCGTATACTAGCTGCTGCTCTTTCCCGACTGTTATTATATTCTTGTTCTTTCCTACTCTGACGGTTTTGAGACATATGAAGTTCAAAGGACAAGGGATGGCTGCACATGAAAAGGTTTTGGCAGAAACTTGTAATGGTTGCTAGATATCAGCATTTTCTCACAGAAAAGAGAAAAAAACCTCAGAGCGATCCGAAATATTTTTCATTTTCCTAGTGAATTGCACAAAAAAAACTAAGCTCTTCAAACACTTCTTTGAAACAGCTTTTTGATCCCCTTTCGTCGTCAGGTGCGAAGCCATCGATGTAATTTAAACATGTGAGTAAACGACCGAATACCTTAAAAAAAAGAAAGAAACGAAAATCCCATGTAGTCGGTTAGGAAAGCGGTGTATCCATTCCTTCAAGAGAATTTTCTCTCTAAATTAGCAGCAAAAATTAAGGGAAATAAAATATTGAGCTCTTCAAGTGAATGAAAACCCCTGCTTGTTATCAGCAGGTTTCCGATAGAGCAACTTTCTTCAACACGTAGCACTATACAATATCCACAAGAGTTCAATTTTTGTGTGATATTAAAACCCATTTATTCGCACTGTTTCTATAAATTTACGATGAATTTTCCTTCAGTCCACGTAAGTATATTTTTAAACCTCAAGTGTCACTTGGATTAATTATTTTCGAAAAAAATAATAATTATATTCACAACGAACACTCTTAAGTTGTGCTTAAAAGGGCGACTTAGATAAATGCAATATAATTGCACATATCAAGGCAACATGTTCAACCACCACTCATTAGCTGTGTTCAATTCTTCAGTGGGTCACCAGAGGTTCCTTTCTCGAAAATGTTTTCCTACACGTTGTACAAGTCAAAGAGTTCTCATCAGTATGTACTCTTAGATGTCTTTTCAGACTCGAACTGTCAGAAAATCTCTTGTAAACTTCACATGAAAGAAATTTCTCTTTGGTGTGAAAACTTTCGTGTCATTTCAGATGAGATAAGTCGAGAAATTTTTTAAGCGAGATTTTGCAGTTAAAGCAGTAATCCCTGTTGTACCTTTTCATGTGATTTTTAAGTTAGCCTTATTGAGAAAATTGTTTCCTACATATGTTTTCGATGTCTTTCCAGACTCGAACTGTCTGAAAACCTCTTGTTACAAATTCGAATGGAAACGGTTTCTCTCTGGGAAGAACTCTTTCGTGTCTTTTCAGGTTAAAGGAGCGGAGGAATTTTTCGTGAAAAATTTCGGATGCCAAAGAGCAATCTGTGGTGTGCGTTTTTATGTGTTTTTTTACGATAGCCTAATTAAAAATTGTTTGCAATATATTTTACAAGTAAAAGCTTCATCAATCGGATGGTAGCATTTTTGGTGCTTTTAGGGATTCTATAGATGAAAACCCAGCGCTACAATCGACAGAAGTAAGAGGATTATAACCGGTGTGCACTTTTAGATGGCTTTTCAGTCTCGAACTGACTGAAAACTTCTTGTTGCAAATTTCGCATAGAAAAGATTTCTCACCAGTATGCACTCTTAGATGTCTTTTCAGATCGCAACTCTTTGAAAATTTTTTATTGCAAATTTCGCATGGAAAAGGTTTCTCACCAGTATGCACTCTTAGATGACTTGTCAGACTCGAACTGTGTGAAAAATTCTTGTTGCAAATTTCGCATAGAAAAGGTTTCTCACCAGTATGCAATCTCAGATGCGTTTTCAGAGGCGAACTGTCTGAAAACCTCTTGTTGCAAATTTCGCATACAAAAGATTTCTCACCAGTATGCACTCTTAGATGTCTTTTCAGATCGCCACTCTTTGAAAACGTCTTGTTGCAAATTTCGCATGGAAAAGGTTTCTCACCACTATGCACGCTTAGATGACTTTTCAGGCTCGAACTGTCTGAAAAATTCTTGTTGCAAATTTCGCAGAGAAAAGGTTTCTCACCAGTATGCAATCTTAGATGCCTTTTCAGAGGCGAACTGTCTGAAAACCTCTTGTTGCAAATTTCGCATTGAAAAGATTTCTCACCAGTATGCACTCTTAGATGTCTTTTCAGATCGCAACTCTTTGAAAACTTCTTGTTGCAAATTTCGCATGGAAAAGGTTTCTCACCAGTATGCACTCTTAGATGACTTTTCAGACTCGAACTGTCTGAAAAATTCTTGTTGCAAATTTCACATAGAAATGGTTTCTCACCAGTATGCTCTATTAGATGACTTTTCAGACGTGAACTTACTGAAAACATCTCGTTGCAAATTTCACAAAGAAAAGGTTTTTCACCAGTATGCAATCTTAGATGTCTTTTCAGACTAGAACTGCATGAAAACTTCTTGTTGCAAATTTCGCAAACAAAAGGTTTCTCACCAGTATGCAATCTTAGATGTCTTATCAGACTCGAACTGCGTCTAAACTTTTTGTTGCACATTTCGCATGGAAAAGGTTGCTCACCGGTATGCACTCTTAGATGTCTTTTCAGATCGTAACTCTTTGTAAACTTAGTGTTACAAATTTCGCATGGAAAAGGTTTCTCACCAGTATGCACTCTTAGATGACTTTTCAGACTCGAACTGACTGAAAATGTCTTGTTGCAAATTTCACAAAGAAAAGGTCTGAAAACCTCTTTCTCACCTGTATGCAACCTTTCATGACTTTTCAGACTCGAACTGCCTGAAAACTTCTTGTTGCAAATTTCGCATACAAAAGGTTTCTCACCAGTATGCACTCTTTGATGCCTTATCAGACCTGAACTGCCAGAAAACTTCTTGTTGCAAATTTCGCACAGAAACGGTTTCTCACCAGTGTGCACTCTTAGATGACTTTTCAGACTCGAACTGACTGAAAACATCATGTTGCAAATTTCACAAAGAAAGGGTTTCTCACCAGTATGCACTCTTAGATGTCTTTTCAGATCACAACTCTTTGTAAACTTCTTGTTGCAAATTTCGCATAGAAAAGATTTTTCACCAGTATGCACTCTTAGATAATTTTTCAGACTCATCTTTCTAATTTGACATGGAAACCGTTTCTCTCTGATGTGAACACTTTCGTAAATTCTCATGCGAGATGATTAGTAGAATTTCTTCTATGTTTCAGTTGTAAAGGATGATTATCTTTAGTTTGTCATTCGATGTGGTTTTTATGATTGAGAATATTGTTTGCCACGTATTTTGCAAGAAATGAACTTTTCTTCCGTGAGTGCATGAAGATGTTGGTGCCTTTTATGAGACCATAGAGATGAAAACGCAGAGGTACACATAAAAATGAAAAGGTTTTTCTTCAGTGAGTGCATTAGATCTGAGATGCTTTTTTAAAGCTTTGTCTATAGCCATATGATTTCCTACAAATTTCATACTCAAAACGGCTTCTCTTTCCTGTGAACCCTTCTGATGTGAAATAAAAGCTTTACTTTATCATAAAAGGCTGTCACATATTTCACAGGTGAAAGGTTTCTCCTGGCAGAGCACACAAACTATTTGGCATTTTAGTTTCTGAGAGAGGGCAAATATCTTGTGGCATATTTGGGATTGAAAAGGACTCCCATTCTTATGAATAACGGAATGTTTAAAGAAATGACGTTGAGATAAATGATTTGCACATTGATTTGTGGTTTGTTGTATTGTTCACAATTTCTCAAATGCACCTCAAAAGAACTAAAATAGAAACTCCTTTTTTTACATTCGGAAAAATGAAAATGTTCCCGGTTTTATGTATCTGAAGACAGGACTGTATGCGATGTTTTCTTGCATTTTTTGACCTGAAACGGTGTTCTGATGCGTGAAGTACAAGTTTGTGGATCTTCCAGTAATATCAGCTGGAAACCCGTCTGTCACATTTCACATGTCAACAGATTTCATTGCAGTTCACTGTACCCTTGTGCCTCTTCAGGTGTGTAAATAAGGAAAAGGTCTTACTGTAATTTTTATATGTAAATAGCTTCTCGACTGAGTGCGTTTTCAGATGCTCTCGAAGATTTGCAGAATCAAAGAAATTCTGACATGTACAGGAATATTTTCCCTTCTTCTTCCACGTGCATTTTCTGGCGCTCTTTTAGGTTGTCATGAGAATGAAAGTTTTCCTTACATTTTTAGCATGACCGTTTTTCTCTGGAGTCTACTATTGCTCGATTGCTATTCTTTGTCTCGTGCGTTTTAAGTTGATCTGATCGCTTTAAAGATTTGTGGAATACTTTGCAGATAGATTTTTTTTATCTGACTGATTATTGCGCGTTTTCTGATGTTTCACACTACTGCAGTTCATACTCTGATATACAACCTACGTCTTTGATTATGTATAAACGAAATACTTTTCCTGATTTTCACCTCAGTTAAAATATATGAATGGGAAATGCGACTGAGCAATTTGTTGCAGGAGGAGATTTACTCATTGTTCTTTGAATTTGGATTGTCAATTCCATTCTCATTTGATGCTTTTCCGTTATGTCACTAGAAGAGCAACCACTTTGGAATACTTTGATTTCTCAAATACAACTTAATAGTCTTCATACGATGTGGCTTATCAGCTTGGTTTTAATGCGTTATTAGGCAAAATGTCGCATGACACTAACCCTGTTCACAATCTGTAAAGAGAAATTATGTAATTAATGCTAAATTAAAACTCCATTTAGTAAATAAAATATTCTCAACATATTAACTAATATTCAATCGCAATTAATGTATGAATTTTAATCTAGAAATTTAGTATTTGCAATGAATAGTGGAAACAAAAATAACGGTAAAACTTTCAGTGGAAAATAACAGAGTATTATCGCTCTTAAAATGATGATGATTGTGTTAACAAACCTGACTTCGTTTGCCAAACGCATCGTCACAAAATAATAAGCTAATAAGAGAGCCACGGGGCGGTATTATATTCTGAAGTTGAACATGTCCTCAGGAATAACTCTGAGGATAAAGTTAGAAATGAACGTATTTCTTGCACACATGGAAACTGTGAAATAATAGTCAAAGGGAGTGAATTTCTTAAAAATACCATTTTATTCAGTTGGTTGTGTGTCAATTATTAGATGAACAATTTTGATTTACAGCTGTAGGTAGCAGAACAGCCATTTTTCTGTTGATATTATTCTCTGTTCTTATTTCTTTGGATTTCCTTCTCTACGTCATTCTCAGTGATAATCCCCCTGGAAATGCAGAGATTCCTCCTCCAGATCACCCTATTTCTGGCTTTCCTCTTCTGACTAAAGCAAACACTTCCCCTAGGGTGTATTTCGGTTGTCTTCTTCTTTTCTCAGGTTTCTCTCCTTCCAATACGTCTGAGTTAATGATCAGATGAAACCTCATCCACTCTCTACGATGACTATTTATATCCTGTTGATTCTCAGCTAATACAGCTACACCTTTCCTAGAACTCGAATATTTACTAACCCTAATCTATCAAGCGGGAATCTGGGAAGACGAAATCTTGCAGAAGCAACACAATTCTTACAATTTCAGCAGGTATTTCATCAGTTGCAGATCAGTGTTCCAGATAGGAAATTCATTATTATCTGTTTAAATTTCTTCATGCGGTTATGTGGTTCATTGCTTCGTAGTCCGGCGATTTTTCCATTACATTTGTTATACGAAATAATGCTGAAACATTTCACCGGATACAGTAATTTCCAACCCTTCTAAATAAGAATAATGAATACCTTATCCCTAATACTCAACAGATTTCGAAGCATCCAAATAACCATCTCTGCTATTTTGCTAATGTTAGTTACAGGCCTCTCTGAAATTCTTTTTCCTCTCAGCCACTCACTATATATCTGTAGTCTGATCAATATCCAAAAGTGAAATTCAATTAATATCATATACAGCTTAAACCCTTTTCAACCGAAAGTTCACAAATCCACATTGATAAAACAGCCATCGTAATGTTTGCACGATTTCGGCTTATTCAAGTCATTTTGAGAGATCTCTATGTGTTAATTATTTTTGTCATCTTCAAATTAGCTTTATCAGCAAACAAATTAATATCACTCATTAAATTACCTTCGGTATCATAAATGGAGAAATTAAACAGGAAGAATGGATTGCTCACTGAAATATGAACGATAGAGTTTGCGAACAACCACCCACTGGTTACCAACTTAATCTTTGACTGCACACCACCTACATTACTCTTTGATTTCTCTCTGACAACCATCTTCCTATCCATTTCACCAAACACCCAATCCATTCTGCGTACACAGACATAATGCCCACTATATCATACCATATTTTGATATCACCATTTCTGAATTCGGATTTTAACTTTTCAAAATATAAATCACCTCTTCACTAAAAGGTCTAATTTTCAACATCTGGTATGGATTTGCCTTTAAATAATGGTAATACCTTACTTTCCTTCGACTCTACCAGTTCTAATACGTAAATTGCACATAATAGTCAAAGGAAACATGAGGCGATAAGACACCAGGTGCAAAATCTCAAATGGCAGAATTCCAGTTGAGATGCACAGCCAATTGTACCTCATAATTTCTTTTTATTCCTAACCAGGTTGGTAATCATTCTTGCCTGTACTTCTTTATTAACTATATATATTAGCCAAAGAATTTAAAATCAAAAGCATTAATAATTGTCTAATATTCCATGCATCTAAAATTATTTTAAACATCGTTAACAAACAAATTGAAAGAGCCATAAGCGGTGAATGGAGTGAACAACAGAAAGGCTTCAGAAGAGGAATTGGAACCATTAATGCTATCCTGTAACTAAAAATACTAATAGAATGATCACTTGTAAGAAATAGGAACATTTACATATGCTTCATAGACTTTCAGAAGGCTTTTGACTGGGTAAAACATAATAAAACGTTTACATAATAATACATTAGATAAATTAGACCATGAACTCAAGATTATAAAAATGATCTACACCAAACAGAAAATGCAGCTATTTAACAATGAGACTTCTGTAGTGAAAATAAAAAAGAGTTAGACAAGGTTGTGTCCTTTCATCAAATCTATTTCATAACTATAGTGAGATAGTGATGAAAAAGATTGAAAAACAAAAAATAGGAATTAGTATCAATGGCATAAAATACAACAATCTTAGATATTGCTGATGATACCATTCGAATAGAAGAAAACAGAAACAAACTAATCAAATTAATGCAGCTACTTAATTGAGGAAGGTAAAGAATTTGGATTAGATATAAATGCAAAAAAGACCAAATTCATGAAAATCTCAAAAGAAAGCAGATCCGAGCCAGAAATATTCAAAAATATGAAAATTGAACATACAACAGAATACAAATATTTAGGCACCTACTTTACTGCAGATGGAAAGCATGATAGAGAAATAAAAATAAGAACAGCCATAGCTAAAGATGCATTCTGGAAAAATAAAGATCTGCTCAGAAGTTCTGTGAGTATCGAGACAAAGAAAAGAATGATAAGAACATTAGTTTGGCCAATTTTCACATATGAAAGTGACACCTGGATATTCAAGAAGAGAGTAAGACAACAGATAATGGCTTTTGAAATGTGGCGTTATGGGAGAGCTCTGAAAATCCCATGGACAGAGCATTTGACAAATACAGATTTCCTACAGAGAATGAGAACACATAACTCTTTATTACAGGAAACGATCCAGAGAAAGATGAGTTTGGCAGGACATGCTGAGAGGTTCAGAATGACAGAGGATACTAATAGTTTTAGAAGGAAAAATTATTGGAAAAGTATCAAGAGGCAAAAAACGAAGGACATGGCTTGAAGATCATGGACAGGATCACAAGGCTATGCAGAAACAAAAAGGAAAGCCACCAACAGAGAAATGGAAGGACATGGTGCTGCACCATCTCACTGAGGAAGCTACATGATGATAATAAATGTCTCTTTAAACTTGATTTTCTATCTATTTTTTATTTAGTGTTATTTTATTCGATTTCAATAGCTAATTATGAAATTTTAATGAAATATATCATCAGGTATTTATATCAAAATAATCAATAATGACAAACTTAAAAGTAAAAACTGAAAAGAACAGTAATTAAAATCTTCCCAAATGAAACATCTGTACATGGGCAGTAGTCAGGATGCCAGAATTATGGAATTGATGCTACAACCAAAACACTACTTAGGCAATTTCTCCTTACACTGCTGTGGTTTATGTTGTTCCAGTCTGGTACTGACGAACACGTTTGTGTTAAACTTATCTGAGTATGATATAGGATGGATATACGGCTTGGAGAAGCTGAGACTTTCTCGTGCCACTTTAAATTCTCCATACTCCTGAAAAATATATTATCCGAATCGTCGGACATTCACAGATATTCACCCCTGTATGAACCAAAAATGCGGACGGACCTCAAAATGTCTAAAGAAATTCGCTAACTAATGCATAATATAAAGCCAGACATGAGCATATCCAGGAAATATGAATCACTGAAACGTCGTTCAGAAACAAAAAGTATGACAAAAATTTTCTAAAGTCAGATCGAATCATTAATAGAAGAGCGTCATAATAAAAAACTGAATAACTAACAAATTTTATTCACACCGATGGTGACATCCTAGCTTCTCTATTGCCCACTCTCACTTTCTACGTGGCCTCTGTCACCAATCATTGCGCTCTTAGATTGGTATAATCAACTGCACCTATTCTTTAGACGAAATTGATGTTTTACGCAACGGTTTAAAGTCAACACTCCATCCTCGCTTCCCAGAAAATCTCCATAGAAATGAATAGATTATTTCAAATTATAAAGAGCAATTTGATATTTCCAAATAAATTATTCCAGTTCTTGTTTAATATGAACATAATCCGCATACTGATTCATGTGGTGAATATGGTAGTGCTGGTATTCGATATTAGTGTATAATAACAAAAATTTGTATTTAAAATGAAAATCTTTGATCTTTTGTCCTCTAAGAATTTTTCATCAAAACGAGATATATTATTTAAAGAAATAATAATAAAAGAAAAAAGTACGAGTTCATTCTAACGAGTTTCGTTTCGATTTGCCATTTGTTACAAGAAAGTAATCGTCTTACAGTTAGCATATGTCAACTACGCATGTCTGTGCAGTGCGCAACTTGTAAGCTACGTAATACGATGGTTTTCTCAATACTTATTTGACAGTGAAAATATGCTCAATGCAGATTTGCAAAATGCGTACTAGGTTAAAACAACATATTGTAAGATAATATGCCTTTGAAGTGTCAGCGTTATCTGTTGGATTTCTGCTCAGGACATGGACTGGTTATTACTAACACCATGTTCCAACATAAAAATGTGCACAAATTCACATGAAGAGAAGAGACAAGGAATAACAAAAGTCTCATTGACTAGTTATTGTTGATAGTGATGTTTTCTCCCTGGTGCAGGACACCAGAGTGTACAGAGGATTTGAAATTGGAAGTGATCACTATTTAGACTTCAGCAGGATAAAATTGAATTTCATATTGAAAAGAATGACATGTAAGAAAGTTTTAAAGTGAATGAAAGTTGAGTAGCTCTCAGATGTGAACTGTAGACTAAAATACACAAAGATTATTGAAGAAAAAATGAAAGAGTTTGAGAAAAGGAATCAAACCTTGGAGATTCAGTGGCAAGCCTTGAAGAAAGACCTGACTGACTCAGCTAGAGAGGCATGTGGTGAAGTTGTCTGCAAGGATAGAAAAATTAGAACTCCATGGTGGACACAGGAAGTTAAAGAGGCAGTGAAGGAAAAAAAGAAAGCATATCAAAAGTTCCTGGCAAATAAGTCAGCTTGTGCTCTTAGAGAATACAGAGACAAATGCAAGAATGCTAAACACTGTAAAACTAGCTAAAAAAAAATCAAGGGAGGACTTTGGCAAGAACATAGAAAATAAATATCAAGAAGGTGGCAAAATATTCTGGAGGTTGTTGAAGAAGTTTAGGAATGGAGGAAAGAATGCTGTAAAAGGAGTTAGAGATGATGAAGGTGACATGAAAACGGAAGAAAAAGATATCCTTGAAATATGGAGTAATTACTTTGAAAAACTGCTAAATGAAACAAGCAGTGATGACAGCACAGTGGTAAAAAACACTGACCAGGCATGCAGTCAGGAATACATATCCAGGCTTGAAGTAGAAAAAGCCATCAAAGGCTTGAAATGTGGAAAGGTAGCAGGAATAGATGATATTCGACCAGAAGTGCTGAAGTATGGTGGTATAAAAGTCTTACAGTGGCTGCACTGCATAGTTCAGAAAGCCTGGACAGAGGGACGAATTCCTGATGATTGGAGTAGAGCTCTCATAGTACCCATATATAAAAAAAGGGAAATAAAACTGAATGTGAGAATTACAGAGGTATTTCCCTACTAAGTGTTCCTGGCAAGATCTATGCAAGTATACTTGAGAAACGATCGCGATGAATTGTGGAAGAAAAGCTGGGTAAAGAACAAGCCTGGATCCAGGCTAAATTGAGGCTGTCAGGATCAGATCTTCACTTTACAACAAATAGTTGAGAAAGCATGGGAATATAACAAAGATCTGTATTTAAGTTTTGTCGATTTGGAGAAGGCATATGACAAGGTGCAAAAGAGAAGCTATTCAATACGTTACAGTTATATGGTGTCAATGGAGCATTATATCAAGCAATACTTAGTCTTTATTTGAGTTGTAAGTCAGCAGTTAGAATTGAAGGAAGTACAGGAAGATGGTTTAATGTTAAATCTGGTGTGAGACAAGGATGTACATTATCCCCTCTGTTATTCATTATCTATATGGATCACATTATGAAGGAAAGTGGTATTAAACATGATATCAAAATTGGAGATGTTAATGTCAGTTCTTTACTTTATGCGGATGATGTTATACTTCTAAATAAATCCGCTAAGGGTCTGCAAGATTCTCTGACTAAATTGAATAGCTGTTGTAATAGATATGGTATGAAGGTCATCAATACAAAGACAATGAAAATAGGCAGAATCATTGAAAATGTTAACTGTGTTGTGAATGGAGAACCTGTGGAACAAGTAAAACATTTCAGCTACTTAGGCACGATTTTTAGTGAAGATGGTAAATTCAATATAGAAATAGACAACAGAATCAGCAAAGCTGGTATGATGGGAAGTCAACTGAATAAATTCATATGGAATAAGAGAGAAATTAGTCGGAACACGAAATTAGCTTTATACAAGACTGTGTTCAAACTAGTTTTAACTTATGGATCTGAGAACTAGGTCAGAAGTAAAGCACTTGACCAAAGACTACAGACAGCAGATATGAAAATCCTGAGAAAGATTAGAGGGATGAACAGATGGCATCAATGGCAATATTATATTAAAAACAAGGATATAAGGAAAGAACTTGACATTGTCAGCATCCAGGAATGCATTAGCAGAGCTAATCTCAGGTGGTATGGTCACTTAAATAGAATGGGAGAGAAAAGATTAGTAAAACAAGTGTTCTCTGCCAGGTTGGCAGGATAACGACCAGGAAGACCAAGATATAGGTGGATTGATACGGTACAAAGTGCCTTAGACGATAGAAATATAAGATCTGATAATGTTGGAGTCTTGACAAGTAACAGACTGATTTGGAGAAAAATCGTAGATAGGAAGTTAGTAATGATGTAATTTTTTCATGTAGTACTATTATATCCTGTACACCCCTTGAGGGTGTATGGCAGGAATTTGATGATGAGAGTTGTACAGATGTGTCCTTTTCATATCAGAATCACATGTCGTCTTTTAGAGTGCTGATGAGGAATCATCATTTATTGTTAAAATTACAATAATATGAATAACTTTTCTCGCTTAGTGAATAATGAATTTAATAGAACAAACTTTACCTCAGTTTTTTGTAGATCAACCTTATCTATTTGCATAACAGTTTTCTTTCTTTCTTTTTTTTTTTTTTCTTTTAAAAAAAAAATGTGCATTTAAAATTATGTGGTCGATTTCAAAAACCTCAAAAATAAAAAAGATATTAGGAACCATTTTAAATACCAATATTAAAAATTATTTGTAATTTAGTGTGCTATACAATAGTAAAATATGTGTAAATTAAAGTAAAGTAAATAATCTGGTGTATTTCTGTCCAACTGGGAATGCAATGGGGGTCCGACAATGAATTAATCAACTTTCCATAGACTTATATGGGAAATATTATCCTGCAATTCAACACAAGTACGGTGACGGATTAGTGTTGAATTGCGAGGCACCACTGTAATCTGTAGGAAATGGCTTAGGAATCTTCACTGTACCAAGTTCTTGCCTTTCCAAAACAACCTGGCAATGTCAATCTAATGCAAACCGCTAGGAATGAAAGTGCCTATACTGCAGGAAGAACAAAGAAAATCTGCAAAACACGGCTCAGGCAATTATATCGCAGGCAGAACCAAACCATAAAGTGAACAGGCCAAAAAATACAGGTGAATACTCTAATTTGAATTCTTTAAATATACTAATAGAAAATGGTTCAGAGACTAAAAGTCAGTTTTAAATTTTGCACAAGAACTCTTTGATAAGCAGAATGAACAAAAAAAAAAAAGCGAATATGAGGATTAGTTTTTAAAAAAATAATTTACAGTTGAAGCAGTCTTCACACAGTAAAAGACATCAAATTTAGTGTTAATGTAATAATAGGCAACGCAATTTGATGCAAGACATCCGAACTCTGTCAAGAACTGAATTCCCTAAAACTACCATATGAACTTTTAAATCAGCAACAACATAAAGAAGATCTTGTCAGAGACGGTCTTCCTGAAACGGCACCTACAGAAAACTTCAGAGACAGTTATAAAATTAGGCCATGCAACGATATTATATCGATAATCAGAATTACATTCTGATTATCGATATAATAATATATTCAGAATGTAATTCATAACGATATTCAGAATGTAATCGCATTCCCAGGAAGAACAAGGCTTGCAACGACCTGCAGCAACATCCATATTTCCTCTTACAAGGAAATCAAGAAGAGGCAATCTCATAAAAGCCAGCTGACTGGCTTTTATGAGATTGGAAAAAAAAAAAAAAACTAGCTGCCAAGAATGTGTCAGAAGACAATACACCAATCTTACTATCTCAGTATTTAACCAGAATCTGTTGGACCAATCAAGAAAAGCAAAAACAGAAAAAAATTGCCAATTTTTGTGAATTAGAAATAAGATATTCTTGAGGAAGTCACAAAGTTCAAAGTCGAAAAAACTCAAAAGTTTGGAAGACATAGATGAGCTGCTACAGTGAAATCGAGACTCCTAATTAGATTAAAAAGAAGACCTGAACACAGCAAAAATGTATGTGAACAATCAGATAAATGTAATGACACCTGAGTACTATCTTTCACTTGCTCAATGCATGATCAACACACACACAACGAATGAGATTTCTCTCCATTATGTATATTAATATCTGAAGCATTAAAAGATATTGATTAATGCCTTATCTGAAGAATTACCCAGCTGTTATTGATATATATTTATCCTAACAGAAGTATTTTACTAATGATGAAGCAACATATTTCCAAATTCCAGGCTTCCAACAAAATAGATCATGCCACCAAACAAAAAGAGGGGTGGAAAATTAGTTTGAGTATGCTGAAACCTTTTGCATCAAATTGCTGGCTTTCATGCGAAGAATTATGGTGAACTGAATACCCAATGATAATTGATAATAAAACATAAATATCGTCAATGATAACAATAACAAAATACCAAGAAATGCTATCTATGTATAACCTAATACTAATCATAACATCAAGAGAAGTAATAGCGGGAATTTAATCACTGCTTGCTTAGATCATATAAACCATTTGGGTACTGCAAAATAGTGCAGGAGTCATAACGAGCAAAGTGGCAGACCATTACTTCACTGTTCTAAAACCTTCACCCGAAGACAACATCAATGCAATGCTGCACCTATGAAATACAACACAAAACAATAATAGACAAAGAAAGAGTCAACCATGAAATAACAAAAATCAACTGGAAATACATGGCATCACCAGATTCAATACATACCTTATATAACAATATTAAATGTTCACTGTATGAAACATATAAGAAAGCTAAAAGAAAGCCAGAATTCGTTCCAAGAACCAGCCAAAACCTTGGAGAACAAAAAACATAATTCTAGATATACACAGAAAGTGCATTCTATGGAAACAATTAAAGCGATATCCAAATAAGGCAACTTTAAAAACCAAATATAAGATAACAAGGAATCGCCATAGAACTCAAATGAGAAATGCAAAAAGTACTGCACAGACAAATTGACTGATGCAAAACAACATGAAGATGACCTGGCAACTGATCAATGAGATGGTAGATTGTTCATCCAATTCCACTGCCTCTGAAGCCATAAAACACAGCTTTCATGAAACAGGCTAAATCTATCCAACAACTAGCAAATGACTTTAACCAATACTTTGTAGACCCCAAGAACTACAAAGAAATTTCCCTGCAATCACAAAACATGATCCTCACGTTTTCTAAGTAAAGTACGATTATTATTATTATTATTATTCTGGGCAACTCCAAGTAGTCGACAGACTCATCGAGGGAGGCCTTAACATCATGTCAAAAACATCTATTCGACATTGACCCAGTATCTATCATACTTTGCCTTGAACTCATTCATGGTCGTAGCACCCACAACAGACTCTGGAAGCTTATTCCACTCATTCACCACTCTCTAAGTAAAAAACCTAGCTCTAACTGCCTTGTCAACCACGCTCTTGACCAGCTTCCATGCATGGGCCCTAGTCCTCCCACCACCAGTCATATTTTCAAAAATATCTTCTGGATCAATCTTATAGAAACCCTTCAGTAATTTGAAGGTCTCAATCATATCACCCCTCCTTCGCCTATCGTCCAATCTCTGCAACCGATAAATCTTCAACATATTCTCATAAAGTTCATTCCACAACCCTCTATCATCTTGGTCAATCGTCTCTGGATCCTCTCCACTTCCTCCCCATCACGAAGAAACCCTGGTGCCCATAACTGGGCACAGTAGTCCAGATGGGGTCTTATCAAGGCTCGATAGAGGAACAACAACTTGTTTATCTCTACATGTTAAAGTATTTTTCAGAAGCCAAGTGATCTGATGAGCTGATTTAGTCACTTTTGCAATGTGCCCCTAAACTTCAACTCCCTATCCACCAACATTCCCAAATCCCTGGCCTCATCAATCTCCTGGAGTACGGATCCACCAATGCGATATACTGCTGCTATTCTTTTCACCCCAAAGTGCATAACCTTACACTTTGCTACATTAAATTGACATCCATTTTTCCTAGCCCAGTCCTCCAAACTATCCAAATCATCCTGTAAAATTTTGACATCCTGTGCACTGACAATTGCTCTACCCAACTTTGCATCATCAGCAAACAAGTGAGCACTTCCTCTCAAATCCTTTCCTATATCATTGATGAACAAATTGAAAAGCAGTGGCCTAAGAACAGAGCCCTGCGGCACACCACTGGTCACAAGCCGTCTTTTAGACTCCACTCCTGCATAAACCACTCTCTGGTATCTCTCCTTCAACAACCCTCCTATCCATCACACCAACCCTATATCTATCCCCATTTGCTCCAGTTTACTGATTAGGGTTCCATGTGGTATCCTGTCAAAGGCCTTGGCATGATCCAGTAGTATCACTGTAAACCCATTACCCCTATCCAGTTCAGCCGTCACTGTGTTATAAAACGTGAGCAAGTTACTGAGGCATGATCTACCCTTCACAAAACCATGTTGTCCCCCATACAATATCCCATTTTCATCCATCCAATCCTGTATTCTTTTCTTGACTAATTTCTCTAAGACCTTGACAATGATTCCTGATATGCTAATCGGTCGGTAATTTACAACAGCAGTCTTGGAACCACCTTTATGCAGTGAAACTATTTTCCCCCCTTTCCACACCTTCGGGACTAAACCAGACCCGAGACTCAGATTAAACAACATGGTCAAGGGTACTGACTATTCTTAAGTTGCTTCTCGTATGACACAAGCTGGTATACCATCCAATCCCACGGATGTATTGACATTGAGGTTATGCAATAGACTACTCACCTCCACTTCATTAACCACAATTCCTGTATAATCTACTGGTTTATTCGTTTCTGCAAAGTCACCACCTGGATGATATATACTTGCAAAGTGTTTACTCAGTAACTCAACTATATCAACTGATTCAGTTACGACTCCCTACCATCGGCATTCTTTAAAATCATTCTGCCATGTACATTTTTCCTTTTACTTGCTACATATCTAAAAAATGATTCTATTTAGCCTGCATGGTGTTCTTTCGTAATCCTTTTTTGCTTTTCTTACCACACTCGTTACCCTTCTGGCCTGCGCTTTATACCGTTCATGTGCCTGCCGGTCACCTTTCTCCTTAAATTCCCTCCATAGTTGTTTCTTTTTTTGCAGCTCAAGCTTAATGGTGTTATTCATCCATTTAACCCCTACTTGATTTATTATTCGGACTCTAGGTATACAGTCAGCCATTGCTTCATGCAAACACTTCTTAACTGCCTCCCATGCACTATCAACTTCTAGTCCTTGCAGTTGTACATGCATGGCACTGAACCAATCAAACTCCTAAGCTTGTCATAATTTCCAGCTTGATAATTCCACATGTACCCTGTCTTAATTGAAAATTCCACACCTTTAGCCACCTCCCAAGTCAAGACCCTACGATCACTCTCACCGATTGGTGGCAATGTGGTCATATTTGTTACAGCCAAATCTTCAGATGTAATTATTGGTCAAGCACTCTCTGACCCCTAGTATTTTCCATTACATGCTGTCGCAGATAGTTATCCCTTAATAACTGCATGAAATCCAATTCCTTCCTCCCATGTGTCCTCTCCTCACTCCAATCAATGCGACCATAGTTGAAATCTCCCATAATAATTACCCTTCTTCCACTCATTTCTTCTATTTGCTTGTGCATACTGTCACCACCATCTTTTCCATCACCTGGTCTATAGCAGCACCCAATTGTACATTTAGTTCTGCTAGCCACAATCTCACACCAAATGGCCTCAAATGTGCTCTTTTCTCTATCCTGCAATTCAACTTCTATTCTCCTTGGCTGTAGCTCATCAGCTATCATCAACAATACTCCTCCCTCCATTTTATTCTCCCTGTCATTCCTGAACATACTATACCCATCACATTGAATCCCACTAGCTATATCATCTACAGTCAGCCATGATTCACTAATACCAATAACCTGTGGTCTGGAATTGCCAACCATGGCCAAAAACTCTTCCTTCTTGTTCCTAATACTCCTAGCATTAGTGTACATGAATTTAAGACCCCCATTAGCCCAAACCCTACCATGGTGCCTTAAATTAACTATCCCACTCTGATTTGTTGTCCTTATTTGCTCGGGCATATTATATTCATTCATACATTCAACTGCCTCCCTTAGGACTGTATATCTACCCCCCCCCTCCCTTAATAAATCTAGTTTCCCTGAATTTCCACATCCATTACATTCAGCAACACTTTCTCCAGTCTCCTTACACCATAACCATTCAAATGCAAGCCATCCATCTTATATAGATCCTTTCGCCCATCAAACTCACTCCACACATCCACAAATTCCACACCACTCGTCATACATAACCCACGCATAAAGTCATTTGTAACTATGGCCCTCCTTTTAAACATTTCACTGTCATACCATGGCAAAAGATAACGCTGTTAAGTCAGCGTTATCGTACTGTACATTTCTGACCACTTGGTTGGTGAACCACAGGAAACTGTCTGTTTGGGAAGTTATTCATTGTTGTTCATGATGGGTAAGAGCTCATTTTGTAGTAAATAAGAAATTTTTCTATGTGGGATGCTGTGCTGCTTGTGTTCGTTATGTTTGAATGCGTGTTTGATTTGAATATTCCTTTGTACGGAAACCAACGGTTAATATACTCCCCACGACATCCATAATAGTAAGACATTGTTGTCTGCGTGCAGTGGATAGTGTGGTCGGCCGCATTTTCCTGTCAGCGACCGTACATTACCAGTACAAAATATAGGGGAACTTGAATTTTAGGCTTTATTTCCAGTGGCAACACGAAACAGGAGGCCAGAACCAGCTCAACACTGTAAGCAGATAATGCATCGCATCGGGGCATCTCAAGGATAAAAACAGATAGAGATAAATATAAGTACAATATTTGCTCCAGAAAAAGGAATTAAATAAAAAAAACAGAATCTTTTTATGAGGATCTACAAGAAATAAAATCAAATGAATAATTAATTATAATGGGACACTTAGAAATAAGAATAGGAAAAATACCAATACATGGAATTATGCAAAGATTTAATTCAACAATCCAGGAACACTGATACAATTCTGTACAAATAAAAGTTAGAAATAAAGAATACATTTTATCAGCATAAAATAACATTTTAAAACACAGGACAGAAATCAATAGTAGATTATATTATATGCAATAAAGTAATACACCCATCAGAAATAGTACATATCAGGGTGTTAACATCAGAAGAAATTGGAAGTGAACATGTGTTAATATATTAAATATAACAATAACAATATATAACAATAGATTAAAACAAAAGTTCCAAGATAACTCACTGAGCAGTGAACAACATGTAGAAGATAACTGGAAGATTTTTAATACAAAGTTAACGGAAATAGCAACAGAAGTATTAAGGGTAAAAATAAGAAAATTAAAGAATATGGCCTCCATGGTTTAATAAAGAAAATAAAATATTAATGAAAGAAAAATATCTATAAATGAAAACAACAGGTAATTGGAATGAATAAAAGGAAATAAGTAATAAAGTTAATCAGAAGAAAATAGAAAGTAAAAATTAATTTTGGAAATCATATACAAAAAGAATTTGAATATGATTTTTATGGTATACAGAAACAAATGTGGAGATTTATTAATACACAAAAGAAAGAAGCAGAATATATCCTAATATTAAAAGTAGAAATAGAAGAATTAGAAAATAATTTTAAAATCTTTATAAATAAATAGTGGAAATAAAATTAGAACTAGGTATACAAACAAACCAAGAAGAAATAAATACAAAACAGATAAAAACTGAAAATGCAATTAAAAAACTGAAGAGTAGGAAATCACCAGGTCTTGATAATATCAATAATGAATTATTAAAAATGGTAAAGAAATTATAACTCAGAGTTTAGATATACCATACAGTCAAATAATGAAAACAAAAGAGATTCCGGTAGAATGAAAAAAAAAATAAAATAAAAGTATAATAATATCCATATTTAAGAAAGGATATTAAAAAACAAACAAACAAACAAAAAATACAGAGAATTATCTTCTCTTCTGCTCATTGTGGGTTCAGTTCCTCAGAGACGAATCTTTGCCATTTCTTTGTCTGCTGTCTATTTATGAAGTTCTATTATGGAGTTTAAGTGGGTACTTTCTTTATTGTTGTCAATCCATTTCTTTCTTGGTCTTCCTCTACTGGAGTTCCTTCTACCATTTAACTATGTTACCGACCAAGACGTCTATACACATCAAGGTTATTATGGATGTGAAGTGCATATTAAAATTGTAATACCATTGATATCACATTGAAATATATGGATACGAAGCATATGAGGATGCGTATTTGATCCATAATGGCCGGTAAGGTGGTTAATAATATGTTTCATAGTCTTACTGGGTTCATTCTTGTAACATGTCCAAACCAGCTTAATTAGTTCTTTTTAGTGCAGTAGTTATTGTTTCTTTAAAGTTGAATCTTCTCTGACTTTCACTTTTTTTTTTCTGTCCAGTTCTATTGATTTTTCTTAGACATTTCATTGCAAAAGCATTGAGTTTATCCATTTTTTTTCCCTTAAGATCTAGCATTCTGAGTCATACAGTACTGTGGAAATTATCATTGTTTTATACATCTTTAATTTCAGATCTTTGCTTAATCTTTTATTGTTCCATATTTTTTTAGTGTTCCCATTGTCATCCATTTATTATTATTTCAGAGTTTTATGGTTTCGAGACAGTCTAGATCTTCAGTGATCATTGATCCTAGGTAATTGAACTGCTTTACTTGTTCTGTATTATTGTTTCCTTTTTTCATTTGAATTCCTTCCCTTTTTCTTCCTATTACCATTAGTTTTGTTTTAGTAAAATTCATTTTCATATCATATTTATTACTTGTTTGAATGTAGCTTGGTCAGGATATTTTCTAATTTTTCTTGGCTGTCTCACATATCTGTAGTCCATCTACTACTTCTTTTAGGTACAGGTTGAATAACTATGATGACAATGGACAGCCATGCATAACTCCTTTTTAAATTGCTATTTGTTCTGTTTCTATGTTTTTGTATTTCACTATTGTTCGTGTTTCTGAATAGTAATTCATGATACAATTGAATAGTTATTTGTCAAACCCTCTGTTTTTAGAATTCTAATAAGTTTGCTTCTGTTTAATGAGTCAAAAGATTGTTTGAAGTTGATAAAACAGCAGTAGAGTATTTTTATTTTTGTCTCACATAAGATCTGGTAAACTGTTTATTGCGAAAAATGCAGCTATTGTGCTTCTGCTATTTCTAAATCTCATTTACTCTTCTTCCATCTATTCTTCATGGGAATGTTCATTTCTGTTTTGAAGAATCTTGATGAATATTTTATAGCAGTGGCTTAAAAAGGTGATAAGTCTATACTTAGTGCAGGATCTGACATCTCCTTGTTTTGTGGATGGGTATGATTTGGCCTGTTCTCCATTCTGTTGGTAAATTTCCTTTCTTTAGTATTTTGTTGAACAGTTTCCTTAGGTAATTTATTATGCTTTCTCCCCCTTTTTCTAGAAGTTCTTTTTGAATGTTTTCTACGACTGGTGCTTTATTCTTTTTCATTTGTTTGATTGCTCTATGTATTTCTTCATTTAGGATGTCTTTTGTGTCAGAAGTTTCTTCACAGTTGAAGGCACCTGGATCTATGTTTTCATCAGCTGCAAATGTTTCTTTTAAAATGATTAGTCCATATTTCTTTTATTGCTTCAATGCTGCTGGTGGTTCCATCTTGTTGCAATATAGAAACTGGGTTGGGTGAGTATGTTCTGCTTATCTCTTTAACTATCTCAAATGGTCTTGGGTCATGTTTCACACAATCCTGCTTTTTCCTCTAAGTATGTGATGAGTTTTGCTAATCTACTGTTTTTGTTTATTTCTTTTTTCAAATTTTTGTATAATATTCTGTTTTCTTGATTATCTTGTTTTAAGTGGTTAGTTTTGGTTATTCATATTCTCTTGCATAAGTCCAAAATCTCTGGTGTAAGCCAGTCTTTATTCACTCTTGTCTGGTAGCCCAGATATCTGTTGCTGTTTCTTTAATAATTTCTTTACCTTTTTTCCAAAACTCCAGGACTGTATCTAAAGCAAGAATATTTAATTTTTCTTTCAATGATCAGTGAAAGTTAGATCTGGTACAGCTATCACTTAGTTTTGAGAAGTCTATCTTCTTTTGTTTTTCGTGGTTTATTCTCTTTCTTTTGCAACTGACTTTTAGTTTGGATGATAGTAGTGTATGACCTGTATCAATGTCAATCTTTTTTTAATGTTTTGATATTTTAGAAGGAATGTTTCCATTTCTTATTATTGATTATATAGTCTATATTCAGTTCCTGATTTCATGGTTTGGTGATGTCCAAACGTATTTGTGTTGTAGCCAGTATTTGAATATGGTATTTGTGATTAACAGTTGATTTATTTTGCAAAAATTAATAAAGTTCTCTCCTCTTTCATTCATCTCTCCATGACCAAATTTTCCCATTACTTCTAATTTATCTTCAGAGTACTGTACAATCTTTCAATTGAATTAAAATCTCCAATAATAATCAGGATATCTCTGGTAATTGTTTGCCTCATTTCTCTTTGCAGTTTTTCAAGAAATTGACTATATTTCACCTCTTCATGTGATTGGACTGGGGTATAAACCGCTATTTTTATGAATATTACTCTTTTTTTTTTTGCTTTGGATCTTACGGAAATGATTCTAGAGATAATTCTTCTTACCTCAACTATTGAGTAACCATTTTTTTAATGATTAATGCTACACCTTCTCTGTGATGGTTATCTTTCCTCCCTGAGTAAAATAAGGTTGCATTTTTCATGTTGATTTTTTCCCTCAATCCAGTGGGTCTCTGCAACTCCAACTATTTCCCATTTGAATAGTTCTAGTTTTCTCTCAATCAGTTTTAATTTGCCAGGTTTGTACAATGTTCTGATGTTGATGGTCGAAATGTTATATATGCTGTTTTCATTCCACATAGTTGTCTTCTTGCCTACTCTGTGTGGACTTCAGTTAGGTGTGTCAGCTCTCCCTTACATTGTAGCATTATTTATGCTTCTATTTGATGGCCAATTCATCTTCGAAGATTTTAGGCAATTAATGCAGCTGGCTTGCCATTATTCTGCTGCATATCTGTTGGTCTACGGGACCAACAGGTATGCAGAAAATTATAGATGGATAAATTTATTAAATACTTTGTTGAAATTACTAATAGGAATTCTAAATAATAAAATAAGAAAGGAAATTAATCTACTAGATGAGCAACAAGAATTTTGAGAAGATAGTCATGTACAGATGCAATATTTATAATTCGACAACTGATAGAGAAAACAACAGAATTGGTGTTTGTGGATGGCTCCTGAACAAATAAGTGATATTCTTAGTAAAAATTGATGAAATTGCATAGTATTTACTTAGTATTGTTTACTTTTAATATTTATTTTAGCAAGTCTGGGTGATTTTTGTGTGCTTTTTGAGTATTTTAATAGTAAATTGATAGATACAATTATCTGTGCCCATGGCTCCCATAAAGAGGAATACAAAGATGGAGTCCAAGTTGCCATATTTGTCGAAAAATCTGAACTTGAAGGATTTGATTCAGTGTACCATTTGCGAAATTTATGCATTGAGAAGAGTGGTTGGAGTCTGGTTAAACAACGATAGTGGAGTGAATGTGAGCAAAAAGTGTAAAGAATGTGAGGATTTAAAGAGTGCTTCAGATCGTGTGAGTGATATCGTTGATGAAAGTGAGAATCTAGATAACAGAGATATTCGAGGTAAGAATGGTGATATTTGTGAAGTAGTACCTGATAGCGGTGAGAGTAGCATTTAAGTGAGAATGAGGGTAAAAATACAGAACGATTGAATGAATGATCAGAGAATAAAAATTATGACACTGATGCAATGAGTGAGATCGCTTTATTACACGGATCGATACATAGGGCAAATCAGCAGCTGGAGAGGTGGCAAAAATGTTTACCAAGCGTACCGACTAAAAATAGACAAAAGTATGATAGAAAAAATAACGGGATGATAGTTAGTGTAAACAAAATGAAAGCAAAACCTCAATGTCAATACATCTGTGGGATTGGATGATATACCAGCTATTGTCATACATGAAGCAGCTAAAGAATTGTCACTACCCTTGACCATTTTGTTTAATTTCAGTCTCAGGTCTAGGTTAGTCCCGAGGGGATAGAAAGAGGGGAAAATTGTTCCCCTGCAAAAAGGAGGTTCCAAGACTGCTGTTGTAAATTACCGACCGATCAGCATATCAGGAATCATTGTCAAGGTCTTGGAGAAATTAGTCAAGAGAAGAATACAGGATTGGATACATGAAAATGGGTTACTGTATGGGGGACAACATGGTTTGTGAAGGGCGGATCATGCCTGAGTAACTTGCTCACGATATATAACACAGTGACGGCTGAACTGGATAAGGGTAATGGGTTTGCAGTGATTCTACTGGAACTTGCCAAGGCTTTTGACAGGATACCACATGGAACTTTAATCAGTAAACTACAACATATGGGGATGGATATTGGGTTGGTGAGATGGACAGGAGGGTGGTTGATGGAGAGATGCCAGACAGTGGTTTATTCAGGAGTGGAGTCCAGAAGTCTGCTTTTGACTACTGGTGTGCCACAGGATTCAGTTCTTGGATCACTTCTATTTAATTTGTTCATTAACGATATAGGAAAGGTTCTGAGAGAATGTGTTCACTTGTTTGCTGATGATTCAAAATTGGGTAGAGCAATTGTGAGTGCACAGGATGTCAAAATTTTGCAGGGCGATTTGGGTAGTTTGGAGGACTGGGCTAGGGAAAATAATGTCAATTTAATGTGGCAAAATGTAAGGTTATGCATTTTGGAGTGAAAAGATTAGCAGCAGTATGTCACATTGGTGGAAATGTACTCCAGGAGATTGATGAGGCCAGGGATTTCGGAGTGTTGGTGGACAGGGAGTTGAAGTTTAGGGGGCACATTGCAAAGTGGCTAAATCAGCTCAACAAATCACTTTGTTGCTGAAAAATACTTTAACAAGCAGAGACAAACAAGTTACTGTTCCTCTATATTGAGCCTAGATAAGACCCCATCTAGATTACTGTGCCCAGATATGGGCCCCAGGGTTTCTTCTTGATGGGAAGGAGGTGGAGGATCCAGAGACAAGTGACCAAGATGATAGCAGGTCTGTGGAATGAACCTTATGAGAACAGGTTGAAGATTTGTGGGTTGCAAAAATTGATTAATAGGTGGAAAAGGGGTGATGTCATTTGTAATTTGAATGTCTCATATGATTGAGACATTCAAATTACTGAAGGGTTTCTATAAGATTAATCCAGAAGATATTTTTGAGAATAGGACTGGTGGTGGAAGGACTACGGGCCACAGATGGCAGCTGGGCAAAATGTGGTTAGCAAGGGTGTTAGAGCTAGGTTTTTTTACTTGGAGAGTGGTGAATGAGTGGAATAAGCTTCCAGAGTCTGTTGTGGGTGCTACGACCATGAATGAGTTCAAGGCAAGGTATGATAGATACTGCGTGAATGTCGAATAGTTGTTCTTGACATGATGTACTTTATTAAATGCACATAATTAGGGCCTTCCTCGATGAGCCTGTCGAATCCTTGGAGTTGCCCAAAATAATAATAATACAAAATTATTTATATGCTTTATAGACCTGGAAAAGCATTTCACCGAATATTAATTGAGGATGTAATAGATATATTGTAGAGAAAAAAAGTATCAGAAAACATAACACAAATAATTAAAGAAATATATGATAACAATAGTTATATAATAAAAACACAAGGAAAAACAAGTAAAGAAATACAAATTAATAATCACATTAGACAAGGAGACTCCTTAAATCAAACATTATTCAATATAATAATGGATGGAATAACAACGTTAAAAAATACAAAATACAATACGGGAGTGAAAATAAAAATAGAATAATAAGAACTATATGTTATGATGTAATAGTAATTGCAGAACATGAAACCTGTTACAAATATTACTACTTGCATTTAATAAATGCAGCAAAATTATATAATATGAAG
Organism: Typopeltis vanoorti; assembly: GCF_054136105.1. Classification (NCBI taxonomy): domain Eukaryota; kingdom Metazoa; phylum Arthropoda; class Arachnida; order Uropygi; family Thelyphonidae; genus Typopeltis; species Typopeltis vanoorti. The sequence continues at coordinate 83,019,001 of NC_143572.1, forward strand.
ATATCAAAAATCAAAACAAAATGTATGACAATATCACAACAACCACAAGGATGTAAATTAGAATTGGAAGGTACAATTATAGAACAAATAACACATTACAAGTATTTAGTAGGTATACAACTGAACTAGGAAGGAAGGCCACATCCAGAAGTCAGAACAAGATGAAAAAGCTCCAAGAATATCAGGATGCTTGAAAAAGAATTTATAAAGCAGTAATCAGGCCTATTATGACATATAATGCAGAAACAAGACCAGACACTACGAAAACAAGATAAACACTGGTGAAATGAATATATTCAGAAAAATAGTAAACAAAACTAGACTAGATAAAAATAAAAAATACAGACATAAGAAAACAATATCAAATACAAGCAATAAACAATCGGTTTTCCACCCAAAGAATAAAATGGATTGAACAAGTACAGTGAAGAAAGAAAAATAAAGCAAGTCTACATTTGGAAACCAAAGAATAAAAGAAAAACAGTAAGTCCTAGAAAAAGTTTTTTCTAGGACTTACTGTTTTTCTTTTATTCTTTAAAGTTACCATTAAAGAAGATGAAATCTTGGTCACAACAGATATTATACCTAATGCGTGAAGAAGAAGAAGAAAACGACGTAATGAACAACCTAAGTCAATCACGATCCTTGGCGATGGGAGTGTGTTATTCAGTTTTCTCTAATTACACCTGATTTTTTATTTTGTTCTATTTTTAAATATAACAATTTCATTCTTCCAACAATGTCAAAAAGAAGCAACAGTGCAAAACCAGAAAATGGCCAAAACGAAACAAAGAAAAGCAGAATAGAGAAAAAAATGCGAAATTATCACCAGTCATCACTGTGAAAGCCCTTTCTGAAAAATTTCTCTGCCGTTTCTACAGTTTGCACCATTTTAAAGGATAAAGCAAACTATTTGAAAGAGTAAAAAATGCGAAATCTATGCCGACTACATGGTTGCATTATAAAAAAAAAAATAAAGTAAAATTTCTCATAAGGAAAATTAACTCCTTGAAGTACTCGAGTAACGAGCCGTTATCCTCCTCTCTCTCGGGCAGTACTGTTTGTCACCTAGTCCTTCAATGAGAAACTTCCATTTCATCCCCTTATTACTGGTGCGTCATATCCGGTTGCCATTGGAGACGATGTACCTACTCACGCAGTTATGCGTCCCCTGCGATTTGCAGTGTTAATGCCCTTGTTAATGAAATGGAAGAAAAGAGTCCGATATTATAAATGGAATAATTCCAAATGTGCTAATGACTCGTAATTTTCTTTGGTTGTGCTGTCATAACTAAAAGTTAAGAAAGTGCATGATATGCAAATTTTGAAATTTAATACGATTCCGTAGCTGCACTGGTGTCAAGGCTGAGTGACACATTTGCCTGCGACCGCTGTTCAGAAAGGATTGGACTCTTGTGAGCTTGGTTGATCTCTAAATTTTCATGTAATACATTGACAACTCAGCTTTCTATCTTTTGATAATTTTTTGTACTGACTTTCGCTCAGTTTTGTGCAGTAAAAATGATAGTTTTTGTTACAATTAGAGTTTACCAAGTCTTGTGATCATCGGCTAGTTCCTCGCATACTTTGTGGCAAATCGCCATTTCGTAAGATTAGCGCCCGCCATGTACGTAGGTCGGTAGGTTATAGCAGTTCTCTAGTTTTTAGATCCTTTTCATTAACTGCTTGGATACTATAAATAAAGGGCACATAATTATCAATTATATCATCTTGTAGTGATAAGGTACATAACACACCAAAATTTACTTACTGTTTCGTAGTTAAGCACCTTAAGAATAAGAAAATTGGGAGTTTACTTACTGATAGTTCACCATTTAGTTTTCATATTGAGAACGTCGCTACACTACTGCAACAAATGACATCGACTTGTTTATTTCACTGCTATGCGGGACACCTATCGGGTTAATGCAATCGGTTGAAGAACAGTAATATAATATAAAATTACCTAGTTGATATTCAAGGATTTACAGTGTGGCATGAGATGTTGGTTCTGGTAAATACAAAATGCCGCCCTTGGGGCAAAAATAGCTGTGCAATGAGTAGTTTGCCTAGGAGGTGGGGTTCTCATATGAAAAATTGTTTTGATTTCCATGACAGCAGGTGGCACTGCACATCGTTTATACTGCTTTTAAGGCCATCGATATTTGGTGAAGTTAATGTTTAAAGAATTTTTTTTTTTTTTAATAAGAATTAGTGTTGGGTTATTTGCTTGGATTTTTTATGTTTTTTTATGTTTGGATTTTTTGTTTTGCTTTTATGGGTTTTTGAAATATTTTTGTTGAAGAAGTTTTGAGATCCGCAGTAAAATCGCATTTCTTTGGGTTGTGATCCATTGCATACATGTTGTGCATAACAACGTAATAAACAAGCCGATGTGATTACTTGATTGTACATATGTCGAGAATTTCATCCCACGTCCAGAAATACTGTAATCACAAATTATATAAAGATAATTTATGTAGGGAATTTTCATAAACAACACATAATTCTGTGCTGTTCTTTTCCTCAGTTTCGACGAATTGTGATTGTCTGTTTCACTATGGTTCGAGTAATGTAGAAAATGATTTCCTGTTCTGCATCCTACCCATTGGATGTGCACTGGCAAATGATGAAGTTTTGGACCATCTTGAAGACTAAAAATGAAAGCCCAATTATTTACATCACCAGCTCCTTCAAACCTTCCATTTCAAATATTGAAGGTTCCAAGACCACTCCACGACTGCAAAACATAAAATATATAAAATAATTGAACCTCATTGGATCAAAATTTCTCTACCAAATAAACCTGCCCTTTTCAAATGCTATTTTATTACTCTCCAAACTCCATCAAACATTCTATCCTCTTCAGGTATCTCTGTCTAAAACTGAACTTTCTGCAGTTGAAATAGTGCCATAGTAAGGTCATCCTTCTTGGGGAATTCAAAGTCCAAAATTCATATCGGTTTCACTTCTCCAGTTTCATCGATCAATCAGGAAGGGATGTTGAGGTGTTTGTCATCAGCAATGACCTATCTCAGGCAATCCCATTCAGTTTGCAAACGCACTTGAACTCTTCATAACAAGCTCCGATCCAAGTATATACTGAGGTTATTAGTTCTCTTCATGTTATCTAAGTAACACAAGGGTGCAATCTAGAAGGATCTCAGTGGATTATATTCCTCCTACCGATTGTCTGTCTATTGCTTCAGTTCCTATCCAAACTCCTGCCCAGACTGAATAACAGAAATCATCTTAACAGGAATGAAGCCTTTCATTTCTTATTCCACTCGAAATTCTCACTCAGCATCAAAGCTGTGGTTCATAAAAAATTGCATCATTGCTGTAATAGAAAAGTATCTTTGCATATTATGGATGGGTGAAGGCAAAATGTTCTGTTGCCCACTCTGCCTGTTCTAATCCTTGCAACAGTCGTATAAGATTCATCACCAAATCGAAGTCAGACTTTGAAAGGGCCAAATTCTCTAAATTTTCCTCATGCCCAAATGGCAGTCGGTCCTTCTTGTGCATTGCCAAGGACATTGGGAGCACTTCTCCCACCCAGGTTCTTATCACTCTCATATCCTGATAGTGCAGAAGTTATATCGCTTAAAGGCAAAAGCAACTTACTGGAATCAGTCTTCTCTTCCAATTCTTGCATTAATGATCTGTATAAAAGTCATTTGCTTTCAACTATATAGGCACTCTTCATTACCTCCAGAGTCTTCCAACAAAAAGAAATCCAAAGAATCCTTAATAACCTGAACACAAACAAAGTATCTGGTCTTGATACTATCCTACCTATTAAGCTAAAAATTATGTCCCAGAACTAACACGAATTCTCTGTTGCCATTTGAATCTATCCTACTCAGCTCTCATCTACTTTGTAACATGGAAACAGGTCCGAATCAATCCATTCCCAAAGAAAAATAATTAAAGACAACCAACGATATGCAATCCAATTAGTCTCTCCTCTGTTGTCACTGAAAAACTGGAGGTTATCAACAACCAACTCTTGAACCATCTAGAGACATATCAACTAATCATGGCGAATTGTATGAATTCCTCTACTTTCCATCCACAGCTGAACTTCTTGCATTCACCAATCACCTCTAGACTCAGACCATAGATAAATTTGCAGAAACTGATATTTTTGCTCTCGACATTTCAAATGCATTTGAGCGGGTTTGTTTAAGGGGCCTGTGTAACTAACATCCATCTTTTAGTTTGCCTTTCTCACTCTGCAACTGGATCATTAACTTTCCTAATTTTTGCTCACTACATATCATAGTGGATGGTTTATGCTCATCGTGTTACCAAACAATGTAGGATTACCCCCACTGTTCTGTTCTTTCCCCTTTCTCTTCCTCTTTGTATATGAATGATCTGGTCTTTTCCAATCCTATCCATAGCTTTGCAGATGACAGTAGACTGCATTCCTCCTTTTCTTTCGACAACCCTTGTAGTAATAAAGTATTAGAATTCTCGATGTCATGAACAGCGACCTGAACTCGGTTCTAGTAGTTTTTCCAGTGGGGAAAGGACAACATTGTAAGTGTCAATGCCTCCAAAACTCAGCTCTTTCTGATCAATCGCAAGAAAGAACTCGCATTCCTGACCTCTTACCTTCCGTAATATTGAGATATCCAAACATGATCAGAGTTCTCTCCTTGCACTGATCTGTCAGTCCGATCTTTTCTGGCACAACCACATTTTAACTATAGCCTATGCATTCTCGAAAATATTTGTTTTTTTTTTTCAAAAGACAATACTTCGAACCTCCACAGATCCTGACTCAATACAAATCCAAAATCCACTCAGTAATGGAATACTGCTCCTATATTTGGAATGGTACAACAAGCTCCTCTCTAAGATTGCTCGATTCTAACCAGAAAAGGGCAATCCAACTAATTCAGATAAAATCTCGAATACGCAATTAAAATCCTCTCTCCTAGACGTTCAGTTTCTCTCTTGTACCTCTACTACAGACACCTTCATGCACAGTGTAATGCTGAATTGACGCCAATATTCCTCCAGCCTACTTCAAAATCATTAGAACAATGACAACTGCTAAAAATGATTAAAGACCATCTTGAGACTCACCGAACCAACTTCATTGCCTCCTCTTTTATTCTACCTATTTCTGTCCTTTGGAAAAACCTTGACCACTATGATTTCCTCAAAGATTAAAAACTTAGCTGTTCGAGTAACATGTGAACAGATTCCTCCTTTCTTCTGTTTTTCTTGCCCACACATGGCAGTAATGTGCTTATGTCTTCTGGCCATTCGTTTCTGGATCACATAAAATATTCTATCTGATGTAAATTTAATTGGCGGTTCTCAATGGCAATTACCTCACGCTTCCGATTCAACTCATTTGCCACTCTCATAGCAAACAATTTGAACCTTACATCCCTACTAACTACACTGTTACTGAATTTCCAACGGTGATCGATTACTCCTCTCTTAGGAATTTCTTCTACAAACCTGAAAGCACCATGAGAGGTACTGCCATTAAATGCTCCCAACAAATTCTGCATCCTGAAGAAAGCCACTGAAAAAATCTGAACAAAAAGTTCTAGATTTGGATGCATCAAATCTTTATAAAGGGGATGGGAACTACTTCTTCGCTACTAGGTGGCAGGCTATGAAGCACCCAATTGATCTGATGTGCACTTTTTACAAATTTTTTAAGAGGATCTGTGAAATTCGTAGCTATGTCATCCATGATCTCATTCAATCAATGAGGATATGGAGATTGTAACCGCCTCTAATTAACTTTTAACCAAGAAATATCTTTCTCTCTCGCTTGTTTCTCCAGATATATTAACAAAAATGTTTATTCTTGTTACTAGCAGTGGTAGCTTTCTAATGCCAGAGAAGGTTTTCTCATAATTTTATTGCTATACAGTTAGTTATTCAACATTCATGAGATATCTTTAGTTTTTCTGAGCAATGAAATTCACATTTCCATCGAAGAAGTTATTTTGGGCATGCAATGAAATGTTAACATCTCTCCACATTCCTTTTTGTAGATGGAGAGAATATTCCTAAATTTCAACTACCTGAAGGAAGTTCGTTCTTTTACTGACTGAATACAACACAGGAAATGAGCCATAATTCTTTCCCGAATGAAAGCGCATATTTATATTATTAACACTCGTTGTTTTCCAGGTGAAAATAATATTATAAAAGAGAGGTTTTTATATATAATATATACATAGAAAAGTTTTTAATATAGAATTTTCCAAAAAAATGTACAACTTTTTGCCCATATTTACAATGTAAAACGGTGTTGACGATCTACTGAATGTCCCGTTTTTTTGCCAGGACCTTTGTGGATTGCATGACGGTATTCGAAGGAGGTAAGCCTCGTTCTCCTCTTCCAAATTTGCTGAGCAAGCACAAAGATGCAAAAACTGAGAACATGAGACACCTTTCTTTTCCGCAATACAGTAGAGTAGAATGGCTAACTGTGGATGTGAAGTGCAGTCAAGATTTTTTTGCTGGCCTTGTTTATTATTCTCCAGAGAGAAAGGCGTTCGGAATAAGCATTGATATTCTGACTTTAACTATTTGACTGCAGCAGTGCAAAAACATGAGCGCTCCCAATCACATGTTCAGTGATTTTTATATCTTAAGGTGTTTAGAATAAAAGTTGACATTCTCTTTGACAAAGAAAAATTGAAGTTACTCATCATAATGACCAGGTAAAGAGAAAAATAAAGACGTTTTAAAAAGATTAATTGGTGTTTTATGTTATTTGGCTAAGCAAGAGCTTCCTTTGATAGGTCATGATGAGTCTGAAAATTCAGCTAATCAAGGAAATTATATAGACGTTTTAAGTGTACTCCGTGAGTATGAAAGTCTTTTAGCCATTTAAAGGATTTCGTTCCTTTGACATTTATGCTTTCCATATTTAAAATTATATTAACACGTCTTGTTTGCACCTGTGTGTTTGTCGTTCCCTTATTCCCTGCCGGGTATTAGCTTTTAGCGTCTGTATGCTTGTGCGTCGAAGGGTCGCATTTTCACAAAGCTTTAGTTCTACGCAATTTGCATTGAAGTGTCTGGATGATATCGAATATCTGAAATGCAATTCAAATTGATTTCAAGTTATATATATATATATATATATATATATATATATATTCATTTTGCCTTTCATAAATTGAGCGCTTTCTATATCCACTGGCTGCATTATAAACAACTGTTACACATGTTTTCTGAAACTGAAAATTTTAAAGTGGTTGACAAATGCATGCAGCATAGCCTGCAGGAACGCAGTTTTTTCCATTAAGCGTGTCGTTCGAGTTGTCCTACACTAATTGTTTCTAAATATATTACAGACGTTAAAAATCTGTTTACTGTATTTAATGATAAACAAAGCTAATCGTTTCCCTTGCTTGTGCAGTATAGCATCTGTTAAGGTTAGAAAGATTTTTTAGCGGTATAGAGTCAATTCTATTCTAGTCTTCTGAAACAACAAACAGTAAAAATTTATCTATTCCTTAATAAAAATGAATACCTCTGTGTATTTAAAAGACGTTGTTGACCTACAACAAAATACCAGCATATGTGAGATTGATAAGACAGAAAAGCCGCTGATACTAAAAAAAAAAAAAAAAAAAAACAGAATAAACTAATGTTTGCAGGAATCACGAAAGTGTGGATAATTCCAAAAATAATCGGATATTATGTACTGTGTTTTGCATAAAATGTATATTGAGTCTCAGTAAACAAAAGAAAATTCTTAGAAAACGGAGCGAAATATACACAAACCAGAGAAATACACTTGTGCAATAACTTTTACAAGATGATTTTTTGCTCCATCAAACCATATTTATTCCTTCCATACTCGTCGTCTCCTCGTAAGATTTTTTTTAATTATGGCATCATAAATTCACTTATTCATGCCTGCACTTTACAGGATCGTCCCTTTTGCTATACCGAACAACTTATAGGACAAAAATATCAAACATGTTAATTATTAATAATTCGTTTCTTATCCTTTCCTTTCATTTCTCATTCTCATGTCTTATAAATGATGGTTCACATATTTTCACCTTTGGAGAGAGGTATTTCAGCAACTTAACTTGAAGAATTTTCAGTCTTTCACCAATGTCTGAAGCTGTGAAATATATAGGCTTTTAAGTGCAATTGAATTATCCCAATAGTACATCAATCAGCAGATGGGGCTGGGAAATTTCGAATAGTTCTATGTGGTAATAAATGCTGATTGAACTGTGCTACTGCTGATTAAAATGGTTGCTATATGGACATGATTATCTGTATTGCATTCATTTGGATGTTCCTCCATCAGATTTCTTTTTATCAACTGTAACACTAGCAGTTTGAAAAAATGACGGAGAGTGGTGAAATGATTTAAAATTCATTATGAACAAGAACTTTATAGAAAGGAAATATTTGCATAAACAAACAATTTCTCAACATTACATCATTTTTATTCCAATATATTTAACGAATTTTTGTCATCAGTGTCAGAACGGATGGTTCAAGAAATGTGATCAAGATCCTTTCTTTTAGGCTTGCACGGTGATCCGAATGCATTTTTGGAAATTATGGAGACAACTACCGTGTTTGAATAAACACTTTAGTTTACTATTACTAAAATTTTACAATTCGACGTTTCGACCTTTATGTCAAGGTCATCTTCTGGAGCGTACAAATATACACAGGAAACAAGCTATACTACAATCATACTGGTTCGTTAAAGACACTGACTAACCGCTACCACAATTGTTGGCCTGACCTCTGGTGAAAAAAAAAAAAAAATTATACATCAACGCTAAAGTCCTATTATTTGTGTTGTCTACTATATACATATATTAACATCATTCCAGCCAGTTGGAGTGGAATGGTTTCTAATAATAGCATATTGACTAGAGTCCTGACTTATGTTGAATCTTTCAAATTAGGTTGGCTGAATGTGTGCCATCCAGATCCTTGGAATTTTCATACCATCTTTATTGTTGATACATATCAACAATAAAGATGGTATGAAACCAAATATCAACAAATATCAACCAAATATCAACAATAAAGATGGTATGAAAATTCCAAGGATCTGGATGGCACACATTCAGCCAACCTAATTTGAAAGATTCAACATAAGTCAGGACTCTAGCCAATATGCTATTATTAGAAACCATTCCACTCCAACTGGCTGGAATGATGTTAATATATGTATATAGTAGACAACACAAATAATAGGACTTTAGCGTTGATGTATTATTATTTTTTTTTTCTTTTCACCAGAGGTCAGGCCAACAATTGTGGTAGCGGTTAGTCAGTGTCTTTAACGAACCAGTATGATTGTAGTATAGCTTGTTTCCTGTGTATATTTGTACGCTCCAGAAGATGACCTTGACATAAAGGTCGAAACGTCGAATTGTAAAATTTTAGTAATAGTAAACTAAAGTTTTTATTCAAACACGGTAGTTGTCTCCATAATTTCCAAAAATGCAAATGTGATCAAGACTTTCTTGTGCTGCCATCTGCTGTTTATTTGATAGAGTGACTAGCGCGGGCTGATTTAATCCTGAAGAGAGTAAAGCTGAAAGTGCAACTATTTTCGCCATCAGACTTGAAAGAGATTTGAATGTGTCTTCCAGACCATTCAAATGTCTGGAAATGCCACTTCTAATGTCAAGAATTTCCAAGACCGAGGATATTTAATAATTTCAATCATTTGCTTCATCAGTAATTCTTGGTTCTTTTGTGAAATGAATAGTTTTAAAAAAAAGTAGGGTATGAAAAAAACAAGCAGAACTAAAGAGAAAAACAAAGTAGTCCATGCATTGACATTGAACGAAACCGCACCATGTTTGAAAGCAGAGAACCTCTTTTATTTCATTTACACGACAGGAATGGAACATCATAACATACCTCAAGGCAAGAATAATAATCAGCAGAATATTTTAAAGGAATTCTATGAAAAGTACGAATGGTTTTAAATGATGCCATTTAAAATGGTTCCCAATACCTTTGGGGATATTTTACCTGTTCGCCTCAATGTATAATCTTATTTTATTTTTTATTTTATTTATTTAATTATTTAATCAAACCCTTATGTAAATAACATATATTTTTGCATTTTAAAATTTGACGAAGTTTATTGTACTGAATTTATTATTCAATAGTAATCGTTTTCCCATTCTAGTGATTTTAATCATTAAAAGTAGCCCTTCAACAACTCTCTAAGAGGCCATATGCTTTCTCAAACTGAATGGACATGGTTTCACAATGCTGACACTTCAAGGGCATATCACCTTACAATATAGTGAGTTTTCATCGAGTACGCATTTAGATTTGAGCAAACTACTTTCCTATAAGTATTGAGAAAAAGTATCATATCACGTAGTATACACGCTGCGCACTGCAAAGGCATGCCTGGTTGGCAATGCTAAGACTAACATGATTACTTTCTTTTAATAGATGGCAAATCAAAACGAAACTCACTAGAATGTTATCGTTTGAATGAACTCATCTCTCTCTCTCTCCAAATCCTAGTTCAGGAAAGCGTCTGCAGCGAAAGTGATGGACACATCTTCAGCTCATGAGCAGAGTGCTGCATATCATCTGATTGGACAATACAGTCCTTACATGTATATTACGAAATACACAAAAAAAAAAAAAAAAAAAACACGGAAATCCATTTTTATTAGATATTTTTATTTTAAATACGAAATTGTTCTTCTTATTCTTATTATTATACACTAATATCTAATAACTGCGCTACCATGTTTGAATTCTCCACATAAATGAGTATGCGGATTATGTTCGTATTAAACAAGAACTGGAACATTTTTATTGGAAATATCAAATTGATCTTTATAATTTGAAATAATATATTCATTTTTAGGGAAATTTTCTTGGAAGGGAGGATGGAGTGTTGACTTTAAACCGTTGCGTAAAACCTCCATTTTGTCTAAGGAATGGATGTAGTTGGGTATACCAATCTAAGAGCGGAATTACTGGCGGCAGAGGGTACGTCGAAAGTGAAGGTGGGTTATATAGGAGTTAGGATGTCACCATCTGCTTCATTAGATTATTTTCTTTTTTTTTTTTTTTTTTATTATGAAGCTCTATTAATGATCTGATCTGACTTTAGAAAAATTTGTCATACCTTTGGGTTGGAACGATGTTTTCAGCGATTCCTATTTCTTTGAATATAATTATGTCTGTGGTTTTATATTGTAAAATAGCATTGGAAGTCACAGCTCATCAAAGCCGTATCCATTATATATATCATACTCAGATAAGTTTAACGCGAACGTGTTCCTCAATACCAGACTAGAACAACATAAACCACATCGATGTAAGCGATAATTGCCTAAGTATTGTTTTGGTTGTAGCATCAGTTCCATAATTCTGGTATCATGACTACTCTCCCATGTACAGATGTTGATTCTGGAAGATCTTAATTACTGTTCCTTTCAGTTTTTACTTTTAAGTTTGTCATTATTGATTATTTTGATATAAATACCTGACGATATATTAGATTAAAATTTCGTAATTAACTACTACTGAAATTGAATAAAACACAACACTAAAAAAAAAAAAAAAAGATAGAAAATCAAGTTAGAGAGATATTTTCTAAACTTGGGATTTTGATTTCTGTGACTAATACATATAGTTAATAAACAAGTGCGGGCAAGAATGATTACCAACCTGGTTAGGAATACAAAAGAAGGTATGAGGTAAAATTAGCTGCGAAGGGCAAAGAGAATCCCGAATATTTTTCTCTTTCTTGTGGGTAAGAGGAAAAGTTATTATGGAAAGATATCTTTAAGCAATGCGGCAAAGAGCTTTAACACAATGCAAAGAAGTAATTCCATTCGGCAGTGGATATTTTGCGGTTTTATGTCAATTTGCACTAACTCAGTTCCCGATGTGACACACATTCATGTGAGCTTTGGGAGACGACGTGCTGGAAATATAGGAAATGGAAACGCATGCAATATTGTAAAATCTCAACTAGAATTCTGCCATTTTTGAGTTTTGCATTTGATGGCTTTGCACATGATGGCTCATCACCGCATGTTTCAGTTGACTAGGCTGTGCAGTTAACGTGTTAGATCTGGTACAGTTCCAGGAGAGTGGATGGAAGATAGGGTATTTCCATTACTTATAGGCAAATCAACACCAGATTTTTTAGTGAAGAAGTGAATAAAGTTTACAAAGTTAGTTAAAGCCCGAACTCAACAATTGTTATATCAGAAATGGTATGTAGTAGTGCGCATTTTGTCTGTGTACATTGGATGGATTTGGTGTTTGGTAAAATGGATAGGAATATGGTTGGCAGAGAAAAAACAAAGAGTAATGTATGGTGGTGTGTCGCAAAAGCTCTACCTTTAACATTGCAGTGAGATCAAAATGAGACGAAAAAAATCGCTGGACTTCGAAGCTGTGAGGATTAAAGTCTGAGGATTTATCAAATCACCACTGTCAGAAACGAGCAAAAACTTAGCACAGGAAGTTCTCACTTTACGAATTTTTTGGATGGGAATTTTTATTCTAAATTGAGCGCGGCAAAGGACGTAATGAACTTAAGAACGTAATGATAAGGTCTATTCCTCAAAGGACGCCTAAATGTCACTTCATAATAGAGATTAAGCCGGATACACATACGCGCCTCAGGTCCTAGCTGGCGAATGCATGCTGTATGTAAGAAAGATAGTCGGTAGTGTAAAGTTCCCAATGTCACGCGATGTCCTGTGCGAGCTCCCAACTCATCCATTGCTTCGGCCAACTCTATACTACACATAACGGAAAACTAGCAATTTTTGCTAAATGTTATTAAAAGTCGCAGTATTTAATACAATCTATTTAGTGCATATCCACATTTAATGAACACTAATATTAAAACCTGTTTTTCTTTTATTTTTTCTACTCACTTCAGCGGCCCTTGAAGAAGTCGCCGCTATGCGATGCATCCCTTGCTTACCGTGTTATGCAGAGTTTGCACACAAAACATAATTTCATCGCATAAAGGTACCTTTCTTTAAGTCCTTTGGACACACAACAGTCTTTGCTTACACCATCGCACTCTCACTACATTTTGCTTGGAATTTGAATGGCTTTCTCTTAGGCACACCACACGTAACTGAAAACCCAATTTCTGAAGTTGTCTCAACATCGTAGATTTAGACACATTCGCACCTCGTTCTTTCCATCTGCTGTGAAAATACATTACACATCGAAAGCGGTTTTTCCTCGACATTCTTCAATCTCCTCTAATCTCTTGATGTATTGATTACCTTTCGATAGCTGCAACAACAGTCGAAAGATAATAACCAACGGTTTTTGAAACTGGAAATTTAGTTATTACTTTTATTAATAACTAATGGTAGTAACGAAAGGTTTGAAAACTCCGGTGATTAGGATACTGTCTCACTACTCTACACACGCTTGCTTTACAACATTTCAATTCTTTAGCTTAAAACTGTGGAGTTTGGACTTTGCGTAGAGACCGTACGAAACTTCTTAGCTTCCAAGATGTTACTCGTTCCACCCATGTTTAGCGAATGATTAACTGAAATCCACATGGAAACGATTCCTCACGCTCGAGTCAGTCCTGCAACTACTGAAATATATGCTATTCCTACGCTCTCCTTAAAACCGATCAAAGAAATTTGGAATATTGTAATACTTTGAATCACAACAAAAAATTATTCTAATTTTTTGAATGTTTTCAAATACGTTTCTTATAATTGAAATTACATTTTTATGTGATTAAATGGTTATATAATCCACAGAGTAACTAGATTCAGACGATGAGAATTCATCTCATCTCATCTCACCTTCCTTTATTATTATTCTTTTTTTTTTTAAATATGCTAATTCATATTTTGTAATAATTATTCTTTGCAATAAATTAGAACTTCAAATAATTTGTTAAATTATTTGAAGTTCTAATTTATTGCAAAATCACATTTTCTATGATTATTCAATTTTTTTATTAGAAGGTGTAGAATCAAGAGGTGGCGTTTAAGTAGTGACTGTTATGTCAGTAACAATCACTACTTAACGTAGCTGAGAAAAAAAAAATCAGTCCAGTACATGCTGATATGGTTATTTGGAAAGCATTGAAGTAGTGTTTTAACATCCCTGTGCAGTGCAACTGGAGTTTTAACTTTTGTAGTTTGTGTTTTGTCTTTGCGGCCAGTATGACAGTCTTCTTCACTTCCGGAGTTCTAAATGGACCACTGGGTAACTCATGGCTGTAAGATGATATTCGTTTTTAGCCTCCCCCAGTCATCTCCGTCTCTTGTTTTTGATGTCAGTTGAGAAAGGGGGGAATTTGCCCATTTTTTGATGTTATCAGTCCATTTTAATCGAGGTCGGACACTAATCCTTATTCCCCAAATGCTTGCTTTGGAATGCCATTAGCCCTCTTCACCTGTCCAAACCATTTCATCTGTCTCCTTGTAATTACTGCAGAATAATTTCCCTTTTTCTCCGTCTAATTGAATCAATCAGTTTTCGGACATTTTCATTGGCTTCGTGAGCTATATAGGGAATTCTCAAACGTCTTCTGTAAGTTTTCATTTCAAAAAACAGGAGTCTCCTCTCATCTTCCCTCATAAAGTCAAGGCCTCACAACCATACGAGAGGATAGTATTCACCAAAATGTCAATTATTCTTATTCTGGTTGCGATTGCTATTCCGTTATCTCTCCACAATGGTTTTAACTTCTGTAGGGCCCAGTTGCCTTAGCAATTCGGTATGTAATGTCGGTTTCGAGCGACCATCTCGACTCAGTGTGCTTCCTAGATAAGTGAACTTATTTACATTCTCAATTTGTACCTCTAAAGGTTCAATATCTGATTTTGAAGTTATCATTGTTTTTGTTTTATGCAGGTTTATGTATAATCAACATTTTTTTAATGTTCCGAAAATTTTTAATGTTGGTTATCTCTTGTAATTTTTCTTCACTTTCTGTCAGATCGATATCGTCTGCAATACGTAAATTGTTTATTCTTAGCCTGACAACTGTTATTCCATTGTCATATTCATGAAAAGCTTCATCGCTGACATATGCCAGAAAACAATTAAAAGAAGAGGGTACAAGATGCATCCCTGTCTTACCTCCCCGTTCTGCCTGGAACTGTTCACTGCTGTAATATTTTATTTCAATTCTCATATCAGATGAGGAATAATGAGCTTTATTAATCTTAATGATTGTATTGTCTATACCAGTGTTTTCCAAACTGCGGTCCGAGAGATAATTTATTTTCATTAAACTTTATCTTATCATGTTGCTCACACCTGACGTAATTGATATATTCATATTCTTCCGAATATCTTCATTTATAACAGAATAGTGTTATCATAAATGACATGGTGAATTAACAATCGCTACAGAGGATCGGCGACATCAAAATGTTTGGGAAACACTGGTCTATACCATATAATGTTCTGAAATTTTTCATAATGCCTCGTGCCATATTGAAGCAAAAGCTTTCTGAAGATCTAAAACGCTACGACAACTTATTTTGTTATGTTCTGTGTATTTTTCACCTACTATATGTAATAATGTAAAAATATTGTCGATTTTATTCTGGACATTCGGAACAATGCTTGTTCTGGTAGTGTACTTTCTATTTTCTCTTCGATTCTTCACAATATCATTTTTAAAAGGATTTTGCTTGCATTTGTTGCTGTTTCCCTTTTTAGGAACACTTCCACACATCCTGAAATAAGTTTAGCAAGGTGTCTATGATGATGTCACCTCCTTTGCTTATCAGTTCCATTGTAACACCATCAACTCCCGGTGATTTTTCTGTTTTTGAGGAGCTAACTGCTGCAATGACTTCTTTTAATATCGAGTATTCTACTTCCTCCCAACCTCCTGGAAAATTCCATCCAAAATATTATCAGTCAGTTGGGAGGGTCCTTTCGAAAAAGCTTGGTTGTGTAACATTTCCATTTATCAACTATTCTCTAGTTATCCATGATATTAGGGTTCCATATTCTATACTCCAATTAATTGCAGTAAAAGGTTTGGTTAATTTATTGATAATTTGAAAAATACTTTTAGGATTATTTTTATTTAGGTCCTCTATGTTTTTGCATTCATCTAATAACCGTAGGTATCTAGCATGTTTGACTTCTTTTTTTTTAACAATATTGGTAATATTTTTATACTACTCTCTATATCACCACTCTTAATATGAGATTTTAAATTTCTTATTTCGTCATCAAGGTCCAAAATATTTTTGGTTATTCATGGTTTATTGACTTTTCTTTCGTATCCAAGAATTTCATCAGCTGTTTCAGTTGTCTTTTGTGAGAAGTATTTGGTTTCGATTCGATATTATATTTATTGAAGCTTGTGTCAAAAATTTGGGTCTTTTGATTTTTCTATATTATAACTTTTGAGTTGATTTTGTAGGTAATATTTCCCTCATTTTCATATTTGTGATGACCATATTGTGATCATTGCCCAATGTCAGCTGCATGAAATGATCTGGGTTTAGAGAGTTTGATGAAGTTTTTAAATTTTGAGCTTATAAGGATTAATACGATTTGGTTGTGTGTTTATAATCAGGTCCTTCTTTGTCCATGTCCATCTTCTGGAAGGTTTATGGGAAAACAGTGTTAGTAATGGCGAGTTCATTTGGTAGGCAAAATTGATCAATTCAAAACTTCTTCCTTTCTCTCCCCTTAGCCATAGGGTTCGACAAATGGGAGAAAACCTTTACAGATATCTCCTTTCTTTTAGGCTTACACAATGATCCAAATACATTTTTGAAAATTATGGAGAAAACTACCGTGTTTGAGTAAAAATTTTAGCTTAATTTAACTAAAATCAACATTCGACGTTTATGTCAAGGTCATCTTTTGGAACATACACACTATATACAGAGAACAAGCTACACTACAATCTAGCTGGTTTGTTAAAGTTACTGACCAACTGCTACAACAATTGTTAGACTGACCTCTGGTGAAAAAATAAAAATAAATGAAGAAAAATTATACATCAACGCTCGAGTTCTATTATTAATATTAGCTGTTGGTTGTAGAATTACATTGGGTGCAACAAGTCTATGTATCTATCTTTATACATAAATTTAACATCATGATTATACATGTACATTCCAGCCAGTTGGTATGGAATGGTGTCTAATATTAGCTGAAGGTTGGCTAGAGTCCTGACTTATTCTGGATCTTATATATCAGGTGGGCTGAATATGTGCCATCCAGATCCTTGGAATTTTCATGCCATCTTTGTTGTTGATATTCGGATAGTTTATCAGAATTTCGTAGGGTTCCTTAAACTTCCTTTCATACAGGGTTTTTGTATGGTATAAAGAGCAGGTGCTTTTCCAGTTGATTTGGTTGACAGCCCTTAGCCAAGAAATTAGCTTCAACACTCAAGGAGTTGGTAGGTCACTTCACCTCCTACATAAAGAACACACAACACTTTATAAACAAAATTAAAAACATAACACTCGAAAAAGACATTGGTCAGTTTCGACGTTTCTGCCCTTTTGACAAATGTCCCAATCAATGACACAATTCTCCTACAACAGAACAAATTTCTGCCCGACATTACGGCCCATTTTGCCCACGTACTACAGTCCGGTTATTTCGTGTGGCAAAACAAATTTTACCTACCAAAGAAGTTATAGCCATGGGCTCACCACTATTCCCCCTTCAATCGCTAACTTCTACATGGAAACTTTTTAGCAAAATGCTCTTGATTCCACCAATCTAATACCGACAGTCTGGGTTAGATAATTTGATGATGCGTTCGCTATCTGGCAGCACGGGCGACAAACGCTAAACATGTTCCTTAGCCACCAGAACAAACAACACGAACACATACAATTTACCATCGTAATTGAAAATCAAAACTCGCTCCTGTTCCTAGACACACGTCTTGCTTCAGGCAGTCTGTCCTTCATTGTCTACCGAAAACCGACACACACACACGGGCCAATACATACATGTTAATTCACACCACCACCCATCACAAAACTAGGGAGTCATTAACACCCTTAAAAACAGAGCTACATTTTGCTCTAACCAGCAAGACCAGAAACAAGAACTAAAAATCATCAGCGACACATTCATAAATAATGGCTATAAAAAAATACTGCATAAAACATCAACAAAAACGAATCTAGATTACAGTAAAACCATAGCCATCCCATACATTAAAGGGTTATCAGAAAAAATCAACAGAATCCTACAACATTATAACCTCAATGCCACCTACTAAACTTAAAACCATATTCAACTCCTCTAAAGATCCTCTGCTCCCATTGGCACATTTTGGAGTCTATGGCATTCGCTGCACCTGTAACTCACCGTACAATCCCTATACGTAAGAAACAACACATAAGACACATAAAATATAACCATTAGGACTCTAGTGTTGATGTATAATTTTTTTTTTCACCAGAGTTCAGGCCAACAATTGTTGTATCGGTTGGTCAGTTACTTTAAAACCAGTTAGATTGTAGTGTAGCTTGTTCTCTGTATATAGTGTGTATGTTCCAAAAGATGACCTTGATATAATAAACGTCGAATGTAGATTTTAGTTATTAAACCAAAATTTTTACTCAAACACAGTAGTTGTTTCCATAATTTTGAAAAATGTTTACCAATGTCTGCTACAAGTTTGTTATTCCAATCACCCTGTTCAATCGAAATACCTTTTCAACTGTAAATGTTTCCAAAATAGAAAACAATATGAACTTTTTCAAATGTTCTCTTGAATCTCAAATACATTTTGCTGATAGAAGTTTTTAATAATGGCCAACAAATCTTCCAATGGTCTACTGCACTTCTAGAAATAAGTTGGATCATGTACAAAATCTTATGGGTATGGTGATAAAATTAAACTAAACAATGGGGAGGGGGGTGAGGGAAATTTAAATACTAATAGAGCATCATGAGAGAAATGAATGAGAAACTAGTGATTATAAATTAGGTAAATCGCTGTCATTATTATAAGAGAATACTCTCTTGGGTTCATTTAGGTGAAGTTTCGTCAACTAAGTTGTCAGTTAAATTTCGATGAACAAAAAGTCAAGGAGAGAAGTACAAGTCTTATTTTGAAGTAGGGAAGCGAATGTGTGCATGATGACTTCATCTAATTTGCTTTTTTAGAATTGAATTTTAGTTATATCCCTGAAGTCACGTTGTCATATCCGAAAACTATTTATTATAATTTTTAAAAAAGCTTATACATTAAAATGAGTATTTCTTAAAAGCAATTATGTTATTAAAATATTCTCACAACTTTACAAAAAAGAACTGCTTTTTATTAAATTTCAGTAAGTGAAACACCTGAGCAGAAATTGCTTAGCAATTACAATTTGTAATTTACATTTCACACGCGCGGTTAGCCTAGTGGCTTTGCGCTTCGCAACCATATGCCTGGGGAAGGAGTGTCCTAGGTTCGATTCCCGTCTACGACGTGAGGAGCTTAAGGATCTTCCTCAGCCATTGCAAGTTAGCCGGTCTTGGGCGTGGGCAGCAGGGTTTTTTCCGCCAGTTTATCTGGGGTTTTTCATCCCGCAAGCAGGCAAACCGGCCCCGTGAACCCACAGGTTACAGTCATAAATACTTACGGCAAGAAAGGCAACGGGAAACCACCTTGCTCATAATCATCTCTCCCTAGAATGGTAGCTACCCTCCCGCGGCCGTATGGAAGATGGGAACCAGAAGAAGAAATTGTCTGCAAAGCCGATGAATACAATCTCATTTCACATTAAATTAAGAAAAAGTGGAACATATGAAATGATAGTGAAAAATTAAAAAAAATAAGAAAAACAATAAAACTAACTAAAATTTTATTCATTTAACAAGCCCTCTTTGATATTTATGATGAAAAAATCTGAAACACGTACATTGAAGTTGTGCATTGTCGTATACTAACTGCTGCTGTATCCCGATTGTCATTATTTTCTTGTTCTTTCCTACTCTGACGGTTTTGAAACATTCACTTCAAAGGACGAGGAATGACTGCACATCAAACGGTTTTGGTGGAAATTGTCATGCTTGCTAGATATTAGCATTACAAAATTCAACCGAGTGTTCTCACAGAAAAAAAAAAACTCAGAGCGATCTGAAATATTTTTCATTTTCCTAGTGCATTGTTTAATTTAAACATGCGAGGAACCGACCGAATACCATCAAAAAGAAAAAAAAAAGAAAATCCCAGGTAGTCGGTTAGGAAAGCGGTGTATCCATTCCTTCAAGAGAATTTTATTTCTAAATTAGCAGCAAAAATTAAGGGAAATAAAATATTGAGCCCTTCAAATGAATGATAAATCCCTGCTTAGTATCAGCAGCTTCCTGCTACAGCGACTTTCTTCAATACATAGCACTATATAAAATCTAGAAGAGTTCAATTTTTGTGTGTTATTAAAACTCATTCGTTCGCAATGTTTCAAATTACGATGAATTTTTTTTCAGTCCACGTAAGTATATTTTTAAAACTCAAGTATCACTTGGAAAAGCAGTGCTACTCACTTGGATTAATTATTTTCGAAAAAAAAACAAACCTATTCACAACGAACACTTTAAGTTGTGCTTAAAAGGGCGAGTTAGATAAATGCAATATAATTGTACATATCAAGGCAACATGTTCACCAACTACTCATTAGCTGTGTTAAATTTTTCAGTGGGTCACCAGAGGTTCCTTTCGCGAAAATGTTTTTCCACACGTTGTACAAGTGAAAGGGTTCTCATCAATATGTATTCTTAGATGTCTTTTCAGACTCGAACTGTCAGAAAATCTCTTGTAAATTTCACATGAAAAAGGTTTCTCTCTGGTGTGAAAACTTTCATGTCATTTCAGATGAGACGAGTCGAGAAATTTTTTGTGCGAGATTTTGCATTTAAATAAAGGATTAATCCCTGTTGTGCCTTTTCATGTGATTTTTATGTTAGCTTTATTCAGAAAATTGCTTCCCACATTTTACACGAAAGAAATATTTTCTTTAGTCAAATGGTATCGTTTTTGTTGCTATTTATGGATCTGTATAGCCAAAAACCTAGAGCTACACACTGCACAAGTGAAAGGTTTCTCACCAGTATTCACTCGTAGATGTCTTTCCAGACTAGAACTGTCTGAAAATTTCTTGTTAAAAATTTGGAATGGAAACGGTTTCTCTCTGGTGAGACCTCTTTCGTGTCTTTTCAGGTAAAAAGAGTGGAGGAATTTTTCGTGAAAACGCATTAAAGGAGCAATCGGTGTGAGTTTTAATGTGGCTTTTTACGATAGCCTAATTCAAAAATTGTTTGCAACATATTTTACAGGTAAAAACTTTTCATCAATCGGATGGTAGCGTTTTTGGTGCTTTCAGTGATTCTATAGAAGAATCGGGAGAAGTAAACGGTTTATAACCGGTGTGCACTTTTAGATGACTTTTCAGTTTCGAATTGACTGAAAACTTTTTGTTGCAAAATTCGCAAAGGAAAGGTTTCTCACCAGTATGCACTCTTAGATGACTTTTCAGACTGGAACTGTTTGAAAATTTCTTGTTGCAAATTTCACATAGAAAAGGTTTCTCACCAGTATGCACTCTTAGATGAATTTTCAGACTGGAACTAACTGAAAACTTCTTGTTGCAAATTTCACAAAGAAAAGGTTTCTCACCAGTATGCACTCTTAGATGACTTTTCAGAGTGGAACTGTTTGAAAATTTCTTGTTGCAAATTTCACAGAGAAAAGGTTTCTCACCAGTATGCACTCTTAGATGAATTTTGATACTCGAAGTGCTTGAAAACTTCTTGTTGCAAATTTCGCATGAAAAAGGTTTCTCACCAGTATGCACTCTTAGATGAATTTTCAGACTGGAACTAACTGAAAACTTCTTGTTGCAAATTTCACAAAGAAAAGGTTTCTCACCAGTATGCACTATTAGATGACTTTTCAGACTGGAACTGTTTGAAAATTTCTTGTTGCAGATTTTGCATGGAAAAGGTTTCTCACCAGTATGCACTCTTAGATGACTTTTCAGACTGGAACTGTTTGAAAATTTCTTGTTGCAAATTTCGCATGGAAAAGGTTTCTCACTAGTATGCAATCTTAGATGCCTTTTCAGAGACGAACTGCCTGAAAACCTCTTGGTGCATATTTCGCATAGAAAATGTTTCTCACTAGTATGCACTCTTAGATGACCTGTGAGACTCGAACTGAATAAAAACTTCTTGTTGCAAATTTCACAAAGGAAAGGTTTCTCACCAGTATGCACTCTTAGATGAATTTTGAGACTCGAAGTGCTTGAAAACTTCTTGTTGCAAATTTCGCATAGAAAAGGTTTCTCACCAGTATGCATTCTTAGATGACTTTTCAGACTGGAATAGCCTGAAAACTTCCTGTTGCAAATTTCACAAAGAAAAGGTTTCTCACCAGTATGAACTCTTAGATGACTTTTCAGATTGGAACTGTTTGAAAATTTCTTGTTGCAAATTTCGCATGGAAAAGGTTTCTCACCAGTATGCAATCTTATATGCCTTTTCAGAGTCGAATTGTCTGAAAACCTCTTGGTGCAAATTTCGCATAGAAAAGGTTTCTCACTAGTATGCACTCTTAGATGACTTTTTAGGCTTGAACTGTCTGAAAAATTCTTGTTGCAAATTTCGCATAGAAAAGGTTTCTCACCAGTATGCACTATTAGATGACTTTTTAGGCTTGAACTGACTGAAAAATTCTTGTTGCAAATTTCACAAAGAAAAGGTTTCTCACCAGTATGCAATCTTAAATGTCTTTTAAGACTCGAACTGCATGAAAACTTCATGTTGCAAATATCACAAAGAAAAGGTTTCTCACCAGTATGCAATCTTAGATGACTTTTCAGACTAGAACTGGCTGAAAACATCTTGTTGCAAATTTTACAAAGGAAAGGTTTATCACCCGTATGCACTCTTAGATGTCTTTTCAGTTCACAACTCTTTGTAAACTTCTTGTTGCAAATTTCGCATGGAAAAGATTTTTCACCAGTATGCACTCTTAGATAATTTTTCAGACTCATATTTCAAATTTAACATGGAAACCGTTTCTGTCTGATGTGAACACTTTCGTGAATTCTCATGTGAAACGATTCGTAGAATATCTTTTAATATGTTTCAGTTGTAAAGAAATAATCATCTTTAGTTTTTCACTTGATGTTGTTTTTATGATTGAGGATATTGTTTGCCACATATTTTACAAGAAAAAAACTTTTCTTCACTGAGTGCATTAAGATCTTGGAGCCTTTTATGGGACCATAGAGATGAAAAGAAAGAGGTACACATAATAATTAAAAGATTTTCTTCAGTGAGGCATTAGTTCTGAGATGCTTTTTTAAAGCTTTGTCTACAGCCATATGATTTCCTACAAATTTCATACTGAAAACGGCTTCTCTTTCCCGTGAAGCCTTCTGATGTGAAATAGAAGCTTTACTTTATCATAAAAGGCTGTCACATATTTCACAGGTGAAAGGTTTCTCCTGGCAGAGCACACAAACTCTTTGGCATTTTAGTTTCTGAGAGGGCAAATGTCTTGTAGCATATTTTGGTTTGAAATCGTGTGAATAACGGAATGTTTAAAGAAATGACGTTGATGAAAATAATTTGCAAATTGATTTGTGGTTTGTTGTATTGTTCACAATTTCTCAAATGCAGCTCAAAAGAACTAAAATAGAAACTTTTTTTTACTTTCGGAAAAATGAAAACGTTTTCCAGTGTTAGTCAGTTTTATGTGTCTCTGAAGACAGGACTGTAAGCGATATGTTTTCTTGCATTTTTCGGACTTGAAACGGTGTTCTGATGAGTGAAGTACAAGTTTGTGTATCTTCAAGTAATATCAGCTAGAAAACCGTCTGTCACATTTCACATTTCAACAGATTTCATTGCAGTTCACTGTATCCTTGTGCCTCTTCAGGTGTGCAAATAAGGAAAAGTTCTTGCTGTAATTTTCATATGTAAATAGCTTCTCGACTGAGTGCGTTTTCAGGTGCTCTCAAAGATATGCTGAATCAAAGAAATTCTTCTGACATGTACAGATGGAATATTTTCCCTTCTTCTTCCACGTGCATTTTCTGTTCTCTTAGGCTGTCATGAGGATGAAAGTTTCCCCACATTTTTAGCATGACCGTTTACCTCTGGAGTCTACTACTGCTCGATTGCTGTTCTTTGTCTCGTGCGTTTTAAGTTGATCTGATCGCTTAAAAATTTGCGGCATACTTTGCACATAGATTTTTTTTTATCTGACTGATTATTGTGCGTTTTCTGATGTTGGTTCACACTACTGCAGTTCATACTCTGATATACAAATTACGTCTTAGATGATGCACAAAGGAACTACTTCACGATTTTCATCTCAGTTAAAATATATCAATGGGAAATACGACTGAGCCATTGTTGCAGGAGGAGATTTACTCATTGTTCTTTGAATTTGGATTGTCAATTCCATTCTCATTTCATGCTTTTCCGTTACGCCACTAGAAGAGAGCCACCACTTCGGAATAATTTGATTTTTATTTCGCAAATTCAGCATGAAATGTTTACTACAACTTCATAGTCTTCATACAATGCGGCTTATCAGCTTGGTTTTAATGCGTTTGTAGGCAAAATTTCGCATGGGACAAACCGTATTCACAATCTGTAAAGAGAAATTATGTAATTAATAAACTAAAGTAAAACTCCATTTAGTAAAAAATATTCTTAACATATTAACTAATATTCAATCGCAATAAATGTATGAATTTTAATCTAGAAATTTAGTATTTGTAATGAATAGTGAATCAAAAATAACGGTAAAACTTTCAATGGAAAATAACAGTATTATCGCTCTTAAAATGATGATTGTGTTAACAAACCTGATTTCGTTTGTTTGCCAAATGCATCGTCACAAAATAATAAGCTAATAAGAGAGCCATGGGCCGTATTATATTCTGAAGTTGAACATATCCTCAGGAATAACTCTGAGGATGAGGTTAGAAATAAACGTATTTCTTGCACACATGGAAACTGTGAAATAATGGTCAAAGTTTAAAAATGGCTTTTCAATCCGGGAGTGAATTTCTTAAAAATACCATTTTATTCAGTTGGTTGTGTGACAATTATTAGAACAATTGTGATTTACAGCTGTAGGTAGCATGAACAGCCATTCTTCTGTTGATATTATTTTGTTCTCATTTCCTTGGATTTCCTTCTCTACATCATTCTAAGTGATAATCCCTGTGGAAATGCAGAGATTCCTCCTCCAGATCACCCTATTTCTGGCTTTCCTCTTCTGACTAAAGCAAACACTTCCCCCTAAGGTGTATTACGGTTGTCTTCTTCTTTTCTCGGGTTTCTCTCCTTCCAACACATCTATAATCCATTCATTTTCTCCTCATGTGTGCCACAAAATGTCCGTCTTCAATACTCGACTGTTTTATTTCCTGCAAAATTTATTCGTTAGATTTCTTTTCGAAATGTCTTTACTAATCTTACTTGCATTAAATGGTTTTTTCTTTAATACTTATTTTGCCATAGTAATTCTTCTTCGTATTTTCAGTGTACACCTTTCATCATCTTGGATAATTCCTACAAGATATGAATGATGTTACTTGGTCATGATTTTTACCTATAATCACAAATCATTTTATCTTCCTTTTTATTTATTTATTTTTGACACTATTACCATTATTTTAGTTTTTATATTATTTTGTCAAGTTAATGATCAGATAAAACCTCATCCACTCTCTATGATGCCTATTTTAAATGCTCTTGATTCTCAGCTAATCCAGCTAAAACTTTCCTAGAAATCGAATACTTCTAACCCTAATCTGTCAAGCGGGAATCTGGGAACACGAAATCC
Source organism: Typopeltis vanoorti (assembly GCF_054136105.1). NCBI lineage: Eukaryota > Metazoa > Arthropoda > Arachnida > Uropygi > Thelyphonidae > Typopeltis > Typopeltis vanoorti. Next base: position 83,044,832 of record NC_143572.1, read on the forward strand.
TTCAGAAGCAACGCAACAATTCTTACAATTTTAGCAGGTATTTCATCTGTTGCTCATCAATGTTCCAGATAGGAAATTCATTGTTCTCTCTTTAAATTTCTTCATTATCTAATTGCTTCAAGTACGGCGATTTTTCCATCTCTTTTGTTATACGAAATAATGCTGAAACATTTCACCAGATGCAGTCGTTTCCAACTTTTCTAAAGAAGAAGAATAATGAATACTTTATCCCAACTACTCAAAATATTTCAAAGCATCCAAATAACCATCTCTGCTATTTTGCTAATGTTAATTACAAGCATCTCAGAAATTCTTTTTCCTCTCAGCCACCAACTATATATATATCTGTAGTCTGATCAATATCTGGAAGTGTGAAGTTTCATTAATATAATATACAGGTTGAACCCTTTTCAACTTGTATATTATATTCCATCATACTGTTTGCACGATTTTGGCTTATTCAAGTCATTTTGAAAGATCTATATGTTTTAATTACTTTTGTCATCTTCAAATTAGCTTTATCAGCAAACTAATTAATATCACTCATTAAATTACCTTCAGTATCATTAATGGAGGAATTAAACAGGAATGGACTGCTCACTGAAATATGAAAGATAGAGCTTTGCCACCAACCACCCGCTAGTCACCAACTTAATCTTTGACTGCACACCACCACCATACATTACTCTTTGATTTCTCTCTGAAAACCATCTTCCTATCCATTTCACCAAACATCTAATCCATTCCATGTACACAGACATAATGCCCACTATATCATACCATATTTTGATATCACCATTTCTGAATTCGACATTTAACTTTTCAAAACATAAATCACCTCTTCACTAAAAGGTCTAATTTTCAACATCTGGTATAGATCTGCCTTTAAATAATGGTAATACCTTACTTTCCTTCCACTCTACCAGATCTAATACGTAAATTGCACATAATAGTCATAGGAAACATGAGACAATAAGCCATCTGGTGCAAAATCTCAAATGGCAGAATTCCAGTTGAGATTTTGCAATATTGCATGCGCCTCCAGTTCCAGCTGATTGTTTCTTAAAGCTCACAAATATGTTTGCCACATCACGAACTGAATTAGCTGCAACCCGACAAAAAACGTTCGCAAAATATCCACTCCCGAATGGAATTATTTCTTTCGTTCAGTTACCCTCATATCAGCAACATTTCTTAAAGATATCTTTCCATAATATCTTTTCTTCTTACCCATAAGAGAGATAAAAATATTTGGAATTCTCTTTGCCCTGCACAGCTAATTGCACCTCATAATTTCTTTTGTATTCCTAACCAGGTTGGAAATCATTCTTGCCTGTACTTCTTTATTAACCATATGTATTAGCCAAAGAATTTAAAATCAAAAGCCTTAATAATTGTCTAATATTCCATGCATCTAAAATTATTTTAAACATCATTAAGAAACAAATTGAAAGAGCCATAAGCGGTGAATTGAGTGAACAACAGAAAGGCTTCAGAAGAGGAACTGGAACCCTTAATGCTATCCTGTAACTAAAAATACTAATAGAAAGATCACTTGAAAGAAATAGGAACATTTACATATGCTTCATAGACTTTCAGAAGGCTTTTGCTTGGTTAAAACATAATAAAACTTTCAATATATTAGATAAATTAGACCATAAACTCAAGATTATAAAAATGACCTACACCAAACAGAAAATGCAGCTGTCTAACAATGAGACTTCTGTAGTGAAAATAAAAAGGAGTTAGACAAGTTTTATCCTTTCACCAAATCTATTTCATATCTATAGTGAGACAGTGATGAAAAAGATTGAAAAACAAAAAAATAGGAATTAGTATAAATGGTATAAAATACAATATTAGATATGCTGATGATACGATTCTAATAGAAGAAAACAAACAAATTAATCATATTAATGCAGCTACTAATTGAGGAAGATAAAGAATTTGGATTAGATAAAAATGCTAAAAAGACCAAAATCATGAAAATCTGAAATGAAAGCAGATCCGAGCCAGAAATATTCATAAACAATATGAAAATTGAACATACAACAGAATACAAATATTTAGGCACCTACTTTACTGCAGATGGAAAGCAAGATAAAGAAATAAAAATAAGAACAGCCATAGCTAAAGATGCATTCTGGAAAAATAAAGACCTGCTCAGAAGTTCTGTGAGTATTGAGACAAAGAAAAGAATGATAAGAACATTAGTTTGGCTAATTTTCACATATGAAAGTGAGACCTAGATATTCAAGAAGAGAGTAAGACAACAGATAATGGCTTTTGAAATGTGGTGTTATGGGAGAGCTCTGAAAATCCCATGGACAGAGCATTTGACAAATACAGATTTCCTACAGAGAATGAGAACACATAGCTCTTTATTACAGGAAACGATCCAGAGAAAGATGAGTTTGGCAAGACATGCTAAGAGATCCAGAAGGAAAAATTATTGGAAATGTATCAAGAGGCAAAAAACGAAGGACATGGCTTGAAGATATAAGATCATGGACAGGATCACAAGGCTATGCAGAAACAAAAAGGAAAGCCACCAACAGAGAGAAATGGAAGGACATGGTGCTGCACCATCTCACTGAGGAAGCTACATGATGATAATAAATGTCTCTTTAAACTTGATTTTCTATCTATTTTTTTATTTAGTGTTGTTTTATTCGATTTCAATAGTAGTCAATTATGAAATTTTAATGAAATTTATCATCAGGTATTTATATCAAAATAATCAATAATGACATACTTAAAAGTAAAAACTGAAAAGAACAGTAATTAAAATTTTCCCAAATGAAACGTCTGTACATGGGCAGTAGTCAGGATGCCAGAATTATGGAATTGATGCTACAACCAAAACACTATTTAGGCAATTTCTCCTTACACTGCTGTGGTTTATGTTGTTCCAGTCTGGTACTGACGAACACGTTTGTGTTCAACTTATCTGAGTATGATATAGGATGGATATACGGCTTGGAGAAGCTGAGACTTTCTCATGCCATTTTAAATTCTCCACACTCCTGAAAAATATATTATCCAAATCGTCGGACATTCACCCCTGGTATGAACCAAAAATGCGGACAGACCTCGAAAAAGGTCTAAAGAAATTTGCTAACTAATGCATACAATATAAAGCCACAGACATGAGTATATCCAGAGAAATATGAATCACTGAAACGTGGTTCAGAAAAAAAAGTATGACAAAAATTTTCTAAAGTCAGATCGAATCATTAATAGAAGAGCGTCATAATAAAAAACTAAATAACTAACAAATTTTATTGACACAGATGATGACATCCTAGCTTCGCAATTGCTCACTCTCACTTCCTGTGTGGCCTCTGTCACCAATCATTGCACTCTTAGATTGGTATAATCAACTGCACCCATTCTTTAGACGAAATTGGTGTTTTTTGCAACGGTTTAAAGTCAACACTGCATCCTCGCTTCCCAGAAAATCTCCCTAGAAATGAATAGATTATTTCAAATTATAAAGAGTAATTTAATATTTCCAATTAAATTATTCCAGTTGTTGTTTAATACGAACACATACTGTTCTTTACCGCATACTGATTTATGTGGTGAATATGGTAGTGCTGGTATTCAATATTAGCGTATAATAAAAATTTGTATTTAAAATGAAAATCTTTCATCTTTTGTCCTACAAGAACTCAATTTTTCATCAAAACGAGATATATTATTTAAAGAAAAAATAATAAAAGAAAAAGGACGAGTTCATTCTAACGAGTTTTGTTTCGATTTGCCATTTGTTACAAGAAAGCAATCTTGTTACTCTTAGCATATGTCAACTATGCATGCCTGTGCAGTGCGCAACTTGTAAGCTATGTAACACGATGGTTTTCTCAATACTTATTTGACAATGAAAATATACTCGATGCAGATTTGCTAAATGTGTACTAGATTAAAACTCACCATATTGTAAGATAATATGCCCTTGAAGTGTCAGCGTTGTGAAACCGTGTCCATTCAGTTTGAGAAAGCATATGGCTTTTTAGAGTTATCGAAAGGCAACTTTTAATTATTAAAATCACTAGAATGGCAAACGATTACTATAATAAGAAATTCAGTACAATAAACATTACTCAATTTCAAAATGACAAAATAGATGTTATTTGCATATGATTTGATATTTAAAAAAAAAAAAGACTCCACATAATATTAAGGGGAACAGGTCAAATATCTGAACCATTCGTACTTTTCACGGTATTCCTTGTAATTCTTGCCTTGGGTTATGTTATGATGCTCCATTCCTGTTGTGTAAATGAAATAAAAGAGGTTCTCTACTTTCGAACATGTTGCGGATTTGTTCAATGCCAATACATATGCAACTTTCTAATTCTCTTAAGTTCTGCTTGTTCAGGCTTATTCTACTTTTCCTTAAACTATTCATTTGAGAAAAGAATCAAGAATCACTGACCAAATAAATGAATGAAATGGTTAAATGCACTCGGTCTTGGAAATTCTTGACATTTCAAGTGGATGTCTGGAAGACACTGATGGCGAAAATAGTTGCACTTCTAGCTTTACTCTCTTCATTATTTCATGGAGTGACTAGCGTGGCACATTTGATAAACAGCAGATGGCAGCACAAGAAAGTTTTGATCATGTTTTACCATCCGTTGTGATAGTGATGACGAAACTTCATTAAAAATAATGGAACAAAAATGAAGCAATGTCGAGAATTTGTTTATGCAAATATTTCCTTTGTGTGAAGTTCTTGTTCATAATGAATTTTAAACCATTTCACTTCACTCAGTCATTTTTTCAAACAGCTAGTGTTACAGTTGAAAAAAAAAATATGAAGTAAGAATATCCAAATGAATGCAATACAGCTAATCTTGTCCATATGACATCCATTTCAATCAGCATTTATTATACACCATATACAGGAATTCGAAACTTTCCAGCCCTCATCTGCTGATTAATGTCACGATTGAATTCTACGAATATTACATCAAACGTCTATGGGGTGGGGAACCTTTTTAGTAATGAGAGTGAAAATTGCTAATTTAAAAACTTCTGCGGGCAACTTGCAAATTTTAACTCTTATATATAGTGTATGTAGTGTGCAATATATCTCAATAAGTAAATGTGCAACGTTCTCATCTGATATGGTATCTTTTAATTACACTTGTGTAGACATATAATTATAACAATCAAGCAAAGGTTATATTTAATTTATTTAAATGGCTGATCTCGATTTGATGGTTGCCAGATGTATGACGATCATATTTTATGCAATCTAGTTATTTTTGATTTTGTATATTTAATTATTTAAATTTAAATAAATTTAAGTTATTATAAATTTTATTTACATGTACATCAGCAGAGGGACGAATTGAAATAGACTCGCGGCAAAAATTTCGCCCGCGGGCGAAGGGTTTCCCGACCCCTGGTCTACGCCTTTCAATGCTTCAGACGTTGGTGAAAGAAGGAAAATTCTTCATGTTAAATTGCTCAGAAATACCTGTCTCCAATTTATACACCATCTTAAATGGAAACATACACAATATTCTGTTTGACCATATCAGATGGTAGTGACTGTTAGTAGAAGCGTAGCTACTAGTGACAAGATCAAAAAAAGATAAGGAACCGTGATGTGATTGGATGTTGAGATGACGTCACGTTGTTTTGTTCATGTATGGAATTATGGGTGATGATTAGAGATAAGATTCGTGTCGTGATCGGTGGGACACGTTGAACAAGATTAAGATAAGGAATCGAGATGTAATTGGTTGTTGAGCTTATGACGTCATTGTGTGTGTGACGTCATGTGTTTGGAAGTTCCCTGTGGGCATATGTGTCAATGGCTTCAGTTCTTGTGTTTTGTTTGCGTATGGAATTATGGGTGATGTTAGAGATAAGAATTCATGTCATGATTGGTGGGCACTTTGAACAAGATCAAGATAAGATAAGGAATCGTGTCGTGAACGTTTGTTATTATCAGATGTAGATAAGTGATGTTATTTGTAAATAAGTGACATTGTTTTGAATGGAAAAGTGAGATATATCAGTGGATAAGGAATCCTGTCATGATTGGTGGTACACTTCTGACCAAATCAAGATCAAGATAAGAAAAGAAATCATTACATGGATGTATTGTTATCAGATGAATGTAAGTGACGTAATTGTTAGTCGTAAATAAGTGACGTTGTTGTTTTGAATGGAAAAGGGAGATATATCAGTAGATAAGCATTCGTGTCGTGATTGGTGGGATACTATGAACCAAATAGGGGTAGGGTGGAAGGGAAGCGATGTCAGTGTCCTGGATGTGTGATGTTATGAGTTTCAGAAGAGTAAATGGTTTGCATATGGCATTATGGGTGATGGATAGTGATAAGATACAGTTTGGAAATGTTTCGAATTTCGCTAGGGACTCTGATCTATCAGGGACATCACGTGGTGTGTTTGGTTGTTTGGTGGTGTGTTCACTTATAGCATGGTGTATATTGTTTAGAGATAAGGAATTGTGACGTTTTGTATTTGGAAATTTCTGGAGAACATATCTCTCTCTGTGATATCACATGGTGTTTTTGGTTGCCTATGGAATTATGGGGGTGTTTTTGACATACGATATCTTGGAATTTTCCCAGGGTGACACACATCCTTCATTGTCGTCATGTTTTGTCTTTGGTTATCTATAGATGACTGTACTAATTTTCCAATACATTTTGGGGTATTTCTTTCCTGTTAAAGGGGGAATTCTCAGAGTAGATTCATGATGGCGGCAGTATTTACCTTTTCGGAATAATTTAATTATATACTGGTGTTCCTCAAACATACACTTTTTTTTTTTTTTTGCTCCGATGTTATCACTGTCAGTTGGAGGTGACAGTACTAAAAGATTATTGGCAATTAACAACCTCTTTTCGAATTAAAGTTATCTTGTATACTAATGTTTGGGTAGTTGTTTTTTTAGTTTACATGAAGAGAAAAAACCAAACGGTATTTTAAAAAATAAATTAAAAATAAACAGAGACTCAAAAGCTTACAATAACTTTTTTGAATGTAGTCTAGAAATTCTAATGATCTTCTTCTTCTTCTTCTGCAGCTTCTCCCACTTAAGTGGGGTCACTGTTTGTTATGAGTCTCCTCCACACCTTCCTGCCTTGGGCTGTCACCACATCCAAGTTCTTCATCTTCAAGTCCTCTTCTACCAGCTCCCTCCATCTCTTCTTTGGCTGCCCACGCTTCCGCCTTCCTTGCACATCCATCTGCATGACCCTTCTTCCCACATATTCGTCCTCCCTCCTCATCACATGATCAAACCATCTCAATCTTGCCTCCTGTATTTTCGCTCCTAAGTTCGTAACTTTCACTGTTCCCCTGACATAGTAATTTCTCAGATGATCCTTTCTGGTCACACTGCACATCCACCTAAGCATTCTCATCTCTGCTACTTCCATCCTGCTAATGTTATTTTTCCTCAGGGCCACAGTTTCTATAGCATATGTCATAGCTGGCCTCACTACTGTCCTATAAATTTTGCCTTTCAGATTGATCGGCACCCTCTTATCGCATAACACTCCAGCCATCTCCCTCCAGTTCCTCCAACCTGCTTGTATCCTGCATCCCACTTCCTTCTCAGCTCCTCCATCTTCTTCCACTGTTGAACCTAAGTATCTAAAGTCTCTCACCTTCCTGATGACATTTCCTTCCAGCTCCAGATCTGTCTCCTGGCCACCGCCCACTGCGCAACACATATGCTCTGTCTTACTTTTGCTCGGTCTCATACCTCTCTCTTCCAGTACTTTTCTCCATCTTTCCAGTTTAGTTTCCGCTTCTTCTCTTGAATCTACACAAAGCAAGATGTCATCGGCATACAACATTGTCCAAGGTGCATCTTCTCTCACCTCCTCTGTTACCACCTCTATCACAATATTAAACAGAAACGGACTTAATGCTAGAAATTCTAATGATAATTTAAATTTACTTACAGTCTTTCCAGAATTTCCAGAAAAAATTCCAAATATGATGACTTTTAATGCTGCTGGAAATCACTTGTCTTAACAATATTCTCCTCAGCTGCAGGTAAAGGCTAAAAGCTGCTTCGAAAGAAAGACCACTTTAGCAGTGACACTAAAGGGCCTCAAGTAGAGTTGCACAATACATCAGCAGTCTTGTTTTGTTTTCAATTCTTTCCTAAATAGGAAATACCAATATTTCTTTTACAGTCTGGTGGAATATTTATTTAAAAATAATTTTTTAATTTGTAATAATCACAATTTCAATTTTATTATCGAAAACTTATAAATTATTTTATGCAATTATTTAAGAAAGAAATATATGAATTAAAAAAAAGTTTGCATGTGTTGCAGAAGTGCTCAGCTATTTTTTTTTTTGGGTGGGGGGGGGGGGGAAGGACCTGCCCTATTCTGCACTTGTGTAACACAATTGTTTTAAAATATTCTGAAAAAAAATATTATCTACAAAAGTTATTGCAATATATAAGTTCTGAACATTACTTTTTATTTTCATCTTTCACTATTGCAATGTATGAAAATATACATGTCATGTTCTTATGCTTACAGATTAAGATCTACTGCTGCTGTTTAAGAACAATTCTTTTTGTTTTATGAACAAGACATTAAACTGCATTACATTCTTATTTCAAGTCTAATTGTAATATATCGCAAAATTGTATTCAGTAGTATTTCAAATGAACTTTTAAAACGAAACAAATTGTTATTATTGTTATTTCTAGTGCTCATTTCAATAACAAAAATGCCGTTTCTTTACCATTGTAAAATATCATTTTGTAAGTGAAAGCAACAAAAAAAAAAAAAAAAAAAAAAAAAAAAAAAAAAAAAAAAATTGTGCAACCTATATGCAATTGATAAAAATTTTGTTTGTTTTGAAGTTCCAACCTCCCCGATAACGCGTCATGCTCATTGTAAATGAATTATAAATATATATACTTTGCTCTAATTTCATACCTATAACTCTGCTTCCAATGAAACAAATGTCACAGTTGAATCAACATTAACGAAGGTTGCTGCAAAAGATACAACCAGGTCACACCACTAGTTTCTTCTATATTCGAAATGTTCATTTTCTTTTTGGACAGATGGTGTAGATAATAATATGGATATCTTTACTCATATCAAATGTGAAGTGAACATTCTGTGAAAATGTACACATTTGATATGATTAAAGATTTCAGTATTATTATCAACACCCTCTGTCCAAAAAGAAACCAAAATTTTTAAAAATAGAAGAAACTAGTGGCGTGACCTGTTGCATCTTTTTGTTGTCGAAAGCAGCAACCTTCTTAGTGTTGATTCAACCATTTATATTTGTTTCATTAGAAGTTGAGTTATAGTGCCAAGATCGTTTTTTTTTTTGACGAACGGTCGGAAAATGAGTTTCAAACAGAGAACTGCGAATGACTTTTGTGTCAAACTTGGTAAGTTTTACCAAAACTCATCAAATGCTTCAAAAAGCATACGGCGATGAATACTTATTCTGTACTCAAAGTTTATGAGTGGTTTAAGCGATTGCAAAGTGGTCGTGAGACGTTTGAGGCAATCGAAAATCCGTGCCCTCCAAAAACTGGAGTGAGCGAAGATAAATCCAAAAATTGCGTTATTTCATCAAAGAAATCATTCGTGACGATTGTTTGTAAATGAATTGGGGATATTCCAAAATCAACTGTGCACAACATTTTGATGGAGAGTTTGGGCCTTCGTGAATTGAATTCGCGATTTATTCCCCACAAGTTGACATAATACCAAAAAATGTATCGAATTGAACACTGCAAGAACCTCATTAAAACCGCTCGTAGGGACTAACTTCCTTGAAACGATCGTTACTGGTGACAAAATGTGGTGTTTTGAGTAGGAGCATGATCCCAAAACAGTGCACCAGAGTGCTGAGTGCAGACCACTAGAAGAGGGGCATCCGAAAAAAAGTCGCTTGAAGAAGTCAAAAAGTAAAGACAATGCTCATTTGTTTCTACGAATCAAAGGGCATTATCTACAAACAATTCGTTCCGCTTGGCCAATGGCAAGTGTTATCTCAAATTTTTGAAGTGATTGATAGCGAGAATTTGTCGCGTACGGCATAAATATCGTGACGACCGACCATTCCTGAAAACACACTGTCACTCTTGGCAATATAATTCGACTTCTAACAAAACACATGTCATAAGCAGATGACACAACCCTGATGAAGGATCTGGAAAGTCGACAACCATTTTTTTTTTTTTTTTTTAAATACATTACTTTAAATAATTATCTTGAATTATGTTCTTCGAGAAGAAATAAAATGTATTGTTGAATAGACAAAATTAGCACATAAAAATAAAAATCACATTAATTTTTCAAGGTAATACAATATTCAAGTGAATAAAGTATGCAAGGATATCTTATTTTGTCCTTGCATTAAAAATTGTATAATAAAAGGAATGAACAAAAATAATTTCTATATTTTTTGTCTATCCCATATAAGTAAAAGGCCAGTTACCCAGCATGGAACAAGGAATTGCATTTCTTGTTATTGGCAAATGAGATGCAACGATAATCGTGAATTCTCTTCAGCTTGAAGGTTTATTGCAAGTTTAAATGAACATGACACCCACACTGCACTTCTTATACCTGCTCTTTCAACAGAGCATGCATCGTATCCAGATTTTGCTGGATGCATATAACTAGACGTTCTGGCCTGTTGGAAGGTTAACATGTGTTTTTTTCCAAGTACACACTCTTTCATTAAAAATAAATAAAATAAAAAAATACAAGTAGTTCTCACATTACGAATTCCAGCTTATCGAATTTTTATTTTAAATTGTGTGAGGTGAAGGCAATGTATGGGCAAATATGCTGTATATAATGATGCACTTCTCTAAATCCTACCCACACCTCACTGTGGGTAGGATTTCACCACACCAGAGGTGAATGGGAGATGTAGGTGAAGTATGTCAGAATCTTAATCTTCCAAAAGGGCCACCCTAGGCATTAAAAGCTACATCAATATTCCTGGCTAAGGTGGGAGGAGTCTGGTGATTGGGCTAGCAACTGTCATTGGATGTAAAACAATACTGCTTGAAAAACCAACATAAATATGAATCGGATGGGATAATTAGATATTGATCGGAAACAGAAAAGGAAAAAAATACGATATGGAATAAAACTAGAAACAATGAATGTAAGAGCAATTAATGGAAAAGAGGAAGAACTTATTCAAGAAATAACCAAAAGAAACAATAAAATATGCAGCATGCCAGAAACAAACAAAAAACAAGGAAATGGAATAATGAACTTATAAGGATATATATTTATGTACAGCAGAGTAAAAAAAAAAAAAAAAAAATAGAGAGCTGAAGCTGTAGTAGGAATAGTAATACATAAAGAGTTAATATTAACAGTCAAGATAAAAAGAGATAGAGATAAATATAATTATATAATTACAATATTTGCTCCAGAAGAAGGAATTAAATAAAAAAAAAACAATCTTTTTATGAGGATCTACAAGAAATAAAATCAAATGTATAATTAATTATAATGGGACACTTAAAAATAAGAATAAGAAAAATACCAATACATGGAATTATGCAAAGATTTAATGAAGAATCAACAATCCAGGAACACTGATACAATTCTGTGCAAATAAAAGTTAAAAATAAAGAATACATTTTATCAGATAAAATAACATTTTAAAACACAGGAGGCAGAAATCAATAATAGATTATATTATTAGATTATTATATTAATTATAATTGTATATTATAATATTATTAGATTATTATATTAATTATAATTGTATATTATAATATTATTAGATTATTATATATCAAAAGAAAGAAGCAGAATATATCCTAATATTAAAAGTAGAAATAGAAGAATTAGAAAATTATTTTAAAATATTTATAAATAAATAGTGGAAAAAGTAGAACGGGGTATACAAAGAAACCAAGAAGAAATAAATACAACAGAGATAAAAATTGAAAATGCAATTAAAAAAAGTGAAGAGAAGGAAATCATGTCTTGATAATATCAATAATGAATTATTAAAAATGTTAAAGAAATTACGACTCAGAGTTTAGATATACCATACAATCAAATAATAAAAACAAAAGAGATTCTGGTAGGGAAAAAAAAAAAAAAAAAAAAAAATTATCTTCTCTTCTGCACATTGTGGGTTCAGTTCCTCAGATTCGAATCTTTGCCATTTCTTTGTCTGATGTTTCTTTATGAAGTTCTATTATGGAGTTTAAGTAGGTAATTTCTTTAATGTTGTCAATTCATTTCTTTCTTGGCCTTACTCTACTGGACTTCCTTCTACCATTTAACCATGTTACTGACCAAGACATCTATAGACGTCAAAGTTATCATGGATGCGAAGTGCATGTTCAAATTGTAATATCATTGATATCACACTGAAATATATGATGAATATGAAGCATATGAGGATACGTATTTGATCCATAATGGCTGGTAAGGTGGTTAATAATATGTTTGATAGTCTTTTTGGGTTCATTCTTGTAACATGTCCAAACCAACTTAATTCGTTCTTTTTAGTGCAGTAGTTATTGTTTCTTTAAAGTTGAGTCTTCTCTGACTTTTTCATTTTTTTTTTTTCTGTCAAGTTTGTTGTATTGATTTTTCTTAGACATTTCATTTCAAAAGCATTGAGACCATTTTTCCCCCCTTAAGATCCAGCATTCTGAGCCATACAGTACTGCGGGAATTATCACTGTTTTATACATCTTTAATTTCAGATCTTTGCTTAATCTTTTATTGTTCTATATTTTTTTAGTGTGCCCATTGTTATCCATTTATTATTATTTCAGAGTTTTATGGTCTCAAGACAGTCTAGATCTTCAGTGATCATCGATCCTAGGTAATTGAACTGCTTTACTTGTTCTGTATTATTGTTTCCCATTTTCATTTGAATTTCTTCCCCTTTTCTTCCTATTACCATTAGTTTTATTTTAGTAAAATTAATTTTCATATCATATTTTTTACTTGTTTGAATGTAGCTTGGTCAGGATATTTTCGAATTTTTCTTGGCTGTCTGTAGTAATAACTATATCATCAGCATACTTTAAATGTCTTATTTTTCTTCCCTTTACCATTATGCCTTCACATCCTGTAGTCCATCTACTACTTCTTTTAGGTTCAGGTTGAAAAAATATGGTGACAATGGACAGCCATGCATAACTCCTTTTTAAATTGCTATTTGTTCTGATTCCAATGTTTTTGTATTTCACTATTGTTTGTGTTTCTGAATAGTAATTCATGATAAAATTGAATAGGTATTTGTGAAACCCTCTGATTTTAGAATTTTAATAAGTTTGCTTCTGTTTATTGAGTCAAAAGATTGTTTGAAGTTGATAAAACAGTAGCAGAGTATTTTTATTTTTGTCTCACATAAGATCTGGTAAACTGTTTATTGCGAAAATTGCATCTATTGTGCTTCTGCTATTTCTAAATCTCATTTACTCTTCTTCTATCTGTTCTTCATGGGAATGTTCATCTCTGTTTTGAAGAATCTTGATGAATATTTTATAGCAGTGGCTTAAACAGTGATAAGTCTATAGTTAGTGCAGGATCTGACATCTCCTTTTTTTGTGGATGGGTATGATCTGGCCTGTTCCCCTTTCTGTTGGTAAATTTCCTCTCTTTAGTATTTTGTTGAACAGTTTCCTTAGGTAATTTATTATGCTTTCTCCCCCTTTTTCTAGAAGTTCTTTTTGAATGTTTTCTATGACTGGTGCATTATTATTTTTCATTTGTTTGATTGTTCTATGTATTTCTTCATTTAGGATGTCTTTTGTGTCAGAAGTTTCTTCACGGTTGAAGGTACCTTGATCTATATTTTCATCAGCTGCAAATGTTTCTTTAAAATGATTAGTCCATATTTCTTTTATTGCTTGAATGCTGCTTGTAGTGGTTCCATCTTGTTGCAATATTGAAACTGGGTTGAGTGAGTATGTTCTGCTTGTCTCTTTAACTATCTGAAATGGTCTTGGGTCATGTTTCACACAATCCTGCTTTTTCCTCTAAGCATGTGATGAGTTTTGCTAATCTACTGTTTTTGTTTATTTCTTTTTTCAAATTTTTGTATAATATTCTATTTTCTTGATTATCTTGTTTTATGTGGTTAGTTTTGGTTATTCTTATTCTCTCGCATAAGTCCAAAATCTCTGGTGTAAGCCAATCTTTATTCACTATTGTCTCGGCTAATGCTATCATTTGGTCTGTTCCAGCTATCATTTAGTTTTGAGAAGTCTAAGTCTATCTTCTTTTGTTTTTGGTGGTTTATTCTCTTTCTTTTGCAACTGACTTAGTTTGGCTGATAGTAGTTTATGGCCAGTAATCATGTCAATCTTTTTTTAATGTTTTGATATTTTAGAAGGAATGTTTCCATTTCTTATTATTGAATATATAGTCTATACACTTTCTGATTTCATGGTTTTGAGATGTCCAACTGTATTTGTGTTGTGGCCTGTGTTTGAATATGGTATTTGTCATTAACAGCTGATTTATTTTGCAAAAATTAATCAAGTCCTCTCCTCTTTCATTCATCTCTTCATGACCAAATTTTCCCATTACTTCTAATTTATCTTCAAAATATTGTACAATCTTTCAGTTCAAATAAAATCTCCCATAATAATAATCAGGATATCTCTGGTAATTGTTTGCCTCATTTCTCTTTGCAGTTTTTCAAGAAATTTAATATATTTCACTTCTTCATATGATTGGACTGGGGTATAAACCACTATTTTTATGAATATTACTCTTTCTTTTGCTTCTATTTGATGGCCAATTCATCTTTGAAGATTTTAGGCAATTAATGCAGCTGGCTTGCCATTTTTCTGCTGCATCTGTTGGCCTGCGGAAAAAACAGGTATGCAGAAAATTATAGATGGATAAATTTATTAAATACTTCGTTGAAATTACTAACAGGAATTCTAAATAATAAAATAACAAATTAAATTAATCTACTAGATGAACAACAAGAATTTACAGAAGATAGATCATGTACAGATGCAATATTTATAATTTGACAACTGATAAAGAAAACAATAGAATATAATTGGTGTTTCTGGACAGCTCCTGAACAAATAAGTGATATTCTGAGTAAAAATTGATGAAATTGCATAGTATTTACATAGTATTGTTTACTTTTAGTATTTTAACGAGTCTGGGTGATTTTTGTGTGTGTTTTTTTAGTATTTTTATAGTAAATTGATAGATACGATTATCTGTGCACATGGCTCCCATAAAGAGGAATACAAAGAAGCGTGGTCGCCATTTTTGTCTAAAAAATTAACTTGAAGGATTTGATTCAGTGTACCGTTTGCAAAATTTATGCATTGAGGAGAGTGGTCGGAGTCTGTTTAAACAACGATAGTGGAGTGAATGTGAGCAAAAAGTGTAAAGAATGTGAGGATTTAAAGAGTGCTTCAGGTCGTGTGAGTGATATCATTGATGAAAGTGAGAATCTAGATAACAGTGATATTCGAGGTATGAATGGTGATACATGCGAAGTGGTACCTGATAGCTGTGAGAGTGGTGTTGAAAGTGAGAATGAGGGTAATAATACTGAATGACTGAATGAATCGGAGAATAAAAATGATGACACTGACACAATGAGCGAGATCGCTTTATTACGCGGAGCGATACATAGGGCAAATGGGCAGCTGGAGAGTTGGCAAAAATGTTTACCAAGCGTACCAACTAACAATAGGCAAAAGCATGATAGAAAAAATAAGGGTATGATAGTGAGTGTAAACAAAATGAAAGAGCGTGTGTTGTATTGAGATTCCTTAGTAAGAGGTGTGTTAGTTGAGAGTTTAGCAAAATCCAACCCGGTGCAAACGCTAAGAATGTAAGTAAGTCAATTAGAATGCAAAAGCAGTGAGTGAAAGAGTTAATAGTGGTAGCAGGTACAAATGATTTGAAAGGAAACAAAAAGGCTATTAGTGAGGATGTGAAGGAATTGTTTGAAGTACCAAAAGAGAAGACTGAGAGAGTTAGGATGGTGAGCCTGTTGCTGCAGTATGACAGTGAAGCGTATAGGAGGGCAATAATTGCTAATGACTTTATGCATGAATTATGTTTGATGAGTGGTGTGGAATTTGTGGATGTGTGGAATGAGTTTGATGGGTGAAAAGATTTTTATTAATTGGATGGTTTACATTTGAATGGATTTGGTGTACGGAGACTTGAAAAGGTGTTGTCGAATGTAGTGGAAGCGAATGTGCAGAATCAGGAAAACTAGAGTTATTAGGGGGAGGGGAGTAATTATGTAGATTTTAGGGAGAGAGCTGAGTATATGAATGTGTGAAATATGCCCAAGCGAGTAGGAAAGACCACAAATCAGAATGGGATAGTTAGTATAAAGCATTAATATAGGGATGGGACAAATCGGCTTCTACAATTCATGTATACAAATGCCAGAAGTATTAGAACAAGAAGTAAGAATTTCTGGTGTTGGTTGGCACTTCCAGACCACAAGTTACTGGTATTAGTGAAACATGGCTGACAAAAGATGACACAGCTAGTGGGATTGAATGTGAGGGGTATGGTGTGTTCAGGAGTGACAGGGAGAATAAAATGGGGTGAGGAGTGTTATCGATGAATAGCTGATGAGCTACAGCCAAGAAGAATAGAAGTGGAACTGCAGCATAGAGAAAACAGCACAATTGAGGCTATTTGGTGTGAGATTGAAACTATTAGAACAAAATATACAGTTGGGTGCTGCTATAGACCAGGTGATGGAATAGATGGTGGATATAGTAGGCATAAGCAAATAGAAGAAATGAGTGGAAGGAGAGTAAATATTATGGGATATTTCAACTATGGTAACATTGATTGTAAGAGGGAGAGGACACATGGAAGGAAGGAATTGGATTTCATGCAGTTATTAAGGGATAACTATCTGCAACAGCATGTAATGGATAATACTAGGGGTTAGAGAGTGCTTGACTTAGTAACTGCATCTGAGAATTTGACTGTAACGAATATGACCACTTTGCCACCAATTGGTGAGAGTGATCATAGGGTCTTGACTTGGGAGGCGGCTCAAGGTTTGGAATTTACAATTAAGACAGGGTACATGTGGAATTATCGGGCTGGAAAGTATGACAAGCTTAGGAGTTTGATTAGTTCAGTGCCATGGCATGTACAACTGCAAGGACTAGAAGTCGACAGTGCATGGGAGGTAGTTAAGAAGTGTTTGCATGAAGCAATGGCTGACTATATACCTAGAGTCCGAATAATAAATCAAGTAGGGGTTAAATGGATGAATAACACCATTAAGCTTGAGCTGCAAAAAAAGAAACAAATATAGAGGGAATTTAAGCAGAAAGGTGACCGGCAGGCACACCAACAGTATAAAGTGCAGTCCAGAAGAGTAACGAGTGTGGTAAGAAAATCAAAAATGGATTACAAAAGAACATTGGCCATGCAGGCTAAAGAGAATCCTAAACAGTTTTTTAGATATGTTGCAAGTAAAAGGAAAAATGTATATGGTAGAATGATTTTAAAGAATGCCGATGGTAGGGAGGTAACCAAATTAGTTGAATTACTGAGCGAGCACTTTGCAAGAATATATCTTTCAGGTGGTGACATTGCAGAAATGAATGAACCAATAGATTATACGGGAATTGTGGTGAATGAAGTGGAGGTGAGTAATCTATTACAAACCTCAATGTCAATACATCTGTTGGTTTGGATGATATACCAGCTCGTGTCATACATGAAGAGGCTAAAAATTGTCAGTACCCTTGACCATTTTGTTTAATTTGAGACTTGGGTCTGGGTTAGTCCCGAGGGGATGGAAAGAGGGGAAAATGGTTCCACTGCATAAAGGAGGTTCCAAGACGGCTGTTGTAAATTACTGACCGATTAGCATATCAGGAATCATTGTCCAGGTCTTGAAGAAATTAGTCAAGAGAAGAATACAGGATTGGATAGATGAAAATAGGTTACTGTATGGGGGGACAACATGGTTTTGTGAAGGGCAGATCATGCCTCAGTAACTTGCTCACGTTTTATAACACAGTGATGATTGAACTGGATAAAGGTAATGGGTTTAAGACTGCTTTTGACTAGTGTTGTGCCACAGGGTTTTGTTTATGGAGCACTTCTATTTAATTTGTTCATTAACGATATAGGAAAGGATCTGAGAGGAAGTGTTCACTTGTTTGCTGATGAAGCAAAGTTGGGTAGAGCAATTGTGAGTGCACAGGATGTCAAAATTTTTCAGGATTATTTGGATAGTTTGGAGGACTGGGCTAGGAAAAATGGATGTCAATTTAATGTGGCAAAATGTAAGGTTATGCATTTTGGAGTGAAAAGATAAGCAGCAGTATATCACATTGGTGGAACTGTACTTCAGGAGATTGATGAGGCCAGGGATTTTAGAGTGTTGGTAGACAGGGAGTTGAAGTTTAGCGGACACATTGCAAAAGTGGCTAAATCAGCTCAACAAATCACTTGGTTGCTGAAAAATACTTTAACAAGCAGAGACAAACAAGTTCGAGCATTGATAAGACCCCATCTAGACTACTGTGCTCAGATATGGGCCCCAGGGTTTCTTCTTGATGGGCAGGAGAGGATCCAGAGACGAGTGACCAAGATGATAGCAGGTCTGTGGAATGAACCTTATGAGAACAGGTTGAAGATTTGTGGGTTGCAAAAATTGGTTGATAGGTGGAAAAGGGATGATATGATTGAGACATTCAAATTACTGAAGGGTTTTTATAAGATTGATCCAGAAGATATTTTTGAGAACAGGACTGGTAGTGGGAGGACTAGGGGCCATACATGAAAGCTGGGCAAGAATGTGGTTAGCATGGGTGTTAGAGCTAGGTTTTTTACTTGGAGAGTGGTGAATGAGTGGAATAAGCTGCCAGAATCTGTTGTGGGCGCTATGCCTGTGAATAAGTTCAAGGCGAAGTATGATAGATACTGTGTGAATGTCGAATAGTTGTTCTTGACATGATGTGCTTTATTAATTGCACATAATTAGGGTCTCCCTCAATGAGTATGTCGACTCCTTGGATTGGCCCAAAATAATAATAATACAAAATTATTTATATGCTTTATAGACCTGGAAAAGCATTTCTCCGAATATTAATTCAGGATGTAATAGATATATTGTAGAGATTTAAAGTATCAGAAAATATAACACAAATAACTAAAGAAATATATATATATAACAATAGTTGTATAATAAAAACACAAGGAAAAACAAGTAAAGAAATACAAATTAATAATCACATTAGACAAGGAGACTCCTTAAATCAAAGATTATTCAATATAATAATGGATGGAATAACACAAAACGTTAAAAAATACGGGAGTGGAAATAAAAATAGAATAATAAGAACTATATGTAATGTAGACGATGTAATAGTAATTGCAGAAAATGAAACCTGTTACAAATATTATACTTGCATTTAATAAAGAAGCAAAATTATAGAATATGAAGATATCAAAAAACAAAACAAAATGTATGACAATATCACGACAACCACAATTGGAAGGTACTATTATAGAACATAAAAAATTACAAGTATTTAGGTATACAACTGAACTGGGAAGGAAGGCCACATCCAGATGTCAGAGAACAAGATGAAAAAGCTCCAAGAATATCAGGATGCTAAAAAGAATTTATGAAGCAGTAATCAGGCCTATTATGACATATAATGCAGAAACAAGACAAATGTTAAACACTGGTGAAATGAACATATTAAGAAAAATAGTAAACAAAACTAGACTAGATAAAAATAAAAAATACAGACATAAGAAAACAATATCAAATACAAGCAATAAACAATCGTCTTTCACCCAGAAGAATAAAATGGACTGAACAAATACAGTGAAGAAAGAATAATAAAGCAAGTCTACATTTGGAAACCAAAGAATAAAGGAAAAACAGGAAGTACTAGAAAAAGTAAAGAAGATGAAATCTTGGTCGCAAGAGATATTATATCTAATGCGTGAAGAAGAAGAAAACGACGTAATGAACGAACCTAAATCACTGATGATCCTTGGCGATGCGAGTGTGTTATTCATAGTTTTCTCCAATTACACCTGATTTTTTATTTTGTTCTATTTTTAACTATAACAATTTCATTCTTCCAACAATGTCAAAATGAAGCAACAGTGCAAAACTGGAAAATGGCTAAAAAGAAACAAAGAAAAACATATTAGAGAAAAAATGAGAAATTATCACCAGTCATCAAGCGGATAGCACTGTTAAAGCTCTTTCTGGGAAATTTCTCTGCCGTTTCTACAGTTTCCACCATTTTAAAGGAAAAAGCAAACTATTTATTATTATTATTATTATTAAACAAGACCTCATGGAGTCAAAGACTCATCTAGGAGGTCCTTTTATCTCACACACATCTCATCATACCGGGTCTTAAACACATTCAAACTCCTTGCAGACACCACACTCTCAGGGAAGGCATTCCAATCATTCACAACTCTGCACGAAAAAAACCTGCCTCTCACTCCCCTACTCACACCCTCTTTATACAGTTTCCAGGGATGACCTCTGGTTCTCCCCTGATCTCCCACTATTCGCTGTAGAACTTCTCCACCATTGATCCTATAGCAACCCCTTACCAACTTGTAGGTCTCTATCATATCTCCCCTCTTCCTTCTCTCCACTAGTCTCTGCAAATTACATCTTTTCAATCTTTCCTCATACTCGACATTCCAGAGGTCAGAAACTACCTTAGTCAGTCGCCTTTGGACCCTTTCCAACATCTCCTCATCCTTCTGAAAACCAGGTGACCAAATCTGGGCACAATAGTCCATGTGTGGCCTAATCAAAGCCTTATACAATGGAACAAGAATCTCCCTACTTCTACACGTCAGTGTCCTCCTCATCATTCCCAGAAGTCTTTGTGTTGTCTTCACAATTTTGGCGATGTGACCCCTAAATTTCAGATCCTTATCCACTATCACTCCCAGATCTCTTATTTCCTCTACTTCCAACAATATATTCTTACCAAGCATAAATTCTGCATCCCATCTTTGTTTTCCAAATTTTAAAACCTTACATTTTGCAACATTGAACTCACACCCCCATTTGCTTGCCCAATCACTCAATTTATTCAAGTCTTCTTGCAAGGCCACAACATCTTCACTACTCTTTATGGTTCTTCCCAACTTTGCATCATCTGCAAACAACTGAATATCTCCATCCATTTGAAAGAGTAAAAATTGCGAAATCTATGCTGACTACATGGTTGCATTATAAAGAAACAGGTAGTATAATTCCTTATAAGTAAAATTAACTCCTTGAAGCTGCACTCGAGTAGCGAATCGTAAACATCCTCTCTCTCGGGAAGAACTGTGTCACCTAGTCCTTCAATGCGAAACTTCCATTTCGTCGCCTTATTACCGGTGCGTCCATTCCGGTCGCCATTGGAGACAATGTACCCGCTCATGCAGTTATGCGTTCGCTGCGATTGGCAGTGGACTCCCTTGTTAACGAAATGACCGTTTGGAAGCAAAGAGTCCGATTTTATAAATGGAATAATTCCAAATGTGCTAATGATTCGTAATTTTCTTTGGTTGCGCTGTCATAACTAAAAGTTAAGAAAGTGCATGATATGCAAATTTTGAAATTTAATAAGATTCCGTAGCTGTACTAGTGTAAGGGCTGAGTGACACATTTGCCTGCGACCGCTGTTCAGTAGAGGAATGCATACCGCTTTAGACAAAGGACTTGACCCTTGAGCTTGGTTGATCTCTAAATTTTCATGTAATACATTGATAAGTCAGCTTTCTGTCTTCTGATAATTTTTGTACTCACTTTCACTCAGTTTTGTGCTGTAATAATGATAGATTTTGATACAATTAGAGTTTACTCACCTTATAGTCTTGTTTTCGCATACTTTGCAGCGTATCGCCTTTTCCTAAGATTAGCACACGCAATGTACATAGCTCCGAAGGTTACGTCACAACTCCGCTTAGTAGATCTTTTTCATTGACTGCTTGGATCACACATGACACACAAAAATTTACTTCCTAATTCGTAGTTAAGCACCTTAAGAATAAGTAAATTAGGAGGCTACGTACTGATACTTCGCCATCTAGTGTTCAAATTGAGAACTTCGTTACACTACAGCAACAAATGACATCGACTTGTTCATTCCACTGCTATGCGCGCCACCTATCGGAGTTAATGCAATCGGTTTAAGAACAGTAATATAATATAAAATTACGTAGTTGATATTCAGGGAATTATAGTGTGGCATGGTATGTTGGTTCTGGTAAATGCAAAATGCCGTCCTTGGGGCAAAAATAGCTGTGCAATGAGTAGTTTGCCTATGGGGTTCTCATATGAAAAGTTGTTTTCATTTCCATGACAGCAGGTGGCACCGCTGTCATGGAAATCATCGTTTTTACTGCTTTCATTGCATCGTTTATATTGCTTTTAAGGCCATCGATATTTGGTGAAGTTAATGTTTAAAGAATTTTTTTTTTTTAATAAGAATTAGTGTTGGGTTATTTGCTTGGATTTTTTATGTTTTTTATGTTTGGATTTTTTGTTTTGCTTTTATGGGTTTTTGAAATATTTTTGTCGAAGTTTTGAGATCCGCAGTAAAATCGCATTTCTTTGGGTTGTGATCCATTGCATAGATGTTGTGCAGAACAACATAATAAACACGCCGATGTGATTTCTTGATTGTACGTATGTCGAGAATTTCATCCCATGTCGAGAAATACTATAATTGCAAATTATGTAAAGATAATTTATGTAGGGAATTTTCATAAACAACACATAATTCTGTTCTCTTCTTTTCCTCAGATTGACGAATTGTGATCGTCTGTTTCACTATGGTTCGAGTAATGTAGAAAATGATTTCTTGTTCTGCATCCTACCCATTGGATGTGCACTGGCAAATGATGAAGTTTTGGACAAAGAGAAACTTTGGACCAGTGAGGTTCAATTATTTACATCACCAGCTTCTTCAAATCTTCCATTTCAAATATTGAAGGTTCCAAGACCACTTCCAAGACCGCGAAATTAATCGCTTCACCACTATACATAAAATATAAAAAATAATTGAACCTCACTGGCTCAAAGTTTTTCTCCCAAATAAACCTGCCCTTTTCAAAGGCTATTTTATTACTGTCCAAACTCCATCAAACACTCTATCTTCTTCAGCTATCTCTGTCTAAAACTGAACTTTCTGCAGTTGAAATACTGCAGTAGTAAGGTCATCCTTCTTGTGGACTTCAAAGTTTAGAATTAATATTGGTTCCGCTTCTCCAGTTTAATCGATCAATCAGGAAGGGATGTTGAGGTGTTAGTTATTAGCAATGACCTATCTCAGATCCCTTTCAGTTTGCAAACGCACTTGACCTCTTAATAACAAGCTTCCAACCCAGGTATACTCAGGTTATCAGTTCTCTTCTTGGTAACTAAGTAATACAAGGGTACAATCTAGAAGGATCTCAGTAGATTATATTTCTCCGACCGATTGTCTGTCTATTGCTTCAGTTCTTATCCAAACCCCTGCACAGACTGAATAACAGAAATCACCTTAAGAGGAATGAAGCCTTTCATCTCCTATTCCACTCGAAATTCCCACTCAGCAACAAAGCCGTGGTTCATAAAAAATTGCATCAATGCTGTAATAGAAAAGTATCTTTGCATATTATGGATGGGTGAAGGCAAAATCTTCTGTTGCCCATTCTGCCTGTTATAATCCTTACAACAGTCATAAAAGATTCATCACCAAATCGAAGTCAGACTTTGAAAAGGCCAAATTCTCTAAATTCTCCTCATGCCCAAATGGCAGTCGGTCCTTCTTGTCCGTTGCCAAGGACATTGGGAGCAACTTCTTTCACCCAGGATCTTATCACTCTCATATCCTGATAGTACAGAAGTAATATCACTTAAAAGCAAAAGCAACTTACTGGAATCAGTCTTCTCTTCCAATTCTGGCATTAATGATCTGGATAAAGGTCATTTGCTTTCAACTACATAGGCACTCTTCATGGCTTACAGAGTCTGCCAACAAAAAGAAATCCAAAGAATCCTTAATAACCCGAACACAAACAAAGCATCTAGTCTTGATACTATCCTACCTATTAAGCTAAAAATTATATCCCAGAACTAATACCAATTCTGTGTTGCCACTTGAATCTATCCTATTCAGCTCTCATCTACCTCGCAACATGGAAATAGGTCCACATCAGTCCATTCCCAAAGAAAAATGATTAAAGACAACCAACGATATGCAATCCAATTAGTCACACCTCTGTTGTCACTTAAAAACTGGAAGTTATCAACAACCAACTCTTGAACCATCTAGAGACATATCAACTAATCATGGCCAATAGTATGAATTCCTCTACTTTCCATCTACAACTGAACTTCTTGCATTCACTAATCACCCCTGGACTCATACCATAGATAAATTTGCAGAAACTGATATTTTTGCTCTCAAATTTCAAATGCATTTGATCGGGTTTCGTAAAGGTGCCTGTGTAACTAACATCCATCTTATGGTTTGCCTTTCTCACTCTACAATTGGATCATTAACTTTCCCAATTTTTTTCTCACTACATATCATAGTGGACGGTTTATGCTCATCGTGTTACCGTACAATGTAGGATTACCCCACTGTTCTGTTCTTTCCCCTTTCTCTTCCTTTTTGTATATAAATGATCTGGTCTTTTCCAATCCTATCCATAGCTCTGCAGATGAGAGTACACTTCATTCCTCCTTTTCATTCGACAATCCCTGTAGTAATAAAGTATTAGAATTCTCGATGTCATGACCAGTGACCTGAACTCGGTTCTAGTAGTTTTTCCAGTGGAGCAAGGACAACATTGTAAGTGTCAATGTCACCAAAACTCAGATCTTTCTGATCAATCGCAAGAAAGAACTCCCATTCCTGACCTCTTACCTTCAGTAATATTCAGATATCCAAACATGATCAGAGTTCTCTCTTTGCACTGATCTGTCAGTCCGATCTTTCCTGGCACAACCACATTTTATCTATAGCTTATGCATTCTCGAAAATATTTGCATTTTTTTTCAAAAGACACTACTTCGAACCTCCACAGATCCTGACTCAATACAAATCCAAAATCCACTCAGTGATGGAATACTGCTCCTATATTTGGAATGGTACACCAAGCTCCTCTCTAAGATTGCTTGATTCTATCCAGAAAAGGGCAATCCAATTAATTACTGATAATTTCTCGAATACGCAATTCAAATCCTCTCTCATAGACGTTCAGTTTCTCTCTTGTGCCTCTTCTACAGACACTTTCATGCACAGTGTAATGTTGAATTGACGCTAATATTCCTCCAGCCTACATCAATATCATTAGAAAAACGATAACTGGTAAAAAATATTAAAGACCATCTTGACACGCACCGAACCAACTTCATTGCCTCCTCTTTTATTCCATCTGCTTCTGTTCTTTGGAAAAACCTTGACCACTGTGATTTCCTCAAAGAATGAAAACTTAGCTGTTCAAGGAGCATGTGAGCAGATTCCTCCTTTCTTTCATTCCTCTTGCCCGCACACGGCAGGAATGTTCTTATGTCTTCTGGCCATTCGTTTCTTGATCGATATAAAATATTCTATCTGATGTAAATTTAATTGGTGGTTCTCAATGGCAACCACCTCACGCATCCGATTCAACTCATTCGTCATTCTCATAGCGAACCATTTGAATCTTACATCCCTACTAACTACACTGTTACTGAATTTCCAACGGTGATCTCTTGCTCCTCTCTTAGCAGTTTCTTCTACAAACCTGAAAGCACCATGAGAGGTACTGCCATTAAATGCTCCCAACAAATTCTGCATCCTGAAGAAAGCCACTGAAAAAATCTGAACAAAAAGTTCTAGATTTGGATGCATCCAATCTTTATAAAGGGGATGGGAACTACTTCTTCGCTACTAGGTGGCAGGCTATGAAGCACCCAATTGATCTGATGTGCACTTTTTACAATTTTTTTAAGAGTATCTGGGAAATTCGTAGGCATGTCATCCATGATCTCATTCAATCGATGAGGATATGGAGATTGTAACTGCCTCTGATTAACTTTTAACCAAGAAATCTCTTTCTCTCTCGCTTGTTTCTCCAGATATATTAACAAAAATGTTTATTCTTGTTACTAGCAGTGGTAGCTTTCTAATGCTAGAGAAGGTTTTCTCATAATTTTATTGCTATACAGTTAGTTATTCAATGTTCATGAGATATCTTTAGTTTTTCTGAGCAATCAAATTCACATTTCCATCGGAGTTCTTTGGCATTCAATGAAATGTTAACATCTCTCCACATTCCTTTTTGTAGACGGAGAGAATATTCCGAAATTTCAACTACGTGGAGGAAGTTCGTTCTTTAACTGACTGGAATACAACACAGGAAATGCGCCCTAATTCTTCCAAGAATGAAAGCGCATATTTAAATTATTAATATCGTTTTTATTTTCAAGTGAAAATAATATTATAAAAGAAGAGAATGATTTATTTTCGAATAGCATGCATTCAGATTTTATTGTTTTACTGAATCCCATTATTTTGGGAGTTGAACAAAGGGGTGGGACAAAGTCTGTTACTTTTATTGAACATGTCTAATACGTTCTCGGATTCGAAAGGCACCGATTATGGACCCGATATTTCTATCTTTAGCGATACATTTAATAAATAGAAATAATTGGCATTGGATCTAAATTCCAGTTTCTAATATATATTCACAAGTTGTGTCATTGATAAATGGTATCGCACTTTTTTGCCGAAAAATTCTGATATTCCTTGTCGGATTGAAGAAAAACTGTGGTATATAAATAAGTCAATATATCCTTGTTTATAAATAAGGTATCACTTGAAATCATCCAGATGAATTATTTTCTATTTTTAAACAAAATTACGCACCGAAATTTTGGAGATAGAGCCTGTGTAGCTCAGTGGATGTGGCGTTTGCTCACCACTGCGCTTGGCCTCACGAAGGAAGACTTGGTTTCGAGTCTAGTCGGCGACTAGAGGAAATTTTTCTAAGCTTTTTTCGACCAGTTACCGAGTTAGTCGATCTCTGGCACGGGCAAGCAGGTTTTTCCTCTCGGAAACTCGGGTTTTTCGTCCTGTAAACTCAAGAAAATCGACCGTAGAACCCACATTATTTCAGACATTAAATATATTGTGTTAGGGTTAGGGACCACGAGATGGCGGCACATTTGAGCCGTCTCTCTTCACTGTGTACCGCTTAATTAGTGATAGCCTTGGGCCATCTATCTCTGATTGGTACCAGTGGAGATTAAACTGCCCACTCAGTCTCCATAAGTTAGATAGGGCAAAATGGCCACGCCTACTCCCCGTATACGGGAATAAAAAGGCGTTAGCTGATTTTTTTTATTTTTTTTATTTTGAAGATTATTATTATTATTACAAAAATAAATATCAATCAGAGAGGGTGCGGTTTCGGCTTTCTAACGGATGTGGTGACACCACATCGCATGCCTACGACAGGTGATATCGCTGCTCTTCTGCATTTATGGCTTTCAAGTAGTTCTAATTCGTGTTTTTAATTTAAAGTTGTTGCATAGAAATTCAACTTGTCACGCTAAAGCCAGTGATGATATATAAATCATCGAAATCGCGCTTGTAGTATCCAAAGTTTGAGTGCTGAAATTTGAACACACTGAGGACCCTGGTCACTCACGTGCGAAGAACCAAGCTTCAGTTTCTCAATTGAAGAAAGGTGGGCCATAAAGTGCAACAACGCCTGAAGGATCTATCTTCCGACTGAAATCATATAACTTGTAGGAAATGTGTTAGGAATCTTCACTTTACATGCTCCAATCTTTCAGAAACAACCTCACAACGTAAAGCCAATGCAAAAAGCGAGGAATGGAAGTGCCTATTCTCCGGAGAGAACAAAAAAAAAAAAAAAAACGCTGCCGCATACGATGGTGGCAAGGTATTCATGGAACTGCAACTACACAAAACTTTACAGAGGAAGTTCTAAAATTAGGTCTTGCAATTGACTTCCCCTCCTGCAGCATAACGACAATAAGGCCTTAAATCGGATTCCCAGTAACGGCAAAACATGAGACTTGCCACGACAAGCAAGTCATAGCAGGTTTTAAAAGCAAATCCATAAGAGACAATCGCATAAAAGCCAGCAAGCTGAAAAAACAGTTGTCGAGGATTTCAACGAATTGCAGAACAATACACCAGTCTTAATATTTGAGAATGTTAACACAGTTCAACGCGCGGTTAGCCTAGTGGCTTTACGCTTCGCGACCATATGCCTGGGGAAGGAGTGTCCTAAGTTCGATTTCCGTCGGTGACATGAGGAGCTGAAGGATCTTCCTCAGCCATAGCCAAGCTAGCCGGTCTTGGGCGCGGGCAGTAGGGTTTTTTCAGCCAGTTTATCTGGTGTTTTTCATCCCGCAAGCAGGCAAACCGGCCCCTTGAACACACAGGGATACAGCCAAGAATACCTTGAGGCATAGGAGTGACCATTCTATCCTCGTATTTCGGTTACGAAATCCAAGCATGCTTGGAAGGTTGTGGGCCTTAAAGGCCTGTTAAAGCCATTGGGATAGGAACACAGTTCAACCAAAATATATTTTACCAAGTCAGAAAATAAAACAGAAAAATATTATCAATTATTCTGGATCAGAGATGCTAAGATGTTCTTGAGGTTGTCACAAACCTGACAGTCAATACAAATCAAAATCTTGGAAGATAAAGACAGGCTGCCACAGTATGACAATAAATTTCTAATTACATCAAAAAGAACACTTCAGCACAAAAACAACAACAACAACAAAAAATGAACGTGAACCATAAGACAGATGTAAATAAACCAGAATATATCAGCAATTGTACTTTTGAATACCTTGATAAATGGAAACAACACAGTTCATACGAGAGCCCTCTCTATCCTGTATATTAACATTAGGAGCATCAACGATGTTATTGATATATTGGTCATAACAGACGTATTCCTTACTAATGATTAAGCAACAGCTTTTCAAATTAAAGACCGGAATATTAATATTTCTCGAAGATAAATTAATAGGAAATTAAACTGTTTATCAGTTTGATCATGCTGAAATCCTTTATATTGAAATAATTAATACGGCCAATCGACCAAACCCTTAATACTAAATGCTATTTACAGGCCACCAAACTTAATTGTGATAAAACTCTGCAAGAACTTAATTGCTGACTTTGACGCTAAGAATAATGCTGAACTGAATCACTATCATTAACAACAACCATGGGTCCAATGCCCGTAGGTGTCTGCCGCCATCTTTACATGATTCTTCCATTGCATTCTATTTTGTGCAAGATGACACACTTTGTGTATAGAGTTTCGTTACCATTCGACGATGTCATCTCCCCATTCTCTGTTTGGTCTTCCTCTTTTGTTCTTTCCTTCAATAATTCCAAACAGCAATGCTTTTAATTTTCTCTCACCATTCATTCTACATACAGTATATGGCCAAATAGATGTAGTTCCCTTTTCATTGTTTTTTGGATCAGGTTTTATTTTGATTGTATTCGTCTGCAGATTTCCTCATTGTTCACTTTCTGTACCCAGCTTATTCTCAACATCGTTCTATAGCATTTCCTCTCAATGCCAATATTTTCCTTTCAGATTATCTCAGGAGTACCGAGGCCTTGCATCCCTAGAGCATGCTGCTGAAGATGCAGGTTTCTACAATGCGCAGTTTAGTTTGCATCTTTATAGCTCGGCTCTTCCATATTTTGTCCATGGCTTTTAAAATAATTGTTGCTCTGGCTATTCTAATTTTAATCTCTTTTTTGGGGTCTAGGTCATGCGTTATGTGGCATACAAGATATGTGAAGTGTTCCACATTTTCCAATTGAAATCTGTCTATCATAACTCTATTCAGTAATTCCTGTTGTCCGAATATCATTGTTTTAGTTTTTCAAAGTTGACATTTAGTCCATAATTTTTCCTTCTGTATATAGTGTTTGAAATGTCTGTTCCAGCCTTGCTGAGTCTTCTTCAATCAAGATGGTGTCATCTGCAGAGCAAAGGTAGTTTATTTTCACGCCATTTATCGAAATGCCTCCACCTTCTTTAATCTTATCTAGTGTTCTTCCCAGATGTGTGATGAAGATTATTGGCGATATTGGGTCCCACTTGTATTGTGCCTTGACTAGTGGCAAACCAATCACCAGTCTCACCTACTATTCTAATTTTTGCTTGTGCTTAGTTGTTTATATCTCTCTGCAGCGGATCAATTTATTGTCCACACCATAGGATTACAAGACAGCCCATGTTATATTTTGGTCAATATCATCAAACGCTTTGTGGAAGTCCACGAAACAGCAATATATATTTTTATTATTTCTTCGCGCTTTCTCTGCTATTAGTATTAGTTCGAATATTTGTTGCACTGCACTCCGATCTTGTTGAAATCCGTCTTGCTCATCCAGAAAATGTGCCTCCATGTGCCCCTTCAGGCGTTCTCTTAGTATTTTAATCAGCACTTTGCCAAGATGACTGATTAATGCAATAGTTCTGAAATTTGTGCATTCTAAAGCACTGCCTTTCTTATGAGGAACAACCAGGACCGGTTTTTTCCACTCGTCGGGGGAAACCCTGATCTCCATATTTCATTACATAACTTAGGTATTTTCTTTTACAACTGATTCTTCCCAATATTTTAGCATCTCGCCTAGTATGTTGTCATTTGCAGGACTCTTGTTGTTCTTGAGATGTTTTATAGCCTCTCACCACCTCTTCCAAGATGTCATTTTCAAAGATCTCTGCTGCTGGAGAGATTGCTTTTAGTTCTTTGATTACTTCTGTTTCAGTATCATTTAGTTGATTTTTATATAGTTCGCTGCAATAACTTGTCCATCTGTGTATGATTTCTGTCTTCCTCTTCCAAGATGTAATTTTCAAAGATCTCTGCTAGTCGAGAGATTGCTTTTAGTTCTTTGATTACTTCTGTTGCAGTATCATTTAGTTGATTTTTATATAGTTCGCTGCAATAACTTGTCCATCTGTGTATGATTTCTGTCATGTCCATCCATACTTTACCATTTTCATCTTTGACTGCTACTGATCTTGTTTGCCACTTCCTATTGACCTTTCATATAAGTTTGTAGACCTCTCTAGTTTTGTGTTCTCCATAGAACTGTTCAATGTCTTTGGACTGGTCCTTTAACCATTTGGCTTTATCAGTTGTTGCTACTTTCCATACTTCATTGCAGTTTTGATGGTATAGCTCATCTGCTCTGAATAATCTCTGTTTTAAGTTTCAGTTCTCTTTTCTCTTGTACCAATTTTAGGGTTTCCTGAGTTATCCATTTCTCGTTGATCCTTTTTCTTTCAGGAATTACTTCTTCTGCTGCTTCTTTTAGCACTGTATTGAGTCGTTCTGCTCTTGTATTTATATTTTGTTTTTCACTTGGGGTCTTAAGCTTAGTTTCCAATATGTTCTGATATGCTGTTCTTACCCTGTCTTCATTTAGTTTTGAGATGACTTTAGCATTTTTGAACTTTCCTTTGTACTCGTGTTTCAGTTTTAGTCTTATATTCGCAATCACCAAGCAGTGGTCCGAATCAAAAATCAGCTCCTTGGAATGAACTGCACTGTTGGACTGAGGTTCCCCATTTCTGGTTTATTAATATTAGCTCGATCATATTCCTGTGTTTGCCATCGAAGGAGCGCCACGTCCATTTACGACAATCTTTTTGTTGAAATTTGGTATTTCAAATCATCAGGTTGATATCCGTGGCAAATTCCAGAAGCATCTCTCCACGTTCATTTTTTTCTCCATATCCAAATTTTCGAATAACCTTTTCCCATTCTGTGTTATTTTTTCCAATCTTTGCATTCCAGGCTCCTCCAATGACGAGTATATCCTGCTTCGGAACCTCATCAGTTGCTAGTTGTAGATCAGTGTAAAATCTCTCAATGTTTTCATCCGCACTCTCTGCAGTGGGCACATATATTTGAATGTTTGTGATATTAATTGGATGAGCGCTAATTCTTGCAACCATTATTCTTTCACTAACTGGTTTGTTAGTCATTGCCTGACAGGCCTTGTTTCTTAGCGGGGGAAACCTACGCCTGCTTCATGCTTGCTTTCATTTCCTGACCAGAGAACTCTTCCACCATTTGATTCTCTCGACAATGTCCATCCCATTTCTGAAATACCCGATATATGAAATCTGCATTTCTTCTTGAAGCAACTGCAATTTTCCAGTTGCGCAGAGTGTACGGACATTCCATGTGCCAATTGATATTCCATCCTTTACAGGGCTGAGTTTGATTTTTTGTCTTCGTTTTCAGTAACTGATATTTCGATCCAACCCTGATTACTCGATTGGGGATGCGGACCTTGTTTGACCAGGCGACATCCGAGCTGGCATGAGTCTCTTTTCTTGTTTTTGGCATCAGATTTTAATCGTGTTTTCTTTTTACTGTCAGCACATCGACTTATCTGACAAACCCTTAGTCTTCCTTGAAGAGCTTGGGAGAAAATCAGAAGGAGCATATAGATTTAGGCTTAGGGCGACCTAAGCTCGTCTTGACGCAGTACCGTCATTGGACTTCTGTGGCATTTTATAGAGTTACTTGCAGTTGAAAATTTAAAGCGGTATCCAAATAAGGCAGCTTTAAAAACTACATATATGATACCAAGGGGTCATTTTACAATGCAAGTAAGAAACACAGAAATCTCTCTCTCTCTCTCTCTCTCTCTCTCTCTCTCTCTGTCTCTCTTTATTTTATTAGTTTTGATTAGTGTTTCACTAGTATAGATTGTATCGATCAGAAGCAAATCAGCAAATAATATTAGAAAAAAATAAAATAAAATTTGCACTTTTAAAACCTGTACTTACGACTATATCTGCTATGTAGTACAACCACAAAAATACTTCTTCCAAGTTTGTTTATAATTGGTCTTTCAACACAGTATTCTATAACCGACTTTAAACACAATATTATGATTGTGTACACCTATACGTTTGGATAAATAATGTGTGATTTTACTACGAAATTGTTCCGCTGGTCTTCGACTTGCTGTGATTTGCTTTAAAACAATAAAATTTTAAATTTTAAAATAGTCAAGTATATTGGATATTTTCAATCAAGGTCACACGTGTTTCTGTCTTAACACCACACCACTTCATCCCCACTAACTGTTAATGTTATACACCCTCTAGCTTTGAACATTCAATAATACAAAAGTAACTAAATAAAATTCACGCGTTTGATTTGAATTCGAATACTATCTACATATTTTATACATACTTCGTATTTAGCATTTTTAAAAATGCTAAATATTACCATTGCTAAAAATTATCATTGCTAAAAATTACCATTATTAAAAATGCTAAAAATTACCATTTATTTACGAATATTAAATATTCGTAAATAAAAGTTATTTACGAATATCAATAATATTAAACAATTTTTAAGAACTGAAAATGATATAAACATTTTTATCATTTTCAGTAAATGATATTCGTGCTTTTGGCTCCATTCAGCTTGGTGGCAGGGGCGGACTATCCCCCTTCCCTCGTTCCTTTCTGGGCATGCCACTGATTACTGTTCCATCAAGTGGTTAACAACTTGTAATCTTTTAATCTCAAAATGCGCATTTTTAAATCTTTCCACATTGAACTGATATCCATTGTCTTTTGCCCGTTACTAAATCATCCTACAAACTCTCTACATCAGCTTGAATAAATATTGTTCAGCAAGTTCTTTCTCATTGAATATATTGCACTACCCTACTTGGCATCATCATCAAACAAATGAATATCTTTTTTCAAGCCATTTCCTATATCACTCATGTAAAATTTAAACAATACTGTTCAAACATAGAGCGTTGCGGTATGACGTTGGTCAGCTGATTCATCATGGACTCTGCGTGCAACACGCTACTTTTTGATATTTGTTAACAAGCCATTCTTGAATCGACATCACCAATTTAATATCGATCCCAAGAGCAGTGCAGCAAAGAATTGTTGCTGAGGCTCCTCAATTTTTTCCACATAGTTTTTGCAGTATATTATTTCTTGTTTTGAGCTTGGATGATGCGTTAATGAGATGTGGTTTAAAATATAGTGTTCTATCCAGAGTGACGCCCAGATATTTCGGGAATCTGTTGTAGCGGAGTAGTTTGTGGTTGAAATAGACCATGAGTGCTTTGTTAGAGAGACTATTGTTCATGTGGAAGCATGAGGCTTCTGTTTTGCTAGGATTTGGGTTTAATCTCCATTTGCTGAAGTATTCATCTAGGACTGCAAGGTCGTTTGTTAGTGTATCTTCAAATGTAGTAAAATTGGTGTGTCTGGTGCCTACAGCAATGTCATCAGCGTAGCAAAACTTCTAAGTGGCTGTATTAGGCAAATCTGCGATGTATAAGTTAAAATGGAGGGAAGCCAGAACTGACCCTTGTGGTAGTCCATTATCGAATGTTCTTTGTTTACTTTTGTTCTCGTCCATACACTTAAAAAGGCGGTTGTTTAGCATGCCATCAATTAGTTTTGATATTGCTCTGCATGGGATTGCACGGAGCAACGTACAGACTGCGCCATGCCTCCAGACTGTATCATAAGCTACGGTAAGATCTACAAAAGCTACAACTGTTTTCAGG
Source organism: Typopeltis vanoorti (assembly GCF_054136105.1). NCBI lineage: Eukaryota > Metazoa > Arthropoda > Arachnida > Uropygi > Thelyphonidae > Typopeltis > Typopeltis vanoorti. Next base: position 83,079,459 of record NC_143572.1, read on the forward strand.
CATTGTTGGTAGCCTGCTTCTATATGTGCGCGTTGAGTGACAGAACCTGATCACAGCAGCTTCGTTTATGTCTGAATCCGGCCTGTTCATCTAGGACTTGTTCTATTATCTTAGGGGCAATTTTATTGAGGATGAGCCTTTCTAGGAGCTTATACAAAGTGCTAAGAAGGGCGGCTAGTCGGAGGATCGTTGGTTCTGGTTTGTTGTTGGTTTATCCTGGTTTTAAGATGGGGATAATTTTTGTCCTCTTAAACTCTTTTGGAAGTCTACCAGTCTGGAGAATGTCAGAGAAAAACCAAGCCAACATTGTCGAGCTTTTTGACCTGTCTTCAACAGGAAATCAGGATGAATTCCATCGAAACCTGGAGCCATGCCTGGTTTCATATCCATTAGAGCAGTTAATATCTTCAAGAGTGAAGGGTCGTGAATATAAAGGATCTGACGGTCTGTTATTTTTCAAATATGTAAGTTCTCTTTTTATTTGAAGAGCGTGTTGTTTGTCCTTAGTGGTATATCTTGATCTGTTGACAATATGTGATGCATATTGGATAGGAGAAATCGCTGATTGTTCCCTGGCAGTCAGGGTGCCACTAGATAGTTTTCTTAGAAGGCTCCATGCTTTTCTACTGGAATGCCGTAAATCGAGTCTTTCTACTGTTTAAGTCCATTTCTTCTGTCGGCTGGTGTCAAGGCTGTGAATGAGTTCATCTGCAATGTCAGGATCGCCACACTCTAGATATTTTTGATACAATATATCATTGAACTAAACGATAATAACAAATAAATAATGAATAAGAAATCAAATTAATTAAAGAGTTAATAAGCTTTGCCTTTCCAATCCTTCGGCCAGTTCTTTTACATAATAAAAAAATTCAAACATTCCAGAAAATCCACTGATAAGCAATCCTGAACTTCGTAAAAGAACTTCAGGGAATATTACTCGGTATACGATCATGTTGTATATTCAACGATTTATTCAAGCAAGCGCCACAACATATATACTTGTCAAGCATGTGACAGTATGTTTAAATATATTTTTTGAGCTCCAGATATATCGCATGAAAATCACCCCTTTGTTCATCACTGCAATCAGCTTATTTTACACTTCAACTGAATTAATGAAAAAAAAAGACTTTTTTTCCAGAAACCCACTCGTTTTGTTAATATACACGGACTGTTTTCCTGACTGTATCCTCTTCGCAATCTATCTGTCCATGAACCGCAACAACCACTTCTGAAAAGCCAACCGGTGTTTACTAATTCGATAGTTTTTTCAATCCTCGTGAAATTATCGAATCTTTTCCATTTACCATTCATTTGCTACCTTTTCAGATGAAAGTTTTCCCTGAAACCAACCCTGCGAAAGGCATTGCGAATTCCTTAGTGCGGTCTTTTAGGAATAATAATAATAATAATAATAATAATAATAATAATAATAATAATAATAATAATAATAATAATAATAATAATAAATTCATTTATTTTCAGCCCTTAAATTCCCTGCCCTCCTTTACAACCTAGATCATCTTTCATGCTTGAACAATATTATTTCAAGCAAGAAGAAACAACGAAATAATCACCGCTAACTGTTACTACTCTAAATTATCCCTTTTCACTTACCACGAACTTCATCGCGGTAGGTTAAAAAGGTAGAACCCATATCATTCTTTCTCTTGATCACATAGTGGAATATCTCATTTGGAATTCCCTCAGCATGTTTGAATGGTACTCTTTCTCGTCTTTCCTTCCTTCATGTTCTTATCATTCATCTATATCTGCACGTCAGACAGTATGATGTGGAAACGTAAAACTGCTCACAATGTTTTTCACAATAAGATCTCTCGAAGTTTAACTATCCAGTATTATTGGTTTGCTTATTCTCTATGTTCATCCACTTGACACTTCCTCCTTTTATTCTTTTAAATTTATATACGCTGTCTCTTATTGTCTTAATCAAATATTTGTCTAGTTAAAATTAACCTGTTCACTTAAACTTTCATCTCCTTACAACATTCCTTTTACTTAGTTTCAAGCCTTTCATAACCTCCTGCCATGTGATTGGACAGATATCCTCTTTTATTACTATTATTATTATTACGGGAACTCCAAGGAGTCCTTAGACTGATCGAGAGAGGCCCTAAACATATGTCAAGAAAAACAATTCAACATTCACACAGTATCTATCACACTTTGCCTTGAACTCATTCACAGTCATGGCACCCACAGCAGATTGTGGTAGCTTATTCCACTCATTTACCACTCTCCAAGTAAAAACCTAACTCTAACACCCTTACTAACCACACTCTTTCCCAGCTTCCATGGATGGCCCTCCCTAGTCCTCGCACCACCAATCCTGTTCTCAAAACTATCCTCTGAATTAATCTTATAGAAATCCTTCAGTAATTTGAATGTCTCAATCATATCACCCCTTTTCTGCCTATCAACCAATTTCTGCAACCCACAAATCTTCAACCTGTCCTCATAAGGTTCATTCCATAGACCTGCTATCATCTTGGTCACTTGCCTCTAGATTTTCTCCACCTTCCCTATCAAGAAGAAACCCTGACGCCCAAATCTTGGCACAATAGTCAAGATGGGATTTTATCAAGGCTTGATACAGAGGAACAATAACTTGCTTGTCTCTGCTGGTCAAAGTATTCTTCGGTAACCAAGTGATTTGATGAGCTGATTTAGCCACATTTGCAATGTTCCCCTAGACTTCAACTCCCTATCTGCCAACGCTCCCAAATCCCTAGCCTCATCAATCTCCTGGGAGTACAGATCCACCAATTTGGTATACTGCTGCTAATCTTTTCAACCCAAAATGCATAACCTTACATTTTGCCTCATTAAATTGACATCCATTCTCCTCAGCTCAGTCCTCCAATCTATTCAAATTATCCTGCAAAATTTTGACATCATATGCATTCACTATTGCTCTACCCAACTTTGCATCGTCAGCAAACAAATGAACAGTTCCTCTGAGATCCATTCCTATATCGTTAATGAACAAATTAAATAGAAATGGTCCAAGAACAGAACCCTGTGGCATACCACTAGTCACAAGCAGTCTTTTGGACTCCACTTCTGAATAAAACACTCTCCGGTATCTCTCCATCAACCACCCTCCTGTGCATCTCACCAACCCTATATCCATCCCCATATGATGCAGTTTACTGAATAGAATTCCATGTGGTATCCTGTAGGCCTTAGCAATGTCCAGCACTATCACTGTAAACCCATTACCCTTACCCAGTTCAGCCATCACTGTGTTATAAAACATGAGAAAGTTACTGAGGCATGATCTACCCTTCACAACTGATCTACCCTTCACTTATTCACAGATGTTCTTGCAATCAGTCTGAAAGACATCTTGTGCAACATTACGTCATCCGCCGCTGTTACCAAATTTAGCACAATTAACAGCATTACCCCTACCACAAACTGTATGGAATAGCGATCTCTATAAAACTTCAGAAATCTTTCTTCATACCAACCTACTATTTCCTCCTTCCAACTCATGGTTGCACAGTAAAAATTCTTCCTGACGATAAACTTTTTCAATTGTGGTATTAATTTGCATAAACATTTCTGTGACATTTTGGACTCCAACTGAATATTTCGATTGTTACAAAGTGGCAAATAAATTCCTTTCCCAATAATTCGACTTCACAAAAAATTTTTTTAAAACCATCCAGTTCGCTGTTCTCTAGTGTGTGACACTTAAATGAATACATCTTATCTGGTATGCTATTATGAGTACACCATCTACCTTGCATATTTCATTTCTCTCTCCCTCTCTCTTTTAAAGCGCTACTTTGCCTAAGATTCAATTCTGATAAGAATGCCATCGTTAAACTCAACCATGTTTCCGTTACTCTGATCATTGGTGGTCGAGCTAAATCATCTAAAGTTAGAAACTGCTCTCTTTCTTCTGCAATATCTTGCATTGTATAAAGTACCATTTGCAGTACATAGTTGCAGACAGATTGGTCGCTTACGTCTTCTCATTATACACAATCCACGTAATGAAATGTCTCTTTTTTTATGAACAGTAGCTATAATTCTATTAAAGATCAATGCTTTTCTTCCCAGTTCTCCTTAATCATATCCAGAAGGCAATCCACTGACTTTTCTATAATTATTTCATTGTCTCATTATCTTAAACCGCTTCCTGAAATCACCCTTTTCACTTATTCCATCAACGCATTCACGTTTCTTTCCAGAGCCAGAGGTACATTACACCCTTCCACCCTGTCCCTAAAACTTCTTAAAGCATATTTGCGAACGTTGAATGCTCTCATTTATGAAATTCCTGAGCATGAGTTGTTTTTCACTGTTTCATCCTCCTTTCCCACCTTTTGTCTCCATTTCCTGACCAACTGTGCTCCTTCTTTCATTTTCCCCACTTTTTATCCCCCAGTTCTTCCAAGGAATTAATTTTCAAATCTCTTAATTTCTCTGCACACTTTCTGCTTCTCCTTCCTGAACATTTCAGTGTATTTAAAACTTCGTGAGTTCAATCCTTCTTCTGTTCAGCTCTCAATCCGAATTGACTTCTGCTTTGACTTCTTCCATTGACCATCTGAAAGCTTATCGTTCCTACACAAATATGGATTTTTTTAATTGTATGGTGCATACTTTTTTAAAACATGAAGCTGGCAAGAATTGATTCATCAGTCGAAATGGTCAATTCATCAGTCAAATTCATCAAATTCATCAGTCGAAAAGTCAATTACAGTTTCGTGTCGAGTCGCTGTCCTTAAACCCATTCATGTAATGCTGCTATCAAAATGGGTCATGGTAGCAAATGAATCGATTTTGGGTGTTGAAGAGAAGCAACAGTGTGCAGATCATAGATTTATGGAGTGACTTTATATTTTTTTATGTTGATCCCATGAACGAAATTAATTACGTTTGAAGCAAGGAACTCATCTAAATAATTCTGGAGTTTTGTGTTTGAAGTAAGTGCTTATCAAAGGAAGTTCTTATGAGCAGAACCGAAAAGTTATGTTTCTGCGGGAGTGGATCGATGTGTTCGTATTCCTGGATTATTGAAAAAGTGTTTCCGGTAGGTCCATTGGTTATTACAATTAAATTTTGTAATTTAATGGCGGAAGTCTTTTAACACGTTCATTGCCAATCACGCGATATCACGCGATGCTAATTCTCACCAAACGGCCGATCACACGTTATCGCGTTGACGTCGCTAACTAAATAAAAAAATAAAAAAAATTTGGCCACCACACGAAATTCCAATTTTCAGCTTGGTGATGAACGATATCGCGCGATCACGCGATGCGAGTTCTCACCAAACGGCCGATCACGCGTTATCGCGTGGACGTCGCTAACTAACTAAAAAAAAAAATTTGGCCACCACACGAAATTCCAGTTTTCAGCTTGGCAATGAAAGTGTTAAAAAAGCATGAGCAATTTTATTTCTGATTAGTATATCTTCACACAGAATTAGAATTATTGCAGATTTGGGTAACAAAGAATGGTATATTTGATAAAGAACGATATAAGGTTTATTGCATTTTCAGAAAATACGAGTGAACAATAATAGAAGGCAGGGTATTGTCTTTGATTGTTTGCAAAATATTTCCAACTTGCAAACTTAGATTTGTCGAAAGTGTAGTGGTATAATGTGGGAGAATGTGTACAATGTGCTACAAGGTAGTGCTTTCGAAACTATTTGGTGTTAGATGAGGGTGAACAGGGCAAAATATGTTGTCATATGCTGCTATATTGTTTAGTAGATATAGGTAAGAAGAATCAGCAGATCAGTTCGATTAGTAATGACATAGCAATCATTACGAGCACTTATTATGGATATATAAATTGGAGCGGGGAAAGAATACATGGGGATAGCAATTGAAATTCATACAGTTTTAAGCGAAGTTTTCTTAAGAGAACATGCGATTGAAGGAACTTGTTCCCCCGAGTGTTCGATTTCGTAATAACTTCAAATAATATGTGCGTACCGACGGCAGCTATTTTGCTTCAATTTGGAGAGAGTAGGCATCGTGGATCTCGAAGCTGTTAGGTATGTTCATTCTTCGGACGTGAAAGGGGGCTGTGTAGAATTACAGATATGGAATTATGCCACGCTCAGAGGACAATTTAGAGTAGTATGTTATGAGAATCTGAAAGAGAAAGATGTTGGATATGAAAAGGAAATAATCATTTGAGATTTGAAGGAAGGAAATATCTTCATACGTGGTAAGGAAGGTAAAAACAAATTATGAGGTGAAATGAGCTGCGCAGAAGCAAGAAAATCCCAAAGCATTCTATCGCCATTTAGCCAGTAAGAAAAAAGTTTGTAATGAAAAACAGATCTTGAGAAATTCTGTTGCAATGACAGTAACAAAACCAAAAGAAATAATTGAATTACTGATTATTTTGCAAAGGTTCTTCATCAAGTTGCAGGTAAATCAGTACCTCCTATTGGATAGAAAAATGGGAGGTGCTTTTAGTATTGCAAAATCTCAAGAGGAAATCTCTTGGGATTAGCTAGGATTTGGGTGGTGTATGTTGCTTGAATATGCAAGAAAAATATTGCTACTTTCGTGCGCGCTGTTTAACTCAACTTCAACTCTGGCTGAATCCCAAGGGATTGAAAGGACAGTAGTTCTAATACTGTTGTAGCGATTATGGTTTTGGAATAAGTTGGTTAAAATCAGAATTCGAAATTGGTTTCGATACTTTATGGAAGACGAAAGTGGCTTGCACCAGAGTGACGGCGAAGTCGAATAAAAGTGAAACCCTAACCTGGAGTATTGAGGAAGTTTGCTCAAGCATTCAGTAGGAAATCGCATATTTATATGTTAAGTAAACCGAAGCGAATGATGAAAATTTGGGCTGAAATCAAAGAATCATGTACATCAAACATTAAGCAGGAGCAGAGGTATGTCCAAAGCTCTTCTTGATTAGTCCATTACTGTTTATTTACTACATTAAAAATATGGGAATAACACAATTAGAGATATTAAGTCATACTAATAATGCTGATGAATAAAATACACATAGAAATACTTCAGGATTACCTGAATAAGCTGCCAGTGTGGGCAAAGAATAATTGGTTCTTTTAATGTATCAAAAGGAAAAGTTGTTCCATTTGAATTGAAAACGTTTCAGTCTGCATATAAAAAATAAAAAAAATCAGCTAACGCCTTTTTTTTTTTTTTTTTTTTTTTTATTCCCGTATACGGGAGTAGGCGAGGCCATTTAGCCCTATCTAACTTTTGGAGACTGAGTGGGCAGTTCAATCTCACACTGGTACCAATCAGAGATAGATGGCCCAAGGCTATCACTAATTAAGCGGTATGCAGTGAAGAGAGACGGCTCAAATGTGCCGCCATCTCGTGGTCCCTAACCACTAACACAATATATTCAATGTCTGAAATAATGTGGGTTCTACGGTCGATTTTCTTGAGTTTACGGGACGAAAAACGAGTTTCTGGGAGGAAAAACCCGCTTGCCCGTGCCAGAGATCGACTAACTCCGGAACCGGTTGAAAAAAGGCTTAGAAAAATTTCCTCTAGTCGCCGACTAGACTTGAAACCAAGTCTTCTTTCGTGCGGCCAAGCGCCGTGGTGTGCAAACGCCACATCCACTGAGCTACACAGGCTCAGTCTGCATATCACACCTGAAATTTCAAGTCAGGAAATTTACTAGGGTAGTGAGGATATGGAGATCATAGTTGAAATGTTTCCATATTTTAGAGATCCTCTTACAAAAATTGGAAAAAATCGCACAGCAGATCAACTGGACAGTTCAAAGCATGGTGTCTAGTAGTGAAGGAATATTTATCACCACTTTATAATGATTTGATGCATTCAAATCTGTGCTCAGATTTGTTCGACTGGGTTTTTTCAGAATGTGGAAATGGTTGAGAGCATTCAGTGGCAGTTCCTCTGATGATGTTTCAGATTTGGGGAAGAAATTCCGAGAGGAGCAATAGAACACCGTTGGAATTTGAGTAACAGTGTACTCTTAGTAGGGATGTAAGGTTAAACTTTATTGCTACGAGAGTCGAGAATGAGTGCAATCGGATGTGTGAAGTGATTCTCAAAGAAAACCACCAATTACATTTAACACTGATAACTGTTTTTTTTTATATCTGATCCGCACACGAAACACCAAAAAACCTACAGCATATTAGTACCGTGTGTGTGCAAGAAGAGTCTTTTCACATTTTGCTTGAACAGTTGAGTGCTGTAATCTTAGGGAGGAAGGCCCAATGGGGTAAATTTTTCCAAAGGATTGAAGTAGATGGAATGAGAGAGGGTACAGAGTTTGTTCGGTGAGTTTCAAGATGGACTATGAAAGGATGTTGGTTAGCAGTGGCTCTTGTTTTAATGATTTTGAAGGAGAATGGAGGAATAATACTGGCCAATTCAACTTAGCATTGTCCATGATAGTACCTGCAGAAGAGGTACAAGGTAGAAATTCAGCGTCTTGTGAAGTGAGTATGTGAAATTAGGATCATTAATTAGCCAGATTTCTCTCTTTTGGATACAGTTGAGAAATCTCAGAGAGGGGTTTGGTGCACCACCCCAAATATGGGAGCATTATTCCATGACTGGGTGGATTTGGGATTTGTAAAGAATGAGGATCTGTGGAGATGTGAAGTAGTGTCTTGCGCAAAAAAATACGCCAAGTTTTTGAGCGGCTTCAGAAGCTACAGTTGAAATGTAGTTTTGCCAGAGAAGGTCAGAGCTTCGGGTCAGTCTAAGAAGGGAAATCTGATCATGTTTGAACAACTCAATATTACTGAATGTAAGTGGGAGGGATGTGAGCTGTTACTTGCTGAAGATTAGACAAATCTCAGTTTTTGTGGCATTCAGATTTTCATGGTTATCTTCGCCACACTGTGGATATAGGTAAAAGATCCAAATTCAGGTCAATATTCATGACAGATATTAAGGACTCTAGTACTTAAATCTTTAAGGTTTATCAAAGGAGGAATTGAGCATACCGTCAATTCAGTAAAGTTATGGATTGGATTGGACAATTTTTTAACACGATAGGTGGGATACCATGAAGGTCAGACGCCTTCTTTGTGTTTAGGTTATTACGAATTCTTCAGATTTTTCATTGTCAGAAGATTATGGGTGACATGAAGGAAGTTCTTATTGGAATGTAGGAAACTCTCTGCATGTCATGAATGCAGGAATTGGAAGAGAAGAGCGATTGATGCCAGTAAGTTTGCCTTGTTTTTATAAGGTAACTAATGTACCATCAGGATGTGAGAGTGGTGGGATCCTCGGTGGGAAGAAGTTGCGACCAGTGGCCTTGGCAAAGGACCAGAAGGAACAACTGCCATTTGAGCATGAGGCGAGTTTGCAGCATTTGACTCTTCAAACGTCTAACGTCGACTTGTTTTGGATTCTTTCACAAGGCAGAGTTGGCAACAGGATATTTCATCTTGAGCCATTCGTGGTAAGCAGAGTTATTTTATTTATTATTATATTTTTTTTACAGCACACTTTTTTGAGAACCAAGCCTTTGATGATGTCTGAGCATTTGGAGTGGAATAAGAGATAAAAGCCTTCATTCCTTTGAGGATGGATTCTTGTATTCGGTATGAGCAGGTGTTTTGATAAGAAGAACTGAAGAAGTAGATGGATCATGGGAAGGAGGAATAGAATTCACGGAGTTCCTACCAGAGGGCACCCTTGTAGTGCTGAGTTACCAAGACAAGAACTGGCAATCACAGTATACTTGGAAGGGGAACTTGTTAGGAAGAGGTCAAGTGTGTTGGCAATTGCAGGGGTTGTCAGGTATTCTGACAGAGATGAAGATTAATGATCTGAGATAGGTCAATTATGATGCAAACTCATCAGCATCCCTGCTTTCTTCATCGATGATACAGGACAAGTTGGAGCCAATATAAGTCATGGATTTTGAAGATCCCAAGAAGGATGGCCTCACTATTGCAGTTTTGAACGGCAAAAAGTTGCACTTTAGATAGAGGGGTTTGGAGAGCAAAATGTGGAATATGAAAAGGTCGGATTGATTTGGAACAGAAGTTTTGAGCCAAGGCTGATCAAACAGTGGATAATCAACAAGGATTTTCACTTAGGCATGGTATGTCATTTCTGGTGAATGCACAAGTGCTGCCCTTGTGACGAAAAGAGCTGTGTAATGGGTAGTTGAGGTGGATGGTGGCTGTAGAGGTTGCCAGTTCGGGGCTCTGATTGGAACAGTAAATCTGGATTTGATGACCGTAGGTGGTGGCGCACATCGTTTTTATTGCTGTTTAGACCATGGATATTTGGCGAAGCGGATGTGAAACTTTATTTGGTAATAATAATTAGTGTTTGTGGTTGTTTGGTTGGATTTTTGATGTTTTTTATGGTTGGATTCTTTTTCTTGTTTTTTGGGGGGGGAGGGCTTGATCTATTATCTATTTTTGTGTGGAGATTTTTAAGATCGGCAGTAAAATCACATTTCTTTGGGTGCTGGTCCATTGTATACATGTCGCGCATAACTACAGGGCCGACTTCACACGGTGAGCAGAAGATGCGTCGCATCGGGGTGCATTCCTCAAAGGGGACTGACATGAGAATAAAAAATGAAATAAAAACACATTTTAATATTAGCGTTCACTAAATGTGGATATGCCCTAAATAGATTGAAATAAATGCTGCGACTTTTAATACCATTTTATAAAAACTGCAAGTTGGCTTTTGCTGTATGGTATAGAGCTGGTGGAAGCGCTAAACAAGCCAGGCGTTCGCCCGGTGCGTCTCGTTGCAGGGGTCGCCCTGACATAACTGACTCTTTTTTTTTTTTTTTTTTATTATTACATGAAAACGGATTTGCTTATTTCGACGTGTTGAGCACACGTGTATATCCGGCTCTGTGTTCGTAAATCATCGAATTGTTGATTTCTTAAAACAGTGAATGTGCAGTTAATTCACATTGAGGTAAGTAGATTGAAAATTTAACCTAAGACATTTTCAAATAAAAAAAAAAATGAATGCATTTATATATGTATTTATTTTTATTTTTTATCTACATTTATGTTTTATTTCTTACAAATTATCTGTTCAATAGATTTTTTATTTCATAATATTACTCCTGGAAGTGAATTATAAATAACTACTCTGTCTAGTTTTCTAGTGGTTTGAAAGTTTTCACAGACAGTATTCAATATCTATTACTTCGTTATACCGTTTGATAAAAGAAGTAAGCCAATAACATTATTGGATCCGCCGAATCAATATTTTTTGCAATCTACAATCATTTGTTCAGCTGACCCTTGACATTATTTCAATTTTTAGAAATTCTATTATATATTTTCGCCTTTTAAAAACCGTTTACATGTATGCAACAAAACGAAAGTTCAGTAGTGTTATTTTTTTTTTCTTAAAAAAATCCAAATATGACGCCTTTTACTGCTGCTGGAAATAACTTTTGTCTTAATAATAATATTCTCAGCTCGAGGTAAAGGCTACTGCGAAAGAAAGTCCATTTCTTTAGAAGTGACACTAAAGGGCCTCAAGCAGTAGTGCTTGAGCTGCAATACATCATCATACCTTGTTACAATACTACATTATAAATAGTATTGTATTTATATATAGCAAAAAAGTCTTGCTTTATTTTCAAGTATATCCTACACAGAAATACCGAGATTTCTTTTAGAGGCTGATAAAATATTTATGTCAAAATCATTTCTTAATTTATAATAATCACAGTTTCAATTTTATTTTCGAAAACTTATAATTTGATACAGATATTTAAGAAAGAAAGAATATTTGAATTTAAAAAAAAATAAGTGCATGTGTTTCAGAATGATTCAACTTTTCAATAAATCTTCTTCTTGTGATGGAGAAGAGCCTTTCATGCTACTGACGCTTGAAATAATTTATTTTCAAAACCGTTCACAAGACAAATTGTTATAAACGTAAATCATTTGGGGAACATACTCATACATTTCAGGGTAAAATTGTAGTAAAAGTGTTGCTACTTTGCCAACTGTCTAAGCTCTGTCAATCAAGAGATAACATTAAAAATGTTATCTCTTGATCGACAGAGTTTGGAGTGCAAAAGGGAGAATATGAAAAGGTCAGATTGATTTGGAAGAGAAGTTTTGAGACAAGGCAGATCGAACAGTGGATAATCAAGGATTTGTACTTAGGCATGTTATGTCATTTCTGGTGAATGCACAAGTGCTGCCCTTGTGACGAAAAGAGCTTCAAAGTACCCTTAGAAGAGTGAACCTCTGTTGTCCGGAGTTAACTCCATTAGGAAATTCCAAGTCAACATTTTGGTTATTTCCAAGATATATATATTTGTGGAAAATATTGTGGAAATCCATACTTTTGTTGAAAAATTGTTTTAAAATATTCTAAGAAAAAAAAAATGCTATCAAGCAAAATTTATTGCAAGAAATAAGGTTTGAAAAATTCTTTTTATTTCACCTTGCGCTACTACGATGTATGGAAATATGCATGTCACGTTGTTAACCTTTCATGGGTGGAAACAACATAAATAAATATACATATGATGGAATTATCTGAGACATTTCTTATAAGGAAATGATTAAAATTTTATGTTTGGAACTATTCTAACCACCGCCTATACACTGCCACAACCACTCATAATAAATGAATTATAAATATCTACTTTCTTCTAATTTCGAATTTCTCACTTTTCGCAGAATATACGCTTCACTTTTGAAATAATTAAAGATTTTCATATTATTATCTATAAAGAAAGGTCGTCAAAGTGCTTACTTCAGGATCTGTGAAGTATTCTAAGAAATTTCATTTTGAACAAAAATAAAAATAACCTAATTTGGAACGTCGACAGCCCGTTTTTTTTTTTTTTCTTTCTTCAAAATATTTCAAATAATTATCTTGAATTAAGTTCTGCGAGATCCAATAAAATGTATTGTCGACTAAGCGATTAGACAAAATTAAAAGAAATAATAAAAATTACACTGGTTCTTCAAGGCGAACCTCTGCAAGGATCTCTTATTTTGTCCTGGAATTCAAAATTGTACAATCAGAGGAGAAAACTGAAATAAAAATAATTTGTATAGTTTAGTCTATCCAATATAACTAAAAGTCCACTTACCCAGCATAGAAGAAGGAACTACGCTTCTACAGCTATGATCGCGAGATAATCTGATTAAATGTTCTCCTTGGTGTGAAGGATAATCGCACCTTCTAATACACGTGACGGCCAAATTTATCCATCCTATTATATAGCTAAAAATGCACACGTATACCACAGTAATTAATTTTTAATAATATGTAGATATTTCGTCTTAAGTATCTTAAGACATCACCAGTACAATTATAACAAACAATACTAGGAAATTACATTCTAAGGAACATTTAGCGCATGCGTAGAGGGGAATCCCTCTATGAGTTCATTATATAAAGAAACCTGTGGAGAATTCATGACTAAATAAACACACACGTAAAACCACAGTTATAGGTTTTTTTAATACGTAAATATTTCGACCTAAGTGTCTTAGGACATCTTCTGTACAATTGAGAACAATACTAGGAATAACATACAGATAGGGCGCATGAATACAATGGAATCCAAATGCGTACAGTAGCGCTCTCTGGCGTAAAAAAAAAACAAAAAAACATTAGATTATTTAGATTAAATTAAAATTAAAATTGAATTATTTTACACAATTTGTATGACAATTACCCATAATTTAGGAATGGCAAGAACATCATTGCGGTTTAGATTGGGTCTGTGAAGTAGGGCTTCAGCACTTTCTTTATATAAACGTTCATGTTTGTATGAAGATCTGTGTAGAAGTTTGGTCTTTTCCCAGTGGATCCTATGGTTTGGGTTTTCAACTCTCCGTGTTAGGATAGGCCGGATTTCTGCCGCTTGATGAGACGGATGTGATCTTGATGTTCAGAGATGCGTTTAAGAACAGATCTGCCTGTCTGCTCAAAGTACGACAGTTTACAGGAGCATGGTACCTCGTACACGCCTCAGGCGAAGGTAACTACTTTAACAAGTTGTTACCTTCGCCAAAAGACAAATTCCCACCTCTGTTACTACCTGGCATGTACGAGGTACCATGCTCCTCTAAACTGCCGTACTTTGCGCCGGATTTCTGCGGCTTGATGAGACCGATGACTTGATGAGACATAGTACCTCGTACACACCTTAGGCGAAGGTAACAACTTGTTAAAGTTGTTACCTTCGCCTAAAGACAAACTCCCACTGTTGTTACTGCCTGGCGTGTACGCGGTATCATGCTCCTGTAAACTGTCTTACTTTAGGCAGACAGGCAGATCTGTTCTTAAACGCATTTCTGAACATCAAGATCACATCCGTCTCATCAAGCCACAGAAATCCGGCCTCTCCCAACACGGAGTTGAAAACCCAAACCATAGGATCCACTGGGAAAAGACCAAACTTCTACACAGATCTTCATACAATCATGAACGTTTATATAAAGAAAGTGCTGAAGCCCTACTTCACAGAGCCAATCTAAACAACAATGATGTTCTTGCCATCCCTAAAATATGGGAAATTATCATACAAATTTGTGTAAAATGATTCAATTTTAATTTTAATTTAATCTGAATAATCTTTTTTTTTTTTTTTTTTTTTTTTTTTTTTTACGTCAGAAAGCGCTGTTGCACGCATTTGGATTCCATTGTATTCATGCGCCCTATCTGTATGTTGTTATTCCTGGTATTGTTCTCAACTGTACTGACAATGTCCTAAGACACTTAGGTCGAAATATTGGGACACGGTCAACTGGGCGACGGAATAAAAGATGAAATATGCAATTCTATTCTGTTGAACTATTACTAGGTAAAAATGAGTTAAAAGAACGGTATAAACAAAACAATTGAAACATTATAATTAAGTTTAAAAGACATATTTCGGTGATTACACCACATTTTTTTATTATTCAGTTCTATAAAACACTGAAATAATAGTTCCCGACAAGTTAAGAATTACCATAAAAAACCAAAAATATGCCTACGCTATGTGGACGATATTTTCATCATATTCAGTGGAACAACAGATGAACTTATCAATTTCAAAGATTATCTCAACAATTTGTACAACACCATAAAATTCACTTTAGAACAAGAAAAAAATAAAAAACTTCATTTTCTGGATATTCTATTAGAAGTTAATGAAGAAAGTAAACTCTCCTTCTCAGTATATAGGAAGCCTACAAACACTGGAAGATTTCTAAATGCCACCTCACACCACCATCCTTCATAAAAAATAAGCTTAATTAAAACTCTTCGAGACAGAGCATACAATATCTCCAGCACACAAGAAAGATGTAACGAAGAACTAAAATACTTAACACAAATCCTCCAACAGAATGGATATGAAACAAAAACCATCAAGAGAATCCTTAAAATGACTCCAGCTAACAACACAATAAAACAGGATTAGAAAAATGCAATCTCGCTTTCTTATATCAAAAATGTCAGACAAGCTAGCCAAATTAACGAACAAACACAACATAAAAGTAGCCTTCCTATGGAGAAAATCTCAAGATTCCTACATCCACCAAAACCACCTCATCATCCTCTTAAAAAACCAGGAGTCTACAAAATCCATTGCTCTTGCGGGATTTGCTACGTAGGACAGACAGGAAGATCTGGAGAAATACGCATGGCTGAACACCAAAAAGACGTACAATACAAAAGAGAACAAAAAACGGGTCTTGCTTTCCATACCACTTCCACTGGACACGATGTACTCTGGCAAAAAACGACGATGTCATACATAGAAAACAACAGTTATATAAGAAAATTTAAAGAAGCTGCTAATATGCTAAAAAACCCAACCCAATGCAATAAAAATCAAGGTTTAATTCTCCATCAAGTGTGGTCAGCTCTAATAAAAAATCTACCTCAATCTGAGCTCGGACTGTATGAACGAGAACAAGCACACGTGACATCATCCAGTATTGTTCGATGTGAATAACGTTATATATCTGCATTCTGTTATTTGAGTTTTATGAACAGCCAGACGGTTATGATTTGTATTTATTAATTCTCTTGTTTAAACTTTAAGTTATACTATTTACCCCCTGAAGATGTAAATCCTACGGTTTACGAAACTTGTCGGGAACTATTATTTCAGTTCAGTGTTTTATAGAACTGAATAATAAAAAAATGTGGTGTAATCACCGAAATATGTCTTTTGAACCAATTAGCCACAGAAGTTTACGCCTGCAATAATTAAGTTTATTTAAGTTTATTTTTATTGTGTAGAATTACGAATTTTATTGAAGTTATATTGAAATTTTCCATAGAATTACGGTATAAACATAAAATTTGAAAAATCTTGCTTATAATTAAGTTTATTTTTATTGTCTCAAGAAGTATTTTTGAGCTTCACTGCGTAAGGTGTCTTGTTTGGCAATTTATCATTTGGGCGTTTTAAATGCGGTTATTTAGTTTAATACGCATTCGCAAGAGGCCTAAGTTCGATTCTCGTCGCGACGGGAGGAATCTTTGTCTGGACGATTTCAATCGAAGGTGAGTTAGCCGATCTCATACGGAGGTAGCAGGGTTTTTTCTCCCGGAAACTCGGGTTTTTCATCCCGCATACAGACAAATCGGCCCTTCAGAACACACGCAATTTACAGACAAAAAATACTAGTTGTGGTAGTGGTGAAGGTGGGCGGTAGATGGCGTTGATGGAGATGATTTGTAGTGGAGGTTCGGTGTAGTGGTTGAGGCAGTTGTAGGTGTTCTCCCGCGATGAGTCTTCGGACTCCTTGGAGGTATCACGAATAATAATAATAATAATAATAATAATAATATTTTAACTTCTATTAAACAGCAAAACTAGTCGTTTGTTTGTTTATTACATCGTTTCCGATATTTGTGTCAACGTTACAATTACCACGTGCAAAGAACAAGTTTCAGTAAATAAAAGGTATTTATTCAAAATTTATAATCTTAATCGAATACTAAATTGTATACGTGACATCTAAATTAATTTAAATAAATTTCAAACTCTTGATTATCTCTCAAATGACACAAATTGCTGAGTGCAATTATTTAGAAGTATATAAATATTTCACTATTGATATAATTAAGAATTTTTTCAGTACTATTTGAAAAATAGTACTGAAAAAATTCTTAATTATATCAATAGTGAAAACTTTTTTTAAATTTAATTTTTATATTTATATTTCTTGTTTCTATTCTTCAGAAATAAATAATTCAAGAATATTAAGTCAAAGAGAGAAGTTAAAATATGCTTGGAATGGGAATCTTTATGTTAAAGACAAGATTGATAAGAAAGGTTCAATTCAATTTTGGCGATGTGAAAATAAAAACAAAGGATGCAAAGGTAGAATCTGGACAAGTGGCAGTGATGGATCACTAATTTCAGAAAAAGAGGACCACACATGTAGCAGTTCTGGAAATGCGGCCAGAGTAATAACGCAAGAAGTTAGTACAACAGCCAAAAATTTAGCGGATACGACAATGAGCAACCCATCACAAATCAGAACTCAAGTTCTACAAAATGTTTCTTCTGCGGTAGAAGGAATGCTTCCAAATCATAGCAGTCTGCAGAAATATTTCAAAGAAGAAGAATAAAAAAAATTTAAAGCCCCAATTAATCTTGATTCTAGGGAAACAATAATTATTCCTGAAGAATACTTAAATTATGAATTCAGTCCATCACAATTTGAACGTTTTTTATTGGCTGATTCTGGATCAGAACAGGCCGACCCCATGAGAATATTAATTTTTGGTCGTGAAAGCCATGCAGTGTGGAGCATGAATGAGTTATTTATGGATGGCAAATTTTTACTTTCTTCCCCTCTTTTTGCTCAAATTTTTGTTATTTTGGCTACAAAGAATGGATGTCCTGTTTTCCCTGTTTTATATTGTTTATTACCTAATAAGACAGTTGAAACATACACAAAATTATTTTATATGATACATGAAAGGTGGCCATTACTAGATCCCGAAAATATAAATGTTGAATTTGAAATTGCCATTCATCAAGCGTTACATATAGTATTTACACAAGCTAACATAAATGGTTGCTTTTTTTTCATCTCGTACAAAATCTACGTAAGCATTTAGCTTCATGCAGTCTTTTAACCAGATATAATTCTGATGCGCAATTCGCTTTAAATTCAAAAATGTCACTGCACTTGTTTCGTTCCAGAACAAGATATTATTTACGCTATTTCTGAACTTGAGAATCATTTATCCAATGAATTTGAACCAACTTTAGAATGGTTTACGAACACATACATAGGTCGTCTAAGGAATAACAGAACCAGGGCTCCACCGATTTTTCCCTCAAACCTTTGGTCTGTGTACCAAAGAACAATAAATGGAAGCGATAGGACAAATAATTTTGCGGAAGCCTGTCATCGAAAACTGCAATTGATCTTTGGCAGCAGTGCAAGTCATCCAAATTTATGGATTTTTATAAATGGACTACAAAAAATTCAAAAAACATTATGTTGATTATGAAAGAGCAGTAGTAGGTTTTCAACATGAGCACAAACGTAGACGTTACGATGAAGCTGACCAAAGAATTTTGAAAAAAGTTATTAATTACGATAGGGAAAATATAATAGAATATGAATTAATAAATTCAAAAAAAAATTCTTTTGAATTTTATATATTTTTTTGTTTTAGTGTATATATTTAACATTTGTAAATATGTTTATTAATTACAAAATAATATTAATAAATGAATTAAAAAACTATATTTTTTCTTTATTTTAATACTGTACAATTATACCTTTTCATTTTTAAATCATTATCGGACCACTCTTTTTAACCATCTCTTTCTTAAACGATCCTACAAATTTTGATATATGATATAAACGAAAATATATAATATAAATATTTATTAACTAGCTGACTCATTTTTTTGTATGGGAAATTTCAAAGAAACTTCAATATAACTTCTATACAATTCGTGATTCTACACAATAAAAATAAACTTAATTATAAGGGAGATTTTTCAAATTTTATGTTTATACCGTTATTTTAACTCATTTCTCAAAAAAAAAAAAATATTATTTAAATTTACCTGATAATAGATCAACAGAATAGGATTGCATATTTGATCTTTTATTGCGTCGCCTAGTTGTCGTGTACCCGAAATATTTACGTATTAAAAACCTATTACTGTGGTTTTGTTTATTTAGTCCCTCTATGAGTGCAGTTCTTTCAATTAATAGCATGCATCATATCTAGATTTTGCTGGATGAATATACACGTCCTGGCCAGGTGGGAACTTAATATATGTATTTTTAAAAGTACACAGTTTTACATAAAAATATATATGTTTGAATTTTTTTAACCTTTAAATTTTAAGTAGATCAAAAAAATAGTAAGGGGCTCCAACTTAAAATTGTCTCGGAGTGCCAGATCCCATATAGCTGGCAATGGCTATCGTAGACACCTTAGCAATAAACCCTCAGAACTTCAACTCTCTATACACCAACACTCCATGTTGCTAGCCTCATCGATCTCTTAGAATGCAGTTTCGTCAGTGTGATTCATTGTTTGTATCTTTTAAAATGGATAATTTTCCACTTTTCCACATTGAACTGATATCCATTATCTTTTGTCCATATTGTCAGCTTATTTAAATCATCATGTAAGCTCTCTACATCAGCTTTCTTAATTATTGCCTTCCCCAACTTGTAATCATCAGCAAGCAACTGAATATCTTTCTTCAAGACATTTCCTATCATTCAGTTACCAATTAAATAATAACGGTTCAAGCACACCCCTTGAGATACACCACAGTTCACCTGCTTCATCCTGTACTTTGCTTCTCCATACACTATTTTTTGGTATCTGTCCATGAGCCATTCTCTTCTCCATGTCACCAGATTAATTCCCATCCCCATTTGTTCTAATTTGAATAACAGTATTTCATTGTATATCCGTTCAAAACCCTTAGCAAAATTCAGCAGTATCATTATCTAGAAATAATAAGGTAACTGCCAAATATTACTAAGTGATGTTATTTGCTCTGTTCATCCACTTCACACCGATTCCTTTTATATACTGAGTTCTTGCATTCTTAATGAAATATTCAGAACTCACCGCTATCTTTTGATCTCTTCCATTCAAGTATTTTTGAATTTATCATAATACTCCTTCAAGTTGATTTTCAAATATTTTATAACATTCTATCCAAAGATTGAATACAATTCCTCTTATCTCTGATGTTTCCTGTAACCTGTCCGAAAGCTGGTATATCGTCCATCCTCTCATCATCCAACGTGATAACTAAATTTATAACCCTTTGTACAGCATTCTAGCATACTCCTTCACAATTTGCATGAAACAGTTATATCTCGAATATTCGAGAATTGCTGTGGATTCATCCTATCCTGCTATTTCCTCCTTCCAGTTCATGATTCCACGCATTTAAAATATTCACACTTTTTTTTTTATATAGTTTCCGCTTCATGAAACGTCTTTGTAAAACTGTAGTAGTTCAGTACTTTGCGTTGCCTAATTATCTTTTCCTGTTGTTTAATAATGTTATAATTCTGTTGTATTTTAACAAACTTTTATAATCATGAAACTGTGTTCTAGATAGCGAAGATGGAAATTTTTGAATCTACTTCAGGCCCCCCAGTTAGCTGCGTAAGTCTTATATCGGCGAATGAACATCTCCCGAACTTTCAGTTTCAAAGCCCATGTTTTCTGCAAGATTCGAACTCATTTCTTTTTCCTTTTCATACTAGGACTGCCACTAATCTAACGAAAGGTTGAAGCATAATCCGACATCTCAAGATAAGATGGTAAAAATCTTAATTCCAAACCGTAAGAAAAGATTGAGAATTCACCGATCAATGCCATCTGAAATGGTCAAATGGAATACCCTGTACGTCTCCATTTAAGACTTGCCAATGGTTTGGGAACAAGTGATTCTGATTAACGTAAATTGGAGAATTTTCTTTCTTTCACCAATGTGCGAAGCGTTGAAAGATGTAAGGGTTTTAGTGCGACTGAATTCTCCGAATAGTATATCAATCAGCAGAGGAGGACAGAGAAGTTTCGAAGTTATATATGCTAATTAATGCTGATTGAAATGGGTGTCATATGAACGTGATTAGCTTTATTGAATTCATTTGGATATTCCTAGTTCAGATTTCATTTTATGAACAACTGTAACACTAGCAGTTAGAAAGAATGAGGGAGAGAAGTGGGATGTTATTAAATTCATTATGAACAAGAAATTTATGTAAAGGTAAAGGAGAATTAGATAAAGAAGCATAAAAAAAGTTGAACATAAACTAAAAAGTGCTGATAGAGAATATCGAATAATTGCTGCTCAATCCTCCAGTTCATCCCGAAACAAAAATGTAAAGAAGGAAGAGATAAAAAAAAGACGAAAATTACTTACCAGTAACAGAGAGACAGTAGAAAGACAGACGGAAGAATACCTTGAAGAGTTATATCGTGGAGAAAACATGAACAGTAAAATTACCGAACCAGAAGTTTGCACTGGAGAAACTGCTTGAAGAAATTTGCAGAGCGATCAATGAATTTCCTATCTGGAAAAGCAATTTGCAACAGATGAAATTCCTGCTGAAATTGTTGGAATTGTTGTGTTGCTTCTGCAGGATTTCGTCTTCCAGATTCAATCTTGATAAATTAGGATTAGCAAGTACTTGATTTCTAAGAATGTTGTAACTGAATTAGTTCGTTCTCAAATCAACTCAACAGGGTTTAAAACGGTCATTTAATAGAACGGATGAGGTTTTATCTCATCATTGACTTTTCATAAATGAAACAAAACCAAAATAATGCTGACTGTGAAAATACAAAGTAGGAAAATAAAATTCTGATTAGAGATAAAAATTTGAAAAAATAAAATCACTCATATAACTTGGAGGAATCATCCATGATGATGATGAAAGATTTACGGTGAAAATGTGAAGAATTATTTAAATCAAAATATCTTGTTAGGGTTAGGTACCAAGAGATGGTAGCACTTGTCTTCCAACCTCTTCATCGGCGGCTGCTATAATTAGTGATGGACATGGGCCAGCTATCTCTGATTGGCTACCGGTGGAGATTGAACTGCCCACTCAGTCTCCAAAAGCTAGATACGGTATAGAGGCCTCGCCTACTCCCTATTAGGGAATAAAAGGCGTTAGTTGATTTATTTTATTTTTTATTTAATGTGAAGAATTACTATTGCAATAGAAGTTTTAAAGGAAAAAAAAGATATTTTAATACAAGTAAGATTAGTGAAGACATGAAGAAAAGAAAATTCACAATTAGTCTTGCAAGAAATAAAAGAGTCGAATAATGAAGACGATCATCTCCTGGCATACATGAGGAGACAAAATGAATGGATTATAAACGTGTTAGAAAAGGAGAAATCAGGGGGGGAAATGAAAAGAAAAAAAAATGACAGCAGAAATATACATTTTTAGAGGAAATGTTTACGTTAATGGGAAGATGTTATAAAACTACTAAAGTGGAAAGGGTGATCTAGAGGATGGAATTCTGCATAGCCACAGGGACTATCCATTAGAATGATGAAGAGATGGAAATTCAAAGAAATTAGAAATGAGGGTAATATCAGCGAAAGAATGGCTGTTCATGCTACCTAAAACTGTAAATCATAATTGCTCGTCTGGTAATAACTGGCATACAACCAACTGAATAAAGTGGGATTTCTTAAGAAATTCACTCCCAGATTAAAAAGTCATCTGCAAGCTTTGACCGTTATTTTGCAGTTTCCACGTGTGCAATAAATGCGTTCATATCTAACGTCATCCTTAGCGTTACTCCTTAAGGATGTCTTCAAATTCCGATTATAATACGACCCCATGTCTCTCCGCTTAGCTCATTATTTTGTTATGATGCCTTTGGCAAACCAAGTCACGTTTGCCAACTGAGTCTTCATTTTGATTCGATGCTATTGTGCCTTGAAAGTTTTAGTGTTGTTTTTGTGTCCACTATTCATTCCAAATATAAAATTTCTAGATTCAGATTTCTAGATTCTAGATTCAGAATTAATTTGTAAAATTCAGATATTAATTGCTATTAAATATTAGTTAATATGTTGAGAATATTTTATTTACTAAATGAAGTTTTAATTTAGAATTACTTTTCTTCGTTTTCTTTACAGATTTTGAATATATTACTTTCTATGAGTTGTTTTACCTACTAATGCATTAAAACCAAGCAGATAAGCAGAAATGCATGAAGACTATTAAGTAGAAAACATTTCATGTTGTGTTAGTGAGATAAAAATCTGGTAATTTCGAAGAGGAAATTTTCGTTTGGTGTAGTGGAAAATCTTCAAAATGACAATGGAGTTGAACTCAAATTAAATAAAGAAGGGGACGAGTTCTCCTCTTGCAACAGTGAACAGGGCTCAGTCACATTTCCTAGTGAAATATCTCAATTGAATTGAAAATAGAGAAAAGTGTTTTACATGTTTCATGCAAGATGCAGTTTGTATATGAGAGTAGCCTAAACTGACATCAGAAAACGCACAGTATTCACTTGGATAAAAAATCTTTATATCTAAAGCAGGGGCGGTTCGTTATACATATGCACTATGGAACTACAGCACCCCCAATTTTTCTTGATATATAAATATATTTATTAATTTATTTATATTTACTTGCAATATTTAATTTTATCATCAACAATCCTATACAATTCTGTTATTTTGTATAAAAAATAATAAAAATCCATCTTGTAGCACTTAGGAGGGCGAGGGACGCTAGCCATGCTGTGTTTACCACAGTGTCGTATTGCTACGCCCGCAAGCATATGCACGTCATAGTGAGATGCGAGCTATTTGTTTACTGCGACACTGTCCATCGTGCAGTTCCACTGTTCTTTATATGCAGTTTGCGCCAGTAGTAGAGTGTTCGTAGTGCTTATCGTGTTTACTCCGTCTCTTTAAATATTTGGACATTACAGTTAAAGACATAACATTTGTTATAATTTTTATTTTAGAACATTATTGGGGTTATGATAATGGATTTTATTTTTAAGTAATTTTGAATTATACAAAACTGTATAACTTTATTGTTAATAAACAATACAAGAAGAAACAAAACAAGAAGAATATATTTTATTTTTAAGTAATTTTGAATTATACCTAACTGCATAACTTTATCGATAATAAACAATAGTTTCATGTTTTGTTTTGTTTTTTAATTTTTACCAAAATTTGATATTTTATCCAAACACGTATACACTGTACTTACAATATGTATGTATATTTCGAAAGTTGTATTTCAAGCCACGAGCCACCCCTGGTCTAAAGTATGCTACAAAGCCGTTAAGTGATCAGATCAACTAAAAACGCGAGAGGCAATTCAAATCAGTCAAACAGCAACAGCCTCGAGCAGTAAACCCTCATGTGACAGATGTGTGAAAAACTTTCATCGCCGTGACAGCCTATAAAAGTTAACAGAAAGTGCACTTGAAGGATGAAGAAGCACATTCCTTCTGTACGATATGACAGAAGATATTCTTTGAATCAGCAAATATTAAAAGACATCTTAAAATTCACTTAAGTGAGAAGCCATTTCCATGTGAAAATTACAGAAAGACATATTACTCTCTTCTAAACTGAAGAGGCACAAGGCTAGAGTTCACCACAAACAGTCTCCTAAGATCCTAGATGCGAAAGGCATTCTCTTCCGAACTGTGTGGCAAATCAATTTCCTCAATGGCCTTTCTTAAAAGACATTCCATTCTTCACACGAATCAAAGGCCTTTTCAATGCCAAATAGGCCACAAGACATTTGCTTTCCCTCAGACACTACACCCCCACTTAGATAGTGTGCATTGAAGGAGACACCTTTCGTCTTTGAAATATGTGACAAAGCGTTTTATCAAAAAGGAAATCTTTTCCTTCGTATCAGTAATTCACCGAAAAGAGAAACTTTGAGTGTGAAATTTGTAGGAAATCATATGGCTATAGACAGAGTCTTAAAAAGCATCTCAGATCTCATACAAAAGAAAAAAGAAAACCTTTTACTTGTCACGGGTGTAGCTCCATGTTTGCATCTGTATGGTCCTTGAAAAGGCATCAAAAACATCATCATGCACTTACTGAAGAAAATCTTTTTTAGTGTAAAACATGTGGCAAACAATTTAGTGAATCAGGCTATCTTAAGCAACACACCAAAATTCGACTTTCAAAAGACATCTAAGACTACACACTGATGAGAAATATTTCACTTGTCTCGCGTGCGGGGAAACATTCTCGCAAAAGTATAATATGAGGAAATATTCAAAATTTCAGCACAGCTAATGAGTGGTGAGTTCATGTGTGTCTCTATTGTCAAATACGTTGCAATTATTTTTGCATTTATCCAGGTCGCCCTTTAAGCACAACTTAAAATACTCCTAAATAGGATTTTTTTATTATTATTAAATTTTTCTTGGAAAATAAGTAGTACATTTGGAAGAAGCACTGATTTTCAAAGTTTCACTCGAGTTTTAAAAATATCATACTTACATGGACTGATGGGGAAGGTCATCAGAACAATCACAATTTAAAGTTTTCAAAACAGTGTGAACGGAATGGGTGTTAATGTTAATTGTTGATTAATGATGCGGTATCGGAACCTACTTCTGACACCAAGCAGGAATTTTCCAAAGTCACTTCAAGGGTTCATTTTTTTCTTTTTCTTTTTTTTTCCTGCTAAATTAGAAATAAAATCCTCTTGTAGGAATCGATACACCGATTCCCTGCCTCAATTCGATTTTCTTTAATTTAATGGTATTCCGCCGTATCTTCGCATGCCGTTTAAATTAAATCGATGGCCTCGCTCTTGATTAAAAAAAGAAAACAGAAATCTTTTTCAAGGAAGTTTTCGAAGAATTTGGCGTTTCTCATTCGAACTACCATCCAGATGAAGAATATTTGACATCACTCTTATTTGAAAACTCTACTGTGAATTTTGTACATGTCTGCTGCATTCACAATTCATCTGCTAATATCTAGAACCATGACAAATTTCCGCACAACCTTTTAGATATGTACTCACAATACCCCTCCTTATCTGAAGCTCGCATGTTTAAAGACCGTCAGACAAGGCAAGAACACGAAAGTAATGAAAGTAGGCAGATACAGCAGCTAGTGCACTTATGTGCGCAATTTCTCTCTACACGTTTTCGATGTTTTCATCATAAACATCAAGGAGGCTTTTATTTCGATGAACAAAGTTTTAGTTATTTAATTACTTTTATTATTTGTTTATTATTTTATTTTGTTTTTGTTTACACTACCATTTCATATGTTCCACGTATTTTTTTTTTTTTTTTAGCGTGAAATAGTGTGAATTTTAGAGCCTGTGTAGCTCAGTGGATGTGGCTTCTGCACACCACGGCGCTTGGCCGCACGAAGGAAGACTTGGTTTCGAGTCTAGTCGGCGACTAGAGGAAATTTTTCTAAGCCTTTTTTCGACCGGTTCCCGAGTTAGTCGATCTCTGGCACGGGCAAGCGGGTTTTTCCTCCCAGAAACTCGGGTTTTTCGTCCCGTAAACTCAAGAAAATCGACCGTAGAACCCACATTATTTCAGACATTAAATATATTGTGTTAGGGTTACGGACCACGAGATGGCGGCACATTTGAGCCGTCTCTCTTCACTGTGTACCGCTTAATTAATGATAGCCTTGGGCCATCTATCTCTGATTGGTACCAGTGGAGCTTGAACTGCCCACTCAGTCTCCAAAAGTTAGATAGGGCTAAATGGCCTCCCCGTATACGGGAATAAAAAGGCGTAGCTGATTTTTTTTTTTTAGTGTGAAATGAGAATTGTATTCATCTACTTTGCAGAGAGTTTATTACGCTTACAAGTGAATTGCAAATTATAATTGCTAAGCAAGCTCTGCAGAATAGGTCCACTTTCTGAAATTAATAAAATGCAATTGCTTTTGTAAAGTTGTCAATATTTTAATAACATAATTGCTCTCTCTCTCTCTCTCTCTCTCTCTCTCTCGCTCTCTCTCTCACACACACACACACACACACACACACACACACACACACACACACACACACACACACACACACACACACACACACACACACACACACTTTTCTCTTCTTCAAAATAAGACTTGGACTAATTTATTCTCGATGTTCTTCTTCACTGAAATTTTACTGACAACTTCCTTGAGGAAACTTTATCCAATTGAACCGATCAGCGTATTTTCTTATATTTATGACAGCGATTACCTAATTTCTATTACCATTTATAATCACTTTAACTTCAAATTTTCTTTTCTCATTCATTTCTCTCATGATGTAATGTGATGCTCTTTCTGTATGCAAATCCCCCCCCCCCCCATTGTTTAGTTCCATTTCAGATGACACCAAACCCACAACATTTTGTACATGATGCAACCTATTTACAGAAGTGCAGCAGAACCATTCGAAGAAGTGTTGGCGATTATTATAATTTACATCGGCAAAAGTTATCTGATGAGATTCAAGAAAACTTTGACTCGGTTCATATTGTTTTGTGGAACATCTATATTTACAGTCGATTATAATTGCAAAGTTTTAGGGAAAATAATTAAGATTTCAGGCAATATTTCATTTATTAACATATTACAATCACCGAAATATAAAATATTAAAACTGGTATTGTGGAAACGAAATGAAAATACCGCTCTCTTACTGGCCGCAACGACTGAACACAAAATACTAAATTGAAAACTCCGGTTGCACCGCAGAGTAATGTTAAAACACTGCTTCGATCCCAAAGGAATAATCATATCAGCATATCACATAACTGGACTGCATTCACCCAACTACGTCATTTATAATTACGACAATCACTACTTAAAAACAACCGCAGATTGTACACCTCCTACTAAAAAAAAAAAAAAAAAAAAAAAAAAAAAAAAAAAAAAAATAATGAAAGAAAATATGATGAATGATTTGCAATTCAAATTTATTGCATAGAAAATAATTATTACCAAATATGAATTAGCATCATCTCAATCTTTATGCTTTGTAGATTATGAAACCATGAGGAGACATAAAAATGTAATAAAAATTATTAAAAAAACTGTTATTTAAAACATTCACATAATTAGAGTAATATTAACGTTGTTCAAAATATTAGAATATTTCAAATAATTTTGATCAGTTTTCAGGAGACCTTAGAATAGCATATATTTCAGTGGCTGTTGGACTGACTCTTGTGTGAAGAATCATTTTTACCTGGATTTCACTTAATTATTTGCTAAACAGGGTCAAACGCGTGACATATCGGAATCTAACATTTCTGCTTGGTGCACAGTGCCTTATAGTTGTGTGAAACAGTGGTCCGTAGTAAACAAGGATTTAATTAATATTCTATATTTTTAAAAAAATATGTCTGAAGTGTAGCCTAACTCGCTCTACCAGGTTCTGTGATGCTCAGCTCTATGTAAGTTGACCTCTGCAAGCAGGCTAAAAAAAAATTGTCTATTCAACCTACTGTTATTCAACGGTCGCCATTGGGCTAGTATACGAGGTGAGTACCTAGAACAAATAATATGATTAACTTTTAGCACTAAACTCAACCTAAAAAAATTTGGAGTCCACTGCAAACTTTGTAAAGACATAAACTTAACTTATTATTATTATTATTATTATTATCACGGGCAACTCCAGGGAGTCATTAGACTCATCGAGGGAGGCCCAAAATCATTTTCATCACAACTATTCCACATTCATACAGTATCTATCATACCTCGCCTTAAACTCATTCACTGTCACAGCATCCACCACAGACTCAGGGAGCGCATTCCACTCATTCACTACTCTAAAAGTAAAGAACCCAGTTCTAACACCTTTACTAACCACACTTTTGCCCAGTTTCCATGGATGTCCCCTAGTCCTCCCACAACCAGCCCTGTTCTCAAAAATATCTTCTGAATTAATTTTATAGAAACCCTTCAGTAATTTGAATGTCTCAATCATATCTCCCCTCCTCCGCCTATCAACCAATTTTTGCAACCCACAAATCTTCAACCTGTTCTCATACGGTTCATTCCACAGACCTGCTATCATCTTGGTCACTCGCCTCTGGATCCTCTCCACCTCCTCCCCATCAAGAAGAAACCTAGGTGACCAAATCTGAGCACAGTAGTCGAGATGAGGTCTTATCAAGGCTCGATACAGAGGAACAATAACCTGCTTGTCTCTGCTTGTCAACGTATTCTTCAGCAACCAAGTGATTTGATGAGCTGATTTGGCCACTTTTGCAATGTGTCCCCTAAATTTCAATTCCTTATCCACCAACACTCCTAAATCTCGTGCCTCATCAATTTCCTGGAGCACGGTTCCACCAATGCAGTAAACTGCCTCCAATCTTTTCACCCCAAAATGCATAACCTTACATTTTGCCACATTAAATTGACATCCATTCTCCCTAACTTAGTTATTATTTTTATTGTGCTGATCTCAGCGAAAGCCAATTTAAAAAAGTCTCCAAAGGCAGGAAACAAAACCGGAAATGCGCTTCGTGCAAATTCGGCGAACAACAAAGACCTGCCCAGTGTTACAGTTCTTTGTTCCACGTGGAACGACATTTCAGTGCTAGCCAACGCCATTAGCAACTTCCCCCAGGGGTGAGGACTTCTGCATTCCAGAGATTAGTAACACAGACGATATGTGTACAGTACTCGTATAACTGATTTAACGGGATTAATAAATGAATTAAAAAAAAAAGACGTCAACGACTTAAGAAGTTCAATATGAGTTTCTAATTATCGTTACTGGACTGACACAGGAAGTTAAGGAACTTAAAACAAAGAAATTTAAACTAGAAAACGCAACTATGGAGCTGCATTGGGAACTGAAAATAATTCAGGATACAGTGGATGACTTGAATCAACAAGCGATTACCTCGAACCTAGAAATTGATTGTGTTGTTCATGAGCCAAGTGAAAATTACATGAAATAGCGAAGAAAATTGCACCTAAAATCAAGATCAACATTAACAAAGATGATATCGAAGCAATTGCAGATCTCACAGAGTGTGGTGATTTGGCTGGAGGTGCAGTGTTTTAAAGCATAATTTGCTTGTTTGGGACAGGAATGAGATAAGTACTTGATGAGATATTCATAGCGTTTGAGTCTATCAGCCATTCAGGGATAAATACTGTATTAGGTTCTTCTCCTGGGAAAATCTGTGACCTTAAGCGTAAAATATCAGGTGTTTCCTGTCTAAAGTCTAAAACTAAATATGAGTGGGGTTCCCGTGTTGCATCTTTATAAATCGGAACTAACACGTTCGTTTGCCCTGGAAATATTTGGGAAGCTAAATGAGAAAACTTTAAAGAGTCTCAGGGATTTTTAAAAGGAATAACACAACGACTATTGAGAGAAATTGTAGGAAAATGTGTACCTTTACAGAATAAATTTTGTGTCAGTAGAATGACACTGAGGTTTTTGGTGATGTGAACCTTTTATGAAAACATCAGCTATTTCCGTGCTGTCCTTAGCCTGGTGAACCAAATCATCGATAATGAGTAAATTGCTCACATTAGAATCAATTTCAGGTAATTTCAAGCCATTCACGAATTCTATGTTGGTAAATTTTTTAAATTTATCCTGTTTTTCACTGTAACAGTAAACAATTCGCTCCGGTGATGGTTTGATTAGTTGATTACAATGTTCTATGAGAGACAACACGAATGTTGTTTTTCCTGACTGAGTAGCTCCCGAAATAATGCATGTAAATGGATGTATGAACATATCGAAAATGATAACATAATTAGACTGTGATCATTTTTATATAATCAGAAATCATGTAAAACAAATAGATGCTTGATTTTAATATCAAAAAATCTCCCCGTCAAGATTTTTTTTTATAACAGTCACCATGTAATCATGCCAAGACGAATTTTTTCTTTTTAAATTCTAAGAAAGAAAGAAAAAAAAATAAGCTATTGTGAAATATAGTAATAATAATAACACTGATCTGAAAACTGTACAAGAGAAGGGCGACACTGCAAATTTTCGTGTTGGGAAACAATCATGGGTTTTTACCTACCAGATAGAATGTTGTTTAGTTTTCTGTCCCATAGATGGCATCTTTTGCTTATGGGGTATGTGAATGTAAGGAATTATCCTTTAAAATACCCACAAGGAAAAGTGCACGTGTCTGTTGACACTATACGTTTCGCAAAAGTGTATCCAAATCTTTTTGTTACGGAGATCGTTTTGAGGACAGCTCCATTTGTCTCTATGGACAGAAAATGGTACAGGAATTTGGATGTTTTGTGTCTCACCCCTTACTGCTGCTATCATAGATTCCAGATTAATCTCAGTGGCCGCGCGAGAATTTAAAGTAATGCCTTTGCATTTGGTCACAATCTTACTCCCCCGCGTTCTGTAGGAATAAGATTTGGGGCCTGTGGTAACAAACTCAACTATAAAGTCACCGTCGAGTTCGTCACCTAGCTCCCCAATCAACCGGTTTTTCGCTGAAAATGACAGAATCAGTATCTGTCTATAAAAGCCGTCTTTGCAAAGGTTCCATCACCTCATATACGTAGGCTGTTCAGTAAATGATGACGATTAAAGGTGATCTGTTTTCTGTATAAATATAGTCTTATTTATACAGAAATGTATAAATAAGACTACAGTGAGACTCGATGCATTTGTCCCAACGTTGCATCCACTTTTTAAACACATGTGAGAGTCCGTTTCTTTTAGAGTTCTTTCAAAACCGCCTCTGCAGCTTTTACACATGCTTTGTTGCTTTCGAAATGGCGGCCACTTAGTGGTTTCTTAATCTGAGGAAACAGCCAGAAATCGCACGGTGCGAGCTCAGGACTGTATGGAGGGTGTGGTAGGATATCTGTGTTGTTCTTCTGCAAAACGTCCACTACATAACCAGCAATATGTAGCCTTGCATTATCGTGGTGCAATAAGAAGCCATTCTTCAGCAATGGACGCTTCCTATTGACATGCTTGATGATAATCGCTGCTGTGTTGATCATTGTCTCTGTGATGGACGTTGAAGGTCTTCCCTCATGTTCAAGATCTTCCACATTTTGGCTTCCTTCCTTAAAAGTTTTTATGCCAGTGAAAAACACTTGCCCTTGGCATTACGTCATCGTGGAAAGCTTCACGTATCATGTTAAAAGTGTCTGATTCCGATTTTTGCAAACGCACACGAAATTTAATTGCATAACGCTGTTTCAAGGAAGCTTCCATTTCGAAGACTGGGTGCGCCGATGAGCACTTGTATTTAGTCACGTGACACTCTGGCACATCAGCCCATATACGCCATCGATCAACCTCTTTTGTTAGTACAGACAGCAACATTTCTTTATTCCACAGAAATTAATATTGTGATGAGTAGTTTCGCCACAGTAAAATTAGTCTTATTACTTATTTAACAGCCCACATAACTTTATCCTACCATAAGCAGCTACAAATGAGGAGATAACAGCATTCCATTTCCTATTTTCAGGCTCAGTGCCTTCAATAGGAGAGTAGGCAACCATCATCTTCTCTTCTGAAACTAACCTGGCATCTTGGATAACTTTACTGTTATCTAAAAAAAGTTCTACAAGGTCTTCACAGGAGGAAATCAGCTGAGTCTGAGTTCTTAACATTCTCATGCCAAGCCTTCCCCATAGAGAATTCAAACAAAGTTTAGCAAGTGACCGTTTACCAAGGTTTTTACTAATGTGTTCACTATTTAACATAACACCTTCCCTTAGCAAAATACTCGTCCAGATAAGACTGTCGGTTTTGACCTTCAGACCATCCAGATGCTTCCTGTTTCAGCTTCAGAAAGGTATCAATGTAGTGAGCAAAGAAATTTTCTTCCCCTTCAAAGTTTTGAGAAAAACGCCACACCTCGTAAAATTCTATAACTTTCTAACTGCGCGCATGTGCTAAATCTAATTCTGGAGTGCACCAATAACCTGTAAATGATCGGTCCGTATGAGAGCATAATAGGGCCATTTCGGAAGCACACTTTCCACACAGGGGGGGGATTAATTTTTCGTTAATTGTGATGGGCAAAACCGGTAAAAAGAGATCAGTAGGTGCTTCCACTTTTGCATGGCAAATACCAAAGTATACTCCAGGAGGATAGTCGAAATTATTGAGAATAACTTTGGGATGTTCCATTGGACATACCTGGTATTTCATTACCCATGGATAAAGGCTAATGAAGTCAAAATAGTGAATAACTTCCCCTTCTGACTAAATTTTGTGATACATTTTGTAGCAGTCGATTCTACCACCATGCAGAGCACTACGAGGTAAAATGGGATCTGGAATATTAAGAGCAGCAATAAAGTTTTTCAAGGCTGTGTTTTCAGAAATTTCTGCATTAAATTGGCATTCCCAAATTGAGATAACGTCGAATCCTTTGCTACGAAAATAGTTTTCGCAATCCTTTGTTTGCTCAAAACTGGAAATCATGTCTGTGTTTGTGTATGGTTGGGATGTATTTGGTCTGTAGCAATTTTGACAACCATGGAAGGAGCTACTGTAATAATATTCAAATATTAAGCTTCCACATTTCCCATCGACAAAATAAGGTCCAATGCAGACTTCTCCCCCCACAGAACATGCATGTTGTATGGTTATGTTGTTCTGCTGTACTTGTCATTTGAGCTAAGCCAAAGCCTTTCGACTTTGCATGTTTGCCCCTATGTAACCCCGAGCAGGAAGTATGGCCAATGTGTTAGGTTTGAAAAAGTTTTGGAGAAATACTCTCAAACATACTCCTGCAATTGTAATGTCATGGAGAAAGGGATCAATCTGGGTGAGCTCTATGAAGAGAGTGCAAAGAGTGTTGCAACTGTCATGCAAAACATCCACATCATCTTTCGTATAAGCTAAAAGTTATGCTTTCAGACAGTATTCAGTGTCTAGCCGATTTTCGTACCAAGTCTCTAACTCTGTACAAGTTTCTTTGTTCATAAATTCCAGCTGGAGATATGATTTTTTGGGGATGACTCCACGATAATCCAGAGAATCGGATGTGTGAAACGTATGAGGAAAGAAACCCTTACGAACTTCGGGAGATCGAACATGGCTGGGAGTTTCCTAAGAGCGACACTAATATAGGAAAAACTGTCAAGAAATATGATGATTAATGGGTCATAATAGATAGTATCTTCAATCCGTTAAACACTACACAGGGTTGGAAATTTTTTGAAAAAAGATATTCCAAAATAAAGTACCCGTCAAAACCACAAAAATTGTGTGCTATAACACGATATTTTCGTATTTTGGTTTGACAGTCCGAAGGATCCTCTAATCTTGTCCCCATTTCATGATATTCATGACAGAAAAAAACTCATCTAGAAACTGACACATACAGTTTTCACCCCAGAATTCACGTTCGTGACTACCGAAATCAGCTATACATAAGACTGGTACATGAAGATGATTTTTTGCTATAGTTTCTGTGTCAAAAAAATCATAAAAGTCTGCTTATTTGAGACCTCCGATTTTTGTACAAAACACATTTGTTTTGGGGGAACTAATTTTCAGTGGCTGCAGAAATTTTCAGGTGGACAGACATGGCTTTCATCTGTAGAGAAAGTGGCCAAACACTGTGAGCAACGATGGAATTTTGAAGAAATACTATTTTGTATGTGCATATTCAGACATTCGTTGCCGTAGAAAAATCTATTGCATGACTCACACAAAAGAAGGTTCTGCACACTATGATTGGTGTTTGTGTGGCAGCAGATGCACACATTTTGGCATCTATGCATTTGCAATTTGATAGATTGTTTGAATGTTTTCAAGCAACTTGGGCAATAATAGTTATTCCCAAACAGGGCTGGCATGCTATGCACTAAATCATAATGCTGTTTGTGATATAAAAGACAGATCTTTACTTGCATTTGTCCCCAGAAACACCATAGAAAAATCAGCATCTGCCGAAGAAATCACGATTTGGTATTCCGGAGTCAAATTCTTTTGAAAGAGAGCAGCCTCTGGAATACCACAAGAACCAAGCTGAACCCCTACAATTTTGTGCAGAGTTAAAGCCCTCTTTGTTTGTATCTTTTTCAATCTAATCGCAATTGTCTGTATGTTTTGGCATCATCAACATGTGATGAAACACCCAGAACAAGCACTCGGGCATGCAAAGATTGTCTTTGTTAGAAATTTCTACAACAGTTTGTTTTTTTTTCAGAAAGTAATCCACCACCATTGTTGCAGATGTTAATCAGTACGACATCGATAACATCATTTGCCAAAAGAAACTCACGTTTCTATTGAGCGAGAGCATAAAAAGCATCAACCATCCTTTGGATAGTTAGTTCAGAAAGCAACATGAATGGTAAGTTAATGTTGCTTTCTATACTGGATGCACTAATGCCCAACCGAACATGAGAAAAACTTCCTGAACTCTATAAACGCTGAATGATCTCATTAAGCATATCTCGAAATATTCCAAAAAAAAAAAAAACACTCTGGTGAAAAGAGTTCAAGATCAAGAAATCGGATTTGATACTCCAATTGATGGGTTTGATACTTGATAGAATTAGGTGACCAGAATAAAAGTCCTTGTAGAGTGAGGGTTCAATAATAGAAGTAGAGAGTTTAGTTTCACATCCAGAAACTGAATGTAAATTATATAAATTTTTTTGGGGGAGTCGCGACTTCCTCCAGCCAAACCAAAGATTGTTACATGTGGATTAACACCACGTCCTGTGCTTTGTTCATTTTCTCCTGGCAAATCAACCTCTACAAAAATGGGGTGATGCTTAAATATATTCCCATCACCATCAACAAAACGAATAACGGATGATTGCTATTAAAAAAAAACATGTTTTTAATTCCATTGCAAAAACACCTTATAAACGTATATATTATATTAAAAACAGACCTTAAATTGCTTTCTAGATTTCAGATAAATATTACTCATCATAATGTGATTTTGCAATTGCAGTGCTATGTGATCCTTTCACTAACACAATTTTACTAAACATCAGCCCTCAAACCTCTTCCCAAAAATCCTAACAAGCAAAAAAAAATAATTAAAAAATGCATTATGGACGTTTCACTAAACAGTTTGAAGTATTTTCATGAAATGTTACTCATCATAATGTTTTTTGCAATTTCGACACTACTCAATGGTTTCACTAACATAGTATTACTAAATAACCACACTCAACATCTTTTCCCAATCAAAAAAAAAAAATATATATATATATATATATATATATATATATATATATATATATATATATATATATATATATATATATATATATATATATAATGACTTATGGGATTTCACTTATCAGAAAACAGATTGAAAATCATGAACATGATTTTTAATTTTCTATTGCAAAACCCACCTTATAACTTTATAGACAAAATTCGCTAATGTGGTCACCAAAAATTCAACTAATGTTAAATTTTCAAATGTCATTGTTATAAAAATAACATAAAATTAACATAAAATTAAAATTAGTTCCAAAAACTCATTTTGGAACTACAAACCTCTGAATGCATACAACTATTACAAGTACTAGAAAGACAAATGGAAACAGCGAGCCCCATTAGTCTATTAATAAAAAATCAGAACCAATGGAAAATCAATAATGACAACGTGACAATGAATAACTTAGTTCTCATTATCACATGAGGTCAATTGCAAACTTTGCTACCCAAAACTAGTGAAAACATTTAGTCACAACAGAAAGCATCATAATCCTTGGGAAATTTGCCTTTGAAGAAACCGCGATACGTGTATGAAAGGAAGTGATTCGAATACCTTATTTCTCATCATCACGAGGTCAATTGCAAACCTTTGCTACCTAACACTAATGTAAACATTTAGTCACAACAGAAAGTTTGAGTAATACATAATTCTGAGAAAATTTACCTTTGAAGAAACTGCGATGATAATTTATTTGACAAATGTCTACCTAACCGGATATGAGTCACTCAGTTATCTACAAACCAGTCTAATGAAAATTAACAGTGTGGGAAAATAATTCACACACAATTTCTTTATTTATTTTACTCACTTATTCTGGTTATAATATGTATTTAACTGAATTTTAAAAGTAAAATACAAAAAATCCGCATTGAGAGATGGGAAATTAGTGATCACCAAATGTATTATTAGTCACCAAAAAACAAGTGTTGTGAATATATGTTCGCCGCCAGTAACCTATAAGGAAAAGTCAACTGGAATATCAGACTTGTGTTTGTGTTCTGTGCTGTGAGTATACGTTAAAATCAACAATTTTGAATATTCAGAAGACCTAGATAGTACCAAGATATACCCATTCTGGAAAGAAATGTAAGTTAATTTTTTAACTTAAATATAACACTTGATAATTGTAATTTAAATAATCACTACTCATATATTTTGGTAAGCGTAATTCTAATACTGAATAGTTTTTTATGCATTGGTGATATCTGTAAATGCCTATTTCTGCATATTGCATTGTAAATAATATCTGTGAAATAAATGTGTAAACTTAAAAGAACAAACAGTGTCATTGATGTGTTATGTATGTTTAAGTAAGATCACTTTTGAAATCACCGTGAATTCACACAAGATATGTTTATTTATTTATTTATTGAATTTTAAGATCTTAATTTAAGTAAAACTCGAACTCGTGATGAATGGTAAAGCTGGTGAAAGTCTTGATCATTACGCAGAATGAATGCTTGCTGAAATTAACTCATAGCTCTCTTTTTGCAATGCCGATGACCTATTGTACTGTAGTATGATCTAACTAGAAAATTATATTTGCTTTCAAACACTAATGTTGTACTTGTTCTCTCACTTCGGGCACATTTAAAAAAAAAAATGGATACCACTCGGCGGAAACTTTGCTAAAAAAAAAAGTCCTAAGCGTCGTCTGCTTCCATTGTTACGACTGCCGCGTCTCCTTGCCACCAGTACACAGTTTAAAGAGAATTCGCAAGTCTTCGTGACAAAAATCCTTACAATTTAGACAAATCAAAATATTCTGATGAATTAGGAATAAATATGAATTTGAGTTAGAATATGAATATAGAAGAAAATATGGATGAGTTATGGAGTAAAAAAAGTGTGTGTTTAAGGGACACCAGTATATAATTAAATTATTCAGAAAAGCTCGAAACAATGCCGCCATCACGACTTTCTCTAAGAATTCCCACCCTTTAATAGGAAAGAAATACCTTAAAATGTATTGGAAAATTAGTAGAGCCATCTATAGAAGAAAAAAAATGTGTGTTTGAGTGACATAGCATATAATTAAATTATTCAGAAAACCTCGAAACTGTGAATTTTCAAACACATAACGTCACGATTCTTATCTCTAAAAATCACCCACAAGGCATAAGCGAACCAAAAATACCACGTGATGTCCGTGACAGATAACGGTCACAGAGAAATTCCAAACATTCCAAACTCTATAACAACAAACATTCACGTCACGATTCCTTATCTTATCTTGATCTGGTCAGAAGTGTCCCACCAATCAACACGATTCCTTATACACTAATATATCTCCCTTTTCCATTCAAAACAAAACAAAGTCACTTATTTACAACTAACAAATGACATCACTTATCTACATCTCATAAAAACAAACATTCACGTCATGATTCCTTATCTTATCTTGATCTTAATCTGGTCAGAAGTGTCCCACCAATCACGACACGATTCCTTATCTCTTTCATCACCCATAATTCCATACGCACACCAAAACACAAGAACTCACGTCACTGACACATATGCCCCCAGGGAAATTCCTAACATTCCAAACCCATGACATCACACAAAATGACGTCCTCAAACCAATCACATCACGATTCCTTATCTTATCTTGATCTTGTCAAAAGTGTCCCACTAATCCCGACACGATTCCTTATTCACTAATATATCTCCCTCTCCATTCAAAACAACATCACTTATTTACAACTAACAAATGACATCACTTATCTACATCTCATAACAACAAACATTCACATCACAATTCCTTATCTAATCTTGATCTTGATCGTGTCAGAAGTGTCTCACCAATCACGACACGATTCCTTATCCACAAATATATATCTCCCTTTTCCATTCAAAAGAATAACGTCACTTATTTACAACTAACAAATGATGTCACTTATCTACATCTCATAACAACACACACCCACGTCATGATTCTTTATCTTATCTTGATCTTGTCAGAAGTGCACCACCAATCACGACACAAATCCTTATCTCTAATCATCACCCATAATTCCATATGCGAACAAAACAATCAACGTGACGTCACACACACATATTCCCCCAGGGAAATTCCAAACATTCCAATCTCATGACATCACGCCCACAATGTTATCAAATGAACAACCAATAACGTCACGATTCCTTATCTTATCTTGATCTTGTTCAGAGTGGCTACTCTACTACTAATGTCGGTTTTCGAGCGACCATCTCGACTAAGTGTGCTTTGTAGATAAGTGAACTTATTTGCATTATCAATTTGTATCTTTAAGTGTTCAATATCTGATTATGAGGTTATCATTGTTTTTGTTTTTTGCAGGTTTATATGTAATCAACATTTTTTTAATGTTCCGAAAACACAGCTGGTTATCTCTTGTAATTCTTCTTCACTTTCTGCCAGAAGATCGATATCGTCTGCAAAACGTATATTGTTTATTCTTAGTCTGCCAACATTCATGAAGAGCTTCATCTCATACATATGCCAGAAAACAATAAAAAGAAGAGGATCAAGATGCATCCCTGTCTTACCCCCCCCCCCATTCTGCCTGGAAAAGTTCACTGCTGTAATTTTTAATTTCAATTCTCATATCACATGAGGAATAAAGAACTTTATTAATCTTAATGATTTTTTGTCTATACCAGTGTTTCCCAAACTATGGTTCACGGGGAGGTCCGCGGGATAATTTATTTTCATTAAACTTTATCCTATCATATTGCTCACACCTGGCCTAATTGATATGTTCATATTCTTCCATATATATATAACAGTATTGCATTGTCATAAATGACACATTTAGTGTTGCAAAATTGTAACTTATCACTTCTTTATGATATGTAAAATATAAAAAAATTTCCATTTTGGATTTTATGGGGCTGCGGTGAATTAACATTCACTACAGGGGGGTCCCCCCGACATAATAACATTCGCTACAGGGAGTCCGTGACATCAAAAAGTTTGGGAAACACTGGTCTATACCATACAATGTTCCAAACTTTTCCATAAAGCCTCGTGCAATATTGAGTCAAAAGCTTTCTGAAGGTCTAAAAAACTGTGATAGATTATTTTGTAATATTCAATGTATTTTTCACCTACTATGTGTAATGTAAAAATATTGTCGATTGTATTCTGGACATTCGGAAACCTGCTTGTTCTGATAGCCTGCTTTCTATTTTCTTTTCGATTCTTGACAATAATATTTTAACAGGATTTTGCTTCCATGACTAATAAGTCTTATTGTTCTATAGTTGCTACATTTGTTGCTGTTTCCCTTTTTAGGAATAGTTCCACACATACTGAAATAAATTTAGCAAGGTGTTTATGATGATGTCACCTCCTTCGCTTATCAGTTCCATTGTAACCATCAACTCCCGGTGAGTTTTCTGTTTTTGAGGAGCTAACTGCTGCAACGACTTCTTTTAATATCGAGTAATCTCCTTCCTCCGAACTTCCTGGAAAAATTCGCCCAAAATATCATCAGTCGGTTGGGGGGTCCTTTCGAAAAAGCTTGGTTGTGTAACATTTTCATCTATCAACTCTTTTCTGGTTATTCATGATAAGAGTTCGATCTTCTATTCTCCAATTAATTGCAGTAAAAGGGGGGTCTTTTAATTTTTTTGGGGGGTGTCTAAATTTTTCTATATTATATTAGATCTTTTATGAGTTGATTTTGTAGGTAATATTTCGCTCAGTTTCATATTTGTGATGACCATATTGTGGTCATTGCCAATGTCAGGTCCATGAAATGATCAAGTTCTTGTGAGTTTGAAGAAGTTTTTAAATTTTGTGCTTGCAAGGATTAAATCGATTTGGTTGTGCGTTTTACCTTCAGGGGAAGTCCATTTCCATCTTCTGAAAGGTTTATGGGAAAACAGGGTTAGTAACGATGCGTTCATTTGGTAGGCAAAATTGATCAATTCAAAACCTCTTCCTTTCTCTCCCCATAGCCATAGGATCTGACAAATGGGAGAAAACCTTTAACGATGACTCCTTTCTATTAGGCTTACACGGCGATCCGAATACATTTTTGAAAATTATGGAGACAACTTCCGTGTTTGAGTAAAAACTTTAGTTTAATATAACTAAAATCTACATCCGACGTTTTGTCCGTTATGTCAAGTTCATCTTTTGGAGCATACACACTATATACAGAGAACAAGCTGCACTACAATCTAACTGGTTTGTTAAAGTTACTGACCAACCGCTACAACAATTGTTGGCCTGACCTCTGGTGAAAAAAAAATAATACATCAACGCTAGAGTCCTATTATTAATATTATCTGTTGGTTGTAGAATTACTTTGGGTGCAACAATACAAGTCGATGTATCTATCTATATACATATATTAACATCGTGATTATACATGTACATTCCAGCCAGTTGTTATGGAATGGTTTCTAATACTAGCTGAAGGTTGGCTAGAGTCCTGACTTATGCTGGATCTTATATATTAGGTGGGCTGAATGTGTGCCTTCCAGATCCTTGGAATTTTCATGCCATCTTTGTTGTTGATATTTGGGTGGTTTTTCAGAATTTCATAGGCTTCCTTAAATTTCCTTTTGTTATATTTGTTAGTTATCGCTAAAACCTTATTTTTTCTTCTTCCTCTTATCTACTCTGCAGTCGTATCTATGCTTATCAAAATTTTTAGTTTGTCCTCATTTCGGATATATGCAAATTTGTTTTTTTACGCTGCATTAGATTATATCCTATAATAGAGTGGATTTCTATTCTAATGATTTCTGAATAGAAATCATTATCATAATCATAGAAATCAGAAATCATAGAAATAACATTAAACCATCTTCCTGAACTCATTAGTAACTCTTACTGACAGTCGTGGCCTTTAAATTAATTCTTTAACTATCAATCCCCTCCTGCTTATGGTTCAGAATTTTGTGAGTGGTGAGTTGGCTATCACATTCAGGCAAGACTGAGAATTAAACAAAATACATGTTTATTTGAACTTGAAACACATTTACAGTCATATTATACCACATATTCAATAAACTCAATCATGCCAAATCAACTCTAGGTTATAAGGTCAATTCACACTAAATTAGTTCAAAAATCATAGCAAACAAAACTAAGCATATCACTAAGCACAGTACTTCCAAACAATAACTCTCTTTCTCCTAAATTTCCCTTCTAAGCTCTGAGGCTTAATATCAAAGCAATCTCAATTCAATTCTACCTGTAACATATGTCACACAAATTTGACTCTGTCTCTCTCATTAATAATCGGTCCAGGACAATATGCCAGATGGACATCAATTATGTTACATATCACAAAATTCTACTTAGAGTTCATTAACTAGACTGTCGAAACATCAATCATATCACAAAGTAATTTCTTCTCTCCAATACCAACTATTTAACATGAAACAAAAGTCTACTTTACCATCACTGAGCTGGAATCAGGTTCTGCTGGTCTTGTGTTGCCCGCGAATTGAATCTTCCATGACGCCACGTGCAGGATCTGGTTATCACTAAGTAGCCCTATCTTCGTATACAGCATCGTTTCCGCGTTGTCGGAGGTTAGCTGCAGACATGTTCGTGCCTGCATCCGCTTCCAAGGAGAGCGCTCGCTATCACACGCTGATCTTCCATCAGGAGTTCACTGAACAGACTGCTTGAATCTCCCGCCATTGCACATCGCTGTCTTGGGCACGATTCCACTCGAACAGGAAGGCCCCGGAACAACAACCGATGAGATGAGAAAGACCTCTTCCTTGACCTAGAGAGCTCCTTTTATTTCTCTTGTTAGCGCCCTCTTTTTCCTTCTAAATTTCCCACACGGTGCTATGATAGTCTCGTTCCCTTACTTTCTCCCTGCCTTGGGAGCTCCTTTTCACGGAAGTCGAACGTGAGTTGCTTTCCGTGTACGTCACTGCCTCGGGCTTTTCATTTAACATACACGCGACCATTAGATCTTTGCTTACGGGTTACTCAGTGATTCACAGAAAAATAAGTCATCTCAAATGAACGTGATATTTACAAATAATTTTCTTCTCATAAATAAGTAAAACAATCTAGTATTATGATAACTTACACGAAAGGAAATTATTTTCTTATACATTTAGAAATTTCACTTGTGTTCTGCTGAAGTGCACGTTTTTCATCCTTCAGCCTTCCTTTTAAACATGGTAAATCCTGAGTGAATGGTTCGTCCTTTCAGACACATCAATCATCATCTAACACTTTCATACCAGGTTTTGTATGGTGTAAAGAGCGGGTGCTTTTCCAGTTTATTTGGTGTCAGGTGTTGAGCGCGTGATCTGAGAGGCCTGCTTCAATATAATGGTAATATTTAATCTGTCTTATGTGTTCTTTCTACGTATAGGGATTGTACGTCCTGCTTCACCTTTGTACGATAAGTTACAGGTGCAGCGGATGCAATAGACTCCAGGATGTGCAAATAGGAGGAGAGGATCCTTGGAGGAGTTGAATATGGTTTTAAGTTTAGTGGGTGGTTTAACGGTGGCATTGAGGTTATAATGTTGTAGGATTCTGCTGATTTTTTCTGATAACCCTTTAATGTATGGGATGGCTATGGTTTTACTCTAATCTAGATTCTTTTTTGTTGATGTTTTATGGAGTATTTTATTAATAGTATTTTTGTTATAGCCATTATTTATGAATGTATCGCTGATGATTTTTAGTTCTTGTTTCAGGGCTTGCTGGTTAGAGCAAATTGTTGTAGCTCTGTTTTTAAGGGTGTTAATGACTCTATATTTTTGTGATGGGAGGTGGTATGAATTAGCATGTATGTATTGGCCGGGGTGTGTCGGTTTTTGGTTGACCGTGAAGGATAGACTGCCTGAAGGAAGACGTATGACTAGTGTGTTTAGGAACGGAAGCGAGTTTTGATTTTCAATTTCGTTGGTAAATTGTATGCATTTGTGTTGTTTGTTCAGGTGGCTAAGGAATGTGTTTAGCGTTTGTCGCTCGTGCGGACAGATAGCAAACACATCGTCAACGTGTCTAAGCCAAACTGTCGGTATTAGATTGGCAGAATCAAGAGCACTTGGCTCAAAGGTTTCCATGTAGAAGTTAGCAATTGGGGGGGGGGCGGATAGTGGTGAGCCCATGGCTGTACTCGGTAGGCAAATTTGTTTTACCACACGAAGTAACCGGACTGTAGTAGGTGGGCAAAGATAGCCGTAATGTCGGGCGGAAATTTTTTCTGTAGTAGAAGAATTGAGTCATTGATGGGGACATTTGTGTAAAGGGCAGAAAGGTCGAAACTGAATAATAAGTCGTCTTTATCGAGT
Source organism: Typopeltis vanoorti (assembly GCF_054136105.1). NCBI lineage: Eukaryota > Metazoa > Arthropoda > Arachnida > Uropygi > Thelyphonidae > Typopeltis > Typopeltis vanoorti. The sequence continues at coordinate 83,123,918 of NC_143572.1, forward strand.
GTTATGTTTTTAGTTTTGTTATAAAGTGTTGTGTCTTCTTTATGTAGGAGGGGGAAATGACCTACCAACCCCTTGAGTGTTGACGCTAATTTCATGGCTAAGTGGTAATTAGGGCTGTCAACCAAATCAACTGGAAAAGCTCCCGCTCTTTACACCGTACAAAAACATGCTATGAAAGGAAATTTAAGGAAGCCTGCGAAATTCTGATAAACCAAACAAATATCAACAACAAAGATTGCATGAAAATTCCAAGGATCTGGATGGCTCACATTCAGCCCATCTAATATATAAGATCCAGCATAAGTCAGGACTCTAGCCAACCTTTAGCTAGTATTAGATACCATTCCATTGCAATTCGCTGGAATTTACATGAACAATTATGATGTTAATAAATGTACACATAAATATGCATGGACTTAATGTTGGGCCCAATGTAATTCTACAACCAACAGATAACATTAATAATAAGACTCAAGCGTTGATGTATATATATATATATATATATATATATATATATATATATATATATATATATATATATATTTTTTTTTACCAGAGGACAGGCCAACAATTGTTGTAGCGGTTGATAAGTAATCGGTACGGTAAGTTAAAGATACATATTTCCCTCTCGATCAATCGGCTGGCCTTTCTAATGAGATGCAGAGACAATAACCTTATTCCTATCTGCATCAATCTGAAAAAGAAATTTACGTCCGCTAAAGCACATCGTATATATATATATGTGACCGCACAGAAAAAGCAATGCTTAGAGAACAGATCCAAACTGCCCGCCAAAACCTAGCAATAACTCAAAATCTGGTTTCAAAACTGCAATCTGAACTATCGAGCTTTTTAAATCCAGATATTCTACAAGTACTTGAAAGAATTACTGACAATTCGGCCAAATATACCCTGGAAAATAATAAACAAAAACTCATCATGCGTGTGAAGGATTTAGGCCTACATGGCCTGTTCCGGCCTTAGAAGTCATCGTTTAAGAGGACGTCCTGGTTTTTCGTTTTCCTAAAGGATTGTACTTTATGGCTTGTTTTAGTAATCTTTCTATTTTCATTCTTTGAACGTGGTCCATCCATTTATGTTTATATTTTTTAATTTTTTCTATTATTGGTTTAATTCTTTCATTACTTCTTCATTTCTTTTGTGATCAGATAGGGTATACTTCGCAATTTTTTCAATAACTTCGTTTCTGCTGTTGTTAATCTTTGTTTTTTTTAGTCTTTTTGTTTTATTGTTCAGTTTTGCTTCCATACATTAAGACTGGTAGGGCTAATGTATTGTATACGTTTAGCCTGGTTTGTTTTTGAACTAGGTTTGGTTTAAATATAGAGTTAATTACACCTGTCCTTTTTAAATATTTTGCAATTTTTACGTTTATGTCATTTTCATATGTGATCATACATCCTAGGTAGTTAAATGAATTCACCTGTTCTAAGATCTTGTTATCTATTACTATTTTAGTTCTTACTGGATCTTCTTTAAAGGCCATAGTTTTTGATTTTTCTGTTGATATTATCATACGATAATCTTTGGCTATCTCATTTAGATCTAAAATAGCTTTCTGTAAGTTATCTTCAGAATTTGAAATTATTATTTGGTCGTCGGCAAAGAGGAGAGTGTTTAAGGGACTGTAGTAGAGAGTTTAATTCCTTGATGTAAATTTTTATTCCATTTTATTATTATTTCATTATTGTTAACCAATTATTGTTAAATAGCCTCTATCTATTTTTATTCTAGCTTCTATTATTCTTTCATTCCATAATTTATAATGTTTTAACTGTTTTGAAAGGGAGTTATGAATCCAAATCATGACACCTGTTTGCGCTCTTTGGTCTCTGTCGACTCCACTGTATATCACATTAAAATTTTCTGTTCTCATTGTTCCTTTTAATTTCTTGTTTGTTTCAGTGATTACTACTATTTTAAAATTTCTTTCATTTAATAATTGGTCTAATTCTATTTCTTTATATGCTATTCCTCTTACATTCCAGTTTGCTATGCGTATTATATTTTGTCGTTTCCATTTTTGTTTTGCCTTTTCCATTCTAGGGCCGTTTCCGATAGATTCAATCCGATTATCTTTTTCTGTCTGCTTACAAGTAGAATTATGTTCTCGATGCCTGAAGATGGAATATTTCAGCGGTAGGGCTGCTACCTGAAGGCTTCTTCCGAATTTAAACCCATAGGAGGAATAGGGTATATTGAAGAGGAAAGAGAAGATTATAGTAAGGTTTATAGAGAGGGAAGAGTTGTAAGGCCAGAAATGAAAAAGACCCCATGGCCCTCGAGTACTCTACTAGCATAAGGATCATAAAATAAGAAAAGTTGGTTGATAAGGCCTTATAGGAAAGATTAAAGTAAGTGGATCTTCCTCAAAGTAGAAGGAGAGGATAGATCTAGCTAGGGTCCATGGGAGTGCCGCTTCCCTTACAACCAAAATGATTGCCCCTTATGGTCCACGAGTCCTTATTCAGTATATTCGGACCACCCCACCATATACACTCAAGCACACACACACACACACGGTGGGGTCCCCTATCCGCCACCCAGGGGGCGCGCTCTCTAGGAGTTACAGGGCCCCCGAGAGTAAAACTAAAGAAAAACTCAGGAACAAATTTCACAGTTTGTAACAACGGCGAAATATGGCGGTCAATCACAGGAATCCAACCAATCAGGAGAGACCTCCTCCCCGGTAAACACCTCCAAAAAAGAATAGCAAACTAGGGAAACAAGGAGCTACCAACCATCGGCAAGCTAGGACCATGTGATCAACCTATCAAGCCACACCTTAAACAGCGGCGAACTTACGCTACTGGATAAAGGACTTAACTACGCAATAGAACCTAAAAAAAGCTAAACAAATTGGATTTTATTTACCATGTAGAAAGAGGCATCAGGTTCCAACCCAACAATATAGCCGATAAAATGCGATTAGAAACAAGTAATGTCCTGAACAATAAGAAAACCATATAGAACAAACTCACAAAAACGGAACTACCAGCAATAAAGAGGACAAAATACATACTTCAGATGAATCAACTAGAAGCCGATAACAACACATAATCTGATAAACTATAACCCAACGAACAAGATAAAGGACAAAACAGAGAAACTACTCAAGTCCGTCACTTCTTGGCCACCGGACACGGTGAAAAAACTCATACCCCACTACGCTCGTCCCCCAGAATATCTGGAATCCCAAAAATACACAAACAAAATGTTCCGCTTCGACCAATTGATTGTGGAAGGGATAGACAGCCCTAATTCACACTTAACCAAGAAATTAGCGTTAACACTCAAGGAGGTGGTAGGTCATTCCTCTCGTACATAAAGAACACACAACACTTTATAAACAAAATTAAAAACCCAACACTCGACAAAGACGACTTATTAGTCAGTTTCGACGTTTCTGCCCTTTTCACAAATGTAAAAATACAGTAATTTACCGTACATAAAGCTCTCAGCAACTCTTTTTAAACTTAAATGATATAATAAAATGGAATAAAAATTTAATACCCTAAAAACTATAGACATATCAGTATACTAAATTCCTGTTACAATATATATATATATATATATATATATATATATATCAGTGGCGCACTCAGGATTTAATCATGGAGGGGGCCGAGCGCTAAGGATTTAACCTTTGGGGGGGGGGGGGGAGGCCAGGTTGAGTAGACGATTTGCGAATACCCACAACGTATCGCATACGACCTATGACTGAGCATCTGCAGTGATCGCTAATTCATAAGTAGTATAGCAATAGAAGACACGACACAACATAAATAAAAAAAAATGAATTTAAATTAGGGAAAGATTTTTGGAAAATTTTCTAGTGTTTGTTTTTTTCCTTTTCTTTGGGGGGGGTGCCCGGGCTATTCCCCCCCCCCTCTGGGTGCGCCACTGATATATATATATATATATATATATATAGCAGAATCTTAAATAGCAAACTAATGAAATATTCTGAAAACTTAATTTTAGAAGTACAGAATGGATTTAGAAAAGGACGATCATGTATAGACCCGGCCTTTTGCCTAAAATTAATAATAGAGAAAAGAAAAGAATACAATTTAGAAACACATATTGCATTTATTGACTGTGAAAAAGCATTTGACAAAGTTAAAAGCAACATATTATTTAACATATTAAAAGAAAGACAAACACAAAATAATATCCTAAAAGCTATCACAAGTATATATGAAAATAATCAAATACAAATAAGATTAAATCACGAGCTATCATATACGACAGAGAAAATCCAAGTGGTCCAACAGGGATGGCCCCCTTCTCAGCAACTGTTTTTAATGTCTACTTAAATGAAATAATAATAAAATGGAATAAAAATTTACATCGAGGAATTAAACTCTCTACTACAGTCACCTTAAACACTCTCCTCTTTGCTGACGACCAAATAATAATTTCAAATTCTGAAGATAACTTACAGAAAGCTATTTTAGATCTAAATGAGATATCCAAAGATTATGGTATGATAATATCAACAGAAAAATCAAAAACTATGGCCTTTAAAGAAGATCCAGTAAGAACTAAAATAGTAATAGATAACAAGATCTTAGAACAGGTGGATTCATTTAACTACCTAGGATGTATGATCACATATGAAAATGAAAAAGACAAACGTAAAAATTGCAAAATATTTAAAAAGGACAGGTGTAATTAACTCTATATTTAAACCAAACCTAGTTCAAAAACAAACCAGACTAAAAGTGTATAATACATTAGCCCTACCAGTCTTAATGTATGGAAGCAAAATCTTGACAATTAAACGAAAAGACTAAAACAACAAAGATTAACAACAGCAGAAATAAAGTTTATGAGAAAAACTGCACTGTATACCCATTTTTGATCACAAAAGAAATTATGGAAGAATTAAACCAAGAACCAGTAATAGAAAAAAATTACAAAATATAAACATAAATGGATTAAACGCGTTCAAAGAAATGAAAACAGAAAAATTACCAAAACAAGCCTTAAAGTACAAGCCATTAGGAAAAAGATAATCAGGACGTCCTCGTAAACTACGACTTCTAAGGGCGGAACAGGCCATGTTAGGCCTAAATCTTTGATACGCATGATAATGGTGATGAAAGTTTTTGTTTTTCCAGGGTATATTTGGCCGAATTTTGAATAATTATTTCAAGTACTTGTAGAATGTCTGGATATAAATAGCTCGATAGTTCAGATCGCAATTTTGAAAGTAGATTTTGAGATATTGGTAGGTTTTGGCGGGCTGTTTGGATATATATATATATATATATATATATCCAGGTTACTGTCTCTGCATCTTTTTAGAAAGGCCAGCCGATTGATCAATTGAGAAATACGCATCTTTAACGTACCGTACCTTGCGATTTGTGGGTATCATTTCCATGGATAATCTGAATCCTTTCTTTTAGGCTTACACGGTGATCCGAATACATTTTTGAAAATTATGGTGACAACTGCCGTGTTTGAATAAAAACTTCAGTTTAATTTAACTAAAATCTATATTCGACGCATCGACCGATATGTAAAGGTCATCTTCTAGAGCATACACACCATGTACAGAGAACAAGCTTCACTACAATCTAACTGGTTTGTTAAACTTATTGACCAACCGCTACAACAATTGTTGGCCAGATCTCTGGTGAAAAAAAAATAAAAAAATACAACAACGGTAGAGTCCTATCATTAATATCTGTTGGTTGTAGAATTACATTGGGCGCAAAAACAAGTCTATATATCTATCTATATACATATATTAACGTCATGATTAGATTATACATGTACATTCAAGCCAGTTGGTATGGAATGGTTTCTAATACTATCTGAATGTTGGCTAGAGTCCTGGCTTATGCTGGATCTTGTATGTTAGGTGAGCTGAATGTGTGACATCAAGAGCCTTGGAATTCTCATGCCATCTTTGTTGTTGATATTTGGGTGGTTTATCAGAATTTCACAGGCTTTCTTAAATTTCCTTTAATACCATGTTTTCGTATGGTGTAAAGAAAGGGTGCTTTTCCAATTGATTTGGTTGACAGCCCTAATTACCACTTAGCCAAGAATTTAGCGTCAACACTCAAGGAGTTGGTAGGTCATTCCCCCTCCTACATAAAGAACACACAACACTTTATAAACAAAATTAAAAATATAACACTCGATAAAGACGACTTATTAATCAGTTTCGACGTTTCTGCCCTTTACACAAATGTCACCATTAATGACACAATTCTCCTACTAGAGAAAAAATTTCCGCTTGACATTACGGCCATCTTTGCTCACGTACTACAGTCCGGTTACTTCGTGTGGAAAAACAAATTTACCTGAAAAACGAAGGTACAGCCATGGGCTCACCACTAACCCCCCCCCCCCAATCGCTAACTTCTACATGGAAACCTTTGAGCCAAGGGCTCAAAGGCTCTGTCTGTCCGCACGGGCGACAAACGCTAAACACATTCCTTGGCCACCTGAACACACAACACGAATGCATACAATTTACCATCAAAATTGAAAATCAAAACTCGATTCCGTTCCTGGACACACTAGTCATACGTCTTCCTTCAGGCAGTCTATCCTTCACGGTCTACCAAAAAGCGATACACCCCGGCCAATACATATACACTAATTAATACCACCACCCATCACAAAAATATAGTCATTAACACCCTATAAAACAGAGCTACAACAATTTGCTCTAACCAGCAAGCCCTGGAACAAGAACTAAAAATCACCAGCGACATATTCATAAATAATGGCTACAACAAAAATACTATTAATAAAATACTCCATAAAACATCAACAAAAAAGGATCTAGATTACAGTGAAACCATAGCCATAACATACATTAGAGTTATGAGAAAAAATCAACAGAATCATTACAACCTCAATGCCACCTTTAAAACCATATTCAACTCCTCTAAGGATCCTCTCTTCCCAATGCCACATCCTGGAGTTTATTACATCCGCTGCACCTGTAACGTATCGTACATTGGTGAAGCAGGACGTACAATCCCTATACGTAAGAAAGAACACATAAGACACATTAAATATAACCATTATATTGAAGCAGGCCTCTCAGATCACACGCTCAACACCTGACACCAAATCAACTGGAAAAGCACCAACTCTTTACAACATACAATAACCTTGTATGAAAGGAAATTTAAGGAAGCCTAAAAATTCTGATAAACCACCCAAATATCAACAACAAATATGACATGAAAATTACAAGGATCTGGATGGCATGCATTCAGCCCACCTAATATATAATATCCAGCATAAGTCAGGCCTCTAGCCAACCTCCAGCTAGTATTAGAAACCATTCCATACCAACTGGCTGGAATGTATATGTATAATCTAATCATGATGTTGATATATGTATATAGATAGATATATAGACTTGTTGTTGCACCCAATGTAATTCTACAGCCAACAGATATTAATAATAGAACTCTAGCGTTGATGTATAATTTTTTTCCTCCACTGGAGGTCATGCTAACAATTGTTGTCAGTTGGTCAGTAACCTTAGCAAACCAGTTATATTGTAGTGTAGCTTGTTCTCTGTATATAGTGTATGTTCCATATGACGACCTTGACATAAAGTGGAAACGTCGAATGTAGATTTTAGTTATATCAAACTAAAGTTTTTACTCAAACAAGGTAATTGTCTCCATAATTTTCAAAAATATTTACCGATGTGTTCCAAGTTTGTTATTACAATCGGAATGTCTTTTCAATTCGCTCCTCTGATTTTTCTTGACCATAAAATTCCTCCACTTAGGAATCCTTGTGGCCTGTGGTTGGGGCACTGACATGTATCATGGTCATATTGAGAGGTTTTCCTCCTAGGCAGAATAAAGCAATTCTGCTATTGAGAGGACTAAATTCCATGACAGAATTTCGTGATGTTTAGTGTATCAAAAACCCAACACCTTTTTCGCTGCAATCATATCCAGAGTAAAGAAGTGCAATCTTTCATCTGTTGTTAGCTCTCTTATTTTGGGCCATCGAATTTCACAAAGTCTCATAACAGTCCATTTATATCTTCCTAGTTTGTGCTGTAGTAGTTTGAGTTGACCTGATTTGTAGTGGAGTCCTAATATTCCAGGTTCTGGTCTTTAAATGGTTGCGGAGTCTGAATCTAGTTTTTTCATTATTTTTATCCGTGATAGCGCCAGTCGCTAGTTTGTCATTGCCAACCCTGGAGCTGCTACCAAATAACAATGCAGACCTTATTGAACTGGGCGACTTCCAAGCCAGCATGGTATGCTGTGTTAAATCCTTTGCCATGAATGTCTAATGGGAAGTAAATTAATGCAGTTGCACCATCTCCTCTTTTGTCTTCACCTGCTAGCATTTAGCTGGGCAGAGTGGGATGGCCTTCACGCCTTAGATAGCCCTACCAGGAATAATAATATTCCCGATGTGCTTTGCCCATCCCACGCAGGTCATTTTCATTTCGTTTTCATAATACCAACTCCATTATTTTATAATGCAGTGATTGTAATATGTTAATAAATAAAATAATTCATGAAACTTTAATCACTTGGCAATTACAGTCGACTGTAAATGTTTTCAAAATAGAAAACAATATGAATTTTTTCAAACGTTCTCTTGAATCTCATTAGATACCTTTTCCTGATGTAAGTTTTTAATAATGGCCAAAACTTCTTCCAATGGTCTATTGCACTTCTTGAAATAAGTTGGATCATGTACAAAATCTTATGGGAATGGTGTCATCTGAAATGAAACTAAACAATAGGGGATGGAGATGAATGTGCATACCGATAGAGCATCATGAGAGAAATGAATGAGAAACTAAAGTGATTATAAATTAGGTAAACCGGTGTCATAATTATAAGAGAATACTCTGTTGGGTTCATTTCGGTGAAGTTTCCTCAAGGAAGTTATCAGTTAAATTTCGATGAACAAAAAGTCGAGGAGAGAAGTACAAGTCTTATTTGAAGTACAGAAACGAATGTGTGCGTGATGTCTTCATCTAATTTGCTTTTTTAGAATTGAATTTCAGTTATATCCCTGGAATCACATTGTCATATCCGAACACTATTTATTATAATTTTTTAAAAAAACTTATGCATTAAAATGAGTATTTGTTAAAAGCAATTATGTTATTAAAATATTCTCACAACTTAAAAAAAACTCATTTTATTAAATTTTAGAAAGTGAAACACCTCAGCAAAAATTGCTTAGCAATTACAACTTGTAATTTACATTTAACATGTAAATTGTCTGCAAAGCAGATGAATACAATTTTCATTTCACACTAAATTAAGAAAAAGTGGAACATATGAAATGACAGTGAAAATTAAAATAAAATAAAAATAAAAAAAACAATAAAACTAATCAACTGAAATTTTATTAATTCAAAAAGTCATCTGATATTTATGATGAAAAAATCTGAAGTGCACACATTGAAGTAGTGCATTGTCGTATACTAGCGGCTGCTGTTTCCCGACTGTCATTATTTTATTGTTCTTTCCTGCTCTGACGGTTTTGAAACATATGAACTTCGAAGAATGAGGGTAGTATGGATTCACATCAAAAGGTTTTGTTAGAAACTTGTCATGATTGCTAGATATTAACATCACAAAATTCACCCAAGTTCTCACAGAAAACCAAACAAAAAAAACCCAGAATTATCTGAAATATTTTTCATTTTTTTTACTGCCTTGTACAAAAAACTAAGCTCTTCAAACACTTCTTTGAAACAGCTTTTTGTTCTCTGTGGTTTGCAATTTTTACGATAGCCAAATTCAAAAATTTTTTGCAACATATTTTGTAGATAAAGCATTTCATCAATCGGATTGTAGCGTTTTTGGTGGTTTCAGGGATTCTATAGTAGAAAACATAGAGCTACACTCTTGAGAAGTAAAAGGATTATCACTGGTATGCACTCTTAGATGAGTTTTCAGAATCGAACAGCGCAAAAATTTCTTCTTGCAAATTTAATAAAGAAAAGGTTTCTCACTCAGTATGCACTCTTAGATGACTTTTCAGACTGGGACAGTAAGAAAATTTCTTGTTGCAAATTTTGCATGGAAAAGGTTTCTCACCAGTATGCGATCTCAGATGTCTTTTCAGGTGGAAACTCTGTGAAAACTTCTTGTTGCAAATTTTGCATAGAAAAGGTTTCTCACCAGTATGTACTCTTAGATGACTTTTCAAACTGGAACAGTCAGAAAACTTTTTGTTGCAAATTTCGCATAGAAAAGGTTTCTCACCAGTGTGAACTCTTAGATGACTTTTCAGATTCGAACTGTGCAAAAATTTCTTCTCGCAAATTTCACAAAGAAAAGGTTTCTCACCAGTATGCACTCTTAGATGACATTTCAAACTGAAACAGTGAGAAAATTTCTTGTTGCAAATTTTGCATGGAAAAGGTTTCTCACCAGTATGCGATCTCAGATGTCTTTTCAGATGGAAACTCTCTGAAAACTTCTTGTTGCAAATTTCGCATAGAAAAGGTTTCTCACCAGTATGCACGCTTAGATGACTTTTCAGATTCGAACTGACTGAAAACTTCTTGTTGCAAATTTCACAAAAAAAATGGTTTCTCACCAGTATGCACTCTTAGATGACTTTTCAGATCGCAACTCTGTGAAAACTTCTTGTTGCAAATTTCACAAAAAAATGGTTTCTCACCAGTATGCACTCTTAGATGACTTTTCAGATCGCAACTCTGTGAAAACTTCTTGTTGCAAATTTCACAAAAAAATGGTTTCTCACCAGTATGCACTCTTAGATGACTTTTCAGATCGCAACTCTGTGAAAACTTCTTGTTGCAAATTTCGCAGGAAAAAGGTTTCTTACCAGTATGCAATCTTAGATGACTTTTCAGACTCGAATTGAATGAAAACATCTTGTTACAAATTTCGCATAGAAAAGGTTTCTCTCCAGTGTGAACTCTTAGATGACTTTTCAGATCGGAACTCTGTGAAAACTTCTTGTTGCAAATTTCGCAGGAAAAAGGTTTCTCACCAGTATGCAATCTTAGATGTCTTTTCAGACTCGAATTGAATGAAAACATCTTGTTACAAATTTCGCATAGAAAAGGTTTCTCTCCAGTGTGAACTCTTAGATGACTTTTCAGATTCGAATTGTCTGAAAATTTATTGTTGCAAATTTCACAAAGAAAAGGCTTATCACCAGTATGCACTCTTAGATGACTTTTCAGACTCGAACTGAATGAAAACACCTTGTTACAAATTTCGCATAGAAAAGGCTTCTCACCAGTATGCAATTTTAGATGAATTTTCAGACTCGAACTACCTGAAAACATCTTGTTGCAAATTTCGCATAGAAAAGTTTTTTCACCAGTATGTATGGTTAGATAATTTTTCACTCATGTTACAAATTCGATAAGGAAACGGTTTCTCTCTGATGTGAACACTTTCGTGAGTTCTCATGTGAGACGATTCACAGAATTTCTTCTAACAGGTTTCAGTTGTAAAGGAAAAATCATCTTTAGTTTGCTTCTTCATGTGGTTTTTATGATTGAGAATATTATTTGCCATGTGTTTTGAATAAAAATACTTTTCTTCAGTGAGTACATAACGATCTTGGTGAAGATCTTTTATGGGACCATAGTGATGAAAACGTAGAGGTACACATAACAGTTAAAAGGTTTTCTTTAGTGCGAGATCTCAGATTCATTTTAAAGCTTTGTCTATAGCCATATGAATTTCTACAAATTTTATACTCAGACGGATTCTCTTTCCCGTGAACCCTTCTGATGTGAAATAAAAGCTTTACTTCATAAAAGGCTCTGCCACATATTTCACAGGTGAAAGGTTTCTCCTGCAAGGGCACAAACTATTTGGCATTTTAGTTTCTGAGAGTGTAAATATCTTGTGGCATATTTGGATTGAAAAGACCTCTCATTCGTGTGAATAACAGAATATAGGAATCTTTATCTGATCGATTTCAATCGAAGGTGAATTAGCCGATCTCATATACGCAGGTAGCAGGCTTTTTTCTCCCGGAAACTCGGGTTTTTCATCCTGCATACAGACAAATCGGCCCTTCAGAACACATACAATTTAGAGACATAGAATACCAGTTGTGGTGGCGGTAGAGGTGGGCGTTGATTCGTAGTAGAGGTTCAGTGTAGAGACAGTTGTAGGTGTCCTCCCGCGATGAGTCCTCGGACTCCTTGGAGGTGTCAGGAATAATAATATCTTTAAAGAAAGGACTTTGAGGAAAATGATTTGCATACTGATTTCTGTTCCGTTGTGTTTGTGTTCTCCATGCCAGGTAATTTAATCGGGAAAGTTTGTAGTGTTCACAATTTCTAAAATGCACCTCAAAAGAACTAAAATAGAAACTTTTACATTCGGAAAAACGAAAACGTATCCCAGGATTAACCAGCTTTATGTGTCTTAGTTCTCTGTAGCCTTGTGACTCTTCAGGTGTGTAAATGAGAAAAAGGTCTTGCTGTAATTTTTATATGAAAATAGCTTCTTGACTGAGTGCAATTTCAGATGCTGTCAAAGATTTACTGAATCAAAGAAATTCTTCAGACATGTCGTACAGAAGGAATATTTTCCCTTCTTTTTCCACGTGCATTTTCTGGTGCCCTTTTTTTAGGCTGTCATGAGGATGATAGTTTTTCCCACATTTCTAGCATGACCCTTTACCTCTGTAGTCTACTATTGTTCAATTCCTGATCTTTGTCTGATGCGTTTTAAGTTGATCTGATTGCTTAAAGGATTTGTGTAATACTTTGCACATAGATTTTTTTTTTTATCTGACTGATTACTGTGCGTTTTCTGTCAGTTCATGCTATGATATACAAACTGCGTCTTGAATGACGCACAAACGAAATACTTTTTCCGATTTTCATCTCAGTTAAAATATATCAATAGGAAATGCGAATGAACAGTTGTTGCAGGAGGAGATTTACTAATTGTTTTTTGAATTTGGGTCATCTATTCCATTCTAATTTGATGCTTTTCTGTTAACACTACTATAAGAGCAACCTCTTCGGGATTATTTGATTTTTATTTCGCAAGTCCAGCTTGAAATGTTTACTAAAACTTAATAGTTTTCATACAATGCTGCTTATCAGCTTGGTTTTAATGCGTTAGTAGGCAAAATGTCTCATGGCACTAACCCTATTCACAATCTGCAAAGAGAAATTGTGTAATTAATGCTAAATTAAAACTCCATTTAGCAAATAAAATATTCTCAACATATTAACTAATATTCAATCGTAATTAATGTATGAATTTTTATCTAGAAATTTAGTATTTGTAATGAAGAGTGGAATCAAAAATAACGCTAAAACCTTCAATGGAAAATAACCAAGTACTATCGCTCTTAAAATGATGATTGTGTTAACAAACCTGATTTCGTTTGCGAAACGCATAATCACAAAATAATAAGCTAGTCCGAGAACCATGGAGCCGCATTATATTCTGAAGTGAACATGTCCTCAGGAATAATCTTCATCCTCTGAGGATGAAGTTAGATGTGAAGGTATTTCTTGCACACATGGAAACTGTGAAATAATGGTTAAAGTTTAAAATGGCTTTTCAATTCGAGAGTGAATTTCTTAAAAATGGCATTTTATTCAGTTGGTTGTGTCAATTATTATTAGAAGAACGATTGTGGTTTACTGCTGTAGGTAGCATGAACAGCCATTCTTCTGTAGATATTATTCTCTGTACTTATTTCTTTGGCTTTCCTTCTCTACATCATTTTAAGGGATAATCCCTGTGGAAATGCAGAGATTCCTCCTCCAGATCACCCTATTTCTGGCATTCCTCTTCCAACTAAAGTAAACACTACCCATAAGGTGTATTTCGCCTATCTTCTTCTTTTCTCAGGTTTCTCTCTTTCGATCACGTCTATAATCCATTCATTGTCTCGTCATGTGTGCCACAATATGACTGTCTTCAATACTCTACTGTTTCATTTCTTGGAAAATTTGTTTGTTTTCTTTCTCCATGTCTTTACTAATCTTACCTGTATTAAATGATTTTTTTCTTTAATACTTATTTTGCCATAGTAATTCTTCGTATTTTCAGTGTACATCATCTTGGATAATTCCTTCAAGATATAAGTAGTTACTTGGCCATTATTTTTACCTGTAATCACAATTATTTTATATATCATTTTATTTATTTTTGACACTCTTACGATTATTTTAGTTTTTGTATTATTTTGTAGAGTTAATGATCAGATGAAACCACATCCACTATCTTTAACGACTATTTTTAATCCTGTTGATTCTCAGCTAATCCAGGCTAGGTATGATAGATACTGTGTGAATGTCGAATAGTTGTTCTTGACATGATGTTAGGGCCTCCCTCGATGAGTCTGTCGACTCCTTGGAGTTGCCTGTAATAATAATAATAGAAATAATACAAAGTTTTTGAGGTGAATAGTGATAGGACTGTGCATGGAGATGTCTGTTGGTGCAAGTTGATTTTCTGTAAATTAATTGAGATTTTTAATTTCTCAGACATACGAGTGAGTTTGACATCCAGAAATGGGAGAAAACCATCAATCTCCAATTCAACAGTAAATCTGATTTTTGGGTATTCACTGAGGTTGTCAAGAATCTCAAGATTCAGGATCATGGCTCCGGAATAAGCAGATGGCATCGTTATTTCTCTTCCACAATTTTGGTTTCAAATGAAAGGAGGAAATAGTTTTTCTTCTAAAGAGTAGTTGGAAGGGGACCAATCATTCGATGCTGTTGGCACACTCTCCCTCAATGAGTCTTTGGACTCCTTGGAGGTGTCAAATAATAATAATAATAATATAGATTAGCTAGTATGGGCGAACGTGTTACCATGGCTAAATCAGATTTTTGTTTATTTATACAAACATAAATAAAACAAAATATAAATGAAGCATCAGTTTCTTCTAACTATCTTTCAGCAAAATGGTTATTCGAAACAAACAGTTAATAAGATAACGGGTTACCATGGCTAAACCAGATTTTTGTTTATTTATACAAACATAAATAAAACAAAATATAAATGAAGCATCAGTTTCTTCTTACTATCTTTCAGCAAAATGGTTATTCGAAACAAACAGTTAATAAGTTACTTTTCATTCCAACTCCTCGCCATACTAAAGAATGAACTAGTGAAAAAGGCTACATGTCCCTGCCACATATCAGCTCCATTTCACCTAAATTGGCCAAAGTTATTAAAAAATACAACATTCAGACTTCTTCCACTCCTCTTCAGAAATTTCGTTCCTCGCTCAGTAGGCCCAAACAAAAACAAGGCAACCTGAAATATTCTGGCATTTACCGAATTTGGTGCAACTTCTTTAATAAACCTCATTTTGGCCAGATGGAAAAATCCATCAAATTTCTATAGAAAAACATAACAAACGTCACACAAGGGAGACCAAGAGCTAGGGCTCTGTCGAACTATGTCCTGAATTTTGATGACACTAATGAGGAAAACCTCATTCATCCAGTCTTATGGGACAAATCTGAAAATATCTTACGCTTCTAAGGTGAACTAGAAAAATTTGTGGAATCCAAAGAAATTGTCCTCAATCAAATACATCTTAACATCAACCTCAGAGGTGTTGAATGCTTCCACACACCCAACGAAGTAGAGATACCCAGACAGCTTCAAATGTTAATGCACTGATGCTTCAATGTATAGATTTTAATTCTTTTGCAATTTTTTGCTGGTTGTACCCTCTGACTTTGAAAGAAGTCTTCTATGAAGAAGAAATTAACCCTCTTTAATTAAACAGTATTTTTTGCTTCTCATATCTGTTTCCAGTCATTTTAAGATCTTTTTAAAAATATGCTTCTTTCAGCCGAGTGAATCCATTATGCCATATATATATAAAGGAATTCAGCAGACATACACAATCATCCAACTACTTACTTCCGTGATCCCATAATGGAATAAATAACATTTTCAACTATACTTATGAACAAGAATTAAGCGTGTCAAGTAAAAAGGTTTCTAATTAACAAAAATGAATCATGCGCAGTGGCAACAGCACAATCAGCAAGTGTCTTCAACAGTTCCTCTTTTGATTTTGTGTATTTGTTAAATATTTTGTGCAACATGTACCCTACACATCCAATTGAAAAATCTAGTGAAGTATGACAGGGAAAGAGGCGAGCAAATGATCTTGAAATGAAATTCCAAGTTCAACGACAGTCACGAAGTTATGACAAGATCCTATTTGTGATTGGAAAAGCTACTTCCATCATGCATAGAGGACCTGAACTAAAAGCGCATACCTCTTATCACTATGACCATAACTGCTAAGGCACTAAGACACTTCAACATGTTGAAGAAGAAAGCGACTCGATTACGACTACGAACTCTATGCTTCTTCCAGTTGATTCATGAGATTCACGCAGCGATTTGCACTGCATAATATGAAAATGTATGGTGAATCTGCAAGTGCCAATGAGAAGACTACGAAGGAGTTTGTGGACAAATTCGATAAAATTATTGCTGAGGAAAATTATTTGTCACAGCAAATTTTTAATATGGATAAGATCTCATTTTTTTCTGAAAAAAATGCTAGAGCAGACTATTCATCCACAAAAAGCTAAAATCTACTTTTGGTTTCAAAGCTCTTAAAACTGTGTTACAATTCTGTTAGGGGATAATGTGGCTGGATATAAACTGAGACCATTTGTGATATGGTACTATGATAATCCACAAGCCTTCAGAAACGTTAGGAATTTCATTAGCAGAGATATAAAAAGTCATGGATGACTCAAAAATTGTTTGTGAATACCTTAATCAACTGATACGTGAGTAAAATGGAAAGTGATTGTGAGAAAGAAAATAGAGAATTTAAAATTTTATTAATTCTAGATAATGCTCCAGGTCATCCGTCTTATAACGGCGATCTTCAATAAGTTCAAGGTCATGTTTCTCCCTCCAAACACTACTTCACTGATCCAACCGGTGGATCAGGAAGTTCTTTTTTAGTGTTTGAAAGTTTCTACAGACTGTATTCAAAATGACTTCATTTATATTTTGATAAAAGAAGTACATCAGTAATATTTTAGAACCCTCCATAGCAGTTGCTTCCAATTCCTGACTTTTTATTTTCACTCTGCAATCATTTGTTCTGCTGTTTGTGGACATTATTCTAAATGCGAAAAATGTACATATATGCAACAACAACAAAAAGGAAAGTTCAGTAGTATTAGTCTTTTTTTTACTAAAAAATTCCAAATATGACGACTTAATGCTGCTGGAAATAACTCATCTTAACAATATTCTCCCCAGCTGCAGGTAAAGGCTAAAAGCTGCTTCGAAAGAAAGACCACCTTAGAAGTGACACTAAAGGGCCTCGAGTAGTGTTGCATAATACATCAGCAGTCTTGTTTTGTTTTCAGTTCGTTCCTAAATAGGAAATACCAATTTCTTTTACAGTCTGATGGAATAATTATTTCAAAATAATTTTTTAATTTGTAATAATCACAATTTCAATTTTATTATCAAAAACTTATAAATTATTTCATGCACTAATTTAAGAAAGAAAGAAAGAAATATTTGAATTAAAAACAAAACAAATTCTGGATGTGTTGCAGAAGTGTTTCAGCTTTTTTTTGGGGGGGGGGGGGGGGAGGGAGGTCTGCCCGTTTCTACACTTGTGTAACAATTGTTTTAAAATATTCTGGAAAAAAAAATTTATCAAGCAAAAGTTATTGCAATAAATAAATTCTGAACATTACTTTTTATTTCATCTTGCACTATTACGACATATGAAAATATACATGTCACGTTCTTATGCTTACAGATTGATATCTACTGCTGCTGGTTGAAAACAACTCTGCTTTTATGAACAAGACATTAAACTGCATTACATTCTTATTTCAAGTCTAATAGTAATATATCGCAAAATTGTATTCAGTAGCATTTCAAATGAACTTGTAAAACGAAACAAATTGTTATTATCGTTATTTCTAGGGCTCATTTCAACAACAAAAATGCCATTTCTATACCATTGTAAAATAACAGTTTGTGAGTGAAAGCAACGAAAATAGACATATGAAGAAATTATGAGACATATACATCCTATACACCAGGGTTTCTCACTTTTTCTATGATGGAACACTTCACAAATCCTGAAATTTTCACGGAACACCTTGGTTATTTCGTAATGTATTAATTAATAATTAATTGGTAATTTAGCTGATTTTATTATTAACTAATAAGTGAAAATTAATTAAACATCAATTAAAGTTTGATGTTTTGATTAAGTTAATTAATTTAATTAAAACCAAGAAACCATCATTAAATTAATTTGTGTTGTTTTCATTGACATACCCTATCCTGATCACCAAATATTTATATTATTATAAGTACTTACGAGTGAATGCAGACTTTTCTCCTGTGTGCTGGTAGTTTTCCCCTCCTTTTGTACATCCTGGAGATCTTTGTAGCCTTGAGGTGGATGACTCATTATCTGTTCTGTCACAAACGCCTTCAATAAGAGATTTCTTAATACCAAAATTAGGTATCCGGAGAGTTCATCGAAAAACAGTTTACCGAAAGACAATTCATCGAAGGCAATTCATCGAACAACAATTCATCGAAAAAGCAACTCACCGAATAAACAATTCATCGAAAATCAGTTTATCGAACAACAATTAATCGAAAAAGCAATTCATCGAAAGACAATTCCCCGAAAAAGCAATTCACCGATGAGCAGTTAATCGAAAAGACAATTCATCGAAACGCAATTGATCGAAAAGCAACAATTCATCGAAAAATCACAATTCATCGAAAATACAGTTCACCGAAAAATGAATTATAAGGCGTGTGGGGGCGAAGATGTGTGTGCAATTTTTTTTTTGTTTGTTTGTTTTGGATTATTTTGAGAGGTATATATCTTTTTATTATCCTATTATTTATAACTACTATTTATCCTACTTCGTTTGGAAAGCGATTTTTTGGCGGGGCATACTGGTTGCAGTGAATGATAGCCACTGAGGCGGGTATAGTTGAGATGTTAAAAGAATATTTCATAAAGGGATTTCATCCTCGTGAAATTTTTAGCTCATATTCTAACCGTTGATGAAACATGGCTTCGTCACTATGACCCAGAGAACAAACAACAGTCAATGGAGTGGAGACACAAAGGTTCTCCATGGCCAAAGAAGTTTCGAACCAAACAGTCAGCAGGGAAAGTTCTTGCCATTGTCTTTTAGGATATGGATGGTGTAATCCTTACCTTACCTCAAGAAAGGTGAAACTGTTACAGCAGCTCTGAAGGAATTGAAGGAGGTACTGAAGGAAAATCGGTTCGAGAAACTAAGCAGAGGCGTGTTGCTTTTGCAGGACAATGCACCTGCTTATGAAATCCAGCAGACAATATACGACTTGGGATTTCAATATCTACCTCAAACACCATATTCACCAGGACTGGCCACAGGGCCAACCCTAGAAATTTTGTCGCCATGTGCAGTAGCATATTTTTCCGCCCCTTCCCCTTAAAAAAAAAAAACTCTTTTAATGACGTCTTAAAAGCCATGATATTAATCTAGGCTTCAACATCACTGATCATAAATTCTAAATAGCAGCATTAGCTAATAAAAATTCATACGTTAATGAAAAAGGATCATAAACTATATTTTTTACAGAGAGAGAGAGAGAGAGAGAGAGATTTCCTCTTAATGTGCAGTATAATAAAATGATTCGAAACGTGTTATTGTACTTCGGGATCTTTTAATTTTTAAAGGGGGGTGGCACAAAAATTTTGCACTCAGGCTGTGCAAACCCACGGAACGGCCCTGAAGATCAGTCACTAAGAGTTGTGTAGATTCTAGTTAATTGTTAAGAAAAGTTAATTGCTCCCACCCCCCCCCCCCCCCACCCCCCCCCCCCCCCACCCCCCCCCCCCCCCACCCCCCCCCCCCCCCACCCCCCCCCCCCCCCACCCCCCCCCCCCCCCACCCCCCCCCCCCCCCACCCCCCCCCCCCCCCACCCCCCCCCCCCCCCACCCCCCCCCCCCCCCACCCCCCCCCCCCCCCACCCCCCCCCCCCCCCACCCCCCCCCCCCCCCACCCCCCCCCCCCCCCACCCCCCCCCCCCCCCACCCCCCCCCCCCCCCACCCCCCCCCCCCCCCACCCCCCCCCCCCCCCACCCCCCCCCCCCCCCACCCCCCCCCCCCCCCACCCCCCCCCCCCCCCACCCCCCCCCCCCCCCACCCCCCCCCCCCCCCACCCCCCCCCCCCCCCACCCCCCCCCCCCCCCACCCCCCCCCCCCCCCACCCCCCCCCCCCCCCACCCCCCCCCCCCCCCACCCCCCCCCCCCCCCACCCCCCCCCCCCCCCACCCCCCCCCCCCCCCAAGAAATTAAATCTGCATTCCTATTACTTAAAAAAAAAAAAAAAATCACGGCACTCCAGTTTCAGAACAAGCACTTATACACTGCAATAAGAACTTGTGAAGAAAATATTCAGTATTAATAGATTTGAGAACCGGATGCAGACTACATTGATCTTCAATTTCAGTGGAAAAATTTTCTTTATACTTCCTTCCTGATTGGTCACTGACGTTTGTGACACAGATATTATTTCGTTCAGTTTTGAGAACATGCCGCCCATTGTTGTAATAGGCTTGCAGGCAATTTTTATGATCTGCCATAAATATATGAATATCGGTATTCTCTTTCCCGATTGTTGAAAGATTTCGATGTGTGAAAATTAACAATAATTCATGAATATTTCCATGTTTAAAAATATTGCACTTGGTTACTGACATTTGCTACACAGAAGTCATTTCCTTCAGTATCGTGAACAGAGGACATGCCACCATTGTTATAATCCGCTTGAAGGCAATTTTTATGACCGGTCATAAACATCAGTATTCCCTTTCCCAAAGGTTGAAAAGGTTTTATGTGTGAAAATTAACAATACACAGATGTTATTAGGCATTCAGGGTCTGAGCTTTTCGACATATTGATGAATATCGTTCTCCTCAGAATATTTCTACTATAAAATATTTATTCATGAAAAATGCTTAGAAAACTAAAATGAAAAATTCCAGAACTTCTCGAAGAACACAGTTTGAGAAACCCTGCTATACACAATTGATTAAAATTTCGTTTGCTTTGAAGTATTCCAACCCATCCCCCCATCCTGCTCATTGTAAATGAACTATAAATCTCTACTTTGCTCTAATTTCATACCTATAACTCGGCTTCTAATGAAACAAATGTCATAAACAGTTGCATCAACACTAAGGAAGGTTGCTGCAACAAAAGATACAACAGGTCGTGCCACTAGTTTCTTCTATTTTCTAAATGTTCTGTTTCTTTTTAAACAGAGGGTGTAGATAATAATACAGAAATCTTTAACCATACAAATGTGAAGTGAACATTCTGTGAAAAGTATATAACACATTTGATACAATTAAAGATTTCCGTATTGTTATCAACACCCTATGACCAAAAAGAAACCAAACTTTTCGAAAATAGAAGAAACTAGTGGCGCAACTTGTTGCATCTTTTTGCTGTCGAAAGTAGCAACCTTCCTTAGTGTTGATTCAACTGTCTATGACATTTGTTTCATTATAAGGCGAGTTATTGTGCCAATAGCAACAGTTTTTTTTTTTTTTTTGATGAACGGTCGGAAAATGACTTTCAAAGAGAGCTGCGAATGACTTTTGTGTTAAACTTAAGAGTTTTACCGAAATTCAAATGATTCAAAAAGCATGCGGTGATGAATGCTTATCCCATACTCAAAGTTTACAAGTGATTACAAAGTGGTCGTGACACGCTTGAAGCCATCAAAAATCCGTGTGTCCAGAACTGGAGTAAGCGAAGATAAATCCAAAAATTGTGCGATTTCAAAGAAATCGCCCGTGAGATTGATTTAAAATGAATTGGGGATTCCAAATTCAACTGTGCACATTTTGGCTGAAAATTTGGGCCTTTGTGAATTAAATTCACGATTTCTTCCCCACAAGTTGACCGATGACGAAAAAAATTTATCGAATCGAACACTGCAAGGACCTCATTAAAACCGCTCGTAAGGAATAACTTTCTTGAAACGATCATTACTGGTGACAAAATGTGGTGTATTGAGTATGAGCATGATCCCAAAACAGTGCACCAGAGTGCTGAGTGGAGACCACTAGAAGAGGGGCATCCAAAAAAAAGTCGCTTGGAGAAATCAAAAGTAAAGACAATGCTGATTTGTTTCTACGATTCAAAGTGCATTATCCACAAAGAATACATTCGCCTGCCCAATCGGTCAATGGCGAGTTTTATCTTGAATTTTTGAAGTGATTAATAGCAAGAATTCATCGCGTATGGCATGGGTATCGTGACGTCTAACTGTTCGTCAAAACACACTATCATTCTTGCTACTATAACTCGACTTCTAATGAAACAAATGTCATAAAGAGTTAACACAACCCTAATGAGGGTTGCTACTTTCGAAAACAAATATATACAAGAGGTGGCGCACTAGTTTATTCTATTTTCGAAAAATTCGGTTTCATTTTGGAACAGAGGGTTTATAAAACAAAGTCATCAAAGTGCATTCTTCAGGCAATCTACAAAATTTGATTTTGAATAAAAATGAAAATAACAATCTGAAAAGTGGACAACCAATTTTTTTTTTTTTTTATATACATTACCTTAAATAATTATCTTCAATTACATTCTTCTAGAACAAATAAAATGTATTGCCGACTAGACAAAATTAGCACATAAAAATCATATCCAGATTTTATTGGATATATATAAATAGATGTTCTGGCCTGTTGGAAGGTTAACATGTGTATTTTTCAAAGGCCACACTTTTTCATTAAAAATAAATAAAATAAAAAAATACAAGTAGTTCTCACATTACGAATTCCAGCGTATCGAATTTTTAACTTTATACGTTTTTTGGATTGGAATTTTTATTTTAAATTGTGTGAGGTGAAGGCACTTAGCGGCATGTAGGTGCAATTACACAGTATATAATGATGTAGCTCTCTAAATCCTACCTACACCTCATTGTGGTGGAGAGGTGAAAGGGAGATGTAGTTGAAGTATGTCAGAAGCGTGGTCTTCCAGAAGGGCCACCCTAGACATGAAGGCTACATTGATATTCTCGGCTAAGGTGGGAGGTGTCTGGTGATTGGGCTAGCAACTGTCATTGGATGTAAAACAATATTGTTCGAGAAACCAAGATAAATATGAATTGGAGGAAAAATTGGATACTGATCAGAAACAGAAAAGGAAAAGAATACGATACGGAATAATAAAACTAGCAACAATGAATGTAAGGGCAATTAATGGAAAAGAGGAAGAACTTATTCAAGAAATAACCATAAGAAACATTGAAATATGCAGCATAACAGAAACAAAAACAAAGAAGGAATCGAATAATGAACTTATAAGGCTATATATTTATGTACAGCAGAGTAAAATAAAAAAATAGAGCTAATAGAACTAAAGCTGGAGTAGGAATAGTAATACATAATTAAAGAGTTAATATTAATAGTCAGGATAAAAACAGATAGAGATAAATATAATTACAATATTTGCTCCAGAAGAAGAAAGAAATTAAAAAAAAAAAAAAACTGAATCTTTTTATAAGGATCTACAACAAATAGTACAAGAAATAAAACCAAATGAATAATTAATTATAATGAGACACTAAAAACAGCATAAAAACAGAAGAAAATAACATTTTAAAACACAAGAGGAGAGAAATCAATAATAGATTATATTATATGCAATAAAGTAATACACCCATCAGAAATAGAACACAGAGTATTAACACCCAAGAAATTGGAAGTGAACATAACGTGTTAATATGTAAACTATGACTTAACAAGAAATGGGTGAAAATAAAATTTAAAGAAAATCAACAAGAACAGTATACTACAATAGATTAAGACAAAAGTTCCAAGATAACTCACTAAGCAGTGAACAGCACAAAAGATAATTCGAAGATTTTTAATACAAATTTAATTTAAATAGCAACAGAAGCATTAGGGGTAAAAATAAATAAAAATACGAAAATTAAAGAATATGGTTCTCCATGGTTTAATGAAGAAAAAAAATATTAACAAAAGAAAAATATTTGTAAATGAAAACAACTGATAATTGGAACAAATAAAAGGAAATAAGTAATAAAGTTAATCAAAAGAAAATAGAAAGTAAAAATCAATTTTGAGAATTATATACAAAAGAATTTGAATATGATTTTTATGGTATACAGAAACAAATGTGGAGATTTATTAATACACAAAAGGAAGAAGAAGCAGAATATATACCAATATTAAAAGTAGAAATAGAAGAATTAGAAAATTATTTAAAACCTTTATAAATAAATAGTTGAAATAAAAATAGAACATATACAAACAAACCAAGAAGAAATGAATACAACAGCGATAAAAAATTGAAAAAACATTAAATTGAAAATGCAATTAAAAAACTGAGAGTAGGAAATCACCAGGTCTAGATAATATCAATAATGAATTATTAAAAAGGATAAAGAATTATAACTCAGAGTTTAGATATACTATACAATCAAATAATAAAAACAAAAGAAAGAGATTCCTGTAGAATGGGGAAAAAAAGTATAATAATATCTATTTAAGAAAAAATATATAAAAAAAAAATTATCTCTTCTGCTCATGGTGGGTTGAGTTCCTCAGAGACAAATCTTTGCCATTTCTTTGCTGCTGTCTTTTTATGAAGTTCTATTATGGATTCAAGTGGGTGCTTTCTTTAATGTTGTCAATCCATTTCTTTTTGGTCTTCCTTTACAGGACATCCTTCTATCTTTTAATAATATGTTTGATAGTCTCTCTTGGTTCATTCTTGTAACATGCCCAAACCAGCTTAATGGCAAGCTGCCTCTTTTTAGTGGAATAGTTATTGTTTCTTTAAAGTAAAGTTTTTCTCTGACTCTTCATTTTTTTTTTCTGTCCAGTTTGTTCTATTGATTTTTCTTAGACATTTCATTTCAAAAGCATTGAGTTTATACATTTCTTTTTTTCTCAAGATCCAGCATTCTGAGTCATACAGTACTGTGGGAATTTATCATTGTTTTATACATCTTTAATTTCAGTTCTTTCCTTAATTGTTTATTGTTCCTATTATTTAGTGTGCACATTGTTATCCATAAATTACTACACAGAATTGTGGACAGACAAATGTTTAAAAAATACAACTGGCAAACAATTAACGAAAATGAAAAGGAAATAACTAAAGAAGAATTAGAAATCAGCCTGAAAGAAACAAGAAACGGAAAATCACCTGGAGAAGATATGCTAGGTTCAGAACTATATAAATACGCAGGAACAAGATTCAAAGAAAGAATATTATTATTTTTAAATAAAATTTATTCGACTGGTATCCCCCCAATAGAATGGAAAAAGCAATTGTGATTCCTATCTTTAAAAAATAGAGATGACCCTAAAAACTATAGAGGTATCAGTATACTAAATTCCTGTTACAAAATATATTTCAGAATCTTAAATAGCAAACTGATGAAATATTCCGAAAACTTTATTTTAGAAGTACAGAACAGATTTAGAAAAGGAAAATCATTTATAGACTCTGCAATTTGCCTAAAATTAATAATAGAGAAAAGAAGAGAATACAATTTAGAAATACATATTGCATTTATTGACTTTGAAAAAGCATTTGGTAAAGTTAAGAGAAACACATTATTTAACATTTTATTATTTACTTAAGTGAAATAATAATAAAATGGATTAAAAATTTACATCAAGGAATTAAACTTTCTCCGACAGTGAACTTAAAACACTCTCCTTTTTGCCAATGACCAAATAATAATTACAAATTCTGAAGATAACTTACAGAAAGCTATTTTAGATCTAAATGAGATAGCCAAAGATTATCGTATGATAATATCAACAGAAAAATCAAAAACTATGGCCTTTAAAGGATAAGATCCAGAAGGATCTAAAATAGTAATAGATAACAAGATCTACAGATGAATTCATTTAACTACCTAGGATGTATGATCACATATGGAAATGAAAAAGATATAAACATAAAAATTGCAAAATATTTAAAAATAACAGGTGTGATTAACTCTATATTTAAACCAATCCTATTTAAAAACAAACCACACTAAAAGTATACAATACATTAGCTGTACCAGATTTATATTTGGAAGTAAAATCTGGACAACAAAAACAAAGATTAATAATAGCAGAAATAAAGTTTATGAGAAAAACTGCAAAATATACCCTTATTTGATCACAAAAGATATTATGAAAGAATTAAACCAAGAACCAGTAATAAAAAAAATTAAAAAATATAAACATAAATGGATAGAACACATTCAAAGAATGAAAATAGAAAGATTACCAAAATATTAGGAAAAAGAAAACCAGGATGTGCTCTTAAATGATGACTTCTAAGGCCAGAACTGGCCACGCTAGGTATAAATCCTTGATACGCATGATGGTGATGATTGTTAACTATCCATTATTGATTCAGTGTTTTATGGTTTCTAGGCAGTCTAGATCTATCTTCAATGATCGTTGATCCTAGATAACTGAACTGCTTTACTAGTTCTGTATTATTGTTTCCTATTTTCATTTGAATTTCTTCCCTTTTTCTTCCTATTACCATTAGTTTTGTTTCAGTAAAATTGATTTTCATATCATATTTGTAGCAGGTTTGAATGTAGCTTGGTCAGGATATTTAAGTGACCATACCATCTGAGATTAGCAGAGCTAATCTCAGATGGTATGGTCACTTAAATAGAATGGGAGAGGAAAGATTAGCAAAACAAGTGTTCTCTGCCAGGTTGGCAGGAAAACGACCCAGAGGAAGACCAAGATATAGGTGGATTGATACGGTACAAAGTGCCTTAGACGATAGAAATATAAGATCTGATAATGTTGGAGTCTTGACAAGTAACAGACTGATTTGGAGGAAAATTGTAGATAGGAAGTTAGTAATGATGTAATTTTTTCATGTAGTACTGTGATATCCTGTACACCCCTTGAGGGTACATGGCAGGAATTTGATGATGATGATGATGGTCAGGATATTTTCTAATTTTTCTTGACTGTCTATAGTGATAATTATATCATTGGCATACTTTAAATGTATTATATTTCTTCCATTTACTATTATGCTTTCATATATCTGTAGTCAATCTACTAATTCTTTTAGGTACAAGTTGAATAAATATTGTGACAATGGACAGCCATGCATAATTCCATTTTAAATTGCTTTTTGATCTGTTTCTATATCACTATTGTTTGTGTTTCCGAATAGTAATTCTTAATACAATTTAATAGGTATTTGTTAAACTCTCTGTTTTTAGAAATTTAATAAGTTTGCATCTGTTTATGAGTCAAAAGATTGTTTGAGTTGATAAAACAGCAGGAGTATTTTTATTTTTGTCTCACATAAGATCTGGTAATCTGTTTAATGTGAAAATTGCATCAATTGTGCTTCTGCTATTTCTAAATCCCATTTACTCTTCTCACATCTGTTCTTCATGGGAATGTTTAACTCTGTTTTAAAGAATCCTAATGAATATTTTATAGCAATGGCTTAAAAGGATGATAAGTCTATAGTTAGTAAAGGATCTGGAATCTCCTTTTTTTTTTTTTTTTTTTTTTTTTTTTTTATGGATGGGTATGATCTGGCCTGTTCTCCATTCTGTTGGTAAATTTCCTTTTAGTATTTTGTTAAACAGTTTCCTTAGGTAATTTATTATGCTTTCTCCCCCTTCTTCTAGAAGTTCTTTTTGAATGTTATCTATGGCTGGTGCTTTATCATTTTTCATTTGTTTGATTGCTCTATGTATTTCTTCATTTAGAATGTCTTGTGTCAGAAGTTTCTTCACTGTTGAAGGCACCTTGATCAATGTTTTCTTCAGCTGCAAATGTTTCTTTAAAATGATTAGTCAATATTTCTTTTATTGCTTCAGTGATGCTTGTTGTGGTTCCATCTTGTTGCAATATTAAAACTAGGTTGGGTGAGTATGTTCTGCTTATCTCTAACTATCTCAAATGTCTTGGGTCATGTTTCACACAATCCTGCTTTATCCTCTAAGTATGTGATGATTTTAGCTAATCTACATTTGTTACTTTCTTTTTCAATTTTTGTATAATATCCTATTTTCTTCATTATCTTCTTTTAAGAGGTTAGTTTTGGATATTCTTATTCTCTTGCACAAGTCCAAAATCTTTGGTGTAAGCAAATCTTTATTCCCTCTTGTCTGGTAGCACAGATGTTTGTTGCTTTCTTTACCTTTTTTCCAATACTCCAGGACTGTATCCAAAGCAAGATTATTAATTTTTCTTTTAATGATCTGTGACAGTTAGATCTAGTCAAGCTATCATTTAGTTTTGAAAAGTCTATCTTCTTTTGTTTTTGGTGATTTATTCTCTTTCTTTTGCAACTGACTTTTAGTTTAGCTGATAACAGTTTATGGCCTGTATCCATGTCAATCTTTTTTTAATGTTTTGACATTTTAGAAGGAATGTTTCCATTTCTTATTATTGATTATACTGTCTATACAATTTCTGACTTCAAGGTTTGGTGATGTCCAAGTGTATTTGTGTTGTCACCTGTGTTTGAATATGATAATTGTGATTAACAGTTGATTTATTTTGAAAAAATTAATCAAGTCCTCTTCTCTTTCATTCATTTCTCCATGACCAAATTTTCCCATTACTTATAATTTATCTTCAGAGTACTGAACAATCTTTAAATTAAAATCTCCCATAATAATCAGGATATCTCTGGTACTTGCTTGCCTTATTTCTCTTTGCAGTTTTTCATGAAATAGACTAAATTCCACCTCTTCATGTATTGTACTGGGTTATAAACCTCTATTATTTTTATGAATATTCCACTTTCTTTTGCTTTGAATCTTAGGGAAATGACTCTAGAGGAAATTTTTCTTACGTCAGCTATTGAGTTTAGGAACCATTTTTTTTTATTGATTAGTTCTACACCTTCTCTGTGATGGTTATCTTTCCTTCCTGAGTAAAATAAGGTTGCATTTTTTTCCTCGGTCCAGTGGGTCTCTGCAGCTCCAACAATTTCCCATTTTAACAGTTCTAGTTCTCTCTCAATCAGTTTTAATTTGCCAGGTTTGTACAATGTTCTGATGTTGATGGTTCAAATATTATATATGCTGTTTGCATTCCACATAGCTGTCTATGTGGACTTCAGTTAGGTGTGTCAGCTCTCCCTTATACGGTAGCACTATTTCTGCTTCTATTTGCTGGCCAATTCATCTTTAAAGATTTTAGGCAATTAATAATACAGCTGGCTTGCCATTTTTCTGGTGCATATCTGTTATTCTGTGGGACCAACAGGTATGCAGAAAATTATAGATGGATAAATTTATGAAATACTTCATTAAAATTACTAATATGAATCCTAAATAATAAAATAACAAATGAAATTAATCTACTAGATAAACAACAAGGATTTAGAGAAGACAGATCATGTACAGATGCAATATTTATAATTCAAAAACTGATAGAGAAAACAATAGAATATAATACAAAATTATTAATTTGCTTTATAGACCTGGAAGAGCATTTCACAGAATATTAATTCAAGATGTAATATATATATATATATATATATATATATATATATATATATATATATATATATATATATTTATTGCAGAGAAGAAAAGTATCAGAAAACATAACACAAATAATTAAAGAAATATATGATAACAATAGTTGTATAATAAAAACACAACGAAAAACAAGTAAAGAAATACAAATTAATAATGGCATTAGACAAGGAGACTCCTTAAGTCAAACATTATCCAATATCATAATGGATGGAATAACACAAAACGTTAAAAAAAATGCAAAATACGGAAGTCAAAATAAAAATAGAATAATAACTATATGTTATGCAGACGATGTAATATTAATTGAAGAAAATGAAATCCAGTTAAAAATATTACTACTTGCATTTAACGAAACGGCAAAATTATATAATATGAAGATAGCAAAAACCAAAACAAAAGTTATCACAATATCACAAAAATGTAAATTAGAATTGGAAGGTATTATATAGACCAAATAACGCATTACAAGTATTTAAGTATACAACTGAACTGGGAAGGAAGGCTACATCCAGAAGTCAGAGAACAAGATGAAAAAGCTGCAAGAAGGCTTGAAAAAGAATTTATAAAGCAGTAATCGCGCCTATTATGACATATAAAGCAGAAACAACACCAGACATTACGAAAAAAAAAAAAAAAAGACAACACTGGTGAAATGAATATACTAAGAAAAATAGTAATCAAAACTAGACTAGATAAAAAAAAAAAATACCTACATAGGAAAACAATATCAAATATAAGTAATAAACAATTGGCTTTCAACATTAAGAATAAAATGGATTGAACATGTACAGTAAAGAAAGAATAATAAAGCAAGTCGACATTTGGAAACCAAAGAATAAAAGAAAAACAGTAAGTCCTAAATAAAAGTTACCATAAAACAAGATGAAATCTTGGTCGCAACAGATATTATACCTAATGCGTGAAGAAGATAACGACGTAATGAACGAACCAAGTCACTCACGATTTTGGGCAACGCGAGTGTTATTCATAGTTTTCTTCAATTACAACTGGTTTTTTATTTTGTTATATTTTTAACTGTAACAATTTCATTCTTTCAATAATGTCAAAAAGAAGCAATAGTGCAAAACCAGAAAAAGGTCAAAAAGAAAACCAGATTAGAGAAAAAATGCGAAATAATCACCTGTCATCAAGCGGGTAGCACCGTTTCTAGTTTGCACCATTTTAATGAATAAAGCAAAATATTTGAAAGAGTAAAAAATGCGAAATCTATGCCATCTACATGGTTGCATAATAAAGAAAGTTAGTATAATTCCTCATAAGGAAAATTAACTCCTTGAATCTACACTCTGGTAGCGAGCCGTTATCCTCCTCTCTATCTGGCAGAACTGTGTGTCGCCTAGTCCAATGCAAAACTTCCATTTCGTCCCCTTATTACCTGTTAACTGTTAACTTCTGTGGCTTGATGGATGTCAATCCCGTGGATTCTGATCCCGTCATCGGTATGAAAAAGACTTATTTTAAAGGTTAGCGAGCACTCGGCTCACCCTGATTAGGGCATTGCGGAAGCGCGTGAGCCGAAAGGTAGTGCAGCTTTCGGGCGCTTAGAAAACTCCTGAATGAGTTGCTCGGAATGAGAAGCTGTTTAGGTGAAAAAGTAGCGGTAGTGTTACGAAGCAATGTGGAAATATCTGGGATATCAGCATCGAGATGCAGGAGCATGTCATTGGGTGATCATGGAGAAGATGACTTGAGCATTCCTCAGGAATTTCTTAGTGTCGGCTTGGCTGGGGTTCATCTTGCTAAAGGCTATTAGCATCTCCCCTAGTGAGGCAGCAAGAATCTGTGCAGAATTTTCATTGTAATCTGTCGAGGCTACGGGTAAAATCCGGGGAGAGACCGCAGAAGCGTATGTTTTATCGGCGGGAACACTCCGCACTGTGACTTCCGGCGAAGGTTTTGTGTCTTGAATCTCAGTGGGCGGAGCCAACGCCGCTCTAGTCTTCCGTTGGTTAGATGGGTGAATTGAGCAGCCTTTAAAATTTGCTGGATGGGGGCCGCCACAATTCGCACATTTAGCAGGTGTAGACGATGATTTTGTGCAAGTGTGCGAGGGATGGTTGTCACCACACTTTACACACTTGTAATCTGCTTTACATAACTTTTGTGCATGCCCAAATTTTTGGCAGCGGTGGCATTGACCGGCGGATGCCTTTCTTCTGAGTGGTTCGGTCTTGATGACTAAGTTGCAGACTATAGTAAGGTCGTAAATTGCTCTGTGGTCTTTACTGATCTCCACTAAGACCAGAGGCATGGGGCGCTTGTCTGCGCGGTACATGCGCGAGATCTTAATTGGTTCAAGACCTTGTGATCTGAGGTCCGTAGCTATTTCATCAGTAGTTATGGTTTCTGCCAGACCTCTGATGACTACTTTAAGGTTTCTTTCGCTTTTTAGTTGGTAGGTGTGATATGGGACTTTCTGTTCATCCATAAGTCTGGTGAGCTGGCGGTAGTCCGTTTCTCCTTCGGGCTGTATGCGGACTCCATCGTCGGTGTTTTTAGCTGATGAGAACTTGATGTTATTGTTCTTCATCGTCTCAGCAAGTGACGACCAGTTTTCTTTAGCTCTCAAGATTACTGGCGGAATCCTCTCTTTGGGCTGTGTCAATGTCCCTGTTCTTTCATCAGCTAGCGCTGATGTATCCATTGGAGCTGTAGTTTCCGACGTTTGAGGTATTATTTCAGGATCTGTTGCAGGGGATTTTTTCTTTCTTTTCTTCCGTTTAACTTCCTGAAAGCTACTGGAGTTTGAAGGAGAGATGTTTTCAGTTGTTATTGCTGGCTCGCAGGCGTTGTCATGTGAAGGGTGAGGAAGTTTAGAGGGATGGGTATCCTCTGTCTCCGCTTCAAGGATCTGGTGTGCTCCGATTTTATCTGGCCATTTTTTGTGTAGCAAGTTGCCTAAATCCCTGAAAAGCGTCAAAAGTTCCTGAAAATTGAGATCGTCGAAGGACTTATCCATGGCTAGGCTTATGAAAATAAGCTAGAACTAAAAGTAGAACTAAAAGTCTTACCTGCTCTGTTTATCGAGCACGAACCTACGGTACAGTAGTAAACTCCGATTGAACTGCTAATCTGCTGCGTGAAGGACACACTCTTCAAGATCATAATCAGATCAATCAAGATCTCCAATCGCCTCCTCGCCTCCCCTCCAATCGCCTCCTTATTACCGGGGCGTCACATCCGGTTACCATTGGAGACGATGTACGCGCTCACGCTTTTATGGGTGCGCTGCGATTTCCGGTAGACTCTCTTGTTAATGAAATGACCGTTTGGAAGGAAAGAGTCCGATATTATAAATGGAATAATTCAAAATGTGCTAATGACTTGTAATTTTCTTTGGTTGCGCTGTCATAACTAAAAGTTAAGAAAGTGCATGATATGCAAATTTTGAAATTTAATACGATTCCCTAGCTGTACTGGTGTCAGGGCTGAGTGACACATCTGCCTGAGACCGCTGTTCAGCAGAGGAATGCATACAGCTTTAAACAAAATACCTTGTGAGCTTGGTCGATCGCTAAATTTTCGTGTAATACATTGACTGGTCAGTTTTCTGTCTTCTGGTAATTTTTTGTACTAACTTTCATGCAGTTTTGCGCACTAATAGAGTTCGCCAGCCTTATAAAGTCTTGCTATCATCGGCTAGTTCCTCACTTACTTTGCGGCGTATCGCAATTTCCTAAGATTAGTACCCGCCATGTACGTAGGTCGGAAGTAATGACAGTTATCCGGTTTGTAGATCTTTTTCATTGACTGCTTGGGGATACTATAAAGGGCACAAAATT
Organism: Typopeltis vanoorti; assembly: GCF_054136105.1. Lineage (NCBI taxonomy): Eukaryota > Metazoa > Arthropoda > Arachnida > Uropygi > Thelyphonidae > Typopeltis > Typopeltis vanoorti. The sequence continues at coordinate 83,157,328 of NC_143572.1, forward strand.
ATCAGTTTAATCAACTTGTAGCGATAAGGTACATGACAAACCAAAATTTACTACGTACTTAAGTACTTAAGTACCTGAAGAATAAGTAAATTGGGAGGCTACTTACTGATACTTTGCCACCTAGTATTCAAACTGCGGACTTGTGCGACGCCTATCGGAGTTAATTCAGTCTGTTGAAGAAGAGTAATATAATATAAAATGACCTATTTAAATTAAGAGGTTATTAAATCCCACATTGTTTAAAAACCTTATAAGAAAATCAAAGACCAGAATCAAAGAGTTTCATGCCGAATATAGTAATAGTAAACTATAAAAATATCGGCGGATACTAGCGTAAGCTAAAGCACATAGTACGTAGTACAAACTAAGGCAACTCGTAGCAAAGGTAGTAAAGCTCTGATCACTATTCTTATTATTTCCCATAATTTAAAACACATCGCCTAGGAGATGTATGATGTTATACATTATGGTGGAAGGTCACTACCCAGAGAGGTTTTGACATTTATTGAGATCTCATCAGTGAATAGGTAGACCAAATTATTACTGAGGGTATAGCGAAAAGAACTTATATACTCTGCTATATGAGTTACCAAACAGGTGCACTCATTAAAATACTTAAATAAAGAGCCAATAGACTTCATTTTTATAGTTTACTATAAAAAATTAAACTACTTTTATAGTTTACTATTACTATATTCGGCATGAAACTCTTTGATTTTGATCTTTGAGTTTCTTATTCGGTTTTGAAATAATGTGGGATTTAATATCCCCTTAATTTAAATAATGTTACATCGCCAAAATGAAGCCTACTCTCTCTTTATTTAAGTAATAACACTACCTAGTTGATATGCAAGGGTTTATAGTGTGGCATGGTATTTTGGTTCTGATAAATGCAAAAGATGCCCTTGGGGATAAATGACCTGTGCAATGACTAGTTTGCCTATTGGTTCTCATATGCAAAGATGTTTTGATTTCCATGACAGCAGGTGGCACTGTACATCGGTTATACTGCTTTTTAGGCCATCGATATTTGGCGAAGTTAATGTGGAAAGAATTGTTTTTTTTGGTAAGAATTTGTGTTTGGTTATTTGCTTGGAATTTTGGATGTTTTTTATGTTTGGATTTTTTGTTTTGCATTTCTGGGTGTTTCAAATATTTTTGTGGAAGAATTTTTGAGATCTGCAGTAAAATCACATTTCTTTGTGTTGTGGTCCATTGCATAGATGTTGTGTGGAACAATGTATTCAACAGGCGAATGTGATTTCTTGCATGAACGTATGTCGAGAATTTCTTCCCATGTCGAAAAATACTGTAATCGCAAATTATGTAAAGAATTTCCATAAACAACTCTCAATTGTGTGCTATTCTTTTCCTGAGTTTTGATGGTCTGTTTCGCTATGGTTCGAGTAATGTAGAAAATTGTTTCTTATTCTGCATCCTACCCACTGGATATGCACTGGCAAATGATGAAGTTTGGTACTATCCTGAAGACTAAAAATGAAAGTCCAATTATTTACAACACCAGCTTCTTCAAGAGCTTCCATTTCAAAAATCGACACCTCCAAGACCTCGATATTAATCACTACACCATTATAAACAAAATATATACCATAATTGAACTACATTGGCTCAAAATTTCTCTACCAAAGTTATGCCCTTTTCATTTGGAGAGCAATATTTTATTGCTCTCCAAACTCCATCAAACACTCTAACCTCTTCAGCTAAAACTGAACTTTCTGCAGTAGAAATACTGCAGTAGTAAGGTCATCTTTGATGAAGACTTCGAAGTCCAAAATTCATATTGGTTCTGCTTCTCCAGTTTCACCGATCAACCAGGAAGTGATGTTTAGGTGTTTGTCATCAGCAATGACCTATCTCGGATAGTTATTCTTCCTACCATGGTACCTGACAACCCCCATTCACTTTGCAAACATACTTGACTTCCTTGTAGCATGATCCCTATCCTTGTATGCTGTGGTCATCGGTTCTCTTATTGGTAACCGAGTAATACAAGGGTGCCATCTAGAAGCATCTCAGTGAATTATATTCCTCCGACGGATTGTCCTTCTATTGCTTCAGTTCTTCTCAACCAAACCCGTGCCCAGACTGAATAATATAAATCATCTTAACAGGAATGAAGCCTCTCCTCTGTTATTCCACTCGAAATTCTCACCCACCATCAAAGCCGTGGTTCATAAAAAATTTCATCAGTACAGTAATATAAAAGTATCTTTGCATATTATGGATGGGTGAAGGGAAAATCTTCTGCTTCCCACTCTGCTTGTTCTAATCCTTGCAACAGTCGTAAAAGATTCATCACCAAATCGAAGTCAGACTTTGAAAGTGAAAAATTCTATAAATTCTCCTCATGCCCAAATGGCAGTTGGTCCTTCTTGTCCATTGCCAAGGACATTTAGAGCAACTTCTTCCATCCAAGTTCTTATCACTCTCATATCCTGATGGTACAGAAGTTATATCACATAAAGACAAAAGCAAATTAATGGAATCAGTCTTCTCTTCAAATTCTTGCCTTAATGATCCAGAGAAAGATCATTTGCTATGAACGATATAGGCACTTTTCTTGGCTTCCAGAGTCTTCCAACAAAAAGAAATCCGAAGAATCATTAATAACCTGAATACAAACAAAGCATCTGGTCTTGATACTATCCTGCCTATTGTGCTAAACACACTATCCCAGGACAAACACCTATTCTGTGTTGCCACTTGAATCTATCCTATTCAGCTCTCATCTACCTTGCAACTTGGAAACAGGTTCACATCCATCCCATAGGAAAGAAAAATGATTAAACACAACCAACGATATGCAATCCAATTAGTCTCACTTCTATTGTCTCTGAAAAAATGGAGGTTATTAACAACCAACTCTTGAACCATCTAGAGACATATCAATTAATCATGGCCAGTAGTATGAATTCCTGTACTCCATATCTACAGCTGAACTTATTGCATTCACCAATCACCTCTGGACTCAGACCGTAGATTAATTTGCAGAAACTGATATTTTTGCTCTCATCATTTCAAATGCATTTGATCAGGTTTGGTTAAGGAGCCTATGTAACCAACATCCACCTTATGGTCTGCCTTACTTACTCTGCAACTGGATCACTAACTTTCCCACTGGTTGCTCACTACATATCATGGCAGTTGGTTTATGCTCATCAGAGCTACCAAACTATGTAAGAATACCCCAGGGTTCTGTTCTTTCCCCTTTCTCTTCCTCTTTGTATATAAATGATCTGGTCTTTTCCTATCCTAACCATAGCTCTGCAAATAAGAATACACTCCATTCCTCCTTTTCATTGGTCAATCCTTGTAGTAAGAAAGTATTAGAATCCTCTATGTCATGACGAGTGATCTGAACTTGGCTCTAATAGTTTTTCCAGTGGGGCAAGAACAATATGGTAAGTGTCAATGCAACCAAAACTCAGATCTTTCTGAACAATCGCAAGAAAGAACTCGTATTCCTTCCGTTCTTGGCTTCAGTAATATTGAGAAAACCTAAACATGATCTGATTTCTCTTCTTGCACTGATCTGTACGTCCAATCTTTCCTTGCACAACCACATTTCAACTAAAGTTTCTGCATTCTTGAATATATTTGTATTTTTTTGCAAAAGACACTACTTTGAACCTCCACAGATCCCAACTCCATACAAATCCAAAATCTACTCAGTCATGGAATACTGCTCCTATATTTGAAGTGGTACAGTAAGCTCTTCTCTAAATTTGCTCGATTCTATCCAGAAAAGGGCAATCCAACTAATTAATGATAATTTCTCGAATACCCACTTCAAATCCTCTCATAGTTTCTGTCCTCTGCCTCTTCTACAGACACGTTCAGTTTCTGTCCTCTGCCTCTTCTACAGACACGTTCAGTTTCTGTCCTCTGCCTCTTCTACAGACACTTTCATGCACAGTATTAAATCTTTATTTCTATCTGCTTCTGTCCTTTAGAAAAACCTTGACCACTATAATTTCCTCAAAAATAAAAACTTAGCTGTTCAAACAACATGTGAACAAATTCCTCCTTTCTTCTACTCCTCTTGCCCACACATGGCAGTAATGTGCTGTAGGTCTTGGAGCCATTCGTTTCTGGATCAGATACAAAATATTCTACCTGATGTAAAATTAATTGGAGGTTCTCATTGGCAACCACCTCACGCATCCTATTCCACTCATTCGTCATTCTCATAGGAAACAATTTGAACCTTACATCCCTACTAACTACACTGTTATTGAATTTCCAACGGTGATCTTTTGCTCCTCTCTCTTAGGATTTTTTTCTACAAACTTGAAGGCACATTGAGAGGAACTGCCGTTGAATTCTCCAAACCACATTTTCATCCTGAAGAAATCCACTGAAAAAATCTGAACAAAAAGTTCTAGATTTAGATGCATCAAATCTTTATAAAGGGGATGGAAATTACTTCTTCGCTACTAGGTGTCAGGCTTTGAAGTACCCAATTGATCGGATGTGCTCTTTTTCTAATTTTTGTATGAGGTTCTGTGAAATTCGGACCCGAGTCAGCCATGATCACAATATTCTCATCAAATCGATTAGGATATGGAGATCGCAACTGCCTCTGATTTACTTTATACCAACAAATCTCTTTCTCTCTCGCTCGTTTCTCCAGGTATATGAACAAAAATATTTATTCTTGTTACTAGTAGTAGTAGCCTTCTAATGTCAAAGAAGATTTCTCATTATTTTATTGATATACATGTTAGTTATTCGACATTAATGGGATATCTTTAGATTTTCAGAGCATTCGAATTCACATTACCATCGCAGAAATAATTTGGGGCATGCAATGAAATGTTAACTTTGATTCATATTCCTTTTCTTAGACGAAGAGAATATTCCCGCCTTTCAACTACCTGAATCAAGTTCGTCCTTTTACTGATTAGAATACAACTCAGGAATGAGCCCTAATTCCTTCACGATGAAAGCGCATATTTAAATTACTAATACTCGTTTTTTTTTCTTTTTTTTTTTCAGGTGAACATTTCAGGTGAATTGATATAAAAGAAGAGAATGATTTATTTTCGAACAGTTGTATTCAGATTTTATTGTTTTACTGAATTCCTTTATTTAGGGAGTTGAACAAAGGTGACGGACAAAGTCTGTTCCTTTTATTGAACATGTCTAAAACGTTCTTTTATTCGAAAGGAACCGATTATGGACCTTATATTTCTATCTTTAGCAAGACATTTAATAAATAGAAATAATTGATATTGGATCTAAATTCCAGTTTCTAATATATATTCACAAGTCGTGTCATTGATAAATGGTATGGCAATTTTTTTGCCGAACTTCTGATATTCCCTGTTGGATTGAAAAAAAAACTGTGAATATAAACGAGCCAGTTAATCCTTGTTTATAAATAAGGTATCATTTGAAATCATCCAGATGAATTATTTTCTATTTTTAAACCAAATTAAGCACCGATATTATTATTATTATTATTATTATTATTATTATTATTATTATTATTATTATTATTATTATTATTATTATTATTATTATTATTATTATTATTATCTGAAAGGAAACCACGACAATACCCCAATATACTTGTTCGAATACCTAACGCCATATTATCAGAAAATATTCTACCAAACAAGGAAAGTAAAAACAGAAAAAAATTACCAGTTTATATGGATAAGAGACAGCAAAATATTCATTAGAAAGACACAAGAGGCAAAACGAATCGAAATAAAATCCATAGAAAACCTCAACAGGCTGCCATATTGAAAGGAATATTGACAACTCGTAAAGAAGGAACAGCACACCAACCGACATGAATGCAGACCATCAAAGCAGACGTAATCACCCCGGAACATGATAATTGCCACATTCTGAAAAAATAAAGGAATGGAAACAAGTGAAAATCCTCAAAAAAGGACTATCTATTCTCCACATCAACATCAGAAGCATTCAAAAATACTGGCTGAATCTGCAAGCTTATCTGAAAGAAGATATAGACGACATAGACATTTTAATACTGACTGAAGTATCTACGACAAACGAAGAGGCATCCACCTACCAAACTTCCAACAACACAAACACTGCAGACACACAAAACGAGGCGGTGGTATAATAATAATTACCAAACATAAACTAGAAGAAACAGAAATAAACTCTAAATTAGAATACGCAGAAAAATATGCATCGAAATTAAAAACATCAAACAAGAAAACTCCTTGATATTAAACGCAATATGCAGACCACCTAACTTAAGCCCCACAAAATTCCTAGAAGAACTAAATAGATGGCTATCAGCCACGGAAGTAGACGACATTGAATACTTGATAATAATAGGAGACATTAATATAAACATTAGGAAAATAAATAACAACACAGAACAAAACCTAGACCTATTATCAGCATATAACTTAACCCCATCCATACAGTCGTATACACGAGAAGAGATAGTTGGAAACACAACAACCTCATCCTGCATTGATCATATAAATGTAAGGACCCTTCCAAACAGCCACACAGCAGCCATCATAACATGCAAACTGGAAGACCATTATTTCACAGCATTACAGTTACACACTGAACCAGAACCCATAAAACTCACTGAGACTACAAAACAGTATTATAGCATTCTGAACGAAACAATAGTAAACGATGAAATCAGAAAAACAGACTGGATGCAGATAGCATCTTTACACTCTGCTGAAGCTGTATATAATAATCTTAAACTTGCATTTAACAAAATATATAACAAAACATTAACAAAAAATAAAAATACGCCCCCCCAAACGAAACAAAATCCATGGATAACAGAAAACATATTAAAAGACATACAAAGAAAAGATGCTCTATGGAAACAACTTAAGAAGTCGCCGAACAATATCGCTTTACAAGATGAATACAAAAGAAAACGGAATCTCCTAACAACACAGATTAGAACGGCAAAAAGCAACTATTACAGCAACAAATTAAGCTCAGAATGATATAAAGGAAACCTGGCACCTGATTAATAAAATTCTGGAGAATATACACAGAACCACTGCCTCAGAAACAATAAAACACAGCTTTGCCTGTGACCCCAATCCCTCAAACCGTTAGCAAACAACTTTAATCAGCACTTTGTGAACTCTGTGCAAAAACTGCAAGAAAACCTTTTCTCACACAAACGAACGTTCTCCACTAGGTCCACGAGCAACACAGTCAATGTGGTTCCCCACAGTAAAAAAAAAACTATCATTGGCAATTCAACAAATTAACCCTAACAAAGGACTGGGGATAGACGGAATAAGACCAAAAGACATCAAGAAACACTCAACCAACCTACTTCCAGTTATACAAAAACTGTTAAATAAAATCTTCGGAACAGGACACATACCTGAAACACTAAAGACTGCATTAATCACACCAAAACACAGACAGGGAAAAAGAAACATAAGTAATTACAGACCCATCGCCACGTTGTCTGTAATCAAACAAATCATGGAGCGCATTGTGCATCACAAACTCTCCACATACGTTGAAAAATTTAAAATCATACCCAAAACACAGTATGGCTTTCAAAAAAATAAAGGAACAGCAACACTCCTGGAAGATTTCACAGATCTAATAAACGCTGCATTGGATAAAAACAGAATAACATTAGTGGTATTCATTGACCTAGTTTAAACACCACACGTATTGGATCAGCGTAGAGCAAAGAGGTGCATGTAAAGTGTGGAGTACCACAAGGAGCTGTCCTATCTCCCATTCTATTTAACATATACAGAAACGACATAAGCCACCTTCCCCTAAAAAGTAAAATCTTCCAGTATGCAGACGACACTGCCATAGTATTCATTCACAACAACGCAAATATCGCTTACACAAATATCATCACGACATCAATCAAATCACTAACTGGTTAAACGAAAAAGGCATATATATAAACCCTGGAAAAACAAAGCTAATGATATTCAAAAACAACCCAAACCCTGCCCATAGAAACTAAATATCTCACTATCTGACATTCATCATCCTATACACAAAGTGCAGAACCTAAAATCACAACCATCACACAGGTGAAAACAACACGCTATCTCGGACTTCACTTCGATGCTGATCATAGTTGGAATAGCCATACAAACTACCTACATTCTAAGCTTATGATAATTTTAAGCAAACTATACAGATTAAAAGACATTTCCCCAACCCACATAAAAATACTAATCTATAAAGCATTATGGGAAAACATTTTATGATATGCAATCACATCATATGCATTCTGTGCAGACTACAGACTTAACAGGTTACAATGGTTGCAAGATAAAATGGTAAAACTGATATTGAGGGAACAACCCACACTTATGCAGGAAACACAGACAAAACACAAAACATTTAAGATGAAGCACTTATGCCACTACACAGTCATGTTAAATCATTACTACAGCCCAACCTGCAGAGTAACCAGAACAACATATCAAATAACAAGACCACAGTCAACAAACTACATAACATATAAGTGTGTAGTCTGCACAGAATGCAAATACGGCAAAGCCACCCGAAACTTCTACGTACCTGACATGATAAACAAACTGCCTTTCGACAACAGAAACCTACGAACATATAGAGAGCTGAAACAGGCGCTATATAAATATTATAGCGAGAATGAAAATTAGAGCAATTTTTGTTTCTCTCTCCGCCTGCCTCCCCCCACACACACCTATGACAACCCCCTCTAAAAAACCATCACTACAAGAACACAAAGAAACAAACACACCATGTATAAATCCAATCCAATTTGCAAAAAAAAAGGTTAAATTGTAATAGCAGTCGAAGTCTTCCAAGCACATACCAACAAACAGTAAAATCAACACCTGGCTTGCGACCAGTATAGAAACATAACCATGAAACCACCACCATCTATCATCTATTATCTTCCTCAGATAAGCTCTGCTAAGCTTCGAGGAAGAAAATTATTAATTTGCAAGTATCTGTTATTCACAATTGTAATGTGTAATAACTATTATATATATATATATATATATATATATATATATATATATGATTATTAGAGTATCTATGTATGCAATTTATCTGAGACATAAAAAAATAAAAGAAATAAATTATTTAAGAATATTATTAACTTGCAAGTATCTATTATATAATTGTTAATCGTGTATTCATAATTATTACTGCATCTATGTATGTAATTTATCTGAGACATAAAAAATATTATTATTATATATGTTATAATAATTTATATATGTTTATATATTTATACTTAATCTGAATTATATATTTGTAAATACTCGATATATGTATAAATGAATGACAATAAACTTATTCTATTCTAAAAAAAAAAAAAAAATATTATTAAAAAATAAATATCAATCAGAGAGGGTTCGGTTTCGTTTTACGAACGGATATGGTGATATCGCTGCTCCTCTACTATTATGGCTTAAAACCACGCTACCGGCCAGGACTTACATATACGTCCACATTTCCATGGATGCGAAGTGCTTATTAAAATTGCAATACCATTGATATTACTTTGAAATGTATGATGGATACGAAGCTTTTGAAGGTGCATATTGGATCTTTAATGGCCGGTAAGGTGATTAAAGGGATTCTAATTCCTGTTTTTATTTTGAAGTTGTTGCGCAGTAATTCTACTTGTCACGCTAATGCCAGTGAGAAATAAATCATCGAAATCGCCTTTGTAGTATTCAAACTTTTAGTGCTGAAATTTGAACACAGTGTGGACCCTGATCGCTCACGTACGGAGAACAAAGCTTCAGTTTCTCAAGGGAAGAAAGGTGAGTCATAAAGTGAAACAATGCCTGAAGAATCTATTTTCCGATTGAAATCATACAACTTGCAGGAAATGTGTTAGGAATCTACATTTTACACGTTCCAATCTTTAAGAAACAAACCTTACAACGTAAATCCAATGCAAAAAGCGAGGAATGGAAGCGCCTATTCTCCAGAGAAAACAAAGAAACGCTGCCACCTACGATAGTGCCACGGTATTCCTGAAACTACACCTACACAAAACTTTACAGACAGACGAATTTCTGAAATTAGGTCTTGCAATTGACTTCCTCCTACAGCATAATGACACTAAGGGCTTAATTCGGATTCCCAGGAAGGCAAAACATGAGACTTGGCACGACATGCATCAGTCATAGTACTTGTTAAAAGCAAATCCATAAGAGACAATCTCATAAAAGGCCAGCAGACTGAAAAAACAGCTGTCAAGGACTTCAACGAATTGCAGAACAATACAGCAGTCTTAATACTTGAGAATGTAAACACAGTTCAACCAAAATATGTTTTACCAAGTCAGAAAATCGAGAAAAAAAAAAGAAAAAAAAAATCAATTATTCTAGATCAGAGATGCTAAGATGTTCTTGAGGATATCACAAACTTCAAAGTCAATACAAATCAAAATCTTGGAAGACAAAGGCAGGCTGCCACAGTATAACAATAAATTTCTAATTACATCAAAAAGAAGACTTCAGCACAAAAACAACAACAAAAAAAAAAATTAACGTGAACCATCAGGAAGATGTAAATAAACCAGAATATATCAGCAATTGTACTTTTGAATACCTCGATACATGGAAACAACACACAGTTTAAACGAGAGGCCTCTCCATCCTGTATATTAACATTAGAAGAATAAACGATTTTATTCATATATTGGTCATAACAGACGTATTCGTTACTAATGATGAAGCAACAGTTTTTCAAATTTCAGACTGGAATATTAATATTTCTCGAAGATACATTAATAGCAAATGGAACTGTTTATCAGTTTGAGCATACTGAAATCCTTTACATTGAAATAATTAATACGGCCAATCCAACACACCCCTTAATACTAACTGCTATTTACATGCCACCAAACTGAATCGTGATAAAATTCTGCACGAACTCTGTTGCTGACTTTCACGCTAAGAATTATGCTGAACTGAATCATCATCATCAACAACAACTATTGTTCCAATGCCCGTAGGTGTCTGCCGCCATCTTGATATGAATCTTCCATTGCATTCTATTTTGGGCAAAATGACTCAGTTTGTGTATAGAGTTTCAGCACCATTTGATGATATCATCGCCCCATTATCTGCTTGGTCTACCTCTACCTCTTTCCTTCAATCATTCTAAACAGCAACGCTTTAATTTTCTCTCATCATTCATTCCACATATATGACCAAATAGACGTAGTTTCATTTCGATTATTTTTTGGATCAGGTTTTCTTTTGGTTGTATTCGTCTGTAGATTTCCTCATTGTTCACTTTCTGTATCCAGCTTATTCTCAAGATATTTCTATAGCACTTCCTCTTAAATACCAATATTTTCCTTTCAGATTCTCTCAGGAGTACCCAGGCCTCGCATCCATAGAGCATGCTGTTGAAGATACAGATTTCTACAATGTGCAGTTTAGTTTGCATCTTTATAGTTCTGCTCTTCCATATTTTGTCCATGGCTTTTAAAATAGTTGTTGCTCTGACTATTCTAATTTTTATCTCTTTTTTGGGGTCCATGTCTTGCGACATGTGACATCCAAGATATGTGAAGTGTTCCACATTTTCCAGCTGAAATCTATTAACTCTGTTCAGTAACTGCTGTTGTCTGAATATCATTGTTTTAGTTTTTTTAAAGTTGGCATTTAGTCCATGACTTTTTCCTTCTATGCATAGTGTTTGCAATGCCTGTTCCAGCCTTGCTGCGTCTTCTTCAATCAGGACGATGTCATCTGCAAAGCAGAGGTAGTTTATTCTCATGTCATTTATCGAAATATCTCCACATTCTTCTTTAATCTTAACTATCGTTCTTCCCAGATGTGTGATGAAGATGATTGGAGATATTGGATCCTCTTGTCTTGTGCCTTGACTAGTTGGAAAGCAATCTCCAATCTCACCTGCTATTCTGATTTTTGCTTGTGCTTGGCTGTTTATATCTCTCAGCAAGTGGATCAATTTACTCTCCACACCATTGGATTCCAAGACAGCCCATGTCATATTTTGGTCAATATTATCAAATGCTTTTTGGAAGCCCACGAAACAGGAATATATCTTTTTGTTCTTTCTTCGAGCTTTCTCTGCTATTAGTCTTAGTGCGAGTATATTTCGATCTTGTCGAAATCCTTCTTGCTCATCCGAAATGTGCCGCCATATGCCCCTTCAGGCGTTCTGTTAGTATTTTCATCAGCACTTTGCCAAGATGACTCATTAATGCAATAGTTCTGTAATTGGTGTATTCTAAAACACTGCTTTTCTTATGAGAAACAACCAAGACCGATTTTTTTCACTCTTTGGGAGATACCCTGATCTCCATATTTCATTACATTAGTTATGTGTTTCTTTTACAACTGATTCTCCCCAGTATTTTAGCATCTCGCCTATTATGTTGTCATTTCCAAGACACTTGTTATTCTTGAGATGTTTTATAGCCTTATTCACCTCCTCTTCCAAGATGTCATTTTCAAAGATCTCTGCTGGTGGAGAGATTGCTTTTAGTTCTTTGATTTTACTTCTGTTGCAGTATCATTTAGTTGATTTTTATATAAGTCGCTGCAATAACTTGTACATCTGCCTTATTGACATTCCTATTGACCTTTCTTATAAGTTTGTAAACCTCTCTAGTTTTGTGTTCTTCATAGCACTGTTCAATATTTTTGCACGGGTCCTCTAACCATTTCGCTTTATCAGATCTTGCTGCTTTTCGTACTTCATTGCATTTTTGACGGTATAACTCATCTGCAGCCTTTGAATAATCTCTCTTTTAAATTTCAGTTCTCTTAATTTTAGGGTTTCCTGAGTTATCCATTTCTTGTTGATCTTTTTTCTTTCAGGAATTACTTCCTATTCTGCTTTTTTAGTACTGTAGTCATTCGTTCTGCTCGTATTTATATTTTGTTTTTCAGTTGGGGTCCTAACCTTCGTTTCCAATATGTTCTGATATGTTGTTCTTAGCCTGCCTTCATTTAGTTTTGTCTCTAGCTTTTTGGAACTTCCCTTTGTACTTCTGCTTCAGTTTTAGTCTTATATTCACAATCACTACGCTGTGGTCTGAATCAATATCAGCTTTCTGGAAAGATGACTGTTGAACTGAGGTTCTCCATTTCTGGTCATTTAATGTCAGGTCGAACATATTACTGTGTTTACCATCGAAGGAGCGCGACGTCCATTTACGACAATCTTTTTTGTTGGAATTTGGTATTGCAAATCATCATGTTATCTGTGGCAAATTCCAGAAGTATCTCTCCACGTTCATTTTTTTCTCCATATCCAAATTTTCGAATAACCTTTTCCCATCCTGTGTTATTTTTGCCAATCTTTGCATTCCAGGCTCCTCCAATGACGGGTATATCCTGCTTCGGCACCTCCTCGATTTCTAGTGTAGAGCTGTGTAAAATCTCTCAATGTTTTCATCTACACTCTCTGTAGTGGATGCATTTATTTGAATGGTTGTGATATTAAATGGTTGGGCACTGAGTCTGGCAACCATTATTCTTTCACTAACTGGTTTGTTAGTCATTGCCTGACAGGCCTTGTTTCTTAGCAGGAAATCTACGCCTGCTTCATGCTTACTTTCATTTCCTGACCAGAGAACTCTTCCACCATATGATTCTCTTGACAATGTCCATCTCATTTCGGAAATACCCGATATATCACATCTGTATTTTTTCATTTATTCTTGAGGCAACTGAATTTTCCAGTTGCCCAGAGTGTACGTGCATTCCATGTGCCAATTGATATTCCATCCTTTACAGGCCTGGGTTTGATTTTTTTTTTTTTTGTCTTTGTTTTCAGTAACTGATTTTTCGATCCAACAGTGATTACTCGATTAGGTATGAGAACCTTGTTTGACAGGGCGACATCCGAGCCTGCATGCGTCTCTTTTCTTGTTTTTGGGATTAGATTTCAATCGTGTTTTCTTTTTAATGTCAGCACATCGACACTTATCTGCCAAACCCTTAGTCTTCCTTGAAGAGCTTGGGAGAGAATCAGAAGGAGCATATCGATTTAGGCTTAGGGTGGCCTAAGCTCGCCTTGACGAAGTACTGTCTTTGGACTTCTGTGGCATTTTATAGAGTTACTGGAGTTGTCCACTAACCCACCACATCATGTCGATATTGCCGCTGCTCGACCGGGATTGCTTATTGGTTAATCGTAGTTAGCCACCATCGCTGGTGGCCTTTCCCCGATCCGCAACCTGGGGATCCTTCCTGTGGCATGTAGCTTTGCCTCTGGGGGAAATAACCCAGACCGATGAATTGAATACCCATCGATAATCGGTGATAAAAAAGTAAATATTATAAGAGAAAACCACAACAACACTGTTCAATACCTAGATACGCTATTTATGTATAAATTAATCCGAACCATAACATCAAGTACTAGAGAAGAAATAGTCAGAAATCTATCACTGCTTCTTGCTTATGTCATATAAATATTTGGGCACCACCAAATAGTGACAGTCATAAAATGTAATGTAGCAGTCTATCACTTCACGGCTCTAAACCTGGACAGTAAGCCAACATCTATGCAATGATCCGCATATGAAACACAAAATAATAATAATAATAATAGACATAGAAATAGTCAACGAAGTAATAAAAAAATCGACCAGAAACATATGGCTTCACCAGATTCAATATATACATTACACAGCAACATAATATTTTCACTGTATGAAATATATAAAAAAAATCTGCAAAGAAAGTCAAAATTCGTTCCAAAACAAGCTAAAATCCGTGGATGAGGTAAAACATAATCCAAATAAACACATACATAATAATTATACACAGAAATGACATCCTATGAGAACTTTTAAAGCGGTATCCATATAACAGCTTTAAAAACTATATATAGTTTTTAAAGCTGTTATATATCACTAAAATATATCCGATAATGATGAGCTCACTCATCTCCACGAGGCTGAGCAGACATCTTCTGGATAAGAGCGGGAGGGGGGGAGGGGTGTATTGCAGGGAAGATCTCTGTCACCATCTTGACTACCCTTTCACTTCCACAACCTAATGCTATTTTTTTTTTCTCCAAAGTTATCAGTATCAGTTGGAGGTGACATGACTAAAAGATATCCGCAAATGATAAGCTCGCTCATCTCCGATAGCCTGAGCAGACATCTGCTGGAGGAGAGAGGGATGATTGGGTTAGAGTATGGGGTGGGGGAATGGGGGAATTTAGTATCAGTTGGAGGTGACATGACTAAAAAAAATCCGAAAATAAAACGGCAAGCTAACTCATCTACCCTAAATGAGCAGACATCTTCTGGAGGAGAGGGAGGGTGGGGGAACCTTGCAGGGAAGACCACTGTCAACCTCTCGACTACCCTTTCACACCCAACACATAATGCTATTTTTTTTTCCATCCCAAAAATTTCGGACATCCGCAAATGGTGAGATCGTTCATCTCATTTTTTATCAGTTTGAGGTGACATCACTAAAAGATATCTACAAATGGGTAGCTCGCTCATCTTCCTTTGGATGAATTCGAGCCACAGAGATAAAGTTTGTACCATAATGTCACAAAGAAAGATAAACACACATCAACATCAAATCCACCAGCATGCGAAAAGATGTCTGTGAGTCATCTGCGCGAAAGTTTCATTTTGGAAGGAACGGTCAGGGTAAAGTGTAAGGTAAACAGTACTATAAGGAAAAACAATCAACTCGAGTGTCTTTTCAGTTACTGCAATTCGTTCATCCAGTGCAGCTATCGTATTGTGTTGTGGTGTGGTGTTTAGGTCCAGTAAAGTAAAATAACGAGAGAACCACAAAAGTCTTTGAAATTTTCTTTCTTCAGGAAAATAGTGTAAACTAAATATTGTGAGATATTTTTAGGTAATTACAAGTTTCGATTTTTTTTTCTTTGTAAGTAATATTTCAGCAAAATAAAATAAGCATTTGTAAAACTTAAATGAACAAAGATGTGTGTTGTTGTTGTGTTTTTCACAGTAAAATTTTTACTCAGTTATTCAGTTTAGAATTTGATAATTAAATCCATAACTTTATACCTTAATGCAATTCTGTTTAATTATTGTAAAAAAAATCACTACTGTGAAATTAATGCCAGGCACATGGGAAACCTGATATCCTGTAATTAATTATTTAGAAATTTGTCTAATGCTACCTATTGACATTTTTTGAGTTATCTGTAAACATTTCGTTCGCATACTCGAAAATCCTACCTGTTAGAATTTGGTGATTTTACAGAGAGAAAGCAGATAATTTTACCCAAAACGTGACTTAAACTCTTAAAGTTTGGTTTAGAAAAAAAGGTTTGTACTCTCCAGATAACACAAATACAAATTTTACCTTTCCCCACACAAAGTAAGATAAAAATGTGGTTATTTTACAGAGAGAGTGCAGATATTTTAACTCATCACGTTACCAAACTCTTAAAAAAGCTTGATGTAAAAAAGAAAAGAAGGTACATTTTTCTTTTCTTTTCAAATATTTCTACATGATAAAAGCTTAAAAACATATCACTGGCAGCCGAAACTTTTTTCTTCTTTTTTTTTCAAAACTTGACAACACATAGTTGTAGTTTGGTGAATAAAGTACAAATGAACTGAAAAGTGACAATTTTGTTGCTACATCTGTAGATATCTTCACCAGACTAGAAAAAAAACAGTCATACCAAATTCAAACAATACGACTGTTAGAATTTGGTTATTTACAGAGAGACAACTGATATTTTAGCCTATCACGTTATTTAAACTCTTAAAAAGTTTATTGTAGAAAATAAAAATGGTATCATAGCATGCAGATAACAAATGAATCAACATGTATATATTAAATAATACTCGCCTTTGGAAGAGCAAAATCAAAAACATTAACAAACTTAATAGCCATACCCGTTCTTCATTTAAATGATGCCAAATGATGAAAACAATATGGGTATGAATTTCCAAACTTTGAAAAGCTGATGAATTTCTTGCTTACTGTGATCATAAATATTTATTTAAAGGTAGACAGTCTTTTTTTTTTGTTTGCGAGTCGAAACTTATTTCAAAACTTTACCACCCGTACATTCTAGCAATGGGGGATATTAAAAACAGAGACCATAGCAAATAACGGATTTGTAGTTTTGTGAATAAAGTAAAAATGAACTGATAAGTGACAATTTGTTACTACATCTGTAGATACCTTCACCAGACTAGGAAAAAAAATAGTCGTACCAAATTCTAACAATACGACTGTTAGAATTTGATCATTTTACAGAGACAAACAGCTGATATTTTAGCCAATCACGTTACTTAAACTCTTAAAACGTTTGTTGTAGAAAATAAAAAGGTATCGTAGCATGCAGATAACAAGGAATCAGCATGAATGTATTAAAAAAAATGACCGCCATTGGAAGAGAAAAATCAATAACATTAACAAACTTTATAGCCAGAACCGTTCTTCATTTAAATGATACCAAATGATGAAAACAACATGTGTAGGAATTTCAAAACTTTGAAACTTTGAAAAGGTGATGAATTTCTTGCTTGCTGTGATTCCAAAATAGTTATTTGAAGGTAAACATTTTTTTCTTTACAATTTTCTTTCTTTCTTTCTGAGCTAATATTCATTTGAAATAAGAATACATAATTATTTATTTGTGTTGGAAAGAATATCTAATATAATAATTGTGTTAAAATATATAAATATCCCTACTGTGAACAAAAAAAGTCCGGCTGAGAGGACAACAGTCAAAATACAAATTTAAGTAAGACCACAACATTTTTTTTTCCTCCTTGTAAAATTTCTTGCCACAAACTACCCAGATTTTTTTTTTTGACTGTGAATTAAAAGTCTTATTTGTTCATGCAAGCCCTCAAATATATCAAGAAACTATCAACTCTTGGAAGCAAAAGAAATCGGGTATTAAATTAATAATCAGAATTTTAGTGGAGAAGATTTCACCTGAAATGTTACAATACTGCTAGAATTTGGTTATTTTACCGAGCCATTAGATATTTTAAACCAACACGTTACTACACACACACTCACGATTTCTCACCTACGTACAACAATTTGGCAACTGGATAAGAGAGATATCTTTAAGATAAGACTTAATGAGAAATCTAGAGTGTTGGAAAATAAATTCACATACATTTTATTTATTCATTAATTTTGCTCAGTTATTCTGTTAGAATATGTAATTAAACTGAATTTTAAAAGTAAAATACAGAAAATAACCATTCAATTTGAAAAAAAAAAATCATTTCACTTGTCAGAATTCCATACCCTAACAGCACTCGGAATTCGAAACAGGAAATTACACTTACCCAAAACAAAAAGGCACATAGACTTTCACACCAAGCTTAGGAAAACAGCATGAGCAACTGTGGGTAAAAATTAAACAGAGAACCAATCAGATAGTAATCTAAATTAAATATTCAACTATAGAAAAACAGTCATACTTCCGCAAACTGATAATACTGCTCAAAACATCAAAGGAAGAATATGAGTCATTTAAAAGGTGAATACTGCGATTTGAAGTTACCGCTCGGTTCCGGATTATTACTCATGAAAAACACACGACTTAGGATATGTGTGCCACAATGAATGAATCATGTGAATGCTAAAAACATATAGTCACATCACAAACATCGTATGACCCTATGCTAAGGAATTAACAGTGGACCAAAACGGACAAAAGGAACAAAAGTCAAATAACTTTTCAGATTATTACAGAAATTTCGTTCTTTCAAGATTGTGTTTTTGTGTGTTGTGGTGTGGATAAAAATTCAGCTATTTTGGAATATCTATTTGCATTAAGAACAATCATTCTGGAAAACTGTAAGTAAATTTAAATTATCATTAGAATTTCTAGACTACATACAAAACAGTCATGGCAACCTTTTAAATCTCCGTTTATTTTTAAAATACCATTTGGTTTTTTCTCTTCATGTAAACTAAAAATAACACCATTACCCAAACATTTGTAAACAAGATAACATTAATTCGAAAAAGATGTTGTCATTTGCCAATAATCTTTTAGTAATGTCACTTAAAACTGATAATGAAAACTTGGGAGAAAAAAAAAGTGTATGTTTGAGGGACACCAGCATATAATAAAATTATTCAGAAAAGCTCGAAACAAAGCCGCCACTAGACTCTACTCTAAGAATTCCTACCCTATAACAGGAAAGAAATACCCCAGAATGTATTGAAAATTAGTACTACAATCTATAGAAGAAAAAAAATTGTATGTTTGTTTGAGTGACATAGTATATAATTAAATTATTCAGAAAAGTTCGAAAGACTGCCGCCATCACGACTTACTTTAAGAATTCCCACCCTTTAACAGGAAAGAAATACCCCATAATATATTGGAAATTAGTACACCCATCTATATACAACCAAACAAAACATGATGACAATGTTGGATGTGTGTCACCTTGGGAAAATGCCAAGATATCTTATCTCAAAAACATCTCCCACAATTCCATAGCCAAACCAAAATACCATGTGATATCACAGAGAGACATATGTTCCCCAGAAATTTCCAAACACATAACGTCACGATTCTTATCTCTAAATATCACCAAACACATCACGTGATGTCCCTGACAGACGAGGGCCCAGTGAAGTTCCAAATATTCGAAAATCTATAACAACAAACATTCACGTCACGATTCCTTATCTTATCATGATCTTGATCTTGTTAGAGGTGTCCCACTAATCACGACACGATTCCTTATACACTAATATATCTCCCTTTCCATTCAAAACAACAACGTTACTTATTTACAACTAACAAATGACGTCACTGATCTTCATCTGACAACAACAAACATTCACGTCATGATTCCTGGTATCTGGAGAGTTTATCGAAAAACAGTTTACCGAGAGACAATTCATCGAAAAAGCAATTCACCGAATAAACATTTCATCGACATGTTTATCCAACAACAATTAATCGAAAAAGCAGTTCATCGAAAGACAATGCCCCGAAAAAGCACTTCACCGATGAGCAGTTAATCGAAAAGCCTTTCGATTAACTGCTCTGATTCCATATCTTATTGTGATCTTGATCTTGTTTAAAGTGTCCCACCAATCACGACACAATTCCTTATCTCTAATATATCTTCCATTCCATTCAAAACAATAACGTCACTTATTTACAACTAACAAATGACGTCACCTATCTACATCTCACAACAACACACACCCATGTCACGATTCCTCATCTTATCTTGATCTTGATCTTGTTCAGAGTGTCCCACCAATCACAACACGAATCCTTATCTCTACCATCACCCATAATTCCATACGCGAACCAAAAAAAAATCACCCACAATTCCATACGCCAAACAAAACACAACAACTAAATCCATTGACACATATGCCTACAGGGAAATTCCTAACATTCCAATCTCATGGCGTCACGCCCACAATGACGTCATCAAATGAACAACCAATCACGTCACGATTCCTTGTCTTATCTTGATCTTGATCTTGTTAGAAGTGACTACACTACTACTGGGCACATCGGTATTTTGTTGTTCCTTTTTGTAATCGAATTTGTTTCCTGTTGCTTTTAGAAGGTCCTCTTGTGTAATTGCTTGAAGCATTGGCTCAGAGCTATTGTCGATGTAATTTCTTAAACCAATTTCTTCTTCTTCCACAGTATGTCTCACTTACAGCGGACCCCGACCACCTATTCTCCTCGGTAGGTACAACCGGTCAACATCACTTCATGGATGTAATGCATGATGCATAGTCATTAGTTTTCTAGTTTTTCGGTCTAGTTTGTCCAGGTGTTCTTTTGTCCAATTTATATGCCAGCTGTGTATGGGATCACTCATATAGCCCAAGAATTCATTGCTCTAATTGTGTTTAATCCATTTAGTATTGTTTTCAGAATATTTCTCTTTTTAATGTATTCTGATGCTGCCTGTTGTTTAACTTGCGAGTGGAGAATATCATTGGCTTCTAATATTTCTAGGTATTTATAGTGTTCGTCAGCTGAAATTGCTTTTATATATTTCTCTTGATCCAAAATTCAAATTGCTAGTGTCATTAATTTTTCCTCGTTTAATAGATAACATTGCGCATTTATCTAAACCAAATTCAATTTTGATGTACTGACTGAAAATACAAACTGTGTTCAATAAAGAATCTATTTGATGGGCCGATTTTCCATATAGCTTCAAGTCATCCATATACAACAGATGTGAAATTTTAATATTACATTTAGGAATTTCCTATCCAAGTTTTGTTTTCTTCAGAATCATAGACAAAGGTATCAAAGAGATGTTGAAGAGCAATGGTGACAAGGAATCACCTTGGAATATTCCACGTTTAATGCTGATATCTCCAAATCGTTCATTATTCACTAATTCACTGTTGTTTTCCGTGATTTCATAGCAGTAGCCAGAAACGAACATATGTTTTTTATAATTCCAAATATTTTTAGTGATTTTAGGATCCAGGAGTGTGAGAGGGAATCGAATGCTTTATTGTAGTCTATCCATGCCATGTTTAAATTAGTTTTTCGTCTTTTTGAGTTTCAGGGAATCATTTTATTCATGAGGATTTGGTCTTTTGTTTCTCTAGATTTTTGAAAATTGCCTTTTTGTTCAATCAGATAAATCTGATTATCTGATAAGTAATGGTATATGGAATTTGCTATGATTGCAGTGAACAGCGTAAGCATAGTTGGGTGGCATGTTATTGGACGATAGTTACTTGGGTCTGCACTCTTATCCTTAACTTTCATGAAGAGAAAAGTGCGCCCAGATATCATCCAGTCTTCCGCTGAGCCTGACTGCAACAAATAATTAAATTGTTCTTCCATTCGATGATGTAGACTGGTTAGATATTTTAACCAAAATCCATGTAGTTCGTCTTTGCCAGGTGCACTCCAGTTTTTTAATTATCTAGCTTGAGCACTGACTATTTCTTTAGTGATAATGACATTTTGCATTTGTTTTTGTTTCATTTCTAATTCTATTTCCTTAATCCATGAAACATCTTTATTGTGTTCAATAGGATTATCCCAGTTTGACTTCCAAAATTTGAGTGTTTCTTCTTTTCCGGGTGAATGATGGTTTGCATTTGTATTTCTCTGGAGAGACTGAAAGAACTGACGTTGGTTCTGTCGAAATTGCATATTTTGTACATATCGGTTTATTTTTGCTTCATATCTTTTAATTTTCTGTGCAGTCGCTGTAATTCTTTGTTTTAGCTCTTCGGTAACTTCAGCAATTGTTTTGTTGGCCAAAATTTACGTGTTAGTCAGTTTGTTTTTGATGTTCTTATTTTTCAACGGTCCTTCTTTAAAACTCTTTAAGTTGCTTAGATCAGCTCGAAGCCTCTTGACTTTTCGTTCTAACTGGATTTTCCATGGTGCAGATTGTTTCATCCTCAGCTTTTTCTCTTTCGGATTGCAACTAAGCTTCACTGAAATGATATAAGCTGTACAGGAGCTGATTTGTTTCGTTTATACTGTTGGTTTTGATGGTTTCAATTACAACATTTCCATCTAAGAGGAGCTGTTTTAGCTTAGAGTGTTCTAAAGCTTTTAATGGTGGTAGTCTTATACGGTCATTTATGGAATTAATATGTTCCAATGTCCCTGACTTCATTTTACACTGCCCTTCTGTCAAAACATTCTGAGGTATGTCGTTAGCTTGACGTTTACTGAGTTGAATTCCAAAGTTTGATATAGCTACCTCCTGATGATTTTCTGTTACTGGAGTTGTTGGTTTATTACATATCTCTTCCAGCTTAAGTTCAGTAAATATTTTGTTACGGAAAATGAAATTCCTTTGGTCCAAAAGTCTTTGTTCTGTTATTGCAGATTCTGGGAATTTTTGTTTCCAAATTAAATGCATACGCTTTCTGAAACCTCATTTTTCTGGTGTTGATCTGTTTTTTCTGGTGTTTCATAATTTCTCTGTTTTCTTCTACATCCATTTTTTACGTATTGGTTTCTTCCATTCGCTTTTCAGCGTCCTGCCTTGATTCCCCAGCAAGGAGCGCTGGATCCTGTAGCCCAGTTGTCGGCTGATGCCCAGGATCCACATCTGGCGGAGTCCTTGATGACCAGGGCGTCGACTGATGCGGTATGGATCTCTTCTTCCTTTTCACCATTAATATGGGAATGGAACACTGTTATTCTGGTTCCTCAGTTGAGACCTGTCTGACAAGGGTGGCGCTGCTGGCAGCTGTGCAACCGCCAGAATAGCTCTAAACATCACTGAAGTGTGCAAGCCCCACCGTCACGACAATGCCGTGTTCCTTCGGGGGATTATTATTATTATTATTATTATTATTATACGATCATCAGCATGGAGTCAGAAGACTCTCTGCGGGGACCATAACTATCCTCACAATACCTCTCATGCCTCTTCTTGAACTCACTGACAGACGAAGAAGTCACAACTTAAGTCAGGCAACGTATTCCATTCATTCACCACTCTCCAAGCGAAAAACTGTTCTTCATACCCTTGTTAAACACATTCTTACTTAATTTCTAGGGATGACCTCTTGTTATTCCACCACTCTTCCAGTGTTAAAATATTTCGCCAGCATCAATCTTATAAACCGATTTAGTAACTTAAATGTTTCTATCCTATCCGCTCTTATCCGCCTATAAAACCAGCCTGTGTAATCCCGAAACTCTTAATCTATCAATGCAGGCAGCATTACTTATACCACTCACTCGCCTCTCGCCTCTGAATCTTTTCTGCCAATTCCTCATCTCCACGGAATCCAGACTATCAGACCTGACCACAGTATTCCAAATGCGAACTTATCAATTGCTTATAAAGAGGAATAATAACTCTTTATCTCTGCATGTTAGTGACTTCAAACATCAAGCAATCCTGTGAGCCATCGTGAATAGCTTAGCACTATGCGCTCTGTATTTTCAACTCTCTATCCACCAACATCCATAAAAGTCCTTCATCAATCTCTTGGATTACTGTCAGTGGCGTACTCGTAATCGTTACTACCCAGGGCTGCATTTTTGGTCCTCCTCTCCTCCCTCCAAAAATAAAAAAAAATAAAAAAAAACATCTGTTATAACTTTCAACACACATTTTATTTTACATCTGTGGCACTTAACATTTACGTAATGTTCAATAACTTTATCAAAGTTTATCTTCCTGGCATAATTATTTTCTATAGAAAGTATGGATAAATTACTTAGTCTCTCTCTCTCTTCTGTCATTGAACCGCAGTCAACTTTTAATGAATTTTAATTTAGAAAAATTCTTTCACAAGAAGCTACTGATACACGAATAGTTTAAAAAAATCTTGAATACAGTGAAATATTTGGAAGAGATTCCACAAAATCCCACTCCACAATGAACTGATAATTGAAGCTGTCCATTTTTCTGCTTCTTGTTTGCTGATATTAACAGCTGTTAGATGTCGCTGAAGTGTTTTTATTTCAGGAATTATATCTCCGCTTTGAAATTCATCATAGATATTTGTTAAATTGCGGATGCAATTTTCGAAATCTTTTTGTGTGCCATGTATTAAAATATTGGGTTGTGGAATACTAAAAACGTCATTATTTCATTCATTGCTTTGTTACGGCTACAAAATTCAAGTAAAAAGCGATCAAGGCACACAAACATTGATCTTCTCACCTCCTCATGAAGTGTAAGACAAACATCTCCAACAATTCTACCAGGATTTTTTTTCAGCCTTTTTCTGACCCTTTTTTCTATATGAATGTACAATTTATCGTATTTTGTTGTTATATATTCGATTGCAATATTCACCATTTTTGTTCGTTCATTTTCAAGAAAGAGTTTCAGATTTTCAAGTCTCGCACTACATTTTTCTAAACTTATTCTGCTGGTTTGCATGTATTTTGAGTACCATTTACTTCCAAAACTTCATTCCAAAATGACAGATAACACAAAAAGTAAAATTGCAAATTGCACGAAGTAAATTTTGAGCTGATCCTCGTGTATCAATATTTTCTTTTATATCACATAGTGCTTCAAAACTTAAAATTAACTTTTCGATATTGTATCATGCATTATGACTTGCTTCATAGTGAACACTCCATCTTGTGTTTGATAATTTTTTAATGTTAGTCATACACTTTCCTTCAATACTTCTCAACGGTGAGTTGAACTTGAAAAAAAATGAATATAATTTTCCCAACACGGCAAAAAATTTTACACAAGTAGAAATGCTTTCAAAAACATGAACTCCATAAAGATTAAGTGAGTGATTTGCACATGACATAAAAAACGCTTTAGAATTGATACTTTTTATTTTACGTTGAGCTCCACCATGAATTCCAGACATAGTTGCAGTATTATCATAACCCTGGCTACGGCATAGGTTGATGTCAAGTGTGCCCTCTTCTAATTTCCTTCAGAATATTAGAAGTATTTGCAATTTGCAATTTTTTCTGAGATAGGAAAAAACCTACGAATGACTTCCTTACTTCAACTTTTCCATTTTCAATGTGCACGTATCTGATAACTGCACACATTTGATCCAAGTGAGTACGTCAGGAGTACTGTCGAAAAGGATCCCGAAATATTTAGCCTCTTTTATGTTCGCCAATATTTTGTCTTTTACATGTTATTCAAAATGAATACCATGTACAAGTAAACATGAATTCATTTTGGTTTCTTGGAGAAAGTATGAGCGGTATCTCCTATTATCTAAAGCAGAATGTTCAGTTCTTAATAAATGTTCTTTTAGAACAGGGTCAGAATGAGATAGAAACTGAATTAACTCCAAAAAATTTCCTTTATTTGTCGGGGACGAATCTTGTCTACAACCTCGAAGAGAAAGAATTTGACGAGCTAAAAAGAGAATTCCACCCAAAACTCTCTTCAAAACATCCTCGATTTTTGTCTTTTCCTTAATAATTTAATCTCGTGTAACTTGATCTATAGTCTTATTCAATTTTAACCTGTTTGCTAAAGTTTTCCACATTTCTAAGCAATTAAGATGTTGTTCCGAAGTTTCATGTAAAATCTTTGGATTTAATTTCCCCCATTTATTAAAACCATTCACAATACTCAATACTCTAGTTGTATCGCCGCAGGCAAATAAACGGCAACAAAAACAGAATAATTTTTTTGCTATCTGAGAATAAACCATTCAAGTTCTAAGAACAATTTCTTCATTTGGTAGTTCTTTATAAAACCATGATTTTGTAAGTTGGCGACGATCTCCTGTAATTCCTATTCAAGATCTATATGTTGCATGAAAAGGTCCATCTTTATTTTGAAACACTTCACTTCCTTGCTTGATAGTATCAATTTTAATTTCATCTGGTACTGGCATTGACCAAGCAGCAACATCGCAGAATATTTCATCTGTATTTGTACATTCCATTTCCTTACTATTGACGTTCTTTACTCGTTGTTGTATTGCTTCTGTCGTATTGAGTTCAATATTCTTTTCACCATCAATATTTTTCTTATCCTGTTTGTTCCAAAGTATCTTCGATTTCTTGGCGTTCTTGCCACTATTTCTTCTATTTCACCTTCTATGGTTGAAACTTATGTCGCTGGCATTATGCATTTTATAATACTTCCCGACATATTTGTAACAGCTTCTTCTTTTATTTATTTTTTTTTTAAATTTTTCTACTTGATATTCACATGGTCTTTGTCGTACCATGTTCCTATAATTTTTTAAATAGGGTTTAATTAGTGTTTGACTAGTATAGATTGTATTGATCAGAAGTAAATCAACAAATAATATTAGAAAAAAAAATTTTAATTTGTACTTTTAAAATCTGTACTGTCGACCGTATCTGCTATGGTACAAACACAAAAATACTTCTTCTTCCAAGTTTGTTTATAATCAGTATTTCGACACACAGTATTCTGTCGCCGACTATAAACACAAAAATACGAATGTGTAAACTTATACATTTGGATAAATAATGCGTGATTTTACTATGAAATTGTTCCGCTGGTCTTCGACTTGCTCTAATTAGCTTTAAAACAAAAAAAAAAAAGTTTAAATTTAAGAATAGTTAAGTTTATTGGTTGTTTTCAGTCTAGGTCACGTGTGTTTCTGTCTTAACACCACACCACTTCATTCCCACTATCTGTAAATTAGAATATTATACGCCCTCTAGCATTGACGATGCAATAATACAAAAGTAACTAAACAAAATTCGCACGTTTGATTTGAATTCGAATTAAGTACCTATCTACTTATGGATATGTATGTCGTATTTAGCACCGAATTTTAAAAAAATTATTTACGAATATCAATAATTATTATTACATCACACCTCCAGGGAGTTCAAAGCTTCGTCGAGGGAGGGCATCTACTCTACAACTCTTCGTCCACCAACCGTCACCATCTAACACCAACGGCATCTACCGCTGCCTACCAACAATAGTACTTTCACAGACAATCACAAACATCCATACCCGCGGTGGGATTCGAACCCGCAGCCTTTTGGCTGGACAGCGGATAAGCTAATCATTCGGCCTGGTTGGCAGAGTAATCAGCGTATAATATTAAATAATTTTTAAGAATTAAAATGATACAAACATTTATATACAAATATCTGGTGAATAGTAATGATATTCCACGCTTTTGGTCCCCATTCAGCTTGGTGCAAGGGGGAAACCGCCCCCCTCGCTCCCCTCTGGGTATGCCACTGATTATTGTTCCATCAACGTGGTTCACAACCTGTAATCTTTTAATCCCAAAATGCATATGTTTAAACCTTTTCACATTGAACTGATATCCATTGTCTTTTGCCCATATTGCCAGTTACTAAATCATCCTACAAGCTCTCTACATCAGCTTGAATAAATATTGTCCAGAAAGTTCTTTCTCCTTAAATATTGCGCTACCCAACTTGGCATCATCAGCAAACAAATGAATATCTTTTTCAAGTCATTTCCTATATCATTTATCTAAAAAGTAAACAACAACTGTTCAAACATAGAGCGTTGTGATACGCCGTTGGTCATCTGATTCATCATGGACACTGCGATACGTTACTTTTTGGTATCTGTTAATGAGCCATTCTAGAATCGACATCACCAAGATAATATCGATCTCAATGTGTTCTAATATGCATAGCAGTATGCCATTGGGTATCCGATCAAAAATCCTTAGCAATATTCCAGCTCTTTCACTGTGTAACATTCCCTTGCCCAACTCATCTGTCACTGTATTATAAAATATTTTAAAAATTACTAACGCAAAGACCGGCATTTATAAAACCATGTTATCCCGTATAGAGTATCATATTCTTATTCACTCATCCCTGGATTATGTCTTTAATCAACATTTCCAAATCTTTTATCACCACTCCCGATATGGTGATAGTCCTGTAATTTTCTACTCCTAAGTCTCCGTTATGCAAATTAACTTTGCATTCCTTCCACTTCCCAGGGATCTTATCAGAGGTCATACCTAAGTTAAATCTCCAAGTAAGTGGCATTCGCAATTCCTTTGCACATTTACTTTATACTAGTGCCGAAATCTAATTTAAACTTGCTGAAGTATTTTCACATAAATTCTAAAATATGTTAAATAACTCTAATTTATTTTCTTCAGTTCTCATATCGGTTATTGCAACATAAGACAAAAATGTCCTGATTTCTGTGATAGACTGAAAAGTGTCACTCAGGAACTCTACTACTGCTTCTTGCTCAGTCACTTCGCAACTGTCAGCGCCCACTTAAGTTATCCTTCCAAAGTCATTCTTCGTTTTACTTGCCATGAACGAATTCTGTGGAATTTCCATTGACTGCTTGGATAAGGTATTCTCATAATCTGATTTAGCCCTTCTTACTATGCTGGTAACTTTTCTAGCCTGAACTCTGTATTGTTGGTGAGTGTGCTGATCGCTTTCTTCTTGTAAATCCTACATAACTTTACTTTTTCTTTTTCTTTTGCAGATCGCACCTTATACATTACACTCATGCATCTAATACCTACCTTCTTTACTTTCTTTACCATGCGAGTACATTCCGATACTGCTTCTTTTAAATGTAGGTGTGGTTCTCACTTTACAAATTCTCTCATTACGAATTTTTATCTTTATGAATTTTTTGGATCCGAATTTTTGTTTTAAATTGTGTGCCGCAAGGCCAATAGGGGCGCTTACGGAAAATTACGCAGTATATAATGATTCAGTTAGAATGAGCCTCAGTGCAATACTTGAAAATGAACAAAAGAAACAAAGAAAAGCAATTACTATTACGTTAGAGAAAAATTACGAAATTATTACCAGCAATCAAGCGGGTAGCACTGTTAAAGCTCTTTCTGAAAAATTTTCTCTTGCCACTTCTACAGCTTGCACTATTTTAAAGGTTAAAGAAAATATTTGAAAGAAGTAAAAAATGCGCATTCTATGCATTTGTATTCATGCATTTATTTATTACACAATTATGTATACATGATTCTCTAATAAAGAAACAGGCACGATAATTCCTCATATGGAAAAACTGTTAACTTCTTGGATAAGCGACCAAACTCAACGATTAAACATGGCTATAACCTATGTGCAACGATGTGTACTAAAGCTTTAGCCATTTTTAAAATGATGAAAGGCCAAAAAGGGGATTTATTCAAATTCAGTGGATATTGAATTCAATATTTCATATTAATTAGCCGATTAAGAAGCTCAAAGATAGAAAATCTAAGAGTTTCATGCCGATTATAGACAACGATAAAATATCGGCGAATCCAATCATAAGCCAACACCTGGTACATGCTGGGGCAACTCGTAGTAAAGGTGGAGTAAGATCCGATCACTGTCATTAGTATTTTTCCCATAATGTAAAACACAACTCCTAGCAGATGTATGTTGTTTACATTACGGGAGAAGGTCATTATCCAGATCAGTTTCAACATTCTTTGAGGTCTCATCGGTGAGTAGGTAGACCTAGATGTCAATACTGAGGTTGCAGTAGTGCAGAGCTTATTTCTTTACTGTTCGTGTCGCCAAAAGGTGCATGAGAGGTGAATTAGTTGAAGTCTATCTACTTCATTCAAATCTACTCTTTATTCGCTTGTTTTAAGTTTACTGCCTACAAAATCGAAGTGTTTTCTTCATAAGAGTAGACATTCGTTTCACATGTCGATCTGGTCGCTCTCCGCAGTCTTCGATGGGGAAATTGAACGTCAACCTAAGAGACACTACTGAAAAAAGGCCAATGAGGTTTTTAAATGGAAATACCACTTCATATTTAAGTCGACTTACAAACCTCGCGCAATATGTGAAGAATCTGATTTCCATGATAGAGACTTCAATTTTGGGGCAAACGTGATCAGCTCAATATTGTAAAACAATAGAATTCAAACACGAGTTCAATGGGAAAACAAAACTCAATTTGTAAATGAAGTTTTCCGTCACAAAAAGAGAAATTTCTCTACAATTGAATGCTTTTTATGTAAACTTAACCAGAAATGCGGAATGAAACGAACTGTCAAGCAGATAAATCAAATAAAATCTTTTTAATTTATATTTCTATTGTGGATTCTGCGCACGCATTGGGTTGCAAGTTTAGATAGGAATTTAGTGCTGCGAAGGAGGCAAAATAATTCAAAAAGCACGGTGATGAATCGGACAGTGTATTTTTCATAAGTTGGGGGGGGGGGTTAAAATGGCATGGAAAAAGCTCAGCACTCAAAGCCGTATCTATCCTATATCACACTCAGATAAGTTTAACACGCACCTGCTCGGCAATATCAGACTGAAGCAACATAAACCACAGCAAGGTAAAGGGAAATTGCCAAAGTAGTGTTCTGGTTGTACCATCAAAACAATAACTCAAGCATTTGTGATTACTCTACTCTAACAGCTACGTTATGTTATTATACGCGTTCAATCCTGTTGTAATACTTTTATGGGCTAAATGCTGTCGTTGGCTGCGCTATTTAATTCTTTCTACTACCCTGAGTTAATTCTGCCTTGTCTTTGTTTTCTCTTTACTTAATATTCGTGAATTGTCAGGCAGCCGCGATCTACCGATTTCCACTATATCTTATTTCCCCACACTCTGTAGTGTAACAAATTTATTTGTTTTACGACTGCGCCATTGGAGTATATATTGTGTGCGAGAGTATAAGATCTTAAATCAAAGATCTTATATATTCCCCGCTTATATTTATCCTTACTTTAAACTAGTCGTGGCTTAATTATAAATTCCACAAACTTTTATCCTATGCAGGATCGTAGCTTTTAGGGCACTTCACTGACAGAATCAGTTCAACGGGTTGCTCACATGCCATTTAATTAAGTCAAAAGACAATATTTAAGAAATGATTCATATTCACATATGTATGCAATGTCATTACAATTCTCTTGCTAGTCTAAATTCTTTCTAATCTAACCTTAGTAATGAGCTAATTCACCATCTAGCATAACATTAACTAAATATTAGGCATGTCTTGTTTAAGCCTAATTCAATATTAATATGCATTATCACATAAAAATAAACACATTCCTGATTTCTCGCGGAATTTCTTAGACACAATTTTGGTATATACAAGGCATAGTCAACTTCACGGCAATACAACAACAACAACATTACTGTCTTGATGGGTGAAGCATAAAATGATTTTTGTTTTCCCCTTTTTCTGTATCGGGAAGAGATGGGGGAGGGAGTTGTGGACTATGGAGTTATCTCTGTTCTGATGAGATCAAGATTGCCTTGATTCTTTTATGTTTATGATAGTCGTGCTCACTATAACTGGAAGCTTGCCTGATGAGTGGGTTGGGATAAGAGTGTACCTTGATGAAAAACGTTTCCGCTTGATCGTGGAGGAGGGAATGGATATCTGGGGTTCTGGTTTCTCTATGTATCTACGTGTTTCTGACGAACCATCCGCAGTCACTGGCGTCCTGAATCATCCGCAGGCACTTGTTTTGTATCCTCTGTGGTTTCAGGATGTTGGATTTGGATGTGTGACTGCATGCTGGGGATGCATATGTGATTACTGGTCTTATTACCATCTGATACAGTAGCAGCTTGTTGCGTGTGTCCAGTTTGCTGTTGGGGGTTGATCAGTGGTTAGATTTGGGCTATAGCTCTGGATGTCTTTGTACCTATGAGTTTGATGTGGCTGTTGAAATTGAGTTTTTTGTCTAGCTGTATTCCAAGGTATCTGGATTCTGTTTGCCAAGGCATCTTTTTTTCCGAGGAGTTGAATGTCATCTTGTAAGAGACCTTTGCGTCTGTAGAATAGTACAGCTGAGCTTTTGTGAGGGTTTACTTGTATACTCCAGTCAGAGAAACATTTCTCTAGTGTTGTGATGGTTCTGGAGACGATTGATCACTAGGTGTGGGCGAAGAGATCTTGTCATTATGGCAGTGTCATACGGGTATAGGGCTGTGATGGTTGTCCTCAGATTCTGTGGGATGTCGGCAACGTAGTTTGTGAAAAGTAGGGGAGCAAGCAGGGATCCCTGTGGTACTCCTGCCAGGATTTTGTGCGTAGTTGAGACTGTGCCATTTAGGTTTATCTGCATGGTTCTGTCGGTGAGGAAAGATTTTGTTAGTCGGATGAAGTTTGTTGGTATGTTAGCCTGTATGAGCTTGTAGAGGAGGCCTTGATGCCATACCTTGTCAATGGCCTTGGCCACATCCAGGAATACCGAAGCTGTGTGCAGGTTCCAGTTGTATTCCTGTGTGATGTGTTCCACTAGTTGGTGTATTTGTTGCAATGTGCTGCGTTCACGTCGAAAGCCGAATTGTTCATTTGGTATGATTCCTAGTTGGTCTGATTTTTCTTTTCTTGTAGTCTTGAGAGGATGATTTTTTCTAATTTGATAACAGGCTGATGGGACAGTAGCTTTGCGGGAGTTGCGAGGGTTGTTTCCTGACTTTTTTTATTGGAATGATGTCGGTTGTTTTCCATGCAGTGGAGAAGTGTTGTATCCTTAGTATTGCATTGGTTATGTTAACTAGGTGCACAATAGTCTTTCGAGTAAGCAGTTTGATGATTCTGTTGGTAATGCCATCTGGACCTGGAGCTTTTTTGTTGTTTAGATGTTGGTTATTTCCATTGGAATAGTGGGGGTGATGCATTCTGGCTTGTCCGTAGTCAGTCTTAAGGTAAGCTTAACCTGCTAGTGGATTTTATAACTTCATGGCAATATACGGCTCTTTCCTTTATATACGCTCGGGCTTCCCTAGTGCGCATGCGCGCGTCTCTCGAAAATGGTAACATATTGCCTTCGGATATGCGACGTGATTCGCGCGTCTTTGGAATTCCCTAGCTATGGCATTTCTTAGAATTCTTCAGTGTTGTCACTTATTGACCTTCGAACATGATGACCTCATTCTTGGAGGGTTTTTTTTTTCCTTCTTCGAAAGGAGTGTCCTCGATTCGACTCCCGTCGCCGACGTGAGGAACTTAAAGATCTTTCTCTCATAGCCAAGTCAGCCGTTCTTGGGCGTGGACAGCAGGATTTTCTGCACAGTTTATCTGGGTTTTTCATCCTACAAGCAGACAACCCGGCCACGTAAACGCACAAGCTACTGTTGTAGGATATAGTGCGGTAAGGAAGGCAACGGGAAACTACCTTACTCATAGTCATTTCCCTAGATGGTGGCGTATATAGCCTACTCAACAGCCAAAGGCTATAACTAACAATAATATCACTACATGATGATGTCATGAGCCCCATTATTTTAACAACAGCTCATTACAATATCATCATCATCAAGTTCCTGCTATGTACCCTCAAGGAGTGTACAGGATATGATAGTACTACATGAAAAGATTACGTAATTACTAATTTCCTATCTACAATTTTCCTTAAAAGCAATCCGTTGACTGTCAAAACTCTAACATAATCAGATCTTATATTTCTCTCTTCTAAGGCACTTTTTACCGCATCGATCCATTTATATCTTGGTCTTCCTCTAGCTCCTTTTCCTGCCAACTTGAATGACGTCATCATGTCCGAAGGTCAAAGAAAACTTGTTTTGCTAATCTTTCCTCCCCCATTCTGTTTAAGCGTTAAAGAGCTGACCACACAATCTGAGATTAGCTCTGCTAACGCATTCCTGAATGCTGACAATGTTAAGTTCTTTTCTAATATACTCGTTTTTAATATGATATTGCCATTGATACCATCTGTTTATGCCGCTAATCTCTCTCAGGACTCTCATATCTGTTGTCTTGAGTCTTTGGTCAAGTGTTTTACTTCTGACCCAGTTCTCAGAATCGTAAGTTAAAATTGGTTTGAACATTGTCTTGTATACAGCTAATTTAGTGTTTTATAATTTCTCACTTAATTAAAAGAAACACATGTATTAACCACAGTGAAAACTATTTAATTGTAAACATTTCATCCTAAGTATCTTAGGACATCATCAGTAGAGTAGTTTTAAACACTAATAGGAATAACATACAGTTAGGGCGCATGATTACAATAGAATCTCATTAAACGTGCATAACGTGTTACAGAAGTAAAAAAAAAAATAAATAAATAAAATAATAATTATTTTACACAATTTTGTATGACAATTGGATCTTTCAATGGTATCATCCCGAACATGAATTAAAACTGTTTCTAGATAAAATTAACCTTCTTCATCGTCGCATCAACTTTACGTTAGAAAAAGAATCTCAGAGGGTATCTCCTTTTTGGATTTACACATTCATAGAAAAGAAGACAGTTCCATCGCCACGTCTGTCTTTCGCAAGCCTACATTCTCAGGTCGCTACATTCACAATTCTTCCGCTGATCATCCATCTCAGAAATCTGGCATTATTAAATCACTAGTTTTCAGAGCACACAAATTCTGCTCCTCTGAAGAATCTTTAAACCAAGAATTAGAAGTAATCAAAAATACATTCATCCTAAATGGATATAATTGTAAAACAACTCAAAAAATCATCAGTCACTCTCCCACACATCAAACCAGACAAGAAGAAGTGCACAGGATTCCCATACCTTACGTCAAAGGCATCTCCAAACGTCTTTCTAAAATTATGAAGAAATACAATTTTGCCACTACTTACAAACCTATCAACCAAATTTACAACTTGTTACCTTCTCCTAAGGACAAACTCTCACCTTTGATGTTGCCTGGCGTTTATGAGATTCCATGCTCATGCAAATTGTGTTACTTTGGACAGACAGTTAGGTCTGTTCAGAAACGCATCTCGGAACATCATGACCACATTCGTCTTTTTAAACCGCAGAAATCTGGCATCTCTCAAAACGGAACTGAAAATCCAAGCCATAGGATCCATTGGGAAATGTATAAACTTTCACATAGATCTTTATATAAACATGAACGTTTATATAAAGAAAGTTCTGAAGCCCTAATACACAGACCAAATTTAAACCGCAACGATGTCTTACTATTCCTAAAATATGGGAAATTGTCATACACAATTGTGTAAAATAATAATTATTAGTTTTTTTTATTATTATTTTTTTATTATTTCTGTGGTTTAAATCTGTAGTCCAATAAGATTCTATTGTAATCATGCGCCCTAACTGTATGTTATTTCTATTATTATTTAAAACTACTGTACTGATGATGTCCTAAGATACTTAGGATGAAATATTTACAATTAAATAGTTTTCACTGTGGTTAATACGTGTGTTTCTTTTAATTATGATCTCACCACAGGTTTCGTTATTTAAATAATAATAAAAAAATCTCATCTCATCTCATCTCATCATCCTTATACCCTCTTTTACCTTGCGGTGTCGAGGGTCCATTGATCATCCGACCTCACTCCGTTCACAGGATAAGGTGGTCAGCCTTATGTCCCGGTGTATCCTATGGCCTGTAGTGTTGAGTTCTCAAGGCCAGCGTGCCTGCTTTGCGGGATGAAAATCCCCAGAATAAACTGGGGGAAAAACCCTGCTGTCCACGCCCAAGACTGGCTAACTTGGCTATGGCTGAGGAAGATCCTTCAGCTCCTCACGTCACCGACGGGAATCGAACCTAGGACACTCCTTCCCCAGGCATATGGTTACGAAGCTCATAGCCACTAGGCTAACCGCGCGGACTAATAAAAAAATAAAAAATAAAAAAAATTCTCACTTATTCCATATAAATGTATTCAGTTCGCTTCCTCCCATACCATCTTTGTTGAATCTATTGTCTATTTCCATACTGAATTTACCAACTTCACTAACAATCGTGTGTAAGTAGCTGAAATATTTTATTGTTCTATAGGTTTTTCATTCACAATACAGTTGACATTTTCTATGCTTCTGCCTATTTTCTTTGTCTTTGTCTTGCTATTGCTGACTTTCATACCAAATCTACTACTACAGTTATTCAATTTAGTCAGGGAATCTTGCAAACTTGTAGCGAATTTATTTAGAAATATAACATCATCGGAATAAAGCAGAGCTGACATAAACATCTCCAATTTTGATATAAGGTTTAATACCCCTTTCTTTCATAATGTTATTCCGTATAGATAATGAATAACAGAGGGGATAATGTACTTCATTGTCTGACACCAGAATTAACATGAAACCGCTATCTTTCTGTAGTTCCTTCAATTCTTCAATTGATGTAATGCCCTATTCACACCATATAACTGTAGTGTTTTGATTAGCTTCTCTCTTGACACCTTGTCATTTGCCTTTTCCAGATCTACAAAACTTAAATACAGATCTTCGTTATATTCCGGTGATTTCTCAACTATTTGTCGTAAAGTGACAATCTGATCCTAACAGCCCCTATTTGATCTGAATCCAGCTTATTCACTAACCTTCTCTTCCACAATCCTTCTCAACCGTTTCTCACGTATACTTGAATAAATCTTACCAGGAACACTCAATATAGAAGTACCTCTCTAATTCTCACATTCAGTTTTATTGCCCTTTTTATATATATGGGTACTATGAGAGCTCTACTCCAATCATATGGAATTCGTCATTTTGTCCAGGCTTTCTGAACTATGCAATGCAGCCACTGTAAGACTTTTACACCTCCATATTTCAGCATTTCTGATCGAATATCAGTACTCCCACTGCCTTTCCACATTTCAGACCTTTGGATGGCTTTTTCTACTACTTCAATTATGGATATGTATTCGGACTGCATGTCTTTTGAGTCTTTTTAACCATTGTACTTTCATCGCTTGCTTCATTTAGCAATTTTTCAAAAATAATTACTCCATACTTCAAAGATATGTTTTTCGCCAATTTTCATGTACTCTTTATCATCTCTAATTCCTTTTACACACTCTATCCTCCATTTCTGAGTTTCTTCAACAACCTCCAGAATATCTTGCCATCTTCTTGATATTTATTTTCTGTTCTTGCCAAAGTCCTCCCATGGCTTTTGTTTAGCTAGTTTTGCACAGTGTTTAGCATTATGCCATTTGTGTCTGTATTCTCTAAGAGCACAAGCTGACTTATTTGCCAGGAACTTTTGATATGCTTCCTTCTTTTCCTTCACTGCCTGTTTAACTTCCTGTGTCCACCATGGAGTTCTGATTTTTCTGTCCTTGCAGACAACCTCACCACATACCTCTCTGGCTGAATCAATGAGTGTTTTTTCTGGAATTGCCAATGAATCTCCAAGGTTTGTTTCCTGTTCTCAAACTCTCATTTTTCTTAAATAAAGTTTGTGTATTTTAGTCGACAGTTCACAACTGAGAGCTGCTCAAGTTTTATTCGCTTTAAAACCTTCTTACATGTTTTTTTTTTGCAATATAAAATTCAAGTTTATCCTGCTCAATATTAATTGTGATCACTTCCAATTCCGAATCCTCTGTACACTCTAATGTCCTGGACCAGGGAGAAAACATCACTATCAACAATGACAAAGTCAACGAATCTATTCTTATTTCTTGACTCTTTCCTCCATGTGAATTTGCGCACATTTTTATGTTGGGACATTGTGATATTAACAAACAGTCCATGTCCTGAGCAAACATCCAACAGGTATTTTCCATTATTATTAGCTTGGCTCCCTTCTACAAATTTTCCCCCAACATTTTTTGTCTGACAATCATTTTCTACTCTGCTATTTAGATCCCCAACAAGGATCTAAATAGCAGAGAACCAACTTTTCATTTTTCATTGTGTCAGTTGTTTCTCTAGAGCCTCAAAATTTCCTCCGATTCTAACTTAGTGGAACCTTATCAGGGGCCGTAGGCACAAATATGAATATGTATTCCATACGGAATGCCTGTTGAGTGTTTGTTCCCATTGTGCTATAACTGCTTGTCGCGTTTAGCAATTTCTTCAAAGTAATTACTTTATACTTCAAGGATATCTTTTTTCTCCAGTTTTCAAGTCCCCTTTGGATACTCCTTTTAATTGATTGTTATTACCTGAATATAACATTTTGTATTTATTGCTCAGAAAGATCCCACCAGTTTTTGTCTTTTTTGTTTCAGTCACCTCTATTATGTTGATCTGGTTCTTAATTAATTCCTCAGCTAGGTCCATTTCTTTTCCATGACTTCTTATGTTGAGAGTACCGATCTTGAACTCTGATGATGTTGAATTGGAATGTGTTTTAGGATTGGTTCCAGACGCTGACGTTTCGCTGTCTGTCCTGGTTCCATGGGGGAAAACAATTAACTGAGCGAAGTGACGCAGCAGCGGACATGAAATTCTGTCATGTTGAACCACAATTGTACTTGTGGTTTAAACCAATAAGAATACAATTTTGTCGGCTAAATCCCAAATTGCCAGCCCATCCTCTTTCGTTCAGTATCCAGTTAGACACCTAACAGAGTGAACCATGAGAAGGTGAGGAATAGACATTAGGTCAGAAGCCATCGTCGGTTCTCCGCATTCCTTTAAAGCAGTGTTTCTCAAATTTCAGAAATCCGCATACTCCTCTTAAATTTTCATTGTTAACAAAAAAAACTTATCAAATAACAAATAAATAAAGTATATTTCATTGTAGATGTCTATTTAATTTGAATTTATATGTTCGTGTAAACAAAAAATATGATTTATTTTTAACAGAAGGAAATTTGGAACAGGTTCCTCTTCATTTCTCGTCCATGAAAATCCACATTTCAAGTAATTCATATCATACTTACGAAGATTTTTTACCTTCTTCTTAGTCGATTCTCTAGAGATGTCAGACGACACACCCTTATCAATTTCATTTGATCCAGATGTAATATCAACGTTTTCTTGTTGCTTAGAGCTGCTTGTATTTGCTATATTGCTCTTTGGGGGATTTATAAATCAAGTCTTTAACCAATGATCCATGCTTAAGAATTTGAAAGCTAAAAAAAATGAACGTATTTTCTCGAATATAACTCAAACTTTTTTTTTTCACAAATTAAAGCTAAAAAATCGCGGTGCGAGATATATGCGGGGATTTTCGGAAATTGAAGTTTTCAGAAAAAAACTGAAAATGGTGCGATTTACCAAGAAGCTCCTACTCTCTATCGCTACTTCAGATATCAAGAACAGTTTCCTTGTATGCATCGTCAAAGTCATCTACCCAAATAGCTTCATCATCTTTCCCATTATTTCAAGCAAATTATTTACAATATTTCAACTAGTAATTATTTCATTATTTCAACCAGTAATTTACAAGACTTGAAATATGAAGAGCAGCTATGAAGAAGTGCATATGATTGGTGCAGCATTAACAAAAGATTGCGCGAACCAAAGACAAATTAGCATTTCATCTGTTCAGTTGAAATGTGCTAATTCCCTCCAACTGAATTCCATAATATCTGAAACACATTCACTATATATTTCTTAGTTTTAACACGTTGGATTTAACACGGTGGATTTAACACGGTGGATTTAACACGACGGAGTGGTGTGAAGCAAAACCATGCGAACTATAATGATTCAATGCGTTAATGATGCATAGTCAACAATTGCCACGTACCCCATGGGGGTACGCGAACCACAATTTGAGAAACACTGCGCTAGTAAATAATATGCCCAAACGTTCACGAACGGCAATAAAAGCTAAGGAGAATACAACGAAGTACAGTCGCTGTAGCGCAATTGAAAGATTAATTGAACACTGCGCCCTTCGATTGGAAATGATCTTCATTTGATTCTCGTCGTGACGAGGGGATCCTTATGTAGGCTTCTTCAGTTGAAGGCAGTTTAGTTGATCTAATATGGTGATAGCATAGTCAAACTCCCGGAAACTGGAGTTTATCATCCTGCGTACAGACAAGTCGGCTTCAGAACACATGCAATTTACAGACTAAAAATACCGTTGTTAGTGATGATGATGAACGATAAATGGCGTTGATGGTTTCGTAGTTTCGTAGTTGGAGAATTAGTAGTACTGGTGAGAATGACATGTATGATAAGAAGTACAAAAGTGTGCAAAAAATATGGCTTTCCTACATATGATAACTGGTAGTAGCATAAAATAGAGACAATATTGGAAAACAAAACAGCAAAAATTCTCTGGGACTTTCGAATACAAACTGATCGGCATTTGGAACATAATAGACCTGCCATCACAATTATCGAACATCGACAGGTTTGGATTATCGATATCGCAGTACCCAGTGATAACAACATTAAAAAGAAAGAACTGGAAAAAAATAACTAAATATCGAGATCTGGCAATCCAAGTTGGCAGACTCTGTGTAACTAAAGTTATCCCAATAGTTATCAGTGCACTTGGCAATTTCGAAGAAGATATCGAACTATTGACAGCAATTAAACATAAACGAAGTAACCACATATGACCTATCTAACATAGCATTACTTGGAACAGTCCATATTTTACGACGCTACCTGACAGACTATTCTTAAATTCTTGGGTAGAATCTGAATTGTTCTGTATTACCAGTGAAATTGTTTAAATAGTATTTGTTTAAATAATGTTTTTTAAATATTTTTTGACTGTGTATCAATAATAATTTTTTTTTTGAGTGTAATAATAATTTTTTTTTTTTTTTGAGTGTAATAATAATAATTTTTTTTTTTAAACATTTTATTATGTCTCAGTATAAGTTACATACAATAATAATATTTACAGTATTTACAATAAGGATTATACAGAATTTTTTTTTTATGTCTCATATGAATTGCATACATAGTTGCGTTTGTAATTATATATATATAATATTAATAACGCATTACAAGTGTGTATAATAGATACTTGCAAGTTAGTAATTTTCTTCCTCGAAGCTTATCAGAGCTTATCTGAGGAAGATAATAGATGACAGAGGGTGGTGGTTTCATGGTTGTGTTCCTATACTGGTCACAAGCCAGGTGTTGATTTTACTGTTTGTTGGTACGTGCCTGAAAGACTTCGACTGCTTTTATAATTTAACTTCTTTTTTTTTTTTTTTTTTGTGCAAATAGGGTTGGATTTAGACATGGTGTGTTTGTTTCTTTGTGTTCTTGTAGTGATAGTTTTTGAGAGGGGGGGGTGTCATAGGTTTGTGTGTGTGTGCATGTGTGGTGGGGGAGAGAGAAACAGGAATTGCTCTAATTTTCATTCTCGCTATAATATTTATATAGTGCCTGTTTCAGCTCTCTGTATGTTCCTAGGTTTCTGTTGTCGAACGGCAGTTTGTTTATCATGTCAGGTACGTAGAAGTTTTGGGTGGCTTTGCCGTGCTGATTGTTGTACTTATATGTTATGTAGTTTGTTGACTGTGGTCTTGTTATTTGATATGTTGTTCTGGTTACTCTATATGTTGGGCTGTAGTAGTGTTTTAACATGACTGTGTAGTGGCGTAAGTGTTTCACCTTAAATATTTTGTGTTTTGTCCGTGCTTCCTGTATAAGAGTGGCTTGTTCCCAGAATATCAGTTTTATCATTCTATCTTGCAACCATTGTAGCCTGTTAAGTCTGTAGTCTGCGCAGAATGCATATGATGTGATTGCATATCTTAAAATGTTTTCACATAATGCTTTATAGATTAGTATTTTTATATGGGTTTGGGCGATGTCTTTTAATCTGTATAGTTAGCTTGCTATTATCCTAAGCTTGGTATGTAGGTAGTTTGTATGGCTATTCCAACTTTGATCAGCATCGAAGTGAAGTCCAAGAGAGCATGTTGTTTTCACCTGTGTGATGGTTGTGATTTTAGGTTCTGCACTTTGTGTATAGGAGGATGAATGTTTGATAGTGAGATATTTAGTTTCTATGGGCAGGGTTTGGGGGTTTTTGAATATCATTAGCTTTGTTTTTCCAGGGTTTATATATATGCCGTTTTCGGTTAACCAGTTAGTGATTTGATTGATGTCGTGTTGCATATTTTTCTAAGCGATATTTGCATTGTTGTGAATGGATACTATGGCAGTGTCGTCTGCAAACTGGAAGATTTTACTTTTTAGGGGGAGTTGGCTTATGTCGTGTGTGTATATGTTAAATAGAATGGGAGATAGGACAGCTCCTTGCGGTACTCCACAGGTTACATGTACCTCTTTGCTGTGTGCTGATCCTATACGTGTGATGTGCTTTCTGTTTTTCGTGTATGCTTTAAACCACTGGAGTAGACGACCTCCAATTCCGATATGGGAAGTTTCGTTAACAAGGATTTATGTGTTAGTGTGTCAAATTCTTTTGTTAGGTCAATGAATACCACTAATGTTTTCTGTTTTTATGCAATGCAGCGTTTATTAGATCTATTTGATTATAACGTTTATTAGATCTATTTGATTATAACGTTTATTAGATTTATTTAGTTTATTAGAATAATAATACTACTACTAATAATAATAATAATTATTATTATTAGTAGTAGTAGTAGTAGTAGTGTCATCATCCTCATTTTGTCTCCCTTTCACTGTAATTTTTGTGCATGTATTTTCGCTTTTTTTTTTGGTAATAGTTATTTTCTATGCAATAAATCAGAATTTCAAATCATTCAATACGATTTCTTTCATTATTCTAATTTTCTGGTTCGGTGGTGTACACAGTTAAAAAACCTTGCTACTTGTACAAAGAGATGAAAACGTCGTTATGTAGATATTGTAACGACATGGAAAATTAGAAAGTAATTATTCCAAATAAGTGAAATGGTGTTTGTTTAGTGAAGCGAAACAATTACTTGTCGAAATACGTACTTCCTTTATATTGCTCATGTAAGTAGACGAAAATCTGATAATTTCTCCCTCTCGGGCTGAATATGTGCGAGTGTGCGCTGCAAACAGCACCACTTTCAAATTTATCAGCCTACTCCTCCCGCGTGGAGCCTCCCTAGCTCAGTCAGTAAGACGAAGCCCTTTGTTCGAAAAGATCTGGGTGCAGTTTCAGTCGAAGACGTGAGGACCCTTTATCTAGTCTCTCGCTATTAAAGTTGAGGTAGCCGCTCTCCTACGGTGGAAGGGGTTTTGTTCTCCTGGAATCTCGGGTATTTCGTCCCTCGGAACAGGCAAGCTGGCACCGTGAACACACGCATCTACACACAAAGGACACTTGGGGCGGGGAAGGACTAACCACCTTATAAATGGTTCCTGAACGGTTAAGAAGAAGAATGCATCCATGATGATAAAATGTATAAAGCGGTGGAATAATCAATTTTAAAAATCGATTTTCAGAACGCAGCAAACAGCATGTCTGAGAATTTTTCACGGATTCACTGATTCATTTCTTTGCAATTTGCACGATGTGTGGTCACGTCATTTCCGAGTAAAAGTTGGTACTGAAGTTAATTGTTCAAATATAAAAAAACAGCCCGAAAAACAAAATTCGGTTCTAGTTCCAGAATGGAGGCAGTTTTTCTGAGTCTAACTTGAAGCACTTCTTTCTCCCTGTAAGGAAATAAAATTCGTTAGCTGTATTTTTTATTTTTTTTATTTTTTTTTTAAGGTACATGATGATATCTTAAACTATTTAATCAGTAGGTGGTTGAACAGGGAAGGATCAATCTCGTTTTTAACAGGAACAAATATTCCGTGGATGTGCTAGCTGTGCGGTGCCCATCCACAGAACAGCAAGAATATGGATATTATATTTTTGCATTTTTACGTTATTGCGATAACAACACCCTTGATTGTTTCCTGTCTTCCTATGATTCCTAAAATTAAACACTATACACTAATGCTTCACGAAGAGTGAGCATGAGTAAAAATTACATCATATTTATGTTAATAGCCCTAGTGTGCGTTCAAAATGCATAAACCTTTGGGTCCTTTGAAAAGATAATAAATTTAGTTTAATCCTTTATCCCAGTGAGAGCAAACAAAGTTTGCGCCTGAAAATATCTTCAGGACTGAATATAGTGTTGTATTGTACTATCTTACCTGGGTAAGTAGTGCAACACGAGAGCAACTCGTAGCAAAGGTGGAGCAAGATACCAACAACCCTATCCCAGTATTTCCCATAATGCAAAACACATCTCCTTGTGGATATGTCTAATGTTATGCATTAAGGGATTGGCCACTACCCAGACTAGTTTCGACCTTTATTGAGGTCTCTTCAGTAGCCAGGCCCTGAGATGACCTTGCTACTGCTTCTGCCTGGTATCTGCAACTCTGGGCCTGGCTCCCACTGAAGAGACCTCAATAAAGGTCGAAACTAGCCTGGGTAGTGGCCAATCCCTTAATGCATAACAGTATATATATCCACAAGGAGATGTGTTTTGCATTATGGGAGATACTGGGATAGGAGTGTTGGTGTCTTGCTCCACCTTTGCTACGATTTGCCCTGGTGTTGCACTACTTACCCAGGTAAGATAGTACAACACTATATTCAGTCCTGAAGATATTTTCAGGCGCAAACTTTTTTTGCTCTCACTGGGATAAAGGATTACACTAAATTTATTATAGTCTAACCTAGTAAAAAATAAACTTTCAACATCTTTCTCTAAATCCTTTGAAAAGATGTACATATAGCTTAGCTGGTCAAATTCTTAG
Source organism: Typopeltis vanoorti (assembly GCF_054136105.1). Classification (NCBI taxonomy): domain Eukaryota; kingdom Metazoa; phylum Arthropoda; class Arachnida; order Uropygi; family Thelyphonidae; genus Typopeltis; species Typopeltis vanoorti. The sequence goes on from NC_143572.1 coordinate 83,202,067, forward strand.
CATTCTAAAACATAAACAGCACGTTTGAAGCATAGTTATTGTTCATTTGACCTATATGCTTTTCATATTTAAAATTATATTAATTGATAAAATAATGTATTTCGACCGGTTCCCGAGTTAGTCGATATCTGGCACGGGCAACCGGGTTTTTGCTCCCGGAAACTCGGGTTTTTCGTCCTGTAAACTCAAGAAAATCGACCGTAGAACCCACATTATTTCAGACATTAAATATATTGTGTTAGGGTTAGGGACCACGAGATGGCGGCACATTTGAGCCGTCTCTCTTCACTGTGTACCGCTTAATTAATGATAGCCTTGGGCCACATATCTCTGATTGGTGCCAGGGGAGATTGAACTGCCCACTCAGTCTCCGAAAGTTAGATAGGGCTAAATGGCCTCGCCTACTCTCGTATATACGGGAATAAAAAGGCGTTAGCTGAATTTTTTTTTTTTTCGGGAATAAAATGGCGTTACATGATTTTTTTTTTTTTCTACAATTAATTGCATTGGACAAATCAAGATGATCGCTGATGCACTATGCCCTCGCCTCTTAAAACTTTCAAATACCGAAAACAATGCGATTACATTGTTAGGTTGACGTGAATTTTGTAGCTCGAGTTGCAGAAGCTACCCCACAGCAGACCCAATCTAAATGGGTATGCGACGCCAGTGTTGTTTATATTGACTTAATCATCAGAATGACAGAAAGCATTCGATCACTATTTTTAGAAATAACTGAACTCGGAATGCTAGAAGGCAACTGTTTCCCTTTCAGTCATGACGACCCATTGGGATATGTATATGTTCATAGATCAACGTCCGTGTGTATACGAGGCGTGTTGAAATAATGACCGAAATTTTTAAATAGCGAGCCAACCCGCAAAGAGTGCGCGTTGCGGCTACTGAGCCCATCTGGCGGCAGGTTTTGGCAATAAACTGCTATTTGCTCCGTTCTGTTATGATCATTAGTCGCCCAGTTACATCAGCTGAAGTAAGCGCGTGCCCAAGCTGTTGTAGCATTAGTCAGAACATTAGTTAAAACATGACACATCCACCCTATTCTCCGGACTTACCTACAGCAGACTTTTTCCTGTTTCCCCAAACTTAAAACCACTTTGAAAGGAAGTCGTTTCCAAACCAAAGAGGAGATTCAGGAAAATGCGATATGCGAGCTGCGCGCCATCACAGTAAGTGCTTTCCTGGAAGCATTCCAACAATGGAAGAAACGTTGGTAACGGTTTCTTCTATTGTTGGAATGCTATTTCCCCTTCAAACTAGTCCCAGTAGAGGGGACTAGTTTGAAGGGGAAAGTGCTTGAAATGTTGTAAAATGAGCAATAATGTGTTTATAGCAAACGTTCGGTCTTTTCTTGAACAAGACTGGTATACACTCGTACTACAAACAGTAAAAAGGACCTCAGAGGCGTATAAATTCTGTTCAGAGTAATAACAACGATTGTTATTGAAAAAGGTTGTTGTCGGTTGATTTATATCCTTTCAGTGGTCGAATTTCAAAGCAATGCTGACCGATTTCTTCGATGCCCTTAATAAGTTATTTCTTTCCCACGTAATAAAGCACGTGACAGCGTCTGTGGAAATATTCCCCAATCGCTTTGAGATACAGTTTGTTGGATTTTTCTGCAGCAAGATTAAGTGAGACGTGCCAAGGCTTTGCCTAATGCATTTAATTAATGAAAGAGGTTGATAAAATTTATTCCGGAAAATCTAATTTATTTACAAGAGTTTAGTGCTGAGGTTTGCAAAAGTATGTGTTGAAGTGTTGCTCTTTTGGATCATTCTATAAATCTCAATATTTGTGTGATAAATAATAAATAAAAATAGACGACCTAAAGTCAAAGATCCATCATGGAAGGTAACTAAGAAAAGACAGTAATGAAAAATGCACATTTCCAGTAATACTTTACCTTGAAGATTCATTGTCTTGACACTTTATCTGACAACCTCTTTTAGTCATCCGCCATTTCGCATGCCAGAATAACCCTCACTCTTTACAGTTTTACGTAATTTTGAAGGCAGATGACTTCTTGCATATCTTCTGATTATTTGCAGCTTTTGCAAAATTATCTCTCTGGTACGCTGTTCTCACAATGTATGTGTCAGTTAAAACACCCTTTCCCCTTCTCGTCATTATGAAGCTTTGGAAATTATATTCCCTGAACATATCCTTATTGCCGACATTTTACACGCCTACAAGTTTGTCACATCTCTCTCTCTCTCTCTCTCTCTCTCTGAATCTTTTCCAAATGTTATAAATTACAAAATTCGGGCCAACGAAGTGAAGGCTTTTTTCTTGTTAATGTGTTATTTTTAGTTGGTTAACACCCCCCCCCCCTTTCTTGTTTTCGCCAAAATCGATTCGACCGTTACGAGATTATGCATAATATCCCTCAATCTAATACAGAGAATTTACATTTATTTCATTCCTCTATGCTGAAATAGTCTCTCTCTCTCTCTCTCTCTCTCTTTCTTTCTCTCTCTAACATACTTTTAAATGCAACCCCGTGCCAATTTTCGGTTATAAAAAAACTAAGGTCGTTTGTCGTCGTGACGAGAGGAATCTTTATATTGATTTCTTCCAAGTGAAAGTGAGATAGCCCATCAGTTACGAAGTTAGCAGGGTTTTCTTCTCCCTGAAACTCAGGTTTGTCATCCCACGTACAAGCAAATCGACCATGAGAAAATATGCAATTTACAGACAAAAATACTAGTAGTTGTCGTGCGCAGGAGATGTTCTGTTGTATAGAAGATGATAGTATTAGCAGTTCTGTATAGTTGGTGGAATAAATGGTGGAGACGGAGAACTGTACAATAGAGTGATCTCTCTTGACAAGTCCTTGGACTCATCATGAAAGAGCACCCTGCGTATTGCTGCTGCTACTACTACTACTAATAATAGTGAAATCAGACTTCTTCTACTTGGAGACGGCTTGTTTCATTAATGTACAAAGAATATTTTTGCCACGTACCCAATTTCTCTCCTCTTCCAAAACAATCTACACCAAAACTTGAACAACCTTTCCAAAACTATCAAGTTTTGTTTGCTAATTTGGCCAATTTTTCTATACTTGATAAACTATATGATGTTTCCCTCCTGTCACTCGTATGAAACCTTTTAAGATGAAAGATTCCCATTTAAACAGGAATGTCTAATGTCAGTGATTTTTATTCTTTCATGACGGTGGCAAAATGACGCAACTTCTTCATCCCTGAACTTGTTTGAACTAATTCATCTTCAGTGCAACAATTCTCTTCCCTTTTGGAACAATATTATTACTAGCAGTACAGAAATCTTAATAATTAGAATCACCGACAATTACCACCTGTTACCTTCTACCTTTCGTCCTCCCATCAGTCCATCCAATAAATGACTTTCCACATCATTCTTTCTCTTCATAGATTGAACTGCCACTCAATCTCCGGAAGTTAGATTGGCTAAATAAATCAGATCAGAGGGTATATTGTAAAGCTCGAGCGATTATGGATGTGACCGACGAAGAACAAGCACGTTTTTACTTGTGATAGTGATTTTAATGATTAAGCGCGCATTATTTTCTTTTTGAGGCGGTTAGGGTTTCTCACGTTGCACTAGTTACTATCCAACTCGAAACCTTCATTTTCCCCTCTGCAGGAAAAGTGCACGAAGTCAAATGACTGTGTAGGCTACACGGTGGTATTTGCACTCCTCAGCGATAAACTGTCCGAAAATAGACTTTGAGTTCAAGTCTAGTCGCCGATTATAGGAACTTTTAATAACCCTTTTTTCCGACAAGTTCCCGAGTTAGTCGATCTCTGCAATAAGCAAACGAATTTTTTCTTCGTAAGAGGACTAGCGGTGGATTCTTGGTTTTTTTGGGGAGGCAGGATATGGAATTGGAGGCCAATTGAGTTTCACGGCACTCTCTATTCAACGGTAAACGTTTTTATATATTTACTAAATTCCTTTAGAAGGCTAATTTTCAGGAATTTTGTTAGTAGATCTTTTGGTCTACAAAATTATCACTAGTCTCAACATGGAGAACTTTCCTTTTGATGAACTAGATTTTGAGCAACTTCTTTCAATTTTCCGACAAGTTAGAATAATACTCAACACCAAATGGCCTGTCAGAGTACAGCTCCAGAAGATCCAGGCAGCTAAAACAGTGGAAAACAACTCTGACTCTCTCCCTAGTACAGTCCAAAACAACCACAGTGGCTTCATTTCGGCAGTCAAAATTGAGATCTTGAATGACCATGATGATTATCAGGTAGTTAGTAGAAAAAAATGACGAAAGGAAGGAACGTATCCCATCGGTAATTCTTAGAGTGAAAGATCAATGTTCGACAGTTCAAAGGTTATGAATAACTCTGAGATTAAATTCACATCGACCAAAAACTGATGGAGTCCACATTCAGCCTGAAAGAACAACGGACTACCGTCGACTCACTAAATTTCTTAATGAATTAGAGATCCTATATCATATGTTTGAACTAAAAAGTGAGAAAAACCTAAAAGTTGTTATCAGAGGATTAGTTGGAACAGTAACATCAGAAGAAATGGCTAATGACCTCAAGTCACAAGGTCTAGAACCTATGAAGGTTTCACGTGTGTACCTGAAAAATGTCCCAAGCCGCTGGTTGTGGTGGAAATCAAAAAGAAACAGCGAGGGATTTATAATCTGAAAACGTATGAAATGTAATTCTAAAAACTGAGCCACTTAGAAGAAAAGCATCAGCAGGACAATGTCACTGCGGTCAGAAGTACGAGCACGCACAGAAGCTCTGTAGGACAGAATACAGGTGTGTCAGTGCTTGGACAAGCATCCTTCTCACACGTGCTCCAAAGTACGCACTACTCCTTACAAATGCACTAAGCGTGGTGGACTGCACCCTGCAAACTACAAAGGACGTGCACTCCACCCAGCCAATCTGTAACAAAATAGAGGAACAGGAACTCCACGTTCCACAGTAGAAATACTTCTGCAGTCAGCAACGTACAGCTCCTTTGCTGCAGCAGTCTCCTCACCAACTAAACCGGCAGAACTCATTCCAAGTAGTCAAAACTCTGCTTCTATACAAGTTGCTACCTTATGGGAGATGCTAACCGCATTTAGCAAAACCAACCCCAACCAGATTGATACAAATAAGTTTCTAAAATATACAAAATTCATATTTTCAATGCTTATTAATGGATAATCCGACAATCTTAAATGACTCCATACAGATATCTTACTGGAATGCTAACAGTCTCAATAAAAACCTTCATGAGCTCCAAGAATTTAGAGCCCGCTTCTGAATTGACATCCTCTTAACAAATGAAACTCACCTTCGGCTATGCGACAACCCCAAACTCCTATATTATTCACTGCTCAGAAATCACAGACTCAATACAAGAGGTGGCACAGCTATATTTTTTAAAAACGAACATCCGATACAATGAAATCAAGAAGACAACAACCAAACATCTAGAAGAAACCAGAAATGAAATCCCTACTAACAACACATGCAGCCTGAAACTATACTCAGTATAAAACTCTCCTGACAAACCACTCCTAACTTTAGACCTCTCTATCTCTCAGCTCCTCGATACCAATGAAACGATGATCGTGGCGGGTGACCTGAACTTAAAGCATCCCTTACAGAACAGTAAATGTTTGAACAATAATGACATGACACTCTACAACCTTGCTATTCTAAGAAACATCGTAATTGCAGGTCCAGTTGAACCAACACACTACGGACCGCAAGGCAGGCCTGATGTTCTGGATATATTCACATTCAGGAACACTTCACATCAGTTCCAGTTACAAGTGATAAATGATCTGTTCTGATCACAACCCGGTACAACTACGCCTAGGCGGGGACACAGAACTCATCTTCTATCAGACCGGCACAAATTTCTCGAGATTCAATTCAATTATCTGCACTCGTATAGGCTCTGTACCAACTATCACCTCCGCACGAGGAAATTCACGTAGTAGTCAGTAATCTAGAAACTACAATATATATTGGCTTGGCTGCAGTCTCCTGTTACAAGCCAGCAGGCTTCTGGATGAAATTTTAAACTAAATCCATGACAAAAACAAGACCAGGCGCCGAAACCACAAAACTTTATCGCTAAGAGCTAAACAAAGCAACAAATTTATTACGTTATGCACTTTTAAAAAGCAATGCTCCCTAAAAGTCGGGATAAATGGCTGTGGAAGCTGGCTAAAGCCCTCCGCATGGCCGCTCCAACATTCACCCAATTCACGGTGAAAGCGGCATAGTTTACAGAGACGCCGAAAAAGCAGAATCTTTCGCTGAAGCACTTGAGCTACAATGTAGCCCTAACTACACACGTGCGGACTTTCTCTTCATTCAAAAAATTCTCTGGGACGTTCATTGCGTACTTCGCAAAACCATCAGCCATGAAAATATTTGTCATACTTCACTTAAAGAAATATATACTATCATCAGGAATCTTAAAAACAACAAGGTCCCAAGACCTGATGAGATTTACAACAAAGTTATTAAAACTCTCCCTCATAAAGCTGTCATGCATGTAGTAGCCATTTTCAATGCAACGCGGAAATTCAGTCATTTTCCCACTCGATGGAAACTGGCAGATATAATCTCTGTTCAAAAACCAGGGAAAGCACCTCAGTTCCCTCATAACTACAAACCCATGAGCGTCCTATCATGCCTGGGAAAAATTGTCGAAAAAATAATCCTTAACCGTCTGCAAGACGCGACAAACACGGATAACCTTAAAGAGCAATTCGGATTTCGTACTGGTCACAATACAACCAAGCAGGTCCACAGATTCATAAAATACATTACAACTGGATATTTATATTCAGTTTTAATGTAAAATGTTATGGTTCGGATTAAGTTATACATAAATAGCGTATCTAGGTACTGAACAGTGATGTTATGGTTTTTTCTTATAATATTTATGTTTATATCACCGATTATGATTGGGTATTCAGTTCGTCCGGTCTGGGGTCTTTACCCCAGAGGCAAAGCTACATGCCCCGGACGCGTCCCCAGGTTGTGGATCGGGGAATGGTACGAACGATGGTGGCTAACTACGAATAACCAATAAGCATCCCGGTCAAGCAGCGGCAATACCGACATGACGTGGTGGGTTAGTGCACAACTCCAGTAACCCTATAAAATGCTACAGAAGTCAAATGACGGTACTGCATCAAGGCGAGCTTAAGTAGCCCTAAGCCTGAGATTATATGCTCCTTCTGATTCTCTCCCAAGCTCTTCAAGGAAGACTAAGGGTTTGTCAGATAAATGTCGATTTGCTGAGAGTAAAAAGAACACAATTGAAATTTGATGCCAAAAACAGTAAAAGAGACTCATGCCGTCTCGGATATCGCCCGGTCAAACTAGGTTCGCATCCTCAATCGAGTAATCACGGTTGGATCGAAAAATCAGTTACTGAAAAAAAAAAAAAAAAAATCAAACTCAGGCCTGTAAAGGATAGAATATCAATTGGTGGAATGTCAGTACACTCCGGACAAGTATTTTGATGGACAAAACACTGCAGAGAGTGTAGAAGAATACTAACAGGACGTGGTGGGTTAGTGGACAACCACAGTAACTTTATAAAATGCCACAGAAGTCCAATGACGTTACTGCGTCAAGGCGAGCTTAGGCCGCCATAAGCCTAAATCAATATGCTCCTTCTGATTTTCTCCCAAGCTCTTCAAGGAAGACTAAGGGTTTGCAGATAAGTGTCGATGATGTGCTGACAGTGAAAAGAAAACACAATTTAAATCTGATGCCAAATACAAGAAAAGAGACTCATGCGGGCTCGGAGTTCTCCCGGTCAAACACGGTCCTCATCCCCAATCGAGTAATCGCAGTTGGATCGAAAGATTAGTTACTGAAAACAAAGACAAAATATCAAAGTCAACCCTTTAAATGATGGAATATCAATTGGCATATGGAATGTTTATACACTCTGGGCAACTGTAAAATTGCAGTTGTTTCAAGAAGAAATGAAGAAATACAAATGTGATATATCGGGTATTTCAGAAATGAGATGGACATTGTCAAGAGAATCAAATGGTGGAAGAGTTCTCTGGTCAGGAAATGAAAGCAAGCATGAAGCAGGCGTAGGTTTCCTGCTAAGAAACAAGGCCTGTCAGGCAATGACTAACAAACCAGTTAATGAAAGAATAATGTTTGCAAGAATCAGCGCTCATCCAATTAATATCACAACCATTCAAATATATGCGCCCACTGCAGAGAGTGCGGATGAAAACATTGAGAGATTTTACACAGGTCTACAACTAGCAATTGGTGAGGTTCCAAAGCAGGATATGCTCGTCATCGGAGGAGACTGGAATGCCAAGATTGCAAAAAATAACACAAAATGGGAAAAGATTATTCGAAAATTTGGACATGGACAAAGAAACGAATGTTGAGAGATGCTTCTGCAATTTGCCACTGATAACAACCTGATGTTTTACAATACCAAATTCCAAGAAAAAGATTGTCATAAATGAACATGGCACTCCTTAGATGGCAAACACAGGAATATGATCGACTTGATATTTACAGACCACAAATGGAGAACCTCAGTTCAACAGCACAGATCATTGTAAGGAGCTGATATTGATTCGGACCACAGCTTAGTGATTGTTAATATAAAACTAAAACTGAAAGAGAAGTACCAAGGAAAGTTAAAAAAAGCTAGAGACATCTCAAAACTAAATGAAGACAGGTTAAGAACAGCATATCAGAACATATTGGAAACTAACCTTAAGACCCATAATGAAAAACAAAATATAAATACAAGAGCAGACCGACTCACTACAGTACTAAAAAAAAGCGGTTGAGGAAGTAATTCCTGAAAAAAAAAGATCAACAAGAAATGGATAACTCAGGAAAAACCCTAAAATTGGTACAAGAGAAAAGAGAACTTAACCTTAAAAGAGAGATTATTCAGATGCAACAGATGAGGTATACTGTCAAAAATGCAATGCAATGCGGACAGCAGCAAGATCTGATAAAGCCAAATGGTTAAAGGGCCAGTGCAATGATATTGAACAGTACTATGGAGAACACAAAATTAGAGAGGTCTACAAACTTATAAGAAATGTCAATAGGAAGTGGCAAACAACATCAATGGCAATCAAAGATGAAAATGGTATGGTATCGATGGACAAGACAGAAATCATACACAGATGGACAAAATATAGCAGTGAACTATATAAAAATCAACTAAATGATACTGCAACAGAAGTAATCAAAGAACTAAAAGCAATCTCGCCACCAGCAGAGATCTTTGAAAATGACATCTTCGAAGAGGAGGTGAATAAGGCTATAAAACATCTCAAGAACAACAAGAATCCTGGAAATGATAACATGAGAGGTGAGATGCTAAAATATGGGGGAGAATCAGTTCTAAATGAAACGCATAAGTTACGTAATGAAATATGGAGATCAGGGTATCCCCGGAAGGGTGGAAAAAATCGGTCTTGGTTGTTTCTCATAAGAAAAGCAGTGTTTTAGAATACACAAATTCCAAATAGTCAAGACACAAGACAAGGGGACCCAGAACTATTGCATGAATGAGTCATATTGGCAAAGTTCTGATGAAAATAATAACAGAACGCCTGGAGGGTCGTATTGAGGCACATTTTCCAGATGAGCAAGCCCCGGATTTCGAAAAGATCGAAATATAGTGCAACAAATACTCGCACTAAGACTAGTAGCAGAGAAAGTTCGAAGAAAGAACAAAAAGATATATTGCTGTTTTATGGACTTCCAAAAAGAATTTGATGACATTGACCAAAATATAACATGGGCTGTCTTAGAATCCTATAATGGGGACAATAAACTGATCCGCCTGCTGAGAGATATAAACAGCCCAGCACAAGCAAAAATTAGAATAGCAGGTAAGACTGGAGATTGATTTGCCACTAGTCAAGGCACAATACAAATGGGACCCAATATCGCCAGTCATCTTCATCACACATCTGGGAAGAACGCTAGATAAGATTAAAGAAGAAGGTGGAGGCATTTCGATAAATTGCATGAAAATAAACTACCCTTGCGCTGCAGATGACATCGTCTTAATTGAAGAAGACGCAGCAAGGCTGGAACAGACATTTCAAACACTATACACAGAAGGAAAAAGTTATGGAATAAATGCCAACTTAAAAACTAAAACAATGATATTCTGACAACAGGAATTACTGAACAGAGTTACGATAGACAGATTTCAACTGGAAAATGTGGAACACTTCACATATCTTGGATGCCACATAACGCATGACCTACACTAAAAAAAAAAAAAAAAAAAAAAAGGGAGATAAAAATTAGTATAGCCAGAGCTACAACTATTTTAAAGGCCATGGACAAAATATGGAAGAGCAGAACTATAAAGATGCAAACTAAACTGCGCATTGTAGCAAACCTGTATCTTCAGCAGCATGATCTATGGATGCGAGGCCTGTTGACTCCTGAGAGAATCTGAAAGGAAAATATTGGAATTTGAGAGGAAGTGCTATAGTGCGTAGAAAGATCTTGAGAATAAGCTGGATACAGAAAGTGAACAATGAGGAAATCTACAGGCGAATACAACCAAAAGAAAACCTGATCCAAAAAATAATCGAAAGGAAACTACGTATATTTGGCCATGTATGTAGAATGAATGACGAGAGAAAATTAAAAGCGTTGCTGTTTGGCATGATCGATGACATCCTCAAATGGTAACGAAACTCTATATACAAACTGAGTCATGCTTGCACAAAATAGAATGCAATGGAAGAATCATATCAAGATGGCAGCAGACACCTACGGCGATTGGACCGATGGCTGTTGAAGATGATTATGATTCAGTTCAACATAATTCCTTGCGTGAAAGTTAGCAATTGTGTTCGTGCAGAATTTTATCACGATTAAGTTTGGTGGCCTGTAAATAGCATTTAGTATTTAAGGGGTGTGTTCAATTGGCCGTATTAATTATTTCAATGTAAAGGATTTCTGCATGCTCAAACTGATAAACAGTTTAAATTTCTATTAATTTATCTTCGAGAAATATTAATATTCCAGTCTGGAATTTGAAAAGCCGTTGCTTCATTATTAGTAACGAATGCGTATGTTATGACCAATATATCAATTACATCGTTGATGCTTCTAACGTTAATATACAGGATGGAGAGGCCTCTATTTTGAAGTGTGTGTTGTTTCCATGTATCGAAGTATGCAAAAGTACAATTGCTGATATATTCTAGTTTATTTACGTCTGTCTGATTATTCACATCATTTTTGTTGTTGTTGTTGTTTTTGTGCTGAAGTCTTCTTGTTGATCTAATTAGAAAGAGTATACTCTGGCAGCCTGTCTTTGTCTTACAAGATTATGATTTATATTGACTTTGAAATTTGTGACATCCTCAAGAACATCTTAGCATCTCAGATCCAGAATAATTGATACTTTTTTTTCTGTTTTCGATTCTCTGACTTGGTAAAATATATTTTGGTTGAACTGTGTTAACATTCTCAATTATTAAGGCTGGTGTATTGTTCTGCAATTCGTTGAAGTCCTTCAGAACTGTTTTTTTAGTCTGCTTGCTTTCATGAGAATGTGTCTTATGGATTTGCTTTGAAGGCGTACAATGACTGATGCGTGTCGTGGCATGTCTCATGTTTTGCCTTTCTTGGGAATCTGAACTAAGGCCTTAGTGTCGTTATGCTGTAGGTGTGTGTGTGGGGGGGGGGGGGGGAAGTCAATTGCAAGACCTTATTTTAGAACTTCGTCTGAAAAGTTTTGTGTAGGTGCAGTTTCAGGAATACCGTGGCACTATCGTAGGTGGCAGCGTTTCTTTCTTCTCTCTCTCTCTCTCTCTCTCTCTCTGGAGAATAGGCACTTCCATTCCACGTTTTTTTGCATTGGATTTACGTTGTGAGGTTGTTTCTGAACGATTGAACATGTAAAGTGAAGATTCCTAACACATTTCCTAAAAGTTATATGATTTCAGTCGAAAGATAGAACTTTCAGGCGTTTGTTGAACTTTATAACTCACCTTTCTTCCCTTGAGAAACTGTAGCTTTGTTCTTCTCACGTGAGTGACCAGGGTCCACACTATGATCAAATTCTAGCACTCAAAGTTTGGATACTGCAAAAGCGATTTCGATGATTTATATATCATTGCTTTAGCCTGACAAGTAGAATTACTGTGCAAAAACTTTAAATTAAAAAAGGAATTAGAACCACTTTAAAGTCATAAAAGCAGAGGAGAAGCAATATCACCTGTGTTGGCATACGAAGTGGTGTCACCATATCCGTTCGTAAACAGAAACCGCACCCTCTCTGATTGATATTTATTTTTATAATAATAATAATAATATTTTTGTATTAATTTCTAACCTGTTCATACATATAATTTTGACACATAATTTCTCAAATATTTACATATATACAATTATCATCTTGAGTAACATTCAGTATATTATTTTATGGTTTTTTTGCTATCTTTTAAAATAACTAACTTTTATAAATAATAATAATAATAATTTTTATTTTATTTTTTTTTCCAAACTTCAAACTTTATTATTATTCAGACAGAATATTTACAATTTATACTTGCACACTAATCTGCTTACAAATATTTACACTTACAGGTAACATTTTTTTAATAATAATATTTTTGTTACTTAAAAGAACCTTCTGTACATGTCCAAATACATTTTCATCACTTTTAAACTTTATTTCTCACATAAAGTAAATAACAATAATTTTGTAGCAGTGAATTTCATACGAATTTTCCTTTTTTTGTGTAATGTCATAAGGATTACGTGTGGTTGAGTGAGGCGAGTTAATACTACCTACTTTGAAGCTTCGGTTAGCTTTTGTGAAGAGAGTGGGATTTAGGCTTCACTATTTATATTGTTGCTACTGTTTATGCATGGGATGTTGGCATTAGATGCTGGTGATTTGTGATGTGTATATTAGTGTTAATGGTATATTAAATTTGTTGGTATATTTTCCAGAGTTCGTTTTTTAATGTTCTGTAGTTATCTACGTGTTTAAAATACCTTGATAGGTTGTTGAGTTGAGTGAGTATCTGAAGTGATCTCACAAAAGAATCGTATGAATTGTTGAAGGGTGTGGGGACGTAGAGAGTTGTTGTAGGTAGTGTTATACGATATGTGCCTCTGTGGGTTGTTGAACTAATTCCTTGTTAATATCATGTAGTGTTTCAGGGTTTTAATGCTCAGAATTCTGTGTATCGCCATGTGCTTGTCGATATCGGTTGTTGCATGTACGGTGTCCAGATCACTGTTGACAGGATGTCCTGTGTAATGTTTCTAATTTTGTTAGGTGGCTGTTTGATGTGTTTGCATGTACTGTTATTCCGTATCAGAGTAGGGATTCGCAGATATTGGGTTATGTATTATCAACATCTGTGTTTTGGTGCTGTTGATTAGAATAGCGTTTTTGTTGAAGTATGTTGTGAGTTTGTTTAAGTCTTGTTGTGCTTTGCAAAGAGCTGTGTTAATGTCTGTGTGGATTGGTAGTAGTGCAGTGTCATCTGCGTATTAAAATATTCGACTTCTTATGGATATGTTATGAACAGCGTTAATGTATATGTTGAATAGAGTGGAACATAATATGGCACCTTGAGGTACACCGTGTTTTTTTTTTTTTTTAGTATACCCCGACCGTGACATGTACCTATTTTTATTACTTGTGTTCTGTTTGAGAGGTAGTTCTTGAACAATGTATGCAGTGTTCCACTTATACTTATTGAGTATAGTTTGGTGAGTTTGGTGGCAGTGTTTCTTTGTTCTCTTTGGTGAAAAGGCACTTCCATTCCCCGTTTTTTGCATTGGATTTACGTTGTGAGGTTATTTCTGAAAGATTGGAACATGTAAAGTAAAGATTTCTAAGACATTTCCTACAAGTTACATGATTTCAGTCGGAAGATAGATCCTTCAGGTGTTTGAAGCACTTTATGACTCACCTTTTTTCTATTGAGAAACTGTAATTGTAACTTTAATAATAATAATAATAATAATAATAATAATAATAATAATAATAATAATAATAATAATAATAATAATAATAATAATAGTAATCTTCGAAATATCGGTGGGTAATTTTCTTTAAAAATGGAAAATAATTCATCTGCATGATTTCAAATTATACCTTAATTATAAACAAGGATTAACTGGCTTCTTTATATACACAGTTTTTCTTCAATCCGAAATGGAATATCAGAATTTCGGTAAAAAAGTGCGATATCATTTATCAATGACACAACTTGTGAATATATATTAGAAACTGGAATTTAGATCCAAAAAAAAAAAAAAAATCAGCCAACGCCTATTTCTTCCCGTATAGGGAGTAGGCGGGGCCGTTTACCCTATCTAACTTTTGGAGACTGAGTGGGCAGTTCAATCTCCACTGGTAGCCAATCAGAGAGATAGCTGGCCCAAGGCTATCACTGATTCATCGATACGCAGTGAAGAAGGCGGCAAGCTAGTGCCGCCATCTCGTGGTCCCTAACACAATAATTTTAATGTCTGAAAATAGTGTGGGTTCGACGGTCGATTTTCTTGAGTTTACGGGACGAAAATCCCGAGTTTCCGGTAGAAAAAACCTGCTAGCCCGTGACAGAGATCGACTAACACGGGAACCGGTCGAAAAAAGGCTTAGAAATATTTCCTCTAGTCGGCGACTAGATTTAAACCACCAAATCCTTTGTTCGTGCGGTCAAGCACTGTAAACTGCAAAAGCTACTTCTACTAAGCTACAGATCCAATGTTAATTATTTCTATTTACTAAATGTCTCGCTAAAGATAGAAATATCGGGTCCATAATCGGTGCCTTTCGAATCCAAGAACGTATTAGATATGTTCAATAAAAGTAACAGACTTTTCTCCTCCCTTTTGTTCAACTCCCTAAATAATGGAATTCAGTAAACAATAAAGTGTGAATGCATACTGTTCGAAAATAATTCATTCTCTTCTTTGATAATATTATTTTCACCTGAAAAAAAAAAAAAAACGAGTATTAGTAATTTAAATATACGCTTTCATTCGGGAAAGTATTAGGGCTCATTTTTGTTTTTTATTCTAATCAGTAAAAGGAGGAACTTGATTCAGATAATTGAAATGGAATAATCTGTTCGTCTAAGGAAAGGAATATGAATAAAAGTTAACATTTCATTGCATGCCCCAAATTATTACTGCGATGATAATGTGAATTCGAATGCTCTGAAAAACGAAAGGTATCCCAATAATGTTCATTAATTAACGTGTATAGCAATAAAATAATGACAGAAATCTTATTTGACATTATAAGGCTACTGCTGCTAGTAATAAGAATAAACATTTTTGTTCATATATCTGGAGAAACGATCGAGAGAGAAAGAGATTTGTTGGTTAAAAGTAAATCAGAAGCAGTTACGTTCTCTACATCCTCATCGATTGGATGAGAATATTGAGATTATGGCTGAAATGGCTCCGAATTTCACAGATCCTCTTACAAAAATTGCAAAAGGTGCACATTAGATCAATTGGGTGCTTCGAAACCTACCATCTAGTAGCGAAGAAGTTCACAAATCTAGAACTTTTTGTTCAGATTTTTTCAGTGGGTTCCTTCAGGATGTAGAAATGGTAGGGAGAATTCAATGGGAGTTCCTCTCATGGTGCTTTCAGGTTTGTAGAAGAAATTCCTAAGAGAGGAGCAAGAGATCACCGTTGGAAATTCAGTTACAGTACAGTTAATATGGATGTAAGATTCAAATGGTTTGCTATGAGAGTGGCGAATGAGTGGAATCGGATGGGTGAGATCGTTGCCAATGAGAACCACCAATTATATTTACATCAGACAGAATATTTTATATGTGATCCAGAAACGAATGGCTAGAAGACATAGAGCACATTACTGCCGTGTTTGGTCAAGAGGAATAGAAGAAAGCAGGAATCTGTTCACGATGCTTGAACACCTCAGTTTGCATGCTTTGAGCAAATTATAGTGCTCAAGGTTTTTACAAAGAACAGAAGCAGATGGAATAAAAGAGGAGGCAGTTAAGTTGGTTCGGTGAACGTCAAAATGGTCTTTAATATATTTTAGCAGTTGTCATCGTTCTATTAATTGGATTGTCCTTTTGTGGATAGAATCGAGCAATCTTAAAGAGGAGCTTGGTGTACCACTCCAAATATAGGAGCAGTATTCCATGACTGAGTGGATTTTGGATTAGTATAGAGTCAGAATCTGTGGATGTTCGAAGTAATGTCATTTGAGAAAAAATACGAATATTTTCGAGAAGGTTGTGCCAGGAAAGATCGGACGTACAAATCAGTGCAAGAAGAGAGCTCTGGTCATGTTTGGATATCTCAATATTACTGAAGGCAAGAGGTCAGGAATGCGAGTTCATTTTTGCGATTGATCAGAAATATCTGAGTTTTCGTGACATTGACACTTACAGTGTTGTTCTTGCCCCACTGGAAAAGCTAGGAAAACCGAGGTCAGGTCACTGGTCATGACATTGAGGATTCTAATCCTTTACTACTAAAAGGGTTGTCGAATGAAAAGGTGGAATGTAGTGTCTCATCTCATCTCAACTCTCATCTGCAGAGCTATGGATAGGATTGGAATTGACCAGATCATTTATACACAAAGAGGAAGACAAAGGAAATAGAAGAGAAGAGAACCCTGGAGTAATCCTACATTGATTGGTAACACGATGAGCATAAAACGTCCACTATGATATGTAGTGAGCAAAAAGTGGGAAAGTTAATGATCCAGTTGCAGAGTGAGTAAGGTAGACCATAAGATGGATGTCGGTTACATAGACTCTTTCACCAAACTGGAGAAAATGCATTTGAAATGTCGAGAGCAAAAATATCAGTTTCTGGAAATTTGTCTATAGTCTGAGTCTAGAGGTGATTGGTGAACGCAAGAAGTTCGGCTGTAGATGGACAGTAGAGGAATTCATACTATTGGCCATGATTAGTTGATATGTCTACAGATGGTTTAAGAGTGAGTTGTTGATAACCTCCAATTTTTCAGATACAATAGAAGTGAAACTAATTAGATTGCATATCGTTGGTTGTCTTTAATCATTTTTCTTTGCGATGGGATGGATGTGAACGTTTTCCATGTTGCAAAGTAGATCAGAGCTGAATAGGATAGATTCAAGTGGCAACACAGAATTGGTGTTAGTTTTGGGACCTAATTTTTAGCACAATAGATAGGATATTATCAAGACCAGATGCTTTGTTTTGGTTCAGGTTATTAAGAATTCTTCGGATTTATTTTTGTTGGAAAACTCTGTAAGCCATGAAGAGCGCCTATATCGTTGAAAGCAAATGACCTTTCTCCAGATCATTAATGCAAGAATAGGAAGAGAAGACTGATTCCAGTAAGTTACTTTTCTCTTTATGTGATATAACTTCTGTACTATAAGGATATGAGAGTGATAAGAACCTGGGTGGAAGAAGTTGCTCCCAATGTCCTTGGCAATGGACAAGAAGACCGACTGCCATTTGGGCAAAATGAGAATTTACAGAATTTGGCCCTTTCAAAAGTCCGACTTCGATTTGGTGATGAATCTTTTACGACTGTTGCAAGGATTAGAACAAGCAGAGTGGGCAACAGAAGATTTTCCCTTCACCCATCCATAATATGCAAAGATACTTTTCTATTACTGTATTGATGCCATTTTTTTTCTGAACCACGGCTTTGATGGTGGGTGAGAATTTCTAGTGGAATAACAGAGGAAGGGCTTCATTCCTGTTAAGATGATGTCTGTTATTCAGTCTAGGCAGGGATTTCGATGAGAGGAACTGAAGGAATAGACGGACAATTCATTAGAGGATTTTAATCCACTGAGATCCTTCTAGATGGCACACTTGCATTACTTAGTTACCAATAAGAGAACCGATAACCACAGCATACAAGAACAGGAATTGTTTTTACGAAGAAGTCAAGTATGTTGGCAAACTGTATGGGGTTCTCAGGTACTATGGTAGAAAGAATAACGATCTGAGATAGGTTATTGCTGATGACAAACACCTCAACATCACTTCCTGATTGATCGGTGAAACTGCAGAAACGGAACCAATATGAAATTTGGACTTTGAAGTCCCCAACAAGGATAACCTTATTACTGCAGTATTTATACTGCAGAAAGTTCAGTTTTGGCTGAAGAGGTTAGAGTGTTTGATGGAGTTTGGAAGGAATAAAATAGCATATGAAAAGGGCAGTTTAATTTGGTAGAGAAATTTTGAGCCAATGAAGTTCAATTATGGTATATATTCTTTGTATAGTGGTGAAGTGATTAATTTCGCGGTCTTGGACGTGCCGATATGTGAAATGGAAGCCCTTGAAGAAGCTGGTGTTGAAATAATTGGGCTTTCATTTTTGGTCTTTGGGATGGTCCGAAACTTCATCATTTGCCAGTGCATATCCAGTGGGTAGGATGCAGAACAAGAAATCATTTTCTGCATTACTCGAACTATAATCAATACTCAGGAAAAGAAGAGCACGCAATTGTGAGTTGTTTATGGAAACTCTTTACATAAATTATCTTTACCTAATTTGCGATTACAGTATTTTTCGACATAGGATGAAATTCTCGACATACATTTAAACAAGAAATCACATCCGCTTGTTTATGACATTGTTTGGCACAACAATGGACCGCAACCCAAAGAAATGCAATTTTTCTGCCGATCTCAAAAATTCTTTAACAAAAATATTTCAAAAATCCATAAAAAAAAAAAAAAAAAAAAAATCCAAAGATAAAAAAAAATCAAAAATCCAAGCAAATAACCTAACACTAATTTTTACCAAAAAATAAAAATAAAAATTCTTTCCACATTTACTTCACCAAATATCGATGGCCAAACAAAGCAGTATAAAAGATGTGCAGTGCCACCTGCTGTCATGGAAATCGAAACAACGTTTCATATGAGAATCCCATAGGCAAACTACTCATTGCACAGGTCTTTTTGCCCCAAGGGTGGCACTTTTGCATTTATCAGAACCAACATTCCATGCCACACTATAAATCCTAGAATATCAACTGGGTAATTTTATTACTTAAATAAAGAGCCAGTAGGCTTCATTTCAGCGATGTAACATTATTGGAAATAAGGGAATATTAAATCCCACATTGTTTCAATACCAAATAAGAAACTCAAAGTTCGGAATCAAACAGTTTCATGCAGAATATAGTAATAGTAAACTATAAAAGTAGTTGCCGCTTTTATTGACGCCGAAATGAAGCTCTTAGCCCTTTTTTAAGTATTTTAATGAGTGCACCTGTTTGGCAACTCGTTTAGCAGGGTATATAAGTTCTTGTCGCTATACCTTCAGAATTAATTTGGTCTACCTACTCACTGATGAGACCGAAATAAAGTTCGAAAGCGGTGTGGGTAGTGACCTCCCACCGCAATGTATAACATCTTACATCTCCCAGGAGGTGTGCTTTGCATTATAGGAAATACTAAGAATAGTGATCAGAGCTTTACCCACTTTTGCTACGAGTTACCCTAGTTTGTACTACGTACTATGTGCTTTAGCTTACGCTAGTATCCGCCTATATTTTTATAGTTTACTATTACTATATTCGGTATGGTAACTATTTGATTCCGATCTTTCAGTTTCTTATTCGGTTTTGAAACAATGTGGAATTTAATATCCCTTAATTTTAATAGCTAAATTTATTATTATATTTACGGCTATTTTGCCTGCTTCTATTTAGGAGTGCATCTGTTCAAATGTCATTGGCTTTTTATGCAGGATTCTTAGGGTATTGTAGAAGTGTATTTAAAAATAAATATATGTAGCGTAAAGGAAGAGAAATTTATACATACCTTTTTCTTGGTGTTGTGACTTTTCTTCTTTCTGCACTGTGCAAACTACTGCAGTTATCATGTTTTGGAAGGAAGTGTGTGTATAGGGAAAGGGGAGAGGCAATATCGGAGAATTTAAATAGAAAATGGAAAAAACCTTTTTTTGTATAATATATGTATATATATATATATATATATACACATATATATTATAAGGGATGGGCGGAGCGTTTTTTTATATAGTGTGGGAAAGGGTGAAAGGGTTGAAAACAGCAACTGGTTATTTGAGAGGGGGTTGTGGGAAAAGGAGGTTGACGGGATGCGGTCCGTTTCGAATATGCTTGGCGTCGTCTGAACACATGGAAGAAGTGGATGCTTTGTCAGGTTGGTTAGGTGTTTCTGCTTTTAAAGTGTTTGTGTTATCGCCTATTGGTCCTGGTTGTGACCTCAATTTGCGTTGTGAAGCTTCGAAACCTTGGAGATTATGTAGGGCTTTTGGACGTTTATAGAGTTCGCGTCACATTTTATAGTTATTGTTTTCGATATTCTAACCTTTTATCATTGTCTTGTCTGTTTACTATATAGGCCTTGTTGATCTGCAGGGCATGTTTTTGTTCAATGCCGTGAACAGCTATTTCTGTTTTCCCTGTGCTTTGTATTCGATTTTTCTTTTTGATGTTGCGTTTTTTAGTGTTTAAATGTTCTAGAATAGGGATGTTACAATCGCGGAAGTGTTCTTGTACTTTTATATATATTGTACATATGTATACATTATATATATATTGTACTTTTATGTCATTTTATATTATATTACTGATCTTCAACAGAATGAATTAACTCCGATAGGTGTCGCGCATAGCAGGTGAATGAAGTCGATGTCATTTGATGCAATTGTGTAGCGAAGTCCTCAATTCGAACACTAGGTGGCGAAGCCTCCCAATTTACTTATCCTTAAGGTGCTTAACTACGAATTAGTATGTAAATTTTCCTTTGTCATGTACCTTATCACTACAAGGTGATACAACTGATAATTTTGTGCCCTTTATAGTATCCAAGCAGTCAATGAAAAAGATCTACAAACCGGAGAACTGTAATAACCATCGGACCTACGTACATGGTGGGTGCTATTCTTAGGAAATGGCGATACGACGCAGAGTGTACGTGGAACTAGCCGAAGATAACAAGACTGTAAGGTTGGTAAACTCTAATTGTAACAAATATCATTTTTACTGCTCAAAACTGAGTCAAAAAAATATTAGAAGACAGAAAGCAGATGTCAATATATCTCATGTTGATCGCTACATGAAAATTTAGCGATCAACCAAGCTCACAAGTGTCAAGTCAAAAGCGGTATGCATTCTTCTGCTGAACAGTGGTAACAGGCAAATGTGTCACTCAGCCCTGACACCAGTGTAGCTACGGAATCGTAATAAATTTCAAAATTTGCATATCACGCACTTTCTTAACTTTTAGTCATGACAGCGCAACCAAGGAAAATTACGAGTCATTAGCAAATTTTGAATTTTTCCATTTATAAAATCGAACTCTTTCTTTCCAAACGGTCATTTCATTAACAAGCGAGTCTACTGGATTTCGCAGCCGACACCTAACTGGGTGAGCTTGTGCACCGTCTCCAATGGAAACCGGATGTGACGCACTGGTATTTAGGGGACGAAATGGAAGTTTCGCATTGAAGGACTAGGTGACACTCAGTTCTACCAGAGAGGGAGAGAGGACGATAACGGCTAGCTACTTGAGTGCAGATTCAAGGACATAATTTTCCTTATGAGGAATTATACTAAATGTTTCTTTATTATGCAACCATGTAAATGGCATAGATTTCGAAATTTTTATTCTTTCAAATATTTTGCTTTATCTATGTAGAAACGGCAGAGAAATTTCTCAGAAAGAGCTTTAACAGTGCAACCGGCTTGATGACTGGTGAAAATTTCGCTTTTTTCTCTAATCTGCTGTTCTTTGTTTCTTTTTGGCCATTTTCTGGTTTTCCACTGTTACTTCTTTTTGACATCGTTGGAGGAATGAAATTGTTATAGTTAAAAAATAGAACAAAATAAAAAATCAGGTGTAATTGAAGAAAACTGTGAATAACACACTCGCTTCGACAAAGATCGTGAGTGACTTGGATTCGTTCATTACGTCGTGATCTTCTTTTTCACGCATTAGGTATAATATCTATGGCGACCAAGATTTCATCTTTTATGCTAACTTTTTCTAGGACTTCCTGTTTTTCTTTTATTCTTTGGTTTCCAAATGTCGACTTGCTTTATTATTCTTTCTTCACTGTACTTGTTCAGTCCGTTTTCTTCTTCGGAATGAAAGACGATTGTTTATTGCTTGTATTTGATATTGTTTTCTTATGTCTGTATTTTTTATTTTATCTAGTCCAGTTTTGTTTACTATTTTTCTTAATATATTAATTTCCCCAGTGTTTAACATTTGTCTTGATTTCGTATTGTCTAGTCTTGTTTCTGCATAATATGTGAAAATAGGCCTGATTACTGCTTTATAAATTCTCTTTTTCAAGCATCCTGATATTCTTGGAGCTTTTTCATCTTGTTCTCTGACTTCTGGATGTGGCCTTCCTTCCCAGTTCAGTTGTATACCTAAATACTTGTAATGTGTTATTTGTTCTATAATAGTACCTTCCAATTCTAATTTACATCTTTGTGGTTCTTGTGATATTGTCATACATTTTGTTTTGGTTTTTGATGATGATAAATTTTATATAATTTTGCTGCTTTATTAAATGCAAGTAGTAATATTTTTAATTGGATTTCATTTTCTGCAATTAATATTACATTGTCTGCATAACATATAGTTCTTATTATTCTTATTAAATATTTAATAAATTTATCCATCTATAATTTTCTGCATATCTGTTGGTCTAGGGACCAACAGATATGCAGCAGAAAAATGGCAAGCCTGCTGAATTAATTGCCTAAAATCGTTAAAGATGAATTGGCCAGCAAATAGAAGCAGAGGTAGTGCTACCATGTAAGGGAGAGCCAAAACACCTAACTGAAGTCCACATAGAGTAGGCAAGAAGACAGGATATATGGAAGGCAAACAGCATATATAATATTTCAACTATCAACATCAACATTGTACAAACCTGGCAAATTAAAACTGATAGAGAGAGAGAACTAGAACTGTTCAAATGGGAAATATTGGGAGTTGTGGAGACCCACTGGACAGGCAAGGGAAAAATCAATTTTTCCCTTGTCTCACTAATCATTAAAAAAATGGTTCCTAAACTCAATAGTTGAGGTAAGAAAAATTTCCTCTAGAATCATTTCCCGAAGATCCACAACAAAAGAATGTGGAATATTCATAAAAATAATAGAAGGTTATACCCCAGTCCAATCACATGAAGAGGTGGAATATAATCGATTTCTTTTTCGATTTCGAATATAGTCTATTTCATGAAAAACTGCAAAAAGAAATAAGGCAAGCAAGTACCAGAGATATCCTGATTATTATGGGAGATTTTAATTCAAAGATTGTTCAGTACTTTGAAGATAAATTAATAGTAATTTGAAAATTTGGTCATGGAGAGATGAATGAAAGAGAAGTGGACTTGATTTTTGCAAAACAAATCAACAGTTAATCGTACCATTATCACTTCTGCGTCTCACACCTCTAGCCACACAGGCTACAACATAAATGCACTTGGACATTACGAAACCATGAAATCAGAAACTGTATAGACTATATAATCAATAAAAAGAAATTGAAACGTTCTTTCTAAAATATCAAAACATTAAAAAAAGATTGACATGGATATAGGCCATAAACTTCTATCAGCCAAACTAAAAGTCAGTTGCAAAAGAAAGAGAATAAACCACCAAAAACAAAAGAAGATAGATTTCTCAAAACTAAATGATAACTTGACCAGATCTAACTGTCACAGATCATTGAAAGAAAAATTAAATAATCTTGCTTTAGATACAGTCCTGGAGTCTTGGAAAAAAGGTAAAGAAATTATTAAAGAAACACCAACTGGGCTACTACACAAGAGGGAATCATGATTGGCTTACACCAAAGATTTTGGACTTATGCGAGAGAATAAGAATATCCAAAACTAGCCTCTTAAAAGAAGATAATCAAGAAAAGAGAATTTTATACAAAAATTCGAAAAAAGAAATCAACAAAAACTGTAGATTAGCAAAAATCATCACATACTTAGAAGAAAAAGCAGGATTGTGTGAAACATGACCAAGACCATTTCAGATAGTTAAAGAGATAAGCAGAACATACCCACCCAACCCAGTTTCAATATTGCAACCAGATGGAGCCACTACAAGCAGCATCGAAGCAATAAAAGAAATATGGACTAATCATTTTAAAGAAACATTTGCAGCTGATGAAAACATAGATCCAGGTGCCTTCAACTGTGAAGAAACTCTGACACAAAAGACATCCTAAATGAAGAAGTACATAGAGCAATCAAAGAAATGAAAAATGATAAAGCGCCAGCCATAGACAACATAAAAAAAGAACTTTTAGAAAAAGGGGGAGAAAGCATAATAAATTACCTAACGAAACTGTTCAACAAAATACTAAAGATAGCAAATTTACCAACAGAATGGAGAATAGGCCAGATCATATCCATCCACAAAAAAAGGAGATGTTAGATCATGCAGGATAATAAGTCTAACTATAGACTTATCACCCTTTTAAGCCATTGCTATAAAATATTCATCAGGATTCTTCAAAACAGAGTTAAACATTCCCATGAAGAACAGATGGAAGAAGAGTAAATGGGATTTAGAAATAGCAGGAGCACAATTGATACAATTTTCACATTAAACAGATTACCAGATCTTATGTGAGACAAAAATAAAAACTCTACTGCTTTTTTTCAACTTCAAACAATCTTTTGACTCAATGAACAGAAACAAACTTGTTAAATTTCTAAAAACAGAGGGTTTGACAAATACCTATTAAATTTTTATCAAGAATTACTATTCAGAAACACAAACAATAGTGAAATACAAAAACATAGAAACAGATCAGACAGCAATTTAAAAATGAGTTATGCATGGCTGTCCATTGTCACCATATTTATTCAACCTCTACCTAAAAGAATTAGTAGATGAAGGACTACAAATATGTGAAGGCAAAATGATAAATGGAAGAAATATAACACATTTAAAATATGCTGATTTCTTGACTATCTGTAGTGATATAGTTATCACTACAGACAGTCAAGAAAAATGAGAAAATATCCTGAACAAGTGACATTCGAACAGGTGACAAATATGATATGAAAATCAATTTTGCTAAAACAAAACAAATGTTATTTTTATTAAATAGCTTAAGGAAATTACAACATACAATAGAATGTACATTAAAATGAATTTAATACTCTTCCAATATTTCTGCAACTTCACGTTACCATTTTCACAGGTACTTAAGAACAAGACACATGCATGCAATCAAAACAAAACAGTAAATGAAGGCAAAGCAGTAAGCTATTATTTCTCCTATAAGTTCTGATGGTGCCACCTAGCGGACAATGTTGGTATTCTTGGTCGATTGGGCTGATGGTCTTCTGATGTTGGTTTCCTAAATTTGGGGCATGTCTCATGCACCCAAATTTGTTGAGGTTTGGATTCTTTCTTATTGCTGAGGATGATTCAATGAATAGCCTTTGGTATTTGAATTTACTGTGATGTATTATCGTGGCTTTCTTCCACCATATTCTATGGTGAAGTTAGGCAATGTTTTTTTAGGATTTTTGTAATTTTTTTTGAGGTGCCTTGGATATATGCAATGGTGATGGATTTAAAGTAATCCTTGTTGTGAAGGTGGGGGAGAGGGGGTTTATTGGTTCCAATATTTTTGGGATTTTTTGTGAGGTAGCCATTGGCTGAGAAAGTATTGAGAATGTGGTTTAGTTCTGTGGTTAGGGCATTGTCATTTGAACAGATAAGTTTAGCCCTGTTGTGTAGTGTCTTAATGACTGCATATTGTTGTAGGGGGGGATTGTTTGTGAATGTATCTGCCTGTTTGGGTGGATTTTGTATATACTGTGAAAACCAAGGTTCCATCAGGCTGGCGGGTGCTTAGTGTGTATAAGAAATGAAGGCAGTTGTTTTTTTCTTCTTCCAGGGTAAACTTGATTCTGGGGTGTTGGTTGTTTAAGTATGTTAGGAAGGAGATGAGTGCATCGGAGACATGTGGCCAAATAACAAACACATCATCAACATAGCGAAGCCATATGGTTGGTTTTTGTGGGGCAGAGTTTAAGGCTTTCTCTTCAAAAGTCTCCATATAAAAGTTGGTCAAGGGTGGGGAGAGAGTGGAGAACCCTTGGCTGTCCTCTCTATTTGTTTGTAGAATTTTCTTTGCCAAACAAAATAGCCTGAGTTCATTGTGAACTGAAATAAGGCTGTGATATCGTGAGGAAACTTAGCTTGGATTAGCTCTAAGGATTCTTTGAGTGGGACATTTGTGAATAAGGAGGAGACATCAGAACTGACTATTATGTCAGTGTGTTTAAGTGTAAGGCATTCTATGCTGGCTTAGAAGGGCTGAGTTTTTTATGTGTGAACATGTGTTGCCAATATAGTGTGTGAGAGCTTTGGCAAAATGTTTAGCTAGTTTGCATGTGAGAGGTCTCCACTCTCCCCACCTTTGGCCAACTTTTATATGGAGACTTTTGAAGAGAAAGCCTTAAGCTCTGCCCCACAAAAACCAACCATATGGCTTCACTATGTTGATGATGTGTTTGTTATTTGGCCACATGGCTCCGATGCACTCATCTCCTTCCTAACACACTTAAACAACCAACACCCCAGAATCAAGTTCACCCTGGAAGAGGTAAAAAACAACTGCCTTCCTTTCTTAGACACAGTAGTCACCTGCCAGCCTGATGGAACCTTGGTTTTCACAGTATATACAAAATCCACCCAAACAGGCAGATACATTCACAATCCCCCCCTACAACAATATGGAGTCATTGAGACACTACACAACAGGGCTAAACTTATCTGTTCAAATGACAATGCACTAACCACAGAACTACAGCACATTCTCAACCCTTTCTCAGCCAATGGCTACCCTCCCAAAAAATCCAACAAATAATGAAATACCCCCCCCCCTACACAACAAGGATTACTCTAAATCCATCACCATTGCCTATATCCAAGGCACCTCTGAAAAAATTACAAAAATCCTAAAAAACTTTTCCTAACTTCTTGTTACTGACCATACAAAAAATTGGCATCCCTTATCCTCTCCACTAAAGACCAACCTCCCCCCCCCCAGATCTTCCTGTATATCAGCAAAGTGTATGAGGACGCATATCAGAAATATGCATCCTCATACGCTTTGCATCCATCATATATTTCAATGTGATATCAATGGTATTACAATTTTAACATATACTTCGCATCTATGATAACTTTGACGTCTTGGCCGTTAGCATGGTTAAGCTGGTTTCGGCATGTTACAAGAATGAACCCAGAAAGACTATCAAAGTATCAGGGGGTGCTTAAGGGTCAAAGCTGTATAACTGAGAGGAGACCTCCACATAGCCTTTAAAGGAATGCGGAGAACCAACCAGGGCTTCTGAGCTAATGTCCAATCCTCACCTTCTCGTGGTGCACCCTGTTGGGTATCTACTTTGATACTGAACGTACGAGGATGGGCTGGCAATTTGGGATTTAGCCAACCAAATTGTATTCTTATTGGTTAAACCAAAATAAAAAATGATGGTACAACATGACAAAATTTCATGCCGGCTGGGGCGTCGCCCGGTTAAACAAG
Source organism: Typopeltis vanoorti (assembly GCF_054136105.1). Lineage (NCBI taxonomy): Eukaryota > Metazoa > Arthropoda > Arachnida > Uropygi > Thelyphonidae > Typopeltis > Typopeltis vanoorti. The sequence goes on from NC_143572.1 coordinate 83,229,672, forward strand.
GCTCCCGTTGTTTTCGCCAGGGAACCAGGGTGAACAGCGAAAAGTCAGCTACTGGAACAAATCTGAAAACAAACCCCAACTCAACATCACCAGAGTTAAAGATCGGTACTATCAAAGTAAGAAGCCTGAATGGCAAAGAAATGGAGCTAGCTGAGGAATTAGATAAGTACCAGATCGACATAATAGGGGTGACTGAAACAAAAAAGACCAAAACTGGTGAGATCTTTCTAAGCAATAAATACAAAATGTTATATTCAGGCAATGACAATCAAGCAACAGAAGGAGTAGCCATAGTATTCAACACAAAATACGAGGCTAATCTTCTTGAATGGCAGTCAGTCTCAAGTAGAGTAATGTGGGCAAATATGAGAATGGGGAACTGGACAATGAGACTTATTTGTGCCTATGGTCCCACAGAAGGTTCTACTAAGGTAGAAGTGGAGGAATTTTTTGACGCTCTAGAAAAAGCAACTGACACAATGAAAAAGGAAAAGTTGGTCCTTGTTGGGGATCTAAATAGCAGAGTAGGAAATGATTGCGAGACATACAAAAATATTTTGGGAAAATTTGGAGAAAAGAGCAAAGCTAATAATAATGGCAAATATCTGTTGGATTTCTGCTCAGGACATCGACTGGTTATTACTAACACCATGTTCCAACATAAAAATGTGCACAAATTCACATGGAGAGAAGATGCTAGGAATAACAAAAGTCTCATTGACTATGTTATTGTTGATAGTGATGTCTTCTCCCTGGTACAGGACACCAGAGTGTACAGAGGATTTGAAATTGGAAGTGATCACTATTTAGTCTTGAGCAGGATAAAATTGAATTTCATATTGAAAAGAATAACTTGTAAGAAAGTTTTAAAGTGAATAAAAGTTGAGCAGTTCTGAGATGTGAACTGTAGACTAAAATACAGAAAGATTATTGAAAAGAAAATGAAAGCGTTTGAGAACAGGAATCAAACCTTGGAGATTCAGTGGCAAACTCTGAATAAAACATTGATTGATTCTGCCAGAGAGGCATGTGGTGAGGTTGTGTGCAAGGATAAAAAAATCAGAACTTCCTGGTAGACACAGGAAGTTAAAGAGCCAGTGAAGGAAAAGAAGAAAGCATATCAAAAGTTCCTGGCAAATAAGTCAGCTTTTACTCTTACAGAATACAGAGACAAATGTATGAAAGCTAAACAGTGTGTAAAACTAGCTAAACAAAAGTCTTGGGAGGACTCTGGCAAGAATATAGAAAATAAATATCAAGAAGGTGGCAAAATATTCTGGAGGTTGTTGAAGAAGCTTAGGAATGGAGGAAAGAGTGCTGTAAAAGGAGTTAGAGATGATAAAGGTGACATGAAAACAGGAGAAAAATATATCCTTGAAGTATGGAGTAATTACTTTGAAAAACTGCTAAATGAAACAAGCAGTGATGACAGCACAGTGATAAAAAACACTCCACAGACATACAATCGGGAATACATATGCATATTTGAAGTAGAAAAAGCCATCAAAGGCTTGAAATGTGGAGAGGCAGCAGGAGTAGATGATATTTGACCAGAAATGCTGAAGTATGGTGCTATAAAAGTCTTACAGTGGCTGCACTGCATAGTTCAGAATGCCTGGACAGACAGACGAATTCCTGATGATTGGAGTAGATCTGTAATAGTACCCATATATAAAAAGGGTAATAAAACTGAATGTGAGAATTACAGAGGTATTTCCCTACTGAGTGTTCCTGGCAAAATCTATGCAAGTATACTTGAGAAACGGTTGAGAAGAATTGTGGAAGAAAAGCTTGGTGAAGAACAAGCTGGATTCAGGCCAAATAGAGGCTGTCAGGATCAGATCTTCACTTTACGACAAATAGTCGAGAAAGCATGGGAATATAACAAAGATCTGTATTTAAGTTTTGTCGATTTGGAAAAGGCATATGACAAGGTGCCAAGAGAGAAGCTATTCAATACGCTGCAGTTATATGGTGTCAATGGGGCATTATATCAAGCAATACTTAGTCTTTATTTGAGTTGTAAGTCAGCAGTTAGAATTGAAGGAAGTACAGGAAGATGGTTTAATGTTAAATCTGGTGTGAGACAAGGATGTACATTATCCCCTCTGTTATTCATTATCTATATGAATCACATTATGAAGGAAAGTGGTATTAAACCTGATATCAAAATTGGAGATGTTAATGTCAGCTCTTTGCTTTATGCAGATGATGTTATACTTCTAAATAAATTCGCTACAAGTCTACAAGATTCTCTGACTAAATTGAATAGCTATTGTAATAGATATGGTATAAAGGTCAGCAATAAAACGACAAAGACAATGAAAATAGGCAGAATCATTGAAAATGTCAACTGTGTTGTGAATGGAGAACCTGTGGAACAAGTAAAACATTTCAGCTACTTAGGCACAATATTTACTGAAGATGGTAAATTAAATATGGAAACAGACAACAGAATCAGCAAAGCTGGTATGGTGGGAAGTCAATTGAATAAATTCATATGGAATAAGAAAGAAATTAGTTGGAACACTAAATTAGCTGTATACAAGACAGTGTTCAAACCAGTTTTAACTTATGGATCTGAAAGCTGGGTCAGAAGTAAAACACTTGACCAAAGACTAGAGACCGCAGATATGAGAGTCCTGAGAAAGATTAGAGGCGTGAACAGATGGCATCAATGGCAATATCATATTAATAATGAGGATATTAGGAAAGAACTTGACATTGTCAGCATCCAGGAATGCATTAGCAGAGCTAATCTCAGGTGGTATGGTCACTTAAATAGAATGGGAGAGGAAAGATTAGCAAAACAAGTGTTCTCTGCCAGGTTGCCAGGAAAACGACTCAGAGGAAGACCAAGATATAGGTGGATTGATACGATACAAAGTGTCTTAGACGATAGAAATATAAGATCTGATAATGTTGGAGTCTTGACAAGTAACAGACTGATTTGGAGGAAAATTGTAGATAGGAAGTTAGTAATGATGTAATTTTTTCATGTAGTACTGTCATATCCTGTACACCCCTTGTGGGTACATAGCATTAATTTGATGATGATGATGAAGACTATCAAACATATTATTAAATGGTAGAAGGTAGACCAAGAAGGAAATGGATTGACAACATTAAAGGAAATACCCACTTAAACTCCTTATTAGAACTTCATAAAAAGACAGCAGACAAAGAAATGGCAAAGATTCATCTCTGAGGAATTCAACCCACCATGAGCAGAAGAGAAGATAATTTTCTGTTTTTTTTTTTTTTTTTTTTTTTTTTTAATATCCTTTCTTAAATATGGGGTATTATTATACTTTTTTTTTTCATTCTACGGGAATCTCTCTTGTTTTTATTATTTGATTGTATAGTATATCTAAACTCTGAGTTATAATTTCTTTACCATATTTAATAATTCATTATTTATGTTATCTAGATCTGGTGATTTCCTACTCTTCAGTTTTTTAATTGCATTTTCAATTTAATGTTTTTTTCAATTTTTTATATCTGTTTTATTTATTTCTTCTTGGTTTGTTTGTACCTAGTTCTACTTTTATTTCAACTATTTATTTATAAAGGTTTTAAAATAATTTTCTATTCTTCTATTTCTACTTTTAATATTGGTATATATTCTGCATCTTCTTTCTTTTGTGTATTAATAAATCACATTTGTTTCTGTATACAACAAAAATCATATTCAAATTCTTTTGTATATGATTCCCAAAATTGATTTTTACTTTCTATTTTCTTCTGATTAACTTTATTACTCTTTTTTTTTATTTGTTCCAATTTGTAATTAAATTTGTAAACTTAGTGAACTTTTGTTTTAATCTATTGTAGTATACTGTTTGTGTTGATTTTCTTTAAATTTTATTTTCACCCATTTCTTGTCAAATCTTAGTTTACATATCAACACGTTATGTTCCCTTCCAATTTCTTCTGTTAACACTGATGTGTTCTATTTCTGATGGGTGTATTACTTTATTATATAATCTATTATAATATAATCTATTCATATACATATAATATAATCTATTATTGATTTCTGTCCTCTTGTGTTTTTAAATGTTATTTTATGCTGATGAAATGTATTCTTTATTTTTAACTTTTATTTGCACAGAATTGTATCAGTGTTCCTGGATTATTGATTCTTCATTAAATCTTTGCATAATTCCATATATTGGTATTTTTCCTATTCTTATTTTTAATTTTCCATTTCTTTTTCTTCTTCTTCTGCAGCTTCCCCCACTTAAGTGGGGTCACTGTTGATGATGAGTCTCCTCCACATCCTCCTGTCTTGGGCTGTCACAACATCCAAATTCTTCATCATCAAGTCCTCTTCTACCAGCTCCCTCCATGTCTTCTTTGGCTGCCCATGCTTCCTCCTTCCTTGAATATCCATCTGCATGACCCTTCTTCCCACATATTCGTCCTCCCCTCCTCATCACATGAACAAACCATCTCAACCTTGCCTCCTGTATCTTCACTCCTAAGTTCGTAACTTTCACTGTTTCCCTCACATAGTCATTTCTCAGATGATCCTTTTTGATCATACTGCACGTCCACTTAAGCATTCTCATCTCTGCTATTTCCATCCTGGTGATGTTATTTTTTCTCTGGGCCACAGTTTCCATAGCATACGTCATAGCTGGCCTCACTACTCTCCTATATATTTTGCCTTTCAGATTGATTGGCACCCTCTTATCGCACAGCACTCCAGCCATCTCCCTTCAGTTCCTCCAACCCACTTGTATCCTGCATCCCACTTCCTTCTCAGTCCCTCCATCTTCTTCCACTGTTGAACCTGTCTAAAGTCCCTCGCCTTCCTGATTATATTTCCTTCCCGCTCTAGATCTGTCTCCTGGCCGCCACCCACTGCGCAACACATATACTCTGTCTTACTTTTGCTCAGTTTCATACCTCTGTCTTCCAGTACTTTTTCCATCTTTCCAGTTTAGTTCCCACTTCTTCTCTTGAATCTGCAAACAGCAAGATGTTATCTGCATGCAACATTATCCAAGGTGCATCTTCTCTCACCTTTTCCGTCACCACCTCCATCACAATATTAAACAGAAAGAGACTTACTGCTGACCCTTGATGCAAGCCAACTGTTACATGGAAACTTTCTGTCTGTCCCAGAAAGAAATGAAGACAGGTCCGAACTCTTGTCTTCACATTTCTGTACATCTGCACTAACCTGACATATTTCTCTGGTACCTTCTTCCCCAGACACCTCCAGACTTCTTGTTTGCATTCTATCTTATGCTTTCTCCAGATCAATAAATGCCAGATGTAGCTCCTGTTGTTTCTCTCAAAACTTTTCCATCATCTGCCGTAACCCAAAGATAGCATCTGTTGTTGATCTACCAGGCATGAATCCACATTGTTCCTTTGCAATCCCACCTCCTTCCTCAATCTTCCATCAAGTACCCTTTCTAGGATTTTCATTGTGTGGGACATCAATTTTATTCCTCTGTAATTCTTAGTCTTGTGCATACTCTTTTCCCTCCATTCCTCCAATATCGATACAAAATAAATAACGGAAAAAACTCACGTAGAAAGATTATTTAATAGTATAATTTTCGCCTGTGTATCACAAGCATCTTCAGTACATTAAGCTCAAAATTAAACACTAACTGACAATTCCAAAAAGCGCCACCTAAGTAGCTGGTGTAAGATAACTAAAAAGGTCAATAACTTTCCTAAAAAAAATAATAATAATAATAAAAAAAAAATTAAAATTAAAAATTAAAAAAAATAATAAATAAATAAATAAAAAATTAATACAATAAAAAGTTAGGAAAGATTAGCTGATTTGTAAAGTACTATCTCCCATAAAGGGGATAGACGTAAGCCGTCGGATCTGTTTAAGTTAGGAGAATGAAGTAGAGTTTCACATGTTTCTTTATAAAAGTGTTCCATGAGAAACTGACTTTTGTGAAGAACTCTTGTTTTTCTCCAAGAGCACGGAATCTGTTAGACACCTGGATGATTAAGATGTGGAAGCTTGTCCTTAGGAGAAGTGAGAAAAGTGGAGATTTTTCTAAATGGTCGAAAAGCAACAAAAATATTCAGTGGTTTCAAAACTTTTGCTATACGTTCACTGATGCCTTGTACATAGGGATAGTAATGTGCGTTATTTCCTCTGTGTTTGAAGAGGAAGACGTATTAAAACTACTCAAAGTTCTTTTAATGAAGCAATTCTTATAACCATTAGATAGAATGGAAGAAGTTATATATTGTAGTTCTTTCTGTAAAAGATCGTCTGTAGAACAAAAGGAGTGGGCACGATGAACCAGTGTTTTAATAGTTCCTGCCTTTTGACTAGGATGGTGATGAGATTCCGCATGGATATAATGTCCTGTATGAGTCTTCTTTCTATAAACTGAGAAATGTAGGTTACCATCTGGTTGGCAAAGAATTAGAAGATCTAAAAAGGCCAACTGCTTATTTGATTCTACTTCTAGGGTAAACTTGATCCTAGGGTGAAATGCGTTTAACTTAGTGAGAAATTGTTGAAGTTCATCAGAAGAGCCATTCCATACAACAAAAATGTCATCAATATATCTGAACCAATGAGTAGGTCTGTGAGAAATATTGTCAAAGATACGTTGTTCAAAATGTTCCATAAAGAAATTGGAGATAGCAGGAGAAAGAGGATTACCCATTGCTGTTCCTTCAATTTGTTGATACAACTTATTTTTAAAGGAAAAATAACCAGAATTTATTACAAAATCAAATACGTTTACAATGTCTGAAGGAAATTCCTGTTGTAGTAATTCAATACTTTCCGAAAGAGGCACATTTGTAAATAAAGAAACAACATCTAAACTGATCATGATATCAGTTTAGATATTGATCATGAAGATGCCTGTGACACGCAGGCAAAAATTATACTATTAAATAATCTTTCTACGTGAGTTTTTTCCGTTATTTATTTTGTATCGATATGTCTACTCACAGTTTACCTCTTTTAAAACTTATTCCTCCAATATATTTTCCTGTTGGCAAACTTTCATGATCAGGTTCCACAGCAGGTCAATTCCCTCTTCCTCCAATGCCTTCCATGCCTCCACTAGAATCCTGTCAGGGCTCATCGATTTTCCATTCTTCATCCTCTTCATGGTCTCCATCACTTCCACTCTACTGATGTTCTGCACCGTCCCCTCAGAAGGCTGCCCATCTTCTCTGTGAGTCCTTGCATTTTCCTCATTCAAAAGTCCCTCAAAGTATATTTTCCATCTGTTTCTTATGTCCACATCCCTCCATAATACTCTTCCTTCAACATCTTTGATCTACCTCACATGTAAGATGTCCTTTGCTGCTTTATTTCTACATTTCGCTAGTTGGTATATTTTTCTCTGTCCTTTCTTTGTTTCTAATTGATCATACAGATCTTGATATGCCATGGCCTTCGCCTGTGCCACAATTCTCTTGGCTTCTTGCTTTCTCTCTCTGTACACCTCTCTGTCCTCTTCCACTCTTGACTCATCCCACTTATGCTATGCTTTCCTCTTAGCTGTCACTGCCACTTGTACATTATTATTCCACCACCAACCCTTCCAGACGTCTCACAAAGCACCTCGATTGCACAGATCAGGATTACTTTTGAATTATGTTTCCACCAATCTTGTACACTTTCCAGTCCATCCGAAATCCTCTCTAACACCCTCTCCCTAAAATGATTCCTCACACTCTTCTTTAAAGCGAAACCACTTAATTGTCTTCATCCCATGGCTTCCAGAGGTTCTTGTCTTCGATCTTATTTTAAAGTCTGCACAGAGCAGTCGGTGTTGCTGTGCCACTTGATCTGTTGGAATTACTTTACAATATTTCACACCTTAAGATGCTTTCTTCTAGTCAAAATGTAGTCAATCTGTGAACTGCTGTTGCCACTTCTGAATGTTATCAAATGCTCTTCCCTCTTACAGAAAAAGGAATGCACAATTGCCAGATCAAACACTACTGCAAAATCCAAAATCTTCTTTCCCTCCTGGTTCATCATTTCCACTCCATGGCCACCATGCACCCTTTCACAGTCCCTATTCCATCTCTCTATCTGTCCGTTCAAGTATCCTCCGACAATCACCATCTCGTTTTCTTCCAGTTCCCTCATTTCCTCATCTAGCACGTTCCAGAATTCATCTTTCTCTTCTGCTGTACAGCTAACTTGTAGCATATACACATAAGATAACCACTTCCTCTTCTCCAAGACCCAGTTTCATTTGCATGATCCTGTCATTCCTCCTACTCACTTCCAGCACTTTGCCCTTCTGGTACACACCACAATTCCGACACCATTTCTTCCCTCTTTATTTGCTCCAGAATGGAACAATTTATATCCATCTCCCAGTTCCTTTGCCTTTTCCCCCTTCCACCTTATCTCCTGCACACACAAAATGTCCAACTTCCTCTTCCTCATCATGTCTGCCACCTCTGTTCCCCTTCTAGTCATGCTTCCAACATTCAGTGTTCCCACTTGCAACATCTTCTCCACCTGTTGGGCTCACTTCCTTAATCGCACCTGCCCTTGATGCGGTAGCCCTCATCCACTTCTCGTAGCTGTATGGCGATGCGGCTGTGCGTCGCTTAAGGAGTATGCCCTAGCCGTTATATCATTTTCTCTTTGACTCATATCATTGCTAGAGCTGGCAGTGAAGTTTTACGACCAGATGCCCTTCCTGACATCAACCCTTACCATTTATCCAGGCTTGGGACAGGCACCTATTGAGGCTAGTTTGCCTCTTTCGGTTGCTGCATAAGATGAAATGACTTAGCATGATAGGAAAGATTCACCACTAGCCCTCAAATATTCTAATAGCATCAGAGGGAAGGAGAAAGGAGAGGAGAAAGAAGCAAAGAAAGAAGGGGAGGGACCAGTCCACAGAATTATATAACAAGTGTATATTACATGAAGTAAGGCATGGTCGAGCATCAGGTACCTCGGGTTTGCATGCCTGTACTCACTAAAGTGAGCCCCTAATTTTCTTTAAATTTTATTTTCATCTATTTCTTATAAAGTCTTAGTTTACATATTAACAAGTTATTTTCACTTCCAGTTTCTTCTGATGTTAACACTCTGACGTGTTCTATTTCTGATGGGTGTATTACTTTATTGCATATAATGTAATCTATTATTGATTTCTGTCCTTGTGTTTTTAAATGTTATTTTATGCTGTTTTTATGCTGATAAAATATATTCTTTATTTTTAACTTTTATTTGCACAGAATTGTATCAGGGTTCCTGGATTATGGATTCTTTATTAAATCTTTGCATAATTCCATGTATTGGTATTTTTCCCATTCTTATTTTTAAGTGTCCTATTATAATTAATTATTCATTTGATTTTATTTCTTGTACTATTTGTTGTAGATCCTCATAAAAAGATTCTGTTTTTTTATTTTCTTTCTTCTTCTGGAGCAAATATTGTAATTATATTTATCTCTATCTGTGTTTATCCTGACTATTAATATTAACTCTTTATGTATTACTATTCCTACTCCAGCTTCAGGTCTATTTTGTTTTTTTACTCCACTGTACATAAATATATAGCCTTATATGTGCATTATTCCATTTCCTTTTTTTTTTTTGTTTCTGTTATGCTGCATGTTTCAATGTTTCTTTTGGTTATTTCTTGAATAAGTTCTTCCTCTTTTCCATTAATTGCCCTTACATTCATTGCTGCTAGTTTTATTTTAAAGGAAAACAATATATTGTATTCTTTTCCTTCTCTGTTTCCAAACAATATCCGATTTTCCCATCTGATTTATATTTATCTTGGTTTCTCGATCAATATTGTTTTACATCCAATGGCAGTTGCTTGCACAATCATCAGATGCCTCCCACCTTAGCCGAGAATATTGATGTAGACTTCATGTCTAGGGTGGCCCTTCTGGAAGACCAAGCTTCTGACATACTTCACCTACATCTCCCGTTCACCTCTCCACCACAGTGAGGTGTGGGTAGGATTTAGAGAGGTACATCATTATATAGTGTAACTGGACATACATGCCCCAAACTACCTTCACCTCACACAATTTAAAATAAAAATTCCAATCCAAAAAACGCATAAAGTTAAAAATTCGATACGCTGGAATTCGTAATGTGAGAACTATTTGTATTGTTTTATTTTATTTATTTTTAATGAAAAAGTGTGGTCTTTGAAAAATACACATGTTAACACCTCCCAACAGGCCAGAACGTCTATTTATATACATCCAGCAAAATCTGGATACGATGCATGCTCTGTTGAAAGAGCGGGTATAAGAAGTGCAGTGGGGATGTCATGTTCATTTAAACTTGTAATAAACCTTCAAGCTGAAGAGACTTCTCAATTATCGCTGCATTTCATTTGCCAATAATAAGAAACACAATTGCTTGTTCTATGCTGGGTAACTGGACTTTTACTTATATGGGATAGACAAAATATATAGAAATTATTTTTGTTCATTCCTTTTATTATAAAATATTTAATGCCAGCACAAAATAAGAGATCCTCGCATAATTTATTCACTTGAATATTGCATTACCTTGATAAACTAATGTCATTTTTATTTTTATGTGCTAATTTTGTGTAGCCAATAATACATTTTATTTGTTCTCGCAGAACGTAATTCAAGATAATTATTTAAAGTAATGTATTTAAAAAAATAATTGGTTGTCGACTTTTCAGATTATGTTATTTTCATTTTTATTCAAAATAAAATTTCGTAGATTGCCTGAAGGAAGCACTTTGACGACTTTGCTTTATAAACCCTCTGTCCAAAATGAAACCCGAATTTTCGAAAATAGAATAAAGTAATTGCGCCACCTGCTGTATATTTTTGTTGTTGAAAGCGGCAACCTTCATTAGGGTTGTGTCAACTGTTAATGACATTTGTTTAATTAGAAGTGAAGTCGAGTTATAGTGCCATGAGTGACAGTGTGTTTTGAAGAACGGTCGGTTGCCAAGATACTCATGCCATATTCAATAAATTCTCACTATCAATCATTTAAAAAATTCGAGTTAAAACTCACCATTGAGTTCTTTGTGGATAATGCCCTTTGAATCATAGAAATAAATCAGCATTGTCTTTACTTTTGACTTCTCTGAGCGACTTTTTTTCAGATGCCCCTCTTCTACTGGTCTCCACTCAGCACTTTGGAATGTTGTTTTTGGGTCATACTCAAAATGCCAAATTTTTTCACCAGTAATGATCGTTTTCAAGAACCTTAGTCCTTACGAGCAGTTTTAATGAGGTCCTTGCAGTGTTCAATTCAATACATTTTTTAGTCATCGGTCAACTTGTGGGGAAACAAATCATGAATTCAATTCACGAAGGCCCAAACTCTCGGTCAAAATGTTGTGCACAGTGGATTTTAGAATCCCCAACTCATTTTTAGTCATTCTCATGTACGATTTCTTTGATGAAATCACACAATTTTTGGATTTATCTTCACTTACTCCAGTGTTTGGATGGCATGGATTTTCGATGGCTTCAAGCGTCTCACGACCACATTGCAATTGCTTAAACTACTGGTAAACTTTGAGTAAGGGATAAGTATTCACCACCATATGCATTTTGAAGCATTTGAGTTTTGATAAAACTCTTACCAAATTTAACACAAAATTCATTCGCAGCTCTCTTTTTGAAACTCATTGTCCGACCATTCATCAAAAAAAAAAAGCCATCGCTCTTGGCACCATAACTCGGCATCTAATGAAACATGTCATAAACAGTTGAATCAACACTAAGGAAGGTTGCTGCTTTCGACAAAAAAAAAAAAGATGCAACAGGTCCTGCCACTAGTTTCTTTTATTTTCGAAAAGTTTGGTTTCTTTTTGGACAGAGGGTGTAGATTATAATACGGAAATCTTTAATCATATCAAATGTGTTATATACTTTTCACAGAATATTCTCTTCATATTTGATAGAATTAAAGATTTCTGTATTATTATCTACATCCTCAGTCCAAAATGAAACCGAACATTTTGAAAATAGAAGAAACTAGTGGTGCGACCTGTAGTATCTTTTTGTGACAGCAACCTTCCTTAATGTTGATTCAACTCCTTATGATATTTGTTTCGTTATAAGCCAAGTTATAGGTATGAAATTAGAGCAAATTAGATATTTATAATTCATTTACAATGAGCGGGATGGAAGGGGGGGCCTTGGAATACTTCAAAACATACAAAATTTTAATCAATTGCGTATAGGATGTGTATGTCTCATAATTTCTTCATATACCTATTTTTGTTGCTTTCACTCACAAAATGTTATTTTACAATGGTAAAGAAACAGTGTTTTTTGTTATTGAAACAAGAAATAGCACTAGAAATAACGATAATAACAATTTGTTTCGTTTTACAAGTTCGTTTGAAATACTACTGAATACAATTTTGCGATATATTACTATTAGACTTGAAATAAGAATGTAATGCAGTTTAATGTCTTGTTCATAGAAGCAGAGTTATTTCAAAACCAACAGCAGTAGATCTCAATCTGTAAGCATAAGAACGTGATGTATATTTTCATATGTCGTAATAGTTCAAGATGAAATAAAAAGTAATGTTCAGAACTTATTTATTGCAATAGCTTTTGCTTGATAATATTTTTTTTTTCACAATATTTTAAAACAATTGTGTTAAACAAGTCAGAATAGGGCAGGTCCTCTCCACCTCCAATCCCCCCCCCCCCCAAAAAAAAAAGCTGAACACTTCTGCAACACATGCAGAATTTTTTTTTAATACAAATATTTCTTTCTTTCTTAAATAATTGCATCAAATAATTTATAAGTTTTCAATAATAAAATTGAAATTGTGATTATTACAAATTAAAAAATTATTTTAAAATAAATATTCCATCAGACTCTAAAAGAAATATCAGTATTTCCTATTTAGGAAAGAATTGAAAACACAACAAGACTGCTGATGTATTATGCAACACTACTTGAGGCCCTTTAGTGTCCTTTCTTTCACAGCAGCTTTTAGCCTTTACCTGAAGCTAAGACAAGTTATTTCCAGCAGCATTAAAAGTTGTCATATTGGATTTTTTTAAGTAAAAATCTAATACTACTGAACTTCCTTTTTTTTGTTGCATAGATGTAAATAGTTTTTTAATGATGAAAATATAGAATAGAATTTCTAAAACTTTGAATAATATCCACAACAACAGAACAAATGATTGCAGAGTGAAAATAAAAAGTCAGGAATTAGAAACAACTGCTATGGCAGGTAATAAAATATTACTGGCTTATTTCTTTTATCAAAAGGTAAAATGAAGCCGTATATTGAATACGGTCTGTGAAAAGTTTCGAACAATAAAAAAAACTTCCTTATTCATCGGTTGGATCAATGAATTGATAGCGTTTGGAGGGCGAAACATGACACCTTGAACTTGGTGAAGATCACCGTTTTAAGACGGATGACTTGAAGCATTATCTAGAATTAATAAAATTTTAAATTCTATATTTTCTTTCTCATAATCACTTTCCATTTTACTCGCATTTCAGTTGATTAAGGTAACTGTAAACAATTTTTGAGTCATCCACAACTTCTTATATCTTTGCTAATGAACTGGAAGCGTATGATGCTTAATGTTTTTGAAGGCTCGTGGATTCTCATATTGACATATCACGAATGGTTTCAGTTTATATCCAGCCACATTACCCCTAACAGAATCGTAACACGGTGTTTAAGAGCTTTGAAACCAGGAGTACATTTGAGCTTTTTTGTGGATGAATTATCCACTCTAGCATTTTTTCCAAAACAAGGAGATCTCATCCATATTAAAAATTTGCTGTGACAAATAATTTTCCTCTGTAATAATTTTATCCAATTTGTCCACAAACTCCTTAGCAATCTTCTCATCGGCACTTGCAGATTCACCATACATTTTCACATTATGCAGTGCAAATCGCTCCTTGAATCTCATGAACCGACTGGAAGAAGCATTGAATTCGTAGTCATAATCAGGTCCTGCTTTCTTCTTCAACATGTTGATGAGACTTAGTGCCTTAGCAGTTATGGTCATAGTGATAAGAGGTATGCGCTTTTGGTTCAGGTCCTCTATGCATGATGGAAGTAGCGTTTCCAATCAGCGATTGGACTTTGTCGTAGCTTCGTGACTATTGTTGAACTTGGAACTTCGTTTCAAGATCAGTTGATCACATCTTTCTCTGTGATTCTTCATTAGGTTTTCAGTTGGATGTATATGGGAATTGTTTCACAAAATACTGCAAAATATTTAACAATAAATACACAAATAATCTATTTCTTCAACACAAAATCAAAAGAGGAACTGTTGAAGATACTTGTTGAATGCACTGTTACCACTGCGCATGATGCATTTTTGCTATTTAGAAACCTTTTTACTTTACGCTTGCGTCTTGTTCAAAAGTATAGTTGAAAATGTTATTTATTCCATTATGGGATCACAGACATAAGTCGTGGGATGACTGTATATATCTGCTGACTTTCTTTTTATATACACAGTAGGCATTATACATATATATGGCATAACAGATTTACTAGGCTGAGGGACATATTTTTAAAAAGATTTTAAAATGACTGAAAATTGAGACATAAGAAGTAGAAAATACTGTTTAATTAAGCAGGATTAATTTCTTTCAAAATCAGATGGAACAACCAGCAAAAAATCGCAAAGGAATTAAAATTTTTACATTAAAGTGTCAGCATATTGACATTTGGAGCTGTTCTGGGAATCTCCTCTTTGTTGGGTGTGTGGATGCATTCAACACCTCATTAACACCAAATTGAATGGCAGTCTTAGACATTATTACTGAGGTGATGTTAAGATGTATTTGATTGAGGTCAATTTCTTTGGATTCCACAATTTTTTCTAGTTCACCATAGAAGTGAAAGATATTTTCAGATTTGTCCTATAAGACTGGAAGAATGAGGTTTTCCACATAAGTGTTAGTGGAATTCAGGACATAGTTCGACAGAGCTCTAGCTCTTGTTCTCCCATATATGACATCTGTTATGTTTTTCTAGACGTAATTCGATGGGTTTTTCCATTTGGCCAAAATAAGCTTTATTAAAGCAATTGCACCAAATTCAGTAAACGCAGGAATATTTCAGGTTGCCATGTTTTTGTTTGGACCTACTGAGCGAGGAACAAAATTTCTGAAGAGGAGTCGAAGAAATCCCGATGTTGTACTTTTTAAGAACTTTGGCCAATTTAGGTGAAATGGAGCTGATATGTGGCAGGGACATTGTAGCTTTTTTCACTAGTTATAACCTTAGTATGGCGAGGAGTTGGATTCAAAAGTAACTTAGCTGTTTATTTCGAATAACCATTTTGCTGAAAGGTAGTAATAAGAAACTGAAGCTCCTTTTTTATTTTGATTTGTTTTTGTTTGTATAAATAAACAAAAATCTGGTTTAGCCATGATAACCCGTTATTGCCCATACTAGCTAATCTATATTTGGAATCTTTAGAAGGAAAACAATCTCCTCCTTTCCTTTGAAACCAAAATTTTGGAAGAGAAATATCGATGCCATCTTAATCCGGAGCCACGATTCTGAATCTCCTAATCCTTGACAACCTCAGTGAACATCCGAAAATCAGATTTACTGTTGAATTGGAGATTGATGGCTCTCTCCCATTCCTGGATGCCAAACTCACTTGTATATCTGAGAAATTAAAAATCTCAATTTATTTATAGAAAACAAACTAGCCAACAGACATTCCATGCAATCCCATCACTGTCCACCTCAAAAACTTGGTATTATTTCTAAGCTAGGCAAACGTGCTTGCTCACTCCTGTGTGAAGAAGATATTAACAAAGATTTTCAGTTTCTTCTTACTACCTTTCATTAAAGTATTCGTTCGAAACAAACAATAAGTTACTTTACAATCCACCTCCTTGCCATACTGAAAATAGAAATAGTGAAAAAGGCTATATATCCCTACTGTATATCCCTCCGTTTTGTCAAAACTGGCAAAAGTTCTTAAAAAGCACAACATCTGGACTTCTTTTACTCCTCATCAGAAACTCCGTTCCTTTCTTAGTATGCCCAAACAAAAATATGGCAACCTGAAATATCTCGGCATTTACCGAATTTGGTGCAATTGCAATAAACCTTATTTTAACCAGACAAAAAAATCCATCGAATTACGTCTTGAAGAACATAAGAGAAATCACATGCAGCAGAACAAGAGCTAGTGCCCCATTGAATGCATCCTGCAGGGGGGGAAAAAAGTTGGTGTAAGGGCATCTCCTGAATTGATCTCACAGATGAGCACCCTGCTCGCCTGGGGCTTTTACCATCTCTATACTATTCACAGCAAAAAACAACTTGTATTGTTTGCCTAATGTTATTAATAGGCACACCATTTATTACAGTATATTTAGTGCACATCCACATTTAATAATGGCTAATATTAAAATGTTTTTTTTTTTTAAGTTAGATATGGTGGAAACATCCTCGCCTGCTCCCTACATGGGAATAAAAAGGTGTTAAGTAATTTTTTTAGCTGATTTAATTTTTTCTAGTCACTTTAGCATCCATTGAAGGAGATGCCCTGATGTGACGCATTGTCTGCTTACCGTGTTGAGCTGGTCCTTTCTTCCCGTTTCGTGTTGCCACTACAAATAAAGCCTGCAATTCAAGTTCCCCTATATTTTTTGCTGGTAATGTACGGTCACTGGCAGGAAAATGCAGCCGACCACACTATTCACCGCACACAGACAACAACGTCTTACTATTAGGGATGTCGTGGGTTGCACATTAGCCATCGGTTTCCATACAAAGGAATATTCAAATCAAACACGCATTCAAGCGTATACAAATAATCCGCGCACATCACGAACAACAACGAATAACTTCCCAAAGCAGATAGTTGCCTGTGGTTCACCAACCACGTGGTCAATAATGACCAGTACGTATGATAACGCTGACTTAACAGCATTATCGTTACTTTACTGGAGGATCACTTTTTGGTTGATTGCAGGAATATTTCTCTGTAGTTCTTGGAGCCTACGAAGTATTGGTTCAAGTTATTTGTTAGTTGTTGGATAGATTTAGCCTCTTTCATGAAAGCTGTGTTTTATCGTTTCACAGGCAGTGGAATTGGGAGCACAATCTACCATCTCGTTGATCAGTTGGCAAGTGTTGTTTTGTGCAGCGGTCAATTTGTTTCTGTAGTACATTTGTTTCATTTTGTATTTCGTATTTGAGTTGTATGGCGATTCCTTGTCATCTTATATTCGGTTTTTGAAGTTGCGTTATTTGGATATCGCTTTAATTGTTTCCATTGAAAGTATTTTCTGTGTATATCTAGGATTATGTTTTTTGTTCTCCAAGGTTTTGGCTTGTTCTTTGAACGAATTCTGGCTTTCTTTCAGCTTTCTTTACAGTAAAAAATTAATGTTGTTGTATAAGGTATGTATTGAATCTGGTGATGCCATGTGTTTCCAGTTGATTTTTGTTATTTCGTGGTTGACTAAAACAGCAAAGGAGAATTGCATATAGTAACATAAAGAAGTTAAATATAAACTAAAATGTGAAAAAGTGCTGATGAGGAATATCGAATAATTGCTGCTCATTCCTCCAAACCGTCCCGAAACAAAAAAGCAAAGGGCGAGATTTTTTTTTTTTTTTTTTTTTTTTTAAAAAGGAAAGTTATTGGTAACAGAGAGCTTGTAGAAAGGAGGAATATCTTGAAGACTTATACGATGAAGAAAACATGAATAGTGAACTTACCGAACAAGAAATCATGTGCTAAAGAACCGCATGAAGGAATTTAAGGAGAGATCAATGAATTTCCTATCTGGAACACTGATGTGCAACAGATGAAATACCTGCTGAAATTCTCAGAATTGTTGTGTTGCATATGCAGGATTTCGTCTTCCCAGATTCCCGCTTGATAGATTAGGGTTTGTAAGTATTCGATTTCTAGTAATGTTTTAGCTGCATTAGCTGAGAATCAACAGGATTTAAAATAGTTGTTAAAGAGAGTGGATGAAGTTTAATCTGATCATTAACTCTACAATATAATACAGAAACTAAAATAACGGTAACAGTGTCAGAAATATAAAATAATTGTGATTACAGGTAAAAATAATGACCAAGAAATATCAACTCGTATCTTAGAGGAATTAACCAAGATGACCAAAGATGTACGCTGAAAATCTATGGCAAATAAGTATTAAAGATAAAATCATTTAATACAAGTAAGATCAGTAAAGACATGGAGAAAAGAAAACTATCGAATAAATTTCGCAAGAAACAAAACAGTCGACTATTGAAGACAGTCATCTTGTAGAACACATGAGGAGACAATGAATAGATTACAGACGTGCTGTAAGGAGAGAAACCTGAGAAAATAAGAGGACAGCCGAAATACACCTTAGAGAAAGTGTTAACATTAGTCGGAAGAGAAAAGCCAGAAATAGGGTGATCAGGAGGAGGAATCTTTGCATTTCCACAGGAATTATCCCTTAGAAAGAAATCCAATTCTAAGGGAATTATCCCTTAGAATTGGATTTCTTTCATCATCCCATAGAATGATGATGTAAGAAATCCAAAGACATAAGAACAAAGAATAATATCAACAGAAGTATGGCTGTTTATGCTACCTACAGCTGTAAATCACAATTGTTCGTCTAATAATAATTGACACACAACCAACTGAAATAAAATAGTTAAGAAATTCACTCCCGGATTGAAAAGCCATTTTGAAACTTTTCACGGTTTCCATGTTTGCAAGAAATACGTTCATATCTAAATTCATTCTCAGAGTTATTCCTGAGCATATATTCAACTTCAGAATATAATACGGCCCCTTGGCTCTCTGCTTAGCGTATTGTTTTGTGATGCCACGTTCAGCAAACGAAATCAGGTTTGTTAACACAATCATCATTTTAAGAGTGATAATACTGCTATTTTCAATTGAAAGTTTTACCGTTATTTTTGATTTCATTATTCATTACAAATATTAAATTTCTAGAGTAAAATTAATATATTAATTGCGATTAAATATTAGTTAATATGTTGAGAATATTTTATTCACTAAATGGAATTTTAATTTGGCATTAATTACATAATTTCTCTTTACAGATTGCGAATAGGTTTACTGCCATGAGACATTTTGCATACTAATGCATTGAAACCAAGCTGATAAGCCACATCGTATGAAGACTATTAAGTTGAAGTAAACACTTCATGCTGCATTTGCAAAATAAAAATCAAATAATTCCAAAGAAGTTGCTCTTCTAGTGGCGTAACGGAAAAGCATCAAATGAATGGAATTGACGACCCAAATTCAAAAAAACCATGAGTAAACCTCCTCCTGAAACAACGGCTCAGTCACATTTCCTATGGAATTATCTCAACTGAGAAGAAAATAGGGAAAAGTATTTAGTTTGTGCATCATCCAAGACACAGTTTTTATATCAGAAAATGCAAAATAATCCGTTGGATAAAAAAAATTCCACAAATCCTTAAGCGATCAGATCAACTTAAAACGGATGAGAGAAATCACAGAAATCGAACAATAATAGACTCCAGAGGTAAAAATGTGTCGAAAAACTTATATACTTGTGACTGCCTAAAAGGGCACCAGAAAATGCATGTGGAGGAAAATATTCCTTCAGTACAACATGTCAGAAGAATTTCTTTGATTCAGCAAATCTTCGAGAGCATCTGAAAATGCACTCAGTTGCGAATCTTTTTTCATGTGAAAATTACAGCAAGAACTTTTTCTCATTTACATACCTGAAGAGGCACAAGGCTACAGGCAACCGCAATGAAAGTCTGTTGACATGTGAAATGCGACAGACGGTTTTCCATTTGATATTATTTGAAGATACACAAACTTGTGCTAAACACATTAGAACACCGTTTGAAATCGGAAAAATGCAAGAAAACATATCCCTTACAGTCCTGTCTTCAAAGACGCATAAAACTGGCTAATACTGAAAAACATTTTCATTTTTCCGAATGAAAAAAAATTTCCTATTTTAGTTCTTTTGAGGTGCATTTGAGAAATTGCGAACACTACAAAACAAGACATTTGCTCTCTCTCTCAGAAACTAAAACGCCAAATACTTTGTATGGCCTTCCTGGAGAAACCTGTGAAAATATGTGACAGAGCCTTTTATGATAAAATAAAGCATTTGTTTCACATCAGAAGGGTTAACCAGGAAAGAGAATCCGTTTGAGTATGAAATTTGTAGGAAATCATGGCTATAGACAAAGCTTTAAAAAGCATCTCAGATTTCACTGAAGCAAAACCTTTTAATGATTATGCATACCTCTACGATTTCATTTTTTTAATCCCTTAAAAGGCAGAAGATCTTCATACACTCACTGAAGAAAAGTTTTTTTTTTGCAAAATACGTGGCAGAAATTTGCAACAAGAGGTTTTCAGGCAGTTCCTGTCTGAAAAGTCATCTGATAGTCATACTGGTGAAAAACCTTTTTCTTGTTTGAAAATTGCATCAAGATGTTATCAAACAATTTGAGTCTGAAAAGTCATCCAAGAGTGAATACTAATGAGAAATCTTTTCTATGCGAAATTTGCAACAAGACGTTTTCAAGCAGTTCCAGTCTGAAAAGTCATCTAAGACTGCATACTGGTGGGAAACCATTTTTTTATGAAATATGCAACTAGAAGTTTTCACACAGTTCGACACTGAAACGTCATCTAAGAGTGCATACAGGTGAGAAACCTTTTCTATGAGAAATTTGTAACAAGTCGTTTTCTGTCAGTTCCAGTCTGAAAAGTCATCTAAGAATGCATACTAATGAGAAACCTTTTCTATGCGAAATTTGCCAGAAGACGTTTTCAGTCAGTTCCAGTCTGAAGAGTCATCTAAGAATGCATACTTATGAGAAACCTTTTCTATGCAAAATTTGCAACAAGAAGTTTTCAAGCAGTTCCAGTCTGAAAAGTCACCTAAGATTGCATACTGGTGAGAAACCATTTTTTTGTGAAATTTGCAAGAAGATGTTTTCAGACAGTTCGAGTCTGAAAAGTCATCTAAGAGTACATACAGGTGAGAAACCTTTTCTATGCGAAATTTGCAACAAGAAGTTTTCAAGCAGTTCCATTCTGAAACGTCATCTAAGAGTGCATACTGGTGAGAAACCATTTTTTTGTGAAATTTGCAACAAGAAGTTTTCACACAGTTCGACACTGAAAAGTCATCTAAGAATGCATACTGGTGAGAAACCCTTTCTTTGTGAAATTTGCAACAAGATGTTTTCAGACAGTTCGAGCCTGAAAAGACATCTAAGAATGCATACCGGTGAGAAACCTTTTTTATGCGAAATTTGCAACAAGAATTTTTCAGTCAGATATAATCTAAAAAGTCATTTAAGAGTGCATACTAATGAGAAACCCTTTCTATGCGAAATTTGCAACAAGACGTTTTCAGTCAGTTTCAGTCTGAAGAGTCATCTAAGAATGCATACTAATGAGAAACCTTTTCTGTGCGAAATTTGCAACAAGAAGTTTTCAAGCAGTTCCATTCTGAAAAGTCATCTAAGGGTGCATACTGGTGAGAAACCATATTTTTGTGAAATTTGCAACAAGAAGTTTTCACACAGTTCGACACTGAAAAGTCATCTAAGAGTGCATACTGGTGAGAAACCATTTCTTTGTGAAATTTGCAACAAGATGTTTTCAGACAGTTCGAGCCTGAAAAGACATCTAAGAGTGCATACTGGTGAGAAACCTTTTTTATGTGAAATTTGCAACAAGAAATTTTCAGTCAGTTCGAGTCTGAAAAGTCATCTAAGAGTGCATACTGGTGAGAAACCTTTTCTATGCGAAATTTGCAACAAGAGGTTTTCAAGCAGTTCCAGTCTGAAAAGTCATCTAAGGGTGCATACTGGTGAGAATTCTTTTACTTCTCCCATGTGTATCTGTAAGTTTTCTGCTATAGAATCCCTAAAAGCATCAAAAATGCTACCATCCGATTGATGAAAATTTTTTACCTGTAAAATATATTCTGAACAATTTTTGAATCTGGCTATCTTAAAAAAACAAATCAAAACACACACCACAGATTGGTCCTTTGCATGCGAAATTTTTCACAAAAAATTCCTCCACTCCTTTAACCTGAAAAAACACGAAAGTATTCTCCCCAGAGAGAAACCGTTTCCATTCGAAATTTGTAACGAGATTTTCAGACAGTTGGAGTCTGGAAAGACATCTATGAGTGCATACTGGCGAGAAACATTTCACTTATACCATGTGTAGCTCTAGGTTTTTGGCTATACAGTCCCTTAAAGAGCACCAAGAACGCTACCATCTCACTAAAAAGTTTTTTTTTTCGTGAAAATGCAGGAAACAATTTCTGAATAAGGCTATCATAAAAATCACATGAATAGGCACAGCAGAGATTACTCCTTTACTTGCAAAATTTCACAAAAAATTTCTCGACTCGTCTCATCTGAAATGACACAAAAGTTTTCACACCAGACAGAAACTTTTTTCATGTGAAATTTACAAGAGATTTTCTGACAGTTCGAGTCTGAAAAGACATCTAAGAATACATACTGATGAGAACCCTTTCACTTATACAGCGTGCAGGAAAATATTTTCGCAAAAGGAACCTCTGGTGTGACCCACTAAAGAATTCAACACAGCTGATGAGTGGTGGGTGAAAATGTTACCTTGATATGTACAATTATATTATTGCATTTATCTAAGTAGCCCTTTTAAGCATAACTTAAAAGTATTTGTTGTGAATAGGTTTATTATTTTATTTTTCGAAAATAATTATCCAAGTGACACTTAAGTTTTAAAAATATATTTATGTGGACTGAAGGAAAATTCATCGTAAAGTTTGAAATAGTGCCAACGAATGGATTTTAATATCACACAAAAATTGAACTCTTGTAGATTTTGTATATTGCTATGTGTTGAACAAAGTTGCTGTAGCAGGAATCTGCTGATACCAAGCATGGATTTTCCATTCACTTGAAGGGCACAATATAATTTTTTTGCTTAATTTTTGCTGTTAATTTAGAAATAAAATTCTATTGTAGGAATGAATACACTGCTTTCCTGACAGACTACCTGCGATTTATTTTTTGAATGTATTCGGTCGCTTCCTCGCATGTTTAACATGTTCATTGCTAATCACGCGATATCGCACGATGCGAGCTCTCACCAAACGATCGATCACGCGTTATCGCGTGGGCGTCGCTAACTAAATTAAAAAATAAAAAAAAAATTGGCCACCACACGAAATTCCAATTTTCAGCTTGGCAATGAAAGTGTTAAATTAAATCGATGGCTTCGCACTTGACGTTGAAAAGAAAACAAGAAGTGTTTCAAAGAAGTATTTGAAAAGCTTAGTTTTTTCTTACAAGGCACTAGGAAAATGAAAAATATTTCAGATCAGTGATTTTTTTTTCTGTGAGAACTCTCGGGTGAATTTTGTACATGATAATATCTAGTAGCCATAACATGTTTTTGCAAAAACCTTTTGAAGTGAAACCATTCTACCCTTGCCCTTTTAAGTTCATGTTTCAAAACCATCAGAGTAGAAAAGAACAAGAACGTAATGACAGCCGGGAAACAGCAGCAGCTAGTATGCGACAATGCGCAACTTCAATGTACACCTTTCAGATTTTTTCATCATAAATATCAGAGGGCTTTTTCAATGACTTTGCGAATGAATAAAATTTCAGTTAATTAGTTTTATGGTTTTTCTTATTTTATTTTATTTTAATTTTCACTACCATTTCATACGTTCCAGTTTTTTTTAATTTATTGTGAAATGAGAAATGTGTTCATCTGCTTTGCAGACAATTTATTACGTGTGAAATGTAAATTACAAATTGTAATTGGTATGCAATTTCTGCTGAGGTGGTTCAATTTCTGAAATTTAATAAAATGCAATTCTGATTGTAAAGTTGTGAGAATATTTTAATAACATTGCTTTTAACAAATACTCATTTTAATGTATAAGCTTTTTTAAAAATTATAATGAATAGTTTTCGAATGTGACTCCAGCGATATAACTGAAATTCAATTCTAAAAAAGCAAATTAGATCAATTCATCACATTCGTTTCTCTACTTCAAAAGAAGTCTTATACTTCTCTCCTCGACTTTTTGTTCATCGAAATTTAACTGACAACTTCCGTGAGGAAACTTCACCTAAATGAACCCAACAGAGTATTCTCTTATAATTATGACAGCTATTTACCTAATTTCTAATCCCATTTATAATCACTTTAAATTCAAACTTTGTTTTTCATGCATTTCTCTTATGATTCTCTATTGGTATACAAATTTTTATTTCCCCATATTGTTTAGTTTCATTTGAGATGACACCATACCCATAAGATTTTGTACATGATGCAACTTATTTCTAGAAGTGCAGTAGACCATTGGAAGAAGTGTTGGCCTTTATTAAAAACTTGCATCAGGAAAAGGTATCTGATGAGGTTCAAGAGAACGTTTGAAAACGTTCATAGTTTTCTATTTTGGAAACATTTACAGTCGACTGTAATTGCCAAGTGTTTTAAAGTCAATTATAAAAATTTCACGCAATATTTTATTTATTAACATATTACAATCACTGCATTATAAAATAATAGAGCTGATATTATGGAAACGAAATGAAAATGCCCAGGGTGGGATGGGCGAAGCACATCAGGAGTATTATTACTGGTAGGGCTATCAAAGGCATGAAGGCCATCCCACTGTGTTAGCTAAATGCTAGCAGGTGAAGACAGAAGATGGGATGGTGCTATCTGCCTTAATTTACTGCCCATTAGACATTCATGCTGAAGGATCTAACAGCATACCATGCCGCTCAGAAGTTGCACAATTCAATAAGGTCTTCATTGCTATTTGGTAGCAGCTCCAGGGTTGGCAATGAGAAATTAGCGACTGGTGCTACCACTGTCACTGAAAAAAATAATAATGAAACTAGATTCAGATTCTGCAATTATTTAAAGACCAGAACCTGGAATATTGGCAATCCACTACAATCAGTTCAATTTAACTACTACAGCACAAACTAAATAGATATGTATGGACTGCTATAAGACTGTGAAATTCGATGGCCCAAAACAAGAGAGCTAACAACAGATGAAAGATTCCTCTTTACTCTGGATGCGATTGCAGCAGAAAAGGTGTTGGGTTTTTGATACACAAAACATCACGAAATTCTGTCATGAAATTTAATCCTATCAGTAGCAGAATTGCTTTATTCCACCTAAGGAAAACCTCAATATCACCATCATACAGATCTATGCCCCAACCACAGCCCATGAGGATTCTGAAGTAGAGGAATTTTATGGTCAACTTAATGTAACAATCACCAGAGTCAATTGAAAACACCTTTCGATTGCACAGGGCGATTGGAATAACAAAACTGGAACAGTCTGGTAAAGATTTTCTCTCATTTGTCAGACCCTCTGACTATGGGAACAGAAAGGAAAAGGATTTGAATTAATCAATTTTGCTTACCAAATGAACTCATCATTACTAACTTTTCAGATAAACCTTCCAGAAGATGGACATGGACTTCCCCTCATGGTAAAACACACAACCAAATCGACTTAATCCTTGTAATCACAAAATTTAAAAACTCCGTCAAACTCATAAGAACCAGATAATTTCCTGGAGCTGATATTGTCAATGACCATAATATGGCCATCACAAATATGAAAATGAGGGAAATATTACCTACAAAATCAACTCGTAAAAGATATAATAGAATGTATACAAAAATTAAAAGACCACCCAAATAAATACATTATTTCAACATAAAACAAATTTTTTACACAAGCTTAAAAATATATAATAATATCGAATCAAAAACCAAATACCTGTCACAAAAGATAACTGATACAGCTGAAGAAATTCTTGGATGCAAAAGAAAAGTCAATAAACCATGGATAACCAAAAATATTTTCGACCTTTGTGATGAAAGAAGAAATTTAATATCTCATCTTAAGAGTGGTGACAATAGAGCAGTATAGAAATATTATCAAGAGTGTTAATAAAATAAGTCAAACATGCTAGAAACCTACTGATACTAGATGAATGCAAAAACAGAGGACCTAAATAAAAATAATCCTAAAATAATCCTTTTATTGATAATTTGATTAATATAAACAAATTTTTTGCCGCAATTATTTGGAGTATAGAAGATGAAGATAGAACTCTTGTCATGGATAACCAGAAAAGAGTTGATAGATGGAAATGTTACCCAACCAAGCTTTTTCGAAAGGACCCCTAATTGACTGATGATATTTTGCCAGGAGGTTCGGAGGTAGGAGATTACCCGATATCAAAAGAAGTCATTGCAGCATTTAGCTCCTAAAAAACAGAAAATTCGCCGGCTGTTGATGGTGTTGCAATGGAATTGATACGCGAAGGAGGTGACATCATCAAGACACCTTGCGAAATTTATATCAGGATGTGTGGAACTATTCCTAAAAAGGGAAGCAGCAACAAATGTAGCAACTATAAAACAATATGACTTATTAGCCATGCAGGCAAAATCCATTAAAAAATATTATTGTGAAGAATCGAAGAGAAAATGGAAAGCAGACTATCAGAACAAACAGATTTACAAATGTCCAGAATACAATCGATCATATTTTTACATTACACATAGTAGGTGAAAAATACATAGAACATTACAAAATAATCTGACACAGCTTTTTATACCTTCAGAAAGCTTTTGACTCAATATGGCATGAGGTATTATGGAAAATTTTAGAACATTATATGGTATAGACAATAAAATCATTGAGATTAATAAAGATCTTTATTCCTCATCTGATATGGGAATTCAAATTAAAAATTACAGCAGTGAACCTTTCCAGGCAGAAAGGGGGATGAGACAGGGACGCATGTTGTCTCCTCTTCTTTTAATTGTTTAATGGAATATATTTCATAGATGAAGCTCTTCATGAATATGACAATGGAATAGTAGCTGAGGACTAAGAATAAATAACCTACGTTTTTCAGTCGATATTCGATCATCTGGCAGAAAGTGAAGAAGAATTACAAGAGATAACCAACGTGTTTTCAGAACATTAAAAAAAATATGGATTAAACATAAACCTGCAAAAAAAAAAACGATAAACTCAAAATCAGACATCGAACCCTTGAAGATATAAATTGAGAATGTAAACAAGTTCACTTATCTAGGAAGCACACTGATTCAAGATGGTCGCTCGAAACCGCCATTAAATTTCGAATTGCCAAGGCAACTGGGCCCTGCAGAAGTTAAAACCATTGTGAAAAGATAGCAGAATTGTAATCGCAACCAGAATAAGACTAATTGACACTTTGTTGAATTCTATCCTCTTATATGGTTGTGAGGCCTGAACTTTGTGAGGGAAGATGAGACGAGACTCCTGTCTTTTGAAATGAAAACTTACAGAAGACGTTTGAGAATTCCCTATACAGCTCATGAAACCAATGAAAATGTCTGAAAACTGATTGATTCAACACACGAGAAAAAACTGATTATTTTCTGACAGTCATCAGAAGAAGACAGATGAAATGGTTTGGACATGTGGAGAGATCTAATGTCATTCCAAATCAAGCACTTGAGGAATCGTTCCAGGATTAAGGATTAGAGTCCGACCTCGATTAAAATGGACTGATAACTTCAAAAAATGGGAAAATCACTCCCTTTCTCAACTGACATCAAGAACAAGAGATCGAGATTATTGGAGTAGGCTAAAAAAGAATATCATCTTACAGCCATGAGTGACCCAATGGTTCATTTAGGATTCTGGAAGTGAAGAAGACTGTGATACTGGCCGCAAAGACAAACTACTAAAGTTAAAACTCATGTTGCACTGCACTGTACAGGGATGTTAAAACAGTACTTCAATGCTTACCGAATAACCATAGCATCATGTCACATAAGTGACAGCATTCTCTCAATTACGTCAAATAGTGATTGTTACTGACATAACAGTCACTGCTTAAAAGCCACCCGTAGATTTCACACCTTCTAATAAAAAAATAGAATAATCAAAGAAAATGTGTTGAATTATTTGCAGTTCTATTTTATTGTAAAGAATAATTATTAGAAAACATGAATTAGCATATTTAAAAAAAAATAAAAATAAATAATGAATAATAGAAAAGGGAGAAGAGACGAATTAGCATCGTCTGAATCTACTTACTTTTTAGATTATATTACCATTTAATCCCATAATAATGTAGTTTTAATTATAAGAAACTTATTTGAAAACATTCAAAAAATTAGAATAAATTTTATTGTGATTGAAAGTATTACGATTTTCCAAATTTCTTTGATCGGTTTTGAGGAGAGCGTAGGAATAGCATATATTTCAGTAGTTGCAGGACTAACTCGTGTTTGACGAATCGTTTCCGTGTGGATTTCAGTTAATCATTCGCTAAACATGGGTCTAACGAGTGACATATTGGAAGCTAAGAAGTTACGTATACGGTCTTTTCGCAAAGGCCAAACTCCACAGTTTTAAGCTAAGGAATTGAAATGTTGTCATGCAAGCGTGAGTAGAGTATTGAGACAGTATTCTAATCACCAGAGTTTTCAAACCTTTCGTTATTACCTTCAGTTATTACAAAAAGTAAAACCGAAATTTCATTTTCAAAAAATTAGCTATTACCTTTCGACTGCTGTTGCAGCGATCGAAAGGTAATAACTACATTAAGAGATTAGAGGAGATTGAAGACTGTCGAGGGAAAACCGTTTCCGATGTGTAATGTATTTTCACAGCAGATGGAAAGAAGTAGGTGCGAATGTGTCGAAATCTACGATGTTCAGAAAACTTCTGAAATTGGGTTTTCAGTTACGTGTGCCTAAGAGAAAGCCGCTCAACTTCCAAGCAAAAGGTGGCGAGAGTGCGATGGTGTAAGCAAAGACTCTTGTGTGTCAAGAGGACTGAGTAGAAGGTTACTTTATGCGATGAAATTATGTTCTGTGTGCAAGCTCTGCATAACACGGTAAGCAGGCGATGCATCGCATAGCGGCGTTTTCTGCAAAGGCCGCTGAAGTGAGTAGAAAAAATAAAATAAAAACAGGTTTTAACATTAGCGTTCATTAAATGTGAATATATGCACTAAATAGATCGTATTAAATTGTGCGACTTTTAATAACATTTAGCAAAAACTGCAAGTTCTTCTTTATGTGTAGTATAGAGTTGGCAGAAGCAATGGATGAGTTGGGAGCTCTCCCAGAACATCGCGTGACAGCGGGAACCTTACACTAGCGACTTTCTTTCTTACATACAGCATGCATTCTCTAGTTAGGACCTGTGATATGTATGTGTAACTGGCTCAATCTCTATTATGAAGTGACATTTAGGCGTTCTTTGAGGAATAGACCTGATCATTACGTTATTAAGATCATCACGTCCTTTGCTGCGCTCAATGTAGAAAATAAATTCCCATTCCAAAAAATTCGTAAAGTGAGAACTCCTTTGTACTAAGATTTCGCTCGTTTCTGACAGTGGTGATTTGATAAATCCTCAGACTTTACTCACAGCTTCGAAGTCCAGTGATTTTTATCATCTCATTTTGATCTCCAGATGCGGGCATTTCAAACTTTTCTAAAGAAGAATAATGAAGTATTTTATCCTTACTGGTCACCAACTTTGTAAGCATCTAAATAATCTTCTCTGCTATTTTGCTAATTTTTGTAATATGCGTCTCTGAAATTCTTTTTCCTCTCAGCGACCAACCACATAACAGTAGTGTGATCAATATCCAGAAATGAAATTTCATTGTTGAACCCTTTTCAACCGCTAGTTCACAACTCCACAGTAATAGATCAGCCATTGTAATGTTAACACGATTTCGTCTTATTCAAGTCATCTTGAAAGATCTATGTTTGTTTTACATACTCATGTCGTCCTCAAATTAGCATTATCAACAAACAACTAAATATCACTCAAATTGCTTTCAGTATCGTTAATGGAGAAAATAAACAGGGATGGGTTATTCACTGAAATATTAAAGTTAGAGCTTTTGCGACACACCACCATATATCACTCTTTGATTTGTTTCTTCCAACCATCTTCCTATCCATTTTACCTTACACCAAATCCATCCAATGTACACAGACATAATGCCCACTATGATATAGCATATTCTGATATAACCACTTTTGCGTTCGGTCTTTAAACTAACTTTTTAACTTTAATCACCTCTTCACTAAAAGATCTGTAATTTTCAGTCTCTGGTGTTGAATTGGCTTTAAGTAATAGCAGTACCCTACCTTCCACCCACTCTCCTGGAACTGTACCAGATCTAACACGCTAACTGCACAGCCTAGTCAACTGAAACATGCGGTGATAAGCCAACAGGTGCAAAACCTCAAATGGCACAATTCCAGTTGAGATTTTGCAATATTGCATGCGCCTCCATTTCCCAAATCTCCAACACGTCGTCTCCCAAAGCTCACATGAATGTGTGTCGCATTGGGAACTGAGTTAGTGCAATTGACGAAAAACCTTCGCAATATATCCACTACCGAATGGAATTATTTCTTTGCGTTGGGTTACTCTCGTTCCAGTAGCATTCCTTAAAGATATCTTTCCATAATAACTTTTACTCTTACCCACAAGAAAGATAAAAATATTTGGGATTCTCTTTGCCCTGGCCAGCTAATTTTACCTCATAATTTCTTTTGTATTCCTAAAGGTTGGTAATCATTCTTGCCCACACTCATTTATTAACTATATGTATTAGTCACAGAAATGAAAATCCCAAGTTTAGCAAATATCTCTATAACTTGATTTTCTATCTATTTTTTTTTTTTTTAGTGTTGTGTTTTATTCAATTTCAATAGTAGTTCATTTCGGAATTTTAATCTAATACATCATCAGGTATTTTTATCAAAATAATCAATAATGACAAACTTAAAAGTAAAAATTGAAAGGAATAGTAATTAAGATCTTCCTGAATCAACGTTTGTACATGGGATAGTAGTCATGATTCCAGAATTATGAATTGATGCTACAACCAAAACTTAATAAATTATTGCTTACATCGATGTGGTTTGTGTTGTTCCAGTCTGGTATTGAGGAACGCGTTCGTGTTAAACTTATCTGAGTATGATATATAATAGATATGGCTTTGATGAGCTATGACTTTCCCATGCTATTTTACAATATAAAGCCACAGACATAAATATATTCAGAGAAATAGGAATCGCTAAAAACATCGTTCAGACCCAAAGGTATGACAAAATTTTCTAAAGTCAGATCAAATAATTAATAGAACAGCTTCATAATAAAAAAAAAACGGAAATCATCTAACAAATTTATTGAAGCAGATGGTGCCATCCTAACTCGTCTATTACCCACCTTCACTTTCGGCGTGCCCTCTGCCACCAATAATTTCTCTCTTAGATTGATATACCCAACTACACCCATTCCTTAGACAAAATGCAGGTTTTACGCAACGGTTTAAAGTCAACACTCCATCCTCCTTTCCAAGAAAATATCCCTCGAAATGAATAGATTATTTCAAATTATAAAGAGCAATTTGATATATCCAATGAAAATGTTCCAGTTCTTGTTAAAATAAGCTACTACTAGTGCCTAGCACCACAGAGGTTTGGCCTTTCCGTTGAGGGCTATGGATGTGCCACACCTCATTCCCTGCTTATATTAGTTCATTGCTAGATAGTTTCCTCCAGTTTGGTCTTCCAAATATTTGTTTACTGTGAGATATGTCCAGAACTACTAATGAGCCCACCAACAATTGGTTGCTGAAGTGCAATCGAACTGCATTTAAATATCTTATATTTCACACTGTGGTGACCAAACTTCTCAGAAAAACTTCTCAGATTTAGCCCTAGACTACAATCATGAAGTCTTTTTCAATGTTTTTGCTACATTTTTCCTCTTCTTCACACAGCTCTGTTACATCAGACTATAAATAAAAATAGTGGTTAGTTGTCATTCACATATATTAACAGGTTTGAGAAAATTGGTAGAATTATAGATGCTGATTTTTGGAATGGTACTGTTGACAATGCTTGCACTTGTGACATTAATTGTGATTTAATGTAATTCCACATAGGGAGCAGAACTTATATTTAGCTGCTCAGTGAATATCCTTAGATTTTCCTGCCTCTAGGCAGAAATCACCATTGGCACATGTGTATAAACTTGATAGGCTCCAGGAGCACGCCAATAAAAGTTGCCACCCAGGTGCAACTTTTATTGGCCACCCTTAATACTGCATTGTATAATCCAAATTAGATATTAGCTACGTAAAATGCCAACCTATCAATATTGCTGCCCAGGTGCGGTCATCCCTTACACCCTCGGGTTGGCACAGCCCTGACAGGGCTCATTATGCAAATTATGGAAACAATTAACGTGTTGGAATAAAACTTTATTTTAATATAAACCAAAATAAACACTTGACGTTTTCATCTTCACATTAAGGTCATCATCTGGAGTATACAAAGAAACAAGCTGCACTATGATCTGGCTTGCTAAAGTTACTGACCAACCATTACAATTATTGGCCTGATCTCTGGTGGAAAAAAAAAAAAAAAACTTACTATATCAAAGCTGGAGTTTTATTATTATTATTATCATCCTCTATTAGGTTACAAAATAAAATTAAGTTGGAGAACAACATGTTTACAAAAAGAAAAAAATTAATAAATAAAAATAATAAAAAAAATTACTTATATAAGTATACATATAAGTTACAACCAACTGGTATGGATAGTTGCCCAATAAAAGCTGAAAATTAGCTTAGAGTCCTAAAGTCAGAATTTGCTGGAAACTAAGTGGGCTGAATGTGTGCCATCCAAATTTTTTGGATTTCTATGCCACCATTATTGTTAAGATTAGGGTGGTTAATTAAAATTTCACAGGCTTTACATTTACGTTCATACCAGGTTTTTGTATGATATAACAATAAGGTACTTTTCCAATCAATTTGGTGTAGGGTGTTAAGGGTGTGATCAAAGAGGCCTGCTTCACCAAAATTGTTAAATTTAATGCATCGTTTGTTCTCTTTTTTATGGATAGGGGTTGTATGTACAGTTTCCCCCAATATATAGTAAGTTGCAGTTGAAATATATGCAATAAACTTTAGGATGTGCCAATGGGATAAGAGGAAGATAAAAAAAAAACTGAAATTACATAAGTCTGTCACTTCATGGCCATCAGACACTGTTAAAAAACTGATACCCCATTATGCTCGTTCTCCCAGAATGTATAGTGTTCCCAAGGTATGAAAACATAATGTCCCGCTTCAGCCAATAGTTAGGGAATAGACAGCCCTAATTATCACCTAGCCAAGAAATTAGCATCAACACTCAAGGAGTTGGTAGGTCATTCCCCCGCCTATATAAAGAACACACAACACTTCATAAACAAAATAGCCAAATAGCTAGCAAAAGAAAGAATAATTATGGAAGGATGACATTGATTGGAGAAAATGGTATAAAGACAGCTGATGCAGAATGCGTGGTGGAGATACTTAATGAGCAGTTCATAAAGATCTTTCAATCTTGTGAATGTGACTTCATGGAGGGATTGAGAGCAATTGAAGATGGGGAGGAGAGACTGACTGTACGTGAGCAAGAGGTGTATGGGGAGTTGAGTAAACTAGATGTTAATAATGTTGAAAGTTTATTTTTCACTTGGTCAGACTATATAGTTTAATAAATTTAGTTTAATCCTTTATCCAAGTGTGTGCAATCAAAGTTTGCACCTGAAAGTGTCTTCAGGACTGGGGTAAAGTGGTACAACACTGGGCAACTCCTTGCAAAGGTGGAGCAAGCTACCAACACTGCTGTCTCAGTATCTCCCATAGTCTGGGTAGTGGCATTTCACTTAATGAATAACATTATACATATCCGCAAGGAGATGTGTTTTGCATTATGGGAGATACTGAGACAGGTGTGTTGGTATCTTGCTCCACCTTTGCAAGGAGTTGCCTGCTGTTGTACCACTTTACCCCAGTCCTGAAGATACTTTCAGGTGCAAACTTTGTTCGTACACACTTGGATAAAGGATTAAACTAAATTTATTATAGATGTTAATAAGGCTGTGGGACTTGATAATATATCACCACGTATTCTGAAAGAATGTGCCAGGAAGTTGACATCTGCCTTGACGTATTCTTTTTAATATGAGTCTTGCACTCGGTCAAGTTCCTAAGGAGTGGAAGGAGGGCAAGATTGTGCCACTTCATAAAGGAGGTGATCGAGCATCAAACTATAGGCCTATCTGTGTGTCGGGTGTTGTGGTTAAGTTGTTGGAGAAGCTTGTGAGAACTAGGATCCAGAGTTGGATTGATAACATTGGTATAATCTTTGATGGACAGCATGAATTTGCTAAAGGGAGGTCATGTTTTAGTAATCTACTTACTTATTACAATAAAGTGACTGCTTCCTTGGACAGAGGAGAAGGATACACAGTAATATACTTGGATTTTGCAAAGGCTTTTGATAAAGTACCTCATGATAGGTTGACATTCAAACTAAAGCAGATGGGGGTTGGATATTATATTGGTGCATTGGATTGGAGACTGGCTATCTGATAGGAATCAACAAGTTGTGTATAGGGGAGCGATATCCAGGAAAAGGAAAGTCACTAATGGAGTGCCTTGGGGGTCTGTTTTAGGTCCATTGCTGTTTAATTTGTATATTAATGATATAGGTGAAGATTTGGATGGAGATATTCAGTTGTTTGCAGATGATGCAAAGTTAGGACGAACCATGAAGTGTAGTGAAGATGTTGTGGCCTTACAGGAAGACTTGAATAGATTGAGTGATTGGGCACGGAAATAGGGATGTGAGTTCAATGTTGCAAAATGTAAGGTTTTAAAATTTGGAAACCAAAGATGGGGTGCAGAATTTATGCTTGGTGAGAATGTATTGTTGGAGGTAGAGGAAATAAGAGATCTGGGGGTGATAGTGGATAAGGATCTAAAATTTAGGGCACCCCAACCAAAATTGTGAAGACAACACAAATGCTTCTGGGAATGATGCAGATGACACTGACAACGAGAGGTAGGGAGATTCCTGTTCCGTTGTATAAGGCTTTGATTAGGCCACGCATGGTCACCGGGTTTTCAGAAGGATGAAAAGATGTTGGAAAGGGTCCAAAGGAGACTGACTAAGGTAGTTTCTGACCTCTGGAATGTCGAGTATGAGGAAAGATTGAGAAGATGTAATTTGCAGAGTCTGGTGGATAGAGACCTACAAGTTGGTAAGGGATTGTTATAGGATCAATGCTGGAGAAGTTTTACAGAGAATAGTGGGAGATCAGGGGAGAACAAGAGGTCATCCTTAGAAACTGTATAAAGAGGGTGTGAGTAGGGGAGTGAGAGGCAGGTTTTTTTCGTACAGAGTTATGAATGATTGGAATGCCTTGCCTGAGAATGTGGTGTCTGCAAAGAGTTTGAATGTGTTTAAAACATGGTATGATGAGCTGTGTGTTTGATAAATGGACCTCCCAGATGACTCTTTGACTCCATGAGGTCATGGGGTGGTAATAATAGTAATAATAATAATAATAAAATTAAAAATATGACACTCGGCAAAGATGATTTATTAGTCAGTTTTGACATCTCTTTTTACAAATGTCCCAATCAGTGACACAGTTCTTCTCCTACAGAACAAATTTTTGCCCAACATTACAGCTCTCGTTGTCCACGTACTACATTCTGGTTGCTTTGTTTGGCAAAATAAATTTTACCTACAAAAAGAAGGTACAGCCATGGGCTCACTACTATCCCCCCCTCCCCCAATTGCTAACTTTTATATGGAAGCTTTTGAGCAGCGTGTTCTTGATTCCTTTAATCTAAAACCTATGGTTTGTCTTAGATATGTTGATGATATTTTTGTTATCTGGCCACACTGTCACCAAACACTAAACACATTACTTAGCCATGTAAACAAACAACATGAACGCATACAATTTACTATTGAAATTGAAAATCAAACTCGCAACCTCTCCTGGATACACTAGTCACACGTCCAGCAAATCCTTACTTTAGGACTCTAAAGCTAATTTTTTTACTCTAAGGCTAATTTCAGCTTTTATTGGACACTATCCATACCAGTTGGTTCTAACTTATATAAGTAATTTTTTTATCATTTTTATTTATTAATTTTTTGCTTTTTGTAAACATGTTGCTCTCCAGCTTAATTTAATTTTGTAACCTAATGGAGGATGATGATAATAATAATAATCAAACTCTAGGTTTGATGTAGTAAGGTTTTTTTTTTTTTTTCCACCAACTGGTATGGATAGTGCCCAATAAAAGCTGAAAATTAGCTTAGAGTCCTAAAGTCAGGGTTTGCTGGAAACTAAGTGGGCTGAATGTGTGCTATCCTAATTTTTGGGATTTCTATGCCACCATTATTGTTAAGATTAGGGTGGTTAATTAAAATTTCACAGGCTTCTTTAAATTTCCATTCATACCAGGTTTTTGTCTGATGTAACAAGAAGGTACTTTTCCAATCAATTTGGTGTAGGTTGTTGGTTTGTCAGTAACTTTAGCATGCCATGTAGATTGTAGTGCAGCTTGTTTCTTTGTATATATATGCGTATACTCCAGATGATGACCTTAATGTAAAGGTCAAAATGTCGAGTATTTATTTTGGTTTATATTATTAAACTAAATTTTACTCCAACATGATAATTGTTTCCATAATTTTCATAATCTGATCACTGTGTAAGCATGAATGAAAGGATCGACAGGCTCATAAATGCATCTGTCTGTAGAAAAGGAATACAGCAGAAACACATATAGAAATCCATTGGAATGCATTGCCTGAGAAGGTGGTAAGAGGATAGACTGTAAACGAATTTAAAGAGTGATAAATAAATATACTTTAGGTGCATTCTTTGTGGTGCTTAAAGCAGATCTGCAATGAGGCTTACAACTCCATAGTGGACTTGTGATTATTATTATTATTATTAAACAAGACCCCATGGAGTCCAAGACTCATCTAGGAGGTCCTTTTATCTCACACACATCTCATCATACCGTGTCTTAAACACATTCAAACTCTTTGCAGACACCACACTCTCAGGCAAGACATTCCAATCACTCACAACTCTGCACGAAAAAAACCTGCCTCTCACTCCCCTACTCACACCCTCCTTATACAGTTTCCAGGGATGACCTCTGGTTCCCCCCTGATCTCCCACTATTCTCTGTAGAACTTCTCCACCATTGATCCTATAACAACCCCTTACCAACTTGTAAGTCTCTATCATATCGCCCCTCTTCCTTCTCTCCGCTAGACTCTGCAAATTACATCATTTCAATCTTTCCTCATACTCGCATTCCAGAGGCCAGAAACTACCTTAGTCAGTCGCCTTTGGACCCTTTCCAGCATCTCTTCATCCTTCTGAAAACCAGGTGACCAAATCTGGGCAAAATAGTCCATGTGTGGCCTAATCAAAGCCTTATACAATGGAACAAGAATCTCCCTACTTCTACACGTCAGTGTCCTCCGCATCATTCCCAGAAGTCTTTGTGTTGTCTTCACAATTTTGGCGATGTGTCCCCTAAATTTTAGATCCTTATCCACTATCACCCCCAGATCTGTTTCCTCTACGTCCAACAATACATTCTCACCAAGCATAAATTCTACATCCCATGTTTGTTTTCCAAATTTTAAAACCTTACATTTTGCAACATTGAACTCACATCCCCATTTGCATGCCCAATCACTTAATTTATTCAAGTCTTCTTGCAAGGCCACAACATCTTCACTACTCTTTATGGTTCGTCCCAACTTTGCATCATCTGCAAACAACTGAATATCTCCATCCAAATCTTCGCCAATATCATTAATATACAAGTTAAATAGTAATGGCCCTAAAACAGACCCCTGAGGCACTCCACTAGTGACTTTCCTTTTCCTGGATATTGCACCCCCATACACAACTTCTTGATATCTATCAGATAGCCAGTCTCCAATCCAATGCACTAATCTAACATCCAACCCCATCTGCTCTGGTTTGATTGTCAACTTATCATGAGGTACTCTATCAAAAGCTTTTGCAAAATCCAAGTATATTACTGTGTATCCTTCTCCTCTGTCCAAGGAAGCAGTCACTTTATTGTAATAAGTAAGTAGATTACTAAAACATGACCTCCCTTTAGCAAATCCATGCTGTCCATTAAAGATTATACCATTGTTGTCAACCCAACTCTGGATCCTAGTTCTCACAAGCTTCTCCAACAACTTATCCACAACACCTGACACACAGATAGGCCTATAGTTTGATGCTTGAGTTCGATCACCTCCTTTATGAAGTGGCACAATCTTGCCCTCCTTCCACTCCTTAGGAACTTGACCAAGTGCAAGACTTGTATTAAAAAAATATGTCAAGGCAGGTGTCAACTCTCTGGCACATTCCTTCAGAATACACAGTGATATATTATCAAGTCCCACAGCCTTATTTACATCTAGTTTACTCAACTCCCCAAACACCTCTTGCTCACTTACAGTCAGTCTCTCCTCCCCATCATCAACTGCTCTTAATCTCTCCATGAAGTCACATTCACAAGATTGAAAGATCTTTATGAACTGCCCATTAAGTATCTCCACCACACATTCTGCAACAGCTGTCTTTATACCATTTCCTCCAATCGATGTCATCCTTCCATAATCATTCTTTCTTTTGCTGGCTACATATCGAAAGAACTCCCTAGGATTCTTTTTGGCTTCATTAGCTAACTGCTGTTCATACCTCTCTTAGCTACTCTCACCAACCAAGTCACCCTCCTTGCCTGGTCTTTGTAGACCTCATGAAATTGGTTACTTCCACTTCTCTTATGCTTCCTTTAAATGCCCTTTTTCTCTGTATTGCATGCTTAATATCTTCATTCATCTATCTCACACCTACCTTATTTAACCTTCTCACCCATGGTATACATTTAGACATTGCACCTACTAAATAGTTTTTGAAAATCCCCCAAGCTGCATTGATCTCTTTTCCAGCTAACTTCTCATTCCATGCTACACCTTCAAGCTGTCTCCTGAGCTCTTCATAATCACCTCCCCTTGTAGTTCCACATATACCCTTTTTTCACAGGGGTCCTTGCACTGCTGGCAACCACCCAGGTAATCACCTCATGGTCACTTTCACCAATTGGTGGATGATATGACACCTCATTGATAATTACATCCTCCGATGAGATGACCAAATCCAAGACCCTTAATCCTCGTGTGCCCTCTGTTACATACTGTCTGAGGTAGTTATCCCTCAAAAACTCATTTTCTTTACTTCCAGTTGCTATCTCTTCATTCCAGTCTATATTGCCATAATTAAAATCACCCATAATGATCACCCTTTTTTTATTTGCTTGGCTTTTTTGACTATATCTGATAACACCAAGATTCTCCAACAGACAAGTGACTTTCCTCTTCTTTGATATCGCTCCCCATATACAACAACCTCCTGTTACCTATCAGACAGCGAATCTCCAATCCCATCTATTCCAATTTAACTACTAGTTTGTCATGTAGCAATTTGGAAATATCAAAAGCCTTTACAAAATCTAAGTATACTATTGTATATGCATCACCCTTGTCTATATTCATCACCTTGTTATAATAAGTAAGGAGATTGCCAAAACACAATCTTCCTTTAGCAAATCCATGTTGTCCATTAAAGAGAATTCTACTGCTCGATCCAGTTCTGAATCCTTGACCACAATGCCAGACAAGCAGATTGGCCTATTATTCGAAGCCTTAGCCTTATCATTCCCTTTATGAAGCAGAGTAATTTTGCCATCTTTCCACTCCTTTGAGACTGGGCTGATCTAAGACTAATGTTTACTGTAATATAGTACTATATACAACAATTTATGCTATAATTTGTACATTGTATTATTTCACTATAAACAAAAAGTAAAATTAATTTAGAAATAACAAAATATGACCCTCATAGTTTAGTAATCAGGCATGTTAATTTTAACATATCCTTATGGTTCATTTAGTGATTTCCAACTTACAACCTTTTCCACTTATGACAGATTGTCAGAATAGAACTATCGTAAGTTGAGGACTTGCAGAGTATTTGCAGAACATCATCATCATCTTAGGTGGCATCTTCATATTGAAGGTTCACAATTATGGATCTATCTATAATACAACACTAGAGTTAACATTGCACAGGGACCCCAAGAACCAAGTGCAGGGTAAAAGTTCCCTATATATTTTTGACTGTAGATCTGTATGTATGTGTGTTCACACGGCCAGTTCTGAGGGACGAAAACCTAAGTTTCCGGGTGAAAAAACACTCTACCTCTGTATGAGACTGGCTAACTACACCTTTAGTCGAAAGAGACCAAAAGGCTTCATCTATACTGACTGAGTTATGGGGTACCCCCCCCCCCCCCCACCCCCCCCCCCCCCCACCCCCCCCCCCCCCCACCCCCCCCCCCCCCCACCCCCCCCCCCCCCCACCCCCCCCCCCCCCCACCCCCCCCCCCCCCCACCCCCCCCCCCCCCCACCCCCCCCCCCCCCCACCCCCCCCCCCCCCCACCCCCCCCCCCCCCCACCCCCCCCCCCCCCCACCCCCCCCCCCCCCCACCCCCCCCCCCCCCCACCCCCCCCCCCCCCCACCCCCCCCCCCCCCCACCCCCCCCCCCCCCCACCCCCCCCCCCCCCCACCCCCCCCCCCCCCCACCCCCCCCCCCCCCCACCCCCCCCCCCCCCCACCCCCCCCCCCCCCCACCCCCCCCCCCCCCCACCCCCCCCCCCCCCCACCCCCCCCCCCCCCCACCCCCCCCCCCCCCCACCCCCCCCCCCCCCCACCCCCCCCCCCCCCCACCCCCCCCCCCCCCCACCCCCCCCCCCCCCCACCCCCCCCCCCCCCCACCATTGATAAAATTATGAAAATTTTCTTGATTTGCTTAATTAAATGTGATTCTTCAGTCACTTGGTAAAAAAAAAGTTTCCGAATCGATCTACTCACGATCCTCTCTTGCTCTGACAGAACCATCATTGAAAAAAAAAAAAAAATAATAATAATAATAATAAAATAAAAAAAGAATCAGAACCAGCGTGACATTGGAAAAAAATGCTAATATTTTATTGATTCTTTTTGCCATCGTTTCCCTTCTTAATAAATTCATGTATGATATTGACCTTCTGTTACGTTTTTTATACGTTATAAAACAAGATTTGTGCCATCGTATTAAATGTATTTCTTGTGATGGGTTACGTTAGGTTGTTTAGGACAACAAAACCTGAACACGCAGCCAGGCAATGCCTTTTCGTGATCAGTCATTATCTATTTCTAGAACGATAATTTCTTGCGGAGAAAGACGCGGAACTCAGTAGTAGATCGGGGGGGGGGGGGGTTTAAAATAAAATAAATAAATTTCAGTTAAATGCATTATTTTTTTTAACTGTGTGCTAAGTAAAAATTTGGCATAGTAATTAACGAAAAGCATGCCATGTCGTCCAGCCTAATTTAACAATACAATGCAATATGATGCTTAAAAATATATTGTAAAGAAAAACTAAATGATTTTCCTGGTATTCTTAAAAATGTCAGCCACAATTTGATTACAGTGCTCAAATTCAAGTTTGAGATATTTCATATTTAGTAACTTCCGTTGATATTAGCAGTTTCGAAGGACAACAAAACCTGAACCACGAGACAATGCCATGTTAGTTGGGCCAGAGGTCTTATTAAGAATCATTTTAATTTAAATTTTAATTAACAATATATACACACAATTTTATTAATTAAAATTGATACGATATTAAAATTATTATAAATGAAATTTGATAGAGGATATAAAGTTTTTCCCTTTACTTTAAAGGCTGTATTGCTGAAGTGGTAAAGGATAATGCAAAGAATTAATGTAGCTGAGGGGGAAAAAATGACAGTTCCAATGGAGGACCAGGCCTTCACTCTGTTTAGCACTATATAGTATTTTTGTCTGTTGTTGTGTTCATTGTGTGTTATTTGGCTTAATCTGTTTTGCTGGTGAAAAAAAAGCTTTTGCTGGCTATCTCATAACGCTGACTGACTCATCTTCAAAGAAAAGCCTATATATATATATATATATATATATATATATATATATATATATATATATATATATATATATATATATATATATATATATATATATATAGGTCTTATTAAGAATCATTTTAATTTAAATTTTAATTAACAATATATACACACAATTTTATTAATTAAAATTGATACGATATTAAAATTATTATAAATGAAATTTGATGGAGGATATAAAGTTTTTCCCTTTACTTTAAAGGCTGTATTGCTGAAGTGGTAAAGGATAATGCAAAGAATTAATGTAGCTGAGGGGGAAAAAATGACAGTTCCAATGGAGGACCAGGTTATTTTGCTTTTTTTTTTCTTTCCCCTTATATATATATATTTTCCCCCCATATATATATATATATATATATATGTAGAAAGTATTTTTACCTTGGGTATAAATATGTTAAAGATACCAAGTAATTTTAAACCTGGTTTTACTCCATTTCCCAAGTAAGCAAACAGACTAAAAGTCAAGTTTGCGCCTGCAATTGATGCAAGTCTAACTGATCCCACAGGTAGTGGTAGTGCAGGACCAGGGCAACTCGTGGCAAAATTACTTGGTATCTTTAACATATATCATCATCATCATCAAATTCCTGCCATGTACCCTCAAGGGGTGTACAGGATATGACAGTACTACATGAAAAAATTACATCATTACTAACTTCCTATCTACAATTTTCCTCCAAATCAGTCTGTTACTTGTCAAGACTCCAACATTATCAGATCTTATATTTCTATCGTCTAAGGCACTTTGTACCGTATCAATCCACCTATATCTTGGTCTTCCTCTGGGTCGTTTTCCTGCCAACCTGGCAGAGAACACTTGTTTTGCTAATCTTTCCAATCCCATTCTATTTAAGTGACCATACCATCTGAGATTAGCTCTGCTAACACATTCCTGGATGCTGACAATGTCAAGTTCTTTCCTAATATCCTCATTTTTAATATGATATTGCCATTGATGCCATCTGTTCACGCCTCTAATCTTTCTCAGGACTCTCATATCTGCGGTCTCTAGTCTTTGGTCAAGTGTTTTACTTCTGACCCAGCTCTCAGATCCATAAGTTAAAATTGGTTTGAACACAGTCTTGTATACAGCTAATTTAGTGTTCCGACTAATTTCTTTCTTATTCCATATGAATTTATTCAATTGACTTCCCACGATACCAGCTTTGCTGATTCTGTTGTCTATTTCTATATTTAGTTTACCATCTTCAGTAAAAATTGTGCCTAAGTAGCTGAAATGTTTTACTTGTTCCACAGGTTCTCCATTCACAACACAGTTGACATTTTCAATGATTCTGCCTATTTTCATTGTCTTTGTCTTTTTATTGCTGACCTTC
Source organism: Typopeltis vanoorti (assembly GCF_054136105.1). NCBI lineage: Eukaryota > Metazoa > Arthropoda > Arachnida > Uropygi > Thelyphonidae > Typopeltis > Typopeltis vanoorti. Next base: position 83,273,031 of record NC_143572.1, read on the forward strand.
ATACCATATCTATTACAACAGCTATTCAATTTAGTCAGAGAATCTTGCAGACTTGTAGCGGATTTATTTAGAAGTATAACATCATCCGCATAAAGCAAAGAGCTGACATTAACATCTCCAATTTTGATATCAGGTTTAATACCACATTCCTTCATAATGTGATCCATATAGATAATGAATAACAGAGGGGATAATGTACATCCTTGTCTCACACCAGATTTAACATTAAACCATCTTCCTGTACTTCCTTCAATTCTAACTGCTGACTCACAACTCAGATAAAGACTAAGTATTGCTTGATATAATGCCCCATTGACACCATATAACTGCAGCGTATTGAATAGCTTCTCTCTTGGCACCTTGTCATATGCCTTTTCCAAATCGACAAAACTTAAATACAGATCTTTGTTATATTCCCATGCTTTCTCGACTATTTGTCGTAAAGTGAAGATCTGATCCTGGCAGCCTCTATTTGGCCTGAATCCAGCTTGTTCTTCACCAAGCTTTTCTTCCACAATTCTTCTCAACCGTTTCTCAAGTATACTTGCATAGATCTTGCCAGGAACACTCAGTAGGGAAATACCTCTGTAATTCTCACATTCAGTTTTATTTCCCTTTTTATATATGGGTACTATGAGAGCTCTACTCCAATCATCGGGAATTCGTCCCTCTGTCCAGGCTTTCTGAACTATGCAGTGCAGCCACTGTAAGACTCTTATACCACCATACTTCAGCATTTCTGGTCGAATATCATCTACTCCTGCTGCCTTTCCACATTTCAAGCCTTTGATGGCTTTTTCTACTTCAAGTATGGATATGTATTCCTGACTGCATGCCTGGTCAGTGTTTTTTATCACTGTGCTGTCATCACTGCTTGTTTCATTTAGCAGTTTTTCAAAGTAATTACTCCATACTTCAAGGATATCTTTTTCTCCTGTTTTCATTTCACCTTTATCACCTCTAATTCCTTTTACAGCACTCTTTCCTCCATTCCTAAGCTTCTTCAACAACCTCCAGAATATTTTGCCACCTTCTTGATATTTATTTTCTATATTCTTGCCAAAGTCCTCCCATGACTTTTGTTTAGCTAGTTTTACACACTGTTTAGCTTTCTTACATTTGTCTCTGTATTCTGTAAGAGTAAAAGCTGACTTATTTGCCAGGAACTTTTGATATGCTTTCTTCTTTTCCTTCACTGCCTCTTTGACTTCCTGTGTCCACCAGGGAGTTCTGATTTTTTTATCTTTGCACACAACCTCACCACATGCCTCTCTGGCAGAATCAATCAATGTTTCCTTCAGAGTTTGCCACTGAATCTCCAAGGTTTGATTCCTGTTCTCAAACTCTTTCATTTTCTTTTCAATAATATTTCTGTATTTTAGTCTACAGTTTACATCTGAGAGCTGCTCAACTTTTATTCGCTTTAAAACTTTCTTACATGTTATTCTTTTCAATATGAAATTCAATTTTATCCTGCTCAAGACTAAATAGTGATCACTTCCAATTTCAAATCCTCTGTACACTCTGGTGTCCTGCACCAGGGAGAAAACATCACTATCAACAATAACATAGTCAATGAGACTTTTCTTATTCCTAGCCTCTTCTCTCCATGTGAATTTGTGCACATTTTTATGTTGGAACATGGTGTTAGTAATAACCAGTCCATGTCCTGAGCAGAGATCCAACAGATATTTGCCATTATTATTAGCTTTGCTCTTTTCTCCAAATTTTCCCAAAATATTTTTGTATGTCTCACAATCATTTCCTACTCTACTATTTAGATCCCCAACAAGGACCAACTTTTCCTTTTTCATTGTGTCAGTTGCTTTTTCTAAAGCCTCAAAAAATTCTTCCACTTCTACCTTAGTAGAACCTTCTGTGGGACCATAGGCACAAATAAGTCTCATTGTCCAGTTCCCCATTCTCATATTTGCCCACATTACTCTACTTGAGACTGACTGCCATTCAAGAAGATTAGCCTCGTATTTTGTTTAACATATATATATATATATATATATATATGGGGGGAAAATATATATATATAAGGGGAAAGAAAAAAAATATATATATATAAGAAAAATATAAGAAAATTTCCCTTCGAGTTGTGACAAAAATCAAGCCAAAGTATTTTCAATCGAAAGGCGTATGCCGTCTCTTCTTCCCGCTGCGCAGAACGAAGGCGATTAAATTGTTATTATGACGTGCCATCTCCAGGTAGTCCAAGGTCTTATCACAGCAGAGCACTATTCCACACAACCCACTGTCTATACTGCTTAATCTTTCCATCAACACACAGCGCCATCTACCGCCTACTAATATTAATTGTGTGCGAATTGTGGGTTTTCTAGCTGATTTGTCAGGGGGGGAAAAATAATAATCATAATAAATAAAAATAAGAGATAGAAGAGAGAAAAAACTACAAAAACAAAATTCACCACTATATGAGAGTTCAAAAATTTCCTTATTTCTGGCAGAGCAGTAGAAATTACGACATATCTTATTGCATGGAGTATAAAAATTGTCTTGCCTTGGTGCTGAAGTTTAGGATTGTAGTTTGAAATTACCAGCAATATTTTATCTTTTTTGCTTTATTTTCAAGTATGGAATGTTATGAAGAATGTCAAACTGAACATGATGTGCCTTAGACAACACAGCCAGAGAAATTCCCCTCAATAAATAAAATAGACATGAAGGAGCAGCAATAAAGAAGTAACAGAAATAAATAAAATAACAAGACAAATTGAGACAATCAAAGTCATTATTGAAATACAGTACACTTTTCTTGCATTTGTCAAAAATCAAAACCTATTATTATAATCACATCACGCCACTTAAAAATGCACACCAAATTAAGTTGACTGACTTGCAGATTTATATAAATTATTTTTAAATGCATCACTTCAGTATCTTCCGTATATCTAAGAAACACTGAAGTTATATTTTTGATAATTTATATACATGTTTACAATGAAAAATTAAGATAGTTCTCTAAAATTAAGCTAAATTAAGTTAAAGTTTACTCGAATAAGTTTATGTAACTAATTAGAAAATAAAGTGGAGAAAAAAAATGAAATTTTCTTTCAATACGATTATATTAAATTTCATGAATAAGAAAAAGAAAACTTACCATTGGAAGCCATCCTAGCGTTTTCAGCGGATCTTTCAGCAAAACTTTTCTCCAGAGTAATGATAACAATTACCAGCAGAGGACGTGCTTATGCAGTTCCTCCTCCATCCTTTTATTGGGCCTGTTATCATGGTGATAGAAGGCCGTGTGCATAAACACTCGTTACCACATTAGGGTCGTGAGCAAATGTGATATATAAACGCAAATGGTGCGTTTGCAAAATTTCAGTGTCGTGTGCAGCGCTGTATAAAATGCAAAGTAGGTCACGCAATCGACCTGCGTATAGTGTGTATGTTTACCAAGAAAAGTGATGAAATTGCAAGTCATTGCTTGCCGTGTGCAGATCCGTAGGCGGGTGCAGAAATTCACTTAACGTTCATTGGCCAAAGATTACTGCACACGTCTGATATGTGACGCCCCAATTTTCGAGTTGTGTGCAAAAATGCTAATTTTTTTTAATTGGCAAAATTCCAAGCTTGAACTTTTGGAATGAAGAGATGGTTTTAAAAATCTGTAAAATAATAATTGTAAGATATATCGAAAGAGCAATTAGGTAATAATCATCAATCAACTTGATGCTGATACGCAAGGATATTCTCGTAAATACATTAGAATGTCTAATATGATATCGAACTATTTTAAAATCAGAAAAAAAAAGTGAATGAAATTTAATTTTGATATTTTTTTAACTAACAGGTATTAACAAAATGTGACATTCACAAAAACAAAAATTAATTTTCTTGAAAATGTGTGAACTTCACGTCACTTCAATGCATTATTAAGTGGTCGCGCTTATTTATTTTTTTATTTTTTAATTTCTTTCTTGTTTATGAATTATATACATAATTATTATTATCTTCTGCCTTTTTATTCTCCCAATATAAATAGCTAATTTCTTCTCACCATTGCCAATGTTAAAGTGTGTTTGTATTCTCACGGCTTACTAGAAGCGATGTTACTAACCCTAACTAATAATTATTTGAATATACTTTTGCGCTTTCTATGACAAATTTTGTTCAGTTTCTGGATTAAAAATTTCTCATGCGATTTGAAAAAAAAAAAAATAATAATAATTTAATTTAACTAAAATGATGATAATAAAACTTGTTTGCCTGCGTCAAGTGATTCATATCAGTTGTATCAATAGTTTTTCTTTATTAATCATTTTTGTAAATACATCGATACGGAAAAATATTATAATTACATAATCATATCATATAATTTTTTTCCTACATGCCAAATCCACCTACTGAAATCTATGGCGCACTGTTTTAAATACTGTGGAGTTCCTTCTCTGGGGGTTTAAAGGAAATACAAAGTCAGTACCGTCCCCTAGGCAAGTACTTTTTTTTTTTTCCCGCGCCTAAATTTGTATAATATATATATATATATATATATATATATATCTTGATTCCCCCGAATCAAGATCACGTCGCGACCCATCCACCCTGGACTATAATTTTCATCGCCGAAATGAAGTCGTATATCTTTGATAATTAATATTACGAAATTTCGAATTTGTCGAAGTTTCTACATATATTCGGCTTTGAAATAATGTTGGATCTTTAATATCCCCTATTTCTGTATAATATCATATTGTTTATGCTTAAAATTGTCATCTCGAATCACTCGATCGATGCGATTTAACAGAAATTAAAAATAAAAAAAACATTTCATTGAATTACAACTGGGTGGCGGAGTATTTGCATATGCCGCTCTTCTCTTTCTGTGAGATCCAAAAAAAAAAAAAAAAACTTGAAATAGTTGACAAATTTTTGTAATGATTTCGCATACCAAATTTTAATGAAACTACTCGTTTTTTTTTGTTTTTTTTTTTTGTGTGTGTGTGTAGAAGAGCGGCATGTGCAAATTACCTAAGATCTATTCTTTTTATTGTCTGTGCGGTTAGCCTAGTGGCTGTGCGCTTCGCAACCATATGCCTGGGAAAGGAGTGTCCTGGGTTCGATTCCCGTCGGAGAGAGGAGGAGATCAAAGATCTTCCTCAGTCATAGCCAAGTTAGTCGGTCTTGGGCGCGGGCAGTAGGGTTTTCCCTACTACGCGCGCGCCCGCGCTCAGCCCCGTGAACACACACGGACTATAGTCATGAATACCTCTAATAGGATACAGCAGAGGAGTGGCGTGCCGGCAGCATTATTTAGCTGTTACTCCTCATTAGGAGGAGACCCAACCCATCTAAATCAGATGGAAGGGAGAGATAGATTATTTTTATTTCTTATATCTTGAATAGATAATTATCTTAAAATTATTTATTCTTTTTATCTAAGAGTTAGATTAAAAAAAGAATAAAGTATTAACATTATTTTTAAATGCATTTTCTGAGAAATTGTAGAGGAAAGTTTCGAGGAGAATATAGATGCTAACTGGCAGGGGGGGGGGGCCGAATGGATCTATAATAAGCCATAGTGAACAATCATGTTATAAGAAGTGGACTAGAGTTATCAGAAATTCGCAAACATGGGGTTTGCGAAGTGCATGCTTGGGACTACAAGACCCAAGCTTGGCTTATCCCTCATAAGCCAATGTACGAGTATTTGTAACCATTTGAAACGAACGCCTCCACACATGACAGCAATTTGGCAAACTGAACTTATTACTGTGGATTTGTGTTAACAAATTTCGTGACACAAACTTTTTAAAAAATTTGTGTGAAATAAAAAAAAAGCTATTTCTTTATAATTCTAGCTTTTTTTAATTCATGCATAACATTATCTCGCCTTTCTTATACAGAAGTATAAATAAAACATCTTTACATTATTTTAAAATGCACTTATCAAGGATCTATCGGCTATTTATTTAAAAATTCAAATACCATACGCGATCATTAAAAATCTGCAGCCAGTGATAACAGCAGAAAAACAGAATGTAGTCTTTGTTCATTATTTGTTTTCATGCTGATAAAGATTAGCGTTTTATTGTGTAATCAATATATCTTTCCGGTAGCAGACGAAATAATTTGTTCCACTGCAGAGGATAAGAAATTTATCACTTGCTTTTCGCTGTTTCAGTGTGACGCCTGAGTTCTTTCTTAAAGTCAATAAAAACTGTTGAAGTTATGTGAATCACCAATCACGTCACACTCAGTTTTGTTTAGGTAATAAACCTTCACTTCCAACAGCACCCTATGGAGTGGCATGTCTGAGTGGTCTTTAATTCTCTTTAGTGAAACTTTAAGTCTTCTAAGTGGATTAAGCTAAATCTCTGAGATTTTGAACCAGTTGATTGTCTTTGTCTACTTATCAAGTAGACAAAGATCTATTACATTCTGCACTTCTTTATAAAATCTGGCATTGTCTTTTTCCTTTCTCGTTATTCTGGAATTCTTGACTATTTTTATAATAAAAAAATCAGCTAGCGCCTTTTTATTCCCGTATACGGGAGTAGGCGAGGCCATTTATCCCTATCCAACTTTTGGAGACTGAGTGGGCAGTTCAATCTCCACTGGTACCAATCAGAGATAGATGGCCCAAGGCTATCACTAATTAAGCGGTACGCAGTGAAGAGAGACGGCTCAAATGTGCCGCCATCTCGTGGTCCCTAACCCTAACACAATATATTTAATGTCTGAAATAACGTGGGTTCTACGGTCGATTTTGTTTAGTTTACGGGACGAAAAACCCGCTTGCCCGTGCCAGAGATCGACTAACTCGGGAACCGGTCGAAAAAGGCTTAGAAAACTTTCCTCTAGTCGCCAACTAGACTCGAAACCAAGTCTTCCTTCGTGCGGCCAAGCGCCGTGATGTGCAAACGCCACGTCCACTGAGCTACACAGGCTCTTATTTTTATAATCAATCTTACTAATTTAACATGAGCTAATATTGCTACATCCGCGCTGTTAGCTTAGTGGTTATGCGCTTCGCAACTTTATGCCTTCGAAAGGAGTGTCCTCGATTCGACTCTCGTCGCCGACGTCAAGAACTTAAGGATCTTTCTCTGTCATAGCCAAGTCAGCCGTTCTTGGGCGTGGACTGCAGGATTTTCTGCACAGTTTATCTGGTTTATTCATCCTACAAGCAGACAAACCGGCCCCGTGAACGCACAAGCTACAGTCGTAGGATACTGTATAGTGCAGCAAGGAAGGCAACAGTAAACAGCCTTACTCATAGTTATTTCCCTAAATGGTGACATACATAGCTACTACTCAACAGTCAGAGACTATAGCTAACAATAATATCACTACATGATGATGTCATGAACCACGTTATTTTAACAACGGCTCATTACAATATCATCATCATCAATTTCCTGTCATGTACCCACAAGGGATGTACAGGATATCGTAGTACTGTATGAAAAGATTCCATCATTACTAATTTCCTATCTACAATTTTCCTCAAAAGCAATCCGTTAACTGTCAAGATTCTGACATTATCAGATCTTATATTTCTCTCTTCTAAGGCACTTTTTTCCGTATCAGTCCATTTATATCTTGGTCTTCTCTAGCTCCTTTTTCTGCAAACTTGGCAAAGAAAACTTAGTTTGCTAATCTTTCCTCTCCCATTCTGTTTAAGCATTAAAGAGCTGACCATACCATCTGAGGTTAGCTCTGTAACGCACTCCTGAATGCTGACAATGTTAAGGTCTTTCCTCATATCCTCGTTTTTAATATGATATTGCCATTGATGCCATCTGTTTATGCCCCTAATCTTACTCAGGACTCTCATATCTGTTGTCTCTAGTCTTTGGTCAAGTGTTTTACTTCTGATCCAGCTTTCAGATCCATAAGTTAAAATTGGTTTGAACATCGTCTTGATTACAGCTAATTTAGTGTTTTATAATTTCTCACTTATTCCATATAAATGAATTCAGTTCGCTTCTTAAAATACCATCTTTCTTGAATCTGTTGTCTATTTCCATATTGAATTTACCAACTTCACTAAAATTCGTGTCTAAGTAGCTGAAATGTTTTATTGTTCTATAGGTTTTCCATCCACAATGCAGTTTATATTTTCTATGCTTCTGCCTATTTTCATTGTCTTTGTCTTGCTATTCCTGACCTTCATACCATATCTATTACAACAGTTATTCAATTTAGACAGGGAATTTTGCAGACTTGTAGCGGATTTATTTAGAAGTATAACATCATCCGAATAAAGCAGAGCTGATATTAACATCTCCAATTTTGATATAAAGTTTAATAGCACTTTCCTTCATAATGTTATTCCTTATAGATAATGAATAACAGAGGGGATAATGTACTTTATTGTCTTACACCAGATTTAACATAAAACCACCATCTTCCTGTACTTCCTTCAGTTCTACTCGCTGACTTAAAACTCAAATAAAGATTAACTATTGCTTGATGTAATGCGCTATTCACAACATATAACTTTACTGTTTTGATTAGCTTCTCTCTTGGCGCCTTGTCATATGCCTTTTCCGGATCTACAAAACTTAAATACAGATCTTCGTTATATTCCGATGATTTCTCAACTATTTGTCGTAAAGTGACAAACTCATACTGACAGCCTCTATTTGATCTGAATCCAGCTTGTTCACTAAGCTTCTCTTCCACAATACGTTCTAAACCGTTTCTCACATATACTTGGATAAATCTTACCAGGAACACTCAATAGAGAAATATCTCTCTAATTCTCACATTCACTTTTATTTCCCTTTTTATATATGGGTACTATGAGAGCTCTACTCCAATCATCGGGAATTCGTCCCTCTGTCCAAGCTTTCGGAACTAAGCAATGCAGCTTATGTAAGACTTTCATACGTGAGCATTTCTCGTCGAATATCACTACTCCAGCTGCCTTTCCACATTTCAGACCTTTGGATGGCTTTTTCTGCTTCAATTATGGATATGAATTCGTGATTGCATGTATTTTGAGTGTTTTTAACCGTCCTAATTTCATCGCTTGTTTCATTTAGAAATTTTTCAAAAATAATTACTCCATACTTCAAGGATATGTTTTTCGCCGATTTTCATATTCTCTTTATAATCTCTAATTCCTTTTACACACTCTATCCTCCATTTCTGAGTTTCTTCAAAAACCTCCAGAATATCTTGCCACTTTCTTGATATTTATTTTCTGTTCTTCCCAAAGTCTTCCCAAGACGTTTGTTTAGCTACTTTTACAGTGTTTAGCGTTCTTACATTTGTCTCTGTATTCTCTAAGAGCATAAGCTGACTTATTTGCCAGGAACTTTTGATATGGTTTCTTCTTTTTCTTCACTGACTCTTTAACCTTCTGTGTCCACCAGTTCTGATTTTTCTCTCCTTGCAGACAACTTCACCACATGCCTCTTTGGCTGGGTCAATGAGCCTTTTCTTCTGGGGTTGCCACTGAATCTCCAAGATTTGTTTCCTGTTCTCAAACTCTTTCATTTTTCTTAAATAATGTTTGTGTATTTTAGTTGATAGTTCACATATGAGAGCTGCTCAAGTTTTATTCTCTTTAAAACTTCCTTACATGTTCTTCTTTACAATATGAAATTCAATTTTATCCTGCTCAATATTAATTGTGATCACTTCCAATTTGAAATCCTCTGTTTACTTTGGTGTCCTGTGCAATGGAGAAAACATCATTATCAACAATGACAAAGTCAATGAGTCTTTCTTATTTCTTGACTCTTTCCTCCATGTGAATTTGTGCACATTTTTATGTTGGGACATTGTGATATAAACAATCAGTCCATGTCCTGAGCAAAAATCCAACAGGTATTTTCCATTATTATTAGCGTTGCCCTTTTCTCCAAATTTTCTCAAAACATTTTTGTGTGTCTGACAGTCATTTCCAACTGTGCTATTTAGATCCCCAACAAGGATCTAAATAGCAGAGAACGAACTTTTCATTTTTCATTTTGTCAGCTGTTTCTCTAGAGCCTCAAAATTTCCTCCGATTCTAACTTAGTGGAACCTTCTGAGGGGCTGTATGCGGAAATATGAATATGTATTCTTTACTGAATGCCTATTGAGTGTTTTTTCTAATTGTGCTATCACTGCTTGTCACTTTTAGCAATTTCTTCGAAGTAATTACTTCATACTTCAAGGATATCTTTTTTCTCCAGTTTTCATGTCCCCTTTGGATGCTCCTTTTAATTGATTGCAATTGCCTGAATATAACATTTTGTATTTATTGCTCAGAAAGATTCACCCGTTTTTGTCCTTTTTGTTTCAGTCACCTCTGTTATGTTGATCTGGTTCTTAATTAATTCCTCAGCTGGCTCCATTTCTTTTCCATGACTTCTTATGTTGAGAGTACCAATCTTGAACTCTGATGATGTTGAATTGGAGTGTGTTTTAGGATTGGTTCCAGTAGCTGACTTTTCGCTGTATGTCCTGGTTCCATGTTGGGGGGGGGGGAACAATTAACTGAGCGAAGTGACGCGGCAGCCCGCATGAAATTCTGTCATGTCGTACCATAATTGTACTTGTGGTTTAAACCAATAAGAATACAATTTGGTCGACTAAATCCCAAATTGCCAGCTCATCATCGTTCGTTCAGTATCCAGTTAGACACCTAACAGAGTGAACCATGAGAAGGTGAGGAATAGACATTAGATCAGAAGCCGTCGTGGGTTCTCTGCATTCCTTTAAAGCAGTGTTTCTCAAATTTCAGATATCTGCATACGCCTCTTAAATTTTCATTATTAACAAAAAACCCTTTATCAATTAATAAATAAAGTATATTTCATTGTAAATGTCTATTTTATTTGAATTTACATGTTCATGTAAACAAAAAATATGATTTATTTTTAACAGAACAAAATTTGGAACAGGTTCCTCTTCACTTCTCCTCCATGACAATCCACATTTCAAGTAATCCATATCGTATTAAGAGAATCAACTAGGTAGAAGATTTTTCATCTTCTTCCTAGTTGATTCTCTAGAGATGTCAGACAACACACCCTTATCAATTTCATTTCATCCAGCTGCAATATCAACGTTTTCTTGTTGCTTACAGCTACTTGTATTTGCTACATTGCTAACTTTTGTGGATTTTACAAATCAAGTCTTCAAACAATGATCCATACTTAACAATTTGAAAGCTAAAAAAATTACTGTATTCACTCGAATATAACTCACTTTTTTTCCAAAAATTAAAGCAAAAAAAATCGTGATGCGAGATATATGCAGGGATTTTCGGAAACTAAAGTTTTCAGAAAAAAACTGAAAATAGTGCGACTGACCAAGAAGCTCCTACTCGTTATCGCTACTTTAGGCATCGAGAACAGTTCCTTTGTATGCAACATCAAAGTCAAAAAAATTAGCTAACGCCTTTTTGTTCCCATATAGGGTGTAGGCGAGGCCGTTTTTATGCGCTATCTAAGTTTTGAAGACTAATTGGGCAGTTTAATGGTAGCTAATCAGAGATAGCTGGCCCAAAGCTATCACTAATTAATAAGCACGCAGTGAAGCAGGCGACTAGTAAGTGCCGCCATCTGGTGGTCCGTAACCCTATCACAATATATTTAATGTCCGAAAATAGTGTGGGTTTGACGGCCGATTTTCTTGAGTTTACCGGACGAAAAACCCGATTTTCCAGGAGGAAAAACCCGCTAGCCTGTGCCAGAGATCGATTAACTCTTGAACCGGTCGAGAAAAGGCTTAGAAAAAGTTTCTCTAGTCGGAGACCAGATTCGAACGCTTTTCGTCGTGCACTCAAGCGCTGTAGAGTGCAAACACCACTTCTACTGAGCTACACATGGTGGTTGCATAAAAAAACAAAGAATTCTCTGGGACTTTCGAATACAAACTAATCGGCATTTGGAACATAATAGACCTGACATCACAAACATTGACAGGTTTGGATTATCGATATCGCAGCACCCAATGATAAAAATATTAAAAACAAAGAACTGGAAAAAAATAACTAAATATCGAGATCTGGCAATCTCCCTCTCGCACTGAATATGTGTGAGTGTGTGCTGCAAACAGCACCACTTTCAAATTTATCAGCCTACTCCACCCACATGGAGCCTATCTAGCTCAGTTAGTATGGACGAAGCTCTTTCTTCGAAAAGATCAGGGTTCGGTTTCAGTCGAAGACGTGAGGAACCTTTATCTGGTCTCTTTCGATTAAAGTTGAGTTAGCCGCTCTCATACGGTGGAAGTGGTTTTGTTCTCCCGGAATCTAGGATATTTCGTCCCTCAGAACAGGCAAGCTGGCATACGCATCTACAGACAAAGGACACTTGAGGAGGCATAGGACTAACCACGTTATGAATGGTTCCTGAACGGTTAAGAAGAAGAATCCAACTACCTGGTGATAAAATGTACAAAGCTGTGAAATAATCAATTTTAAAATTTGATTTTCCGAACGCAGCAAACAGCATGTCTGAGAATTTTTCACGGAGTCACTGATTCATTTCTTTGCCATTTGCACGATGTGCGGTCACGTCATTTCCGTGTAAAAGTTGGTACTGGCGTTAATTGTTCAAAAAAAAAAAAAAAAAAAAACAGTCCTAAGAACAAAATTCGGTTCTAGTTCCAGAATAGAGGCACTTTTCTTGACCTAACTTGGCGCACCTCTTTCTCCCTGTAAGGAACTAAAAGTTCACTAGCTGTTCTCTCTTTTTTTTTTTTTTCCTTACAGGGAGAAAAAATTGCTCCAAGTTAGGTACATCATAGGTATATGATGATATCTTAAACTATTTAATCAGTAGGTGGTTGAAGAAGGAAGGACCAATCTTGTTTTTAACAGGAACAAATATTCGGGATGTGCTAGCTGTGCGGTGCCCATCCACAGAACAGCAAGAATAGGGATATTACATTTTTGCATTTTTTACGTTATTGCGATAACAACACCCCTGATTGTTTCCTGGCTTCCTATGATTTCCAAAATTAAACAAAATAGTAATGCTTCACAAAGAGTGAACATGAGTGAAAATTCCATCATATTTACGTTAATAGCCCTAGTGTGCATTCAAAATGCATAAACCTTTGGGCCTTTTGAAAAGATGTACAGATAGCGCAGCTGGTCAAATTCGTACCATTCTGAAACATAAATGGCATGTTTGAAGAATAGTTATTGTTCATTTGAACAATAACTATTGTTCAAATGAACAATAGTTATTCTTTCCCTATAGGCTTTCCATATTTAAAATTATATTAATTGATAAATTAATGTATTCGCAGTTCTACAATTAATTGCATTGGACCAATCAAGATGATTGCTGATGCGCTATGCACTCTTAAAACTTTCAAACACGGATAACAATGCAATTACACGGTTAGGTTGACGTGAATTTTGTAGCTCGAGTTGCAGAAGCTACCCCACAGCAGACCCAACCTAAATGGATACGCGACGCCACCGTTGTTTATATTGACTTAACCATCAGAATGTCAGAAAGCATTCGATCACTATTTTTAGAATTAACTGAACTCGGAATGTTGCAAGGCAACTGTTTCCCTTTCATTCATGACGACCCACTGGGTCATGTATATGTTCATAGATCAACGTGCGCGTGTGTACGAGGCGTGTTCAAATAAAGACCGAAATTTTGAATGGACGACGTTTCTAAACCAAAGAGGAGATTCAGGAAAATGCGATATGCGAACTGCGCGCCATCACAGTAAGTGCTTTCCAGGAAGCATTCCAACAATAGAAGAAACGTTGGTAACGGTTTCTTCTATTGTTGGAATGCAATTCCCCTTCAAAGTAGTCCCACTAGAGGGGACTACTTTGAAGGGGAAAGTGCTTAAAATGTTGTAAAATGAGCAATAATGTCTTTATAGCAAACGTTCGGTTTTTTTCTTGAACAAGACTGGAATACACTCATACTACAAACAGTGAAAAGGACCCCAGAGGCGTATAAATTCTGTACAGAATAATAACAACTGTTATTGACAACGGTTGTTGTAGGTTGATTTATATCCTTCCAGTGGTCGAATTTCAAAGCAATGCTGACCGATTTCTTCGATGCCCTTAATAAGTTATTTCTTTCCCACGTAATAAAAGCACGTGACAGCGTCTGTGGAAATATTTTCCAATCGCATTGAGATACAGTTTGCTGGGAAGGATCTCACAGATTTTTGTACAGCAAGATTGATTAGATTTTTGTACAACAAGATTGATTGCGACGTGCCAGGGCTTTGCTTATTGCAGTGGTCGCCAAAGAGGTCGATATCGACCCCCTGTGGTCGATATGATATTGTTAGGTGTCGACAGAAAAATATAAGGCATCATTGTATGGGTAATATTTAATTCGGTTAACTTGGATTACCTCCATGACAAAAGACATGGAGGTAATGACAACGCAATTAAGAGTGAATCGTGGGATCAGAACCTCCATCTTACAGGTCCATGAATAGGACCTGTAAGATGGAGTAAGGTCATGAAAATAGTTACTGAGGCCAATCAAGTAGGCCAAAATGACGTATTTACCAATAAACGGATGTTGGTGGTTCCTGCCGGCTGGCGCAGTGGGAGCGAGATTGCAACACGTGCGTCGTTCGTATTTCCTGATACTTACAAGTATTCGATCCCAGTCTCATTTTTGCGCATCGACATACAAGTGAGCGTTAATGTTCTAAAATTCATCACCATACATATTATAATTCAATCGTTATTCATTCACGAACTAAACTTCTCTATGTTGAAGAGTTGAGCAGCGCTGGTAGTAATACCAGTGATATTACTAGTGATAGTAATAGTAGTAGTAATAGTAATATAATAATATATACTATATTATACATACAATAAACACTGTAACTATAAAATAATCAATCTAAAAACTCACATAAGCGTCTTTTTTTTTGCTTGTCCTATTATAATTACGTAATAGTCAAATATAGGGGGTCGATAAAAAGTCAAGAAACGCTTGAAGGGGTCGACGGGCAAATGACTTTGGCGACCCCTGGCTTATTGCATTTAATTAATAAAAGAGGTTGATAAAATTTATTCCGGAAAATGTAATTTATATACAAGAGTTCAGTGCTGAGGTTTTCAAAAGTACAAAAGTACTTAATATTGTATGTGTTGAAGTGTTGCTCTTTTGGATCATTCTATAAATCTCAATATTTGTGTGATAAATAATAAATAAAAATAGACGACCTAAAGTCAAAGATCCATCATGGAAGGTAACTAAGAAAAGACAGTAATGAAAAATGCAAATTTCCAGTAATACTTTACCTTGAAGATTCATTGTCTTGACACTTCATTTGACAACCTCTTTTAGTCATCCGCCATTTCGCATGCTAGAATAACCCTCACTCTCAACAGATTTACGTAATTTTGAAGGAAGATGACTTGTGCATGTGTTCTGATTATTTATATTTGGAAAATTATCTCTCTGGTACGCTGTTCTTATAATTTATGTGTCAGTTAAAACACCCTCTCGTCATTATGAAGCTTTGGGAATTACATTCCCTGAACATATCCTTATTATTATTATTATTATTCCTGATACCTCCAACATTTGCCAACATTTTACACACCTACTAAGTTTGTCACATCTCTCTCTCTCTCTCTCTCTCTCTGAATTCTTTCCAAATGTTCTAAACTACAAAATGCAGGCGAACGGAATAAATGTTTTTTTTTTTTCTTGTTAATGAGTTATTTTTAGTTGGTTTACAACACCCCATTCCTTTTTTTCACCAAAATCGTTTCGGCTGTTAGTTACGAGATTATGCACAGTACCCCTCAATGTAATACAGAGTATTTACATTTGTTTCATTCCTGTATGCTGAAACAGTCTCTCTCTCTCTCTCTCTCTCTCTCTCTCTCTCTCTCTCTCTCTCTCTCTCTCTCTCTCTCTCTCTCTCTCTCCCTCTCTCCCTCTCTCTCGCTCGCTCTCAATATACTTTTAAATGCAACCCAGTGCCAATTTTCGGTTGTAATAGCAGTAAGCTCGTTTGTCGTCGTGAGGAGAGGAATCTTAATATTGATTTTTTCCAATTAAAATTGAGATAGCCAATCAGATACGAAGGTAGCAGGGTTTTCTTCTCCCTGAAACTCAGGTTTATCATCCCGCGTACAAGCAAATCGACCATGAGAACATACACAATTTACAGACAAAAATACTTGTAGTGGTCGTGCGCAGGAGATGTTCTGTTGTATAGAAGATGATAGTATTAGCAGTTCTGTATAGTTGGTGGAATAAATGGTGGAGACGGAGAACTGTACAGTAGATTGATCTCTCTTGATAACTCCTTGGACTCATCATGAAAGAGCACTCTGCGTACTGCTGCTGCTACTACTACTAATAATAATAGTGAAATCAGACTTCTTCTACTTGGAGACGGCTTGTTTCATTAATGTACAAAGAATGTTTTCGCCACGTACCCAATATCTGTCCTCTTCCAAAAAATCTACACCAAAACTACAACAACATTTCCAAAACTATCAATTGGTGTTTGCTACTTTGGTCACTTTTTCTATACTTGATAAACTATATAATGTTTTCGTTCTGTCACTCATATGAAACCTTTTAAGATGAAAGATTCCATTTAAACGGAAATGTCAAATGTCAGTGATTTTTATTCTTTCATGACGGTGGCAAAATGGTGCAACTTCTTCAGCCCTGAATTAATTCATCTTCAGTTCAACAATTCTCTTCTCTTTTGGAACAATATTATTACTAGCAGTATAAAAATCTTAATAATTAGTATCACTAACAATTACCACTCTTAACGTTTATTCTAAAACAGCGTTCTTAATTAATATAGGAATTTAATGAGATTAAAAGGAAAATACAGAAATTAGAAATACTAAGATGACCTCCAAATTTCACTAACTGATATCGCTGTGCCTATTTTCCCTGTTCATCCATTTCACACCGACCCCTGTTTTATGTCTTTTTATCTTAATCGGATATTGACACTATCTTTTGATCTCTTCAATTCGAGATTTTTTTACTCATAATACTCTCTCTCTCTCTCTCTCTCTGAAATTGAAGTTTCCATAATGGTCGACGAAGAATGAGCAGTTTTCTTTTTGAGGCGGTTAGGGTTTCTCACGTTGCACTAGTTACTATCCAACTCGAAACCTTCATTTTCCCCTCTGCAAGAAAAGTACACGAAGTCAAATGCGCGTGTGTGCGAAAGGTGGTATTTGCACTCCTCAGCGATAAACCGTCCGAAAATAGACCTTGAGTTCAAGTCTAGTCGCCGATTATAGGAACTTTTAATAAACCTTTTTTCGACAAGTTCACGAGTTAGTCGATCCTGCAACAAGCAAGAGAATTTTTTCTTCCTAAGAGGACCAGTGGTGGATTCTTGGTTTTTTATGGGGCTAGGAAGCAGAATTCGAGGCCAAGTGAGTTTCACAGCACTCTCTAACCAACGGTAAGCGATTTTAGATACTTACGAAATTCCTTTAGAAGGCTTAATTTTCAGGAATTTTGTTAGTAGTCTGCAAAAATCCTGAAATTTCTTGAAAATTCCTAAAAAGTCTTTTGGTCTACAAAATTATCACTAGTCTCAACATGGAGAACTTTCCTTTTGATGAACTAGATTTTGAACAACTTCTTTCAATTTTCCGACAAGTCGGAATAATACTCAACACCAAATGGCCTGTCAGAGTACAGCTCCACAAGATCCTGGCAAATTCAACAGCGGAAAACAACTCCTCTGACCCTTTCCATAGTACTGTCCAAAACAACACCAGTGGCTACATTTCGGCAGTCAAAGTTCAGACCTTGGATGACCCTGATGATTATCAGGTAGTCAGTAGAAAAAAGAGACGAAAGGTAGGAATGTATCCCATTGGTAATTCTTAGAGTGAAAGATCAATGTTCGACAGTTTAGAAGTTATGAATAACTCCGAAATTAAATTTACATCGGCCAAAAATTGATGGAGTCCACATACAGCCTGAAAGGACAACGGGCTACCGTCGACTCACTAAATTTCTTGATGAATTGGAGATCCCATATCATATATTTAAACTAAAAAGTGAGAAAAACCTAAAAGTTGTTATCAGAGGAATGGTTGGCACGGTTACAGGCAAATTAATCGAAAAACAGTTAATCGAAAGACAATTCATGGAATGCAATTCATCGAGCAGCAATTTGCCAAATCAACAATTCATCGAACGACAATTTAATGAATGCGAATTCGTCGAAAAGACAATTCATCGAATGACCAATTCCTAGAACGACAATTCGTCGAAAATTTTTCGATCAATTCTTTCATAATTCATCGAAAAGTCATTTGTCTTGCGAACTGCTGTTTAGAAAATGTTCAGTAACAATGCGGAACGTTATTCATGATACTGACAACATATGGAAGTGGTTATTGAAACGTAATTATTTTCTTGCATTTTAGAACATTTAATGTAAGTGTGCATCCTGCTTCATTATATAGATAGCGATTTATCTGTAGAGAAGACATTTCGTTCTAAAAATATTGTCACAATAAATCTAGTCTGATTGAAATTAAAAATTTCATCCAGCCAGAGTGAAATTGTTAATATCATTTAGGAACCTCTTAGGAAATGTCATAATAAAAGTGATCCATTAGGAACTAAAACTGAACCGTGCACACAGCTTCTTCTACTACAAACTTCTGCGAATTCTGCGAGTTATCGTAATACATAATTTCTACACTTTTCTTTGTGGCCCCAAATATAACTGAACTGAAAATTGGAACGGTTCGATATTTTTTGTAAACGTTTCAAATACGGAATCCAAGTAAAATTTGTCCATTAAAGCTATTCTGCCACTGATAGGATTAAATTCCATGACAGAATTTCGTGAAGTTTTGTGTATCAAAAACCCAACACCTTCTTTTCTACTGCAATCACATCCATAGTAAAGAAGAAAATGTCCATCTGTTGATAGCGCTCCTGTTTTCGGTAATCGAATTTCACAAAGCCCCAAAACAGTCCATTGGTATCTTTTTAGTTCATGGTGTAGTAGTTTGAGTTCACCTGCTTGTGGTAGAGTCCTAATATTCCAGGTTCTGGTCATGAAAGAGTTGCAGAGTCTGAATCTTGATCCAATTTTTTCATTATTTTTTCAGAGAGAATGGTAGCACCAGTCGCTAACTTCTCATTGCCACCCCTGAGGCTGCTACCAAATAGCAACGTGGACCTTGTTGAACCAGGTGACGTCCGAGCCGGCATGGTATGCTGTGTTAAATCCTTCACTAGGAATGTCTAATGGGCAGAAAATTAAGGCAGATGGCGCCCATCTCCTCTTCAGTCTTTACCTGCGAGCATTTAGAGGAGCATAGTGGGAGGGCCTTCATGCCTTTGATAGCCTAACCAGGAATAATAATACTCCCAACGTGCTTCGCCCATCCTTCCCAGGGCATTTTCATTTCGTTTCCATAACACCAGTTCTATTATTTTGTAATGCAGTGATTGTATTATGTTAATAAATGAAATAATGCCTGAAATTTTAATAATTGATCCTAAAAGACTTGGCAATTACAGTAAATATTTCCAAAATACAAAATATGAAATTTTTTAAACCTTCTCTTGAATCTCATCAGATACCTTTGGACGATTTAAGTTATAATAATAGCCAACACTTCTTTGCATGGTTCTGCTGCACGTCTAGAAATAGGTTGGATTATGTACAAAATCTTGTGGGTATGGTGTCATCTCAAAAGAAACTAAATAATAGAGGAAAAGAAAAATTTTAATACCAATAGAGCGTCATGAGAGAAATGATTGAGAAACAAAATTTGAATTTAAAGTGATTAGAAAATAGTTATATCGCTGTCATAACATAATTATAAATCGGTCTTTAAAATGAACCGATCAAAATACTCTGATCGGTTCATTTAGGTGAAGTCTCCCCAACGAAGTTGTCATTTAAATTTCGATGAAAAAAAGTCGAGGAGGAAGTATAGGTCATATTTAGAAGTAGAGAATCGACAGTGTGCGTGATTGCTTGAGCTAATTTGCTTTTTTAGAATGGAATTTCAGTTATATCCCCAGAGACACCTTTTCGTATCCGATATCCGAAACCTATTTATTATAATTTTTAAAAAGCTAATACATTAAAATGAGTATTTGTTAGAAGCAATTATGTTATTAAAATATTCTCACAACTTTAAAAAATAACTGCATTTTATTAAATTTCAGAAAGTGAAACACCTCAGGAGAAATTGCTTAGCAAATACAATTTGTAATTCACATTATATGCGTAATAAATTTTCTGCAAATTTATTACGCATATAATCATGAGAATTGTATTCAGATGAATACAATTCTCATTTCACACTAAATTAAAAAAAATCGTGGAACATATTGAAATAGTTACGAAAAAAAATGAAAATAATAAAACTAATTAACTAAAATTTTATTCATTTAGAAGTCACTGAAAAAGTTCTTTGATATTTATGATGAAAAAATCTAAAACGCGTGCATTGAAGTTACGTACTGCCGTATTATGCTGTTTCCCGACTTTCATTACTTTCGTGTTCTTAAGTAGTTGGATGGTCTTTAAACATGTGAACTTCAAAGGATGAGGGGTAGTGTGGATACACATTAAAAAGGTTTGACAGAAACTTGTCATGGTTACTAGATATTAGCATGTACAAAATTCACCCGAGAATTCTCACAGAAAAATGTAATCAGAGTGATCTGAAATATTTTTCAACTTCCTAGTGCCTCGTACGAGAAAAACCAAACTTTTCGAACACTTATTTGAAACAGCTTTTTGTTTTCTTTTCATCGTCAAGTGCGAAGCCATCAATTTAATTGAAACAACATGCGAAGAACCGAACAAATACTTTAAAAAAAGTAATCGCAGGTAATCGGTTAGGGAAATAGTGTATGCATTCCTTCAAGATAATTTTATTTCGAAATTAGTAGCAATTAAGCAAAAAAAAAATAGTGAACCCTTGAATTGACTTCTGGAAATCCCTGCTAGTTTTCAGCAGGTTCCCGAAACCGCATCTTTATTCCACGCGTAGAACTAAACCATGTCTACAAGAGTTATATTTCTGTGTGATATTGAAACCCATTCAGTTCGCACTGTTTTCATAAATTTACGATGAAATTTCCTTTAGTCCACGTATGTATGATATTTTCAAAAATGAAGTGTCATTAGGAAAAGGAGTGCTACTCATTAAAGCATTACTCATTTTCGAAAAAAATAATAAACGTACTCACAAGAAATAAGAGCAACTTAGATAAATGCAATTATCTAATTTTACATATCAAAGACCACTTATTAGCTATGTTGAATTCTTCAGTGGATCACGTCATGTTCCTTAAACGATAATGTGTTCCCGCACTTTGGATAACTGAAAGTTTCCATCCGTATGTAATCTTAGATGTCTTTTCTGACTCGAACTCTCTGATAACCTCTAGTTGCAAATTCACATGAAAAAAGTTTCTCCCTGGTGCGAATATTTTTGGGTCATTTCAGGTGAGACGAGTTCAAAAATTTCTTGTGAGGGATTTTGCATGTAAAGGAGTAATCTGTGCTGTGCCTTTTCATGTGATTTTTAAGATAGCGCGAATTTCGAATGGAAAACGTCTCTCTCGTGTCTATTCAAGTTAAACGGGTCGAGGAATTTCTCGTGACAGACTTCGCTTGCAAAGGAGCAATCTCTGGTGTGCCTTTAAGATAGCAGATTAAGAAAATTGTTTATCACATATTTTACACGTAAAAAGCTATTCATCAAACCGATGGTAGCACTTTTGGAGCTTTTAGGGAATCTTTAGTCGAAAACTGAGACCTACTCACTGGACAAGTGAAAGGATTCTCACCAGTGCATTCTTGGACCTTTCAGTATCAAACTCCCAGAAAATTTCTTTATGCAAATTTCGCATAGAAAATATTCTAACCAGTATGAATTCTAAGATGTCTTTTCAGATTCGAAATTTCTGAAAACTCCATGTTGCAAATTTCGCATAGAAAAGGTTTCTCAAAAGTATGTACTCTTAAATGTCTTTTCAGGCTTGAACTGCCTGAAAACTTCTTGTTGCAAATTTCGCACAGAAAAGGTTTCTGACCAGTATGCACTCTTGGATGTGTTTTAAGATACCAACTATTGGAAAACGACTTGTTGCAAATTTTGCATACAAAAGATTTCTCACCAGTATGAACTCTTAGATGTGTTTTCAGCCTTGAGCTGTCTGAAAACTTGTTGCAAATTACATACACAAAATGTTTCTCCCCACTATGAACTCTTAGATGTTTTTTCAGACTCGAACTGTCTGAAAAACTCTTGTTGCAAATTTCTCATGGAAAAGGTTTCTCACCAGTATGACCTCTTAGATGTCTTTTCAGATTTGCGTTCTGTGAAAACATCTTGTTGCAAATTTCGCATAGAAAAGGTTTCTCACATGTATGCACTCTTAGATGTTTTTTCAGACCACAACCGTTAGAAAACTTACTGTTGCAAATTTCGCATAGAAAAGGTTTCTCACCAGTGTGCACTCTTAAATGTCTTTTCAGGCTTGAACTGCGTGAAAACATCTTGTTGCAAATTTCACATAGAAAAGGTTTCTCACCAGAATGCACTCTTACATGTTTTTTTAGATCCCAATTGGTTGAAAACTTCTTGTTGCAAATTTTGCATAGCAAAGATTTCTCACCAGTATGCACTCTCAGATGTGTTTTCAGATTCGATCTGTCTGAAAACTTCTTGTTGCAAATTTCGCACAGAAAAGGTTTCTCACCAGTATGAACTCTTAGATGTCTTTTCAGATTCGACCTGCCTGAAAACCTCTTATTGCAAATTTCGCATGGAAAAGGTTTCTCACCCGTATGAACTCTTAGATGACCTTTCAGACTCGAGCTCTCTGAAAACACCTTGCTGCAAATGTCGCATAGAAAAGGTTTCTCGCTAGTATGCACTCTTAAATGACTTTTCAGATTCGAACTGTTTGAAAACTTCTCGTTGCAAATTTCGCAGAGAAAAGGTTTCTCACCAGTATGCACTCTTAGATGTGTTTTCAGATCACAACCGTTAGAAAACGTACTGTCGCAAATTTCGCATAGAAAAGGTTTCTCACCAGTATGCACTCTTAAATGTCTTTTCAGGCTTGAACTGCCTGAAAACACCTGGTTGCAAATTTCACATAGAAAAGGTTTTTCACCAGTATGTACTCTTACATGTTTTTTCAGATCCCAACTGTTTGAAAACTTCTTGTTGCAAATTTTGCATAGCAGAGATTTCTCACCAGTATGCACTCTTAGATGTGTTTTCAGATTCGAACTGTCTGAAAACTTCTTGTTGCAAATTTCGCACAGAAAAGGTTTCTCACCAGTATGAACTTTTAAATGTCTTTTCAGACTCGACTTGTCTGAAAACATCTTGTTGCAAATTTCGCATGGAAACGGTTTCTCACCAGTATGAACTCTTAGATGTCTTTTCAGACTCGACCCGTCTGAAAATGACTTGTTGCAAATTTCGCATAGAAAAGGATTCTCACCTGTATGAACTCTCAGATGCATTTTCTGACTCGAGCAGCCTGAAAACTTCATGTTGCAAATTTCGCATTGAAAAAGTTTCTCACTAGTATGCACTCTTAGATGTGTTTCCAGATTCGAAATGTCTGAAAACTTCTTGTTGCAAATTTTACATAGAAAAGGTTTTTCACCAGTATGAACTCTTAGATTTCTTTCCAGATTCGCTCTCTGTGAAAATTTCTTGTGGCAAATTTTGCATGGAAACTGTTTTTGTAAGATGTGAATTCTTTTGTGTAATTTTAGGTTAAACGAGTCCAGGAATTTTTCGTCACAGATTTCGCATGGAAAGGAGCTCTCAGTAGTGTGCCTTTCCATGTTTTTTATGATTGCCTGATTCAAAAAAATTGTTTGTTACATATTTTACACGTAAAACGCTTTTCATCAATCAGATGTTAGCATTATTGGTGCCGTTTATGGGATTGTATTGCCGAAAACGTAGATCTACCACAGGACAAGTGAAAGGATTTTCACCCGTATGCACTCTTAGATGATATTTTTGACTCGGACTGTCTGAAAACTTCATGTTGCAAATTTCGCATGGAAATTCTTTCTCTGATGTGAACTCTCTCGTAACTTCTCAGGTGACGAATTTCTTTTAACAGATTTCGAATGTAAAAGAGTAATCATCTTTAGTTTACCTCTTGATGTGTTTTTTTTTAGAGAGAATATTATTTGCCACATATTTTAGATGAAAAAAACTTTTCTTCAAACGCTGCATTAAGATCTTTGTGCCTTTTAAGGGACAGTAGAGTTGAAAACTTAGAGCTACACATGATAAACGTTTTTTCTTCCGTGTGAAATCCGTCTGAGATCCTTTTTAAGGCTTTGTCTATAGCCATATGATTTCCTACAAATTTCATACTCAAATGACTTCTTTCCCCATGAACTGGTCTGAAGTGAAACAAAAGCTTTACTTTACCATAAAAGGGACTGTCACATATTTCACAAGTGAAAGGTTTCTCCTGCAATTGAACATTATTTGGCGTTTTAGATTCTGATTGAGAGCAAATGTCTTGTGGCATATTTAAGATTGAAAAGGCCTCTTTTTCACGTGAAGAACGGAATGTGTTTTAAGAAATGCCATTAGGGAAAATGATTTGTTGCTCACATCACATGAAGCATGCCTTTCTTCACTAGGAACTTTGCAGATGTATTTGTGTTCTGTATGCCTGGTAATTTAATCGGAAAAGGTTTAGTGTTCAGAATTTCTCAAATTCAGCTCAAAAGAACTAAAACAGGAAAACGTTTTTTACATTCGGAAAAATGAAAACTTTTCCCAGTATGAGCCATTTTTGTGCATTTGAAGACAGGACTATAAGCAATATGTTATCTTGCATTTTTTGCAACAAGTTTGTGTATCTTCAACTCAAAAACTGCCTGTTGCATATTTCACATGTCAACAGATTTTCATTGCAGTTCACTGTAGCCTTGTGCCTCTTCAGGTGTGTAAACGAGTAAAAGGTCTTGCTTTAATTTACACAAGAAAATAGCTTCTCGAATGAGGGCATTTTCAGATGCTCTCGAAGATTGGCTGAATCAAAGAAATTCTTCTGACATGTCATACAGAAGGAATGTTTTTTCTTTTTCTTCGACATGCATTTTCTGGCGTCTTTTTAGGTTGTCACGACAACCCTTTAGCATGACTGTTAGTTATTGTTCGATCGCTCTGAATCGTCTCTCCTGTGTTTTAAATTGATCTGATTGTTTAAAGGTTTTGTGGCTTACTTTGAACATAATTTTTTCTTTTATCCGATTGATTCTGCATGTTCCGATGTCAGTTTAGATTATTCTGAGCGTTGGATGATGTAGAAACGAAATACATTTTCCCGATTTTCATCTAAGCTAAGATATATCAACAGGAAATTTGATTCAGTTATCTTCACTGTTGCAGGAGGAGAATTACTCATTGTTTTTTTGAATTTGTGTCGTCAATTCCATTCTCATTTTGATGGTTTTCCATTACGCCACTAGAAGTGCAACCTACTTGGAATTATTTGATTATTATTTCAGAAATCCAGCATGAAATATTTCCTACAACTTAATAGTCTTCTTACATTGCTTCTTATCAGCTTGGTTTTAATGGATTAGTAGGCAAAATGTCTCATGGCAGTAACCACATTCGCAATCTGTAAAGAAAAATGATGTAATTAATGCTAAATTAATTACATTTAGTAAATAAAATATTCTCAAAATATTATCTAGTATTTAATCGCAATTAATATATTAATTTTTCATCTGGAAATGTAATATTTGTAATGATAGTTGAAACAAAAATAACAGTACAACTTTCATTGGAAAATAACAGAGTATTATCGTTCTTTAAAATGATGACTGTGTTAACAAACCTGATTTCGTTTACCAAACGTATGATGACAAAATAATAAGCTAAGCAAAGAGCCATGTGGCCGTATTATATTCTGAAGTTGAACATGTCCTCAGGAATAACTCTAAGGATGAATTTAGATATGAACGTATTTCTTGCACACATAGAAACTGTAAAATAATGGTCAAAGTTTAAAAATGGCTTTTCAATCCAGGAGTGAATTTCTTAAAAAGTACAATTTCATTCAGTTAATTGTGTGTCAATTATTACTAAACGAGCAACTGTGATTTAGTTGTAGGTAGCATGAACAGCCATTCTTCTCTTGATATTATGCTCTGTTATTCCTTTGGATTTCCTTCTCTACATCATTCTAAGAGATAATCCCTGTGGAAATGCAGGGATTCCTCCAGATCACCCTATTTCGGACTTTCCTGTTCCCTACTAATGTTACTTCCTCTAAGAAGGTGCATTTAAGCTGTCATATTCTCTCCTTCCATCCCATCTATAATCCATTCACTGTTTCCTCATGTGTGCCATAAGATGATTGACTTTGATACTCAACTCTCTTTCTTACAAAATTTATTTGTTAGTTTTCTTTTCTCCATGTCTTCACTAATCTTACTTGTATTAAATGATTTTTTTTCTTTAATAGCTATTTTGGCATACAAATTCCTCTTCTTCGTATTTTCAGTGTGCATCTTCCATCATCTTGGATAATTCCTCGAAGATATGAGTGATTTTACTTGGTCATTATTTTTACCTGTAATGACAATTATTTTATATTCCATTTTATTTGTTTATTTTTTGATACTGTAACCACTATTTTAGTTTTTGTATTATTTTATAGTTAATTGGCGGTGTAGGAGCAGCAGACGTTGATCAATCAACGTTCACTGCCCCTACCAAATTTCCGAACGTTGGAAGCTCCACAACATAAAAATTAGGTCACGACTCCGAACAATAAGCGATAACACAAGGGCCTCAAAGGCTGATACTCCAAGCCGACATGACATAGCCCTACACTTATCCCGAAATATTTCGATGACAATAACACGGTCGAAAGGGCTCGCATCCAGTTAACGCTCTTCCCCTCTCCTGTTTTCACATAAAACCCTTCCCCAAGAAACGCGCCCTCAAATATAATAATATTTTTACCGGTCTGGGTAGTGGCCCCTTGCCTTTAATACAAAGCATCATACATCTCCTCCGGTAGATGGGCATTGCATTAAGGGTAAATATTAAGATTAGTGATCAGAGCTTATTCTACTTTTACCATGAGTTGCCTTGGTCTTGCACTACGTGCCAGGTCAGTTAGAATTGCAACACTTGCAGGCGTAAACTTGACTTGTTTGTCTGTTTGCTTACTTGGGAAATGGAGTAAAAACAGGTTTAAAACAGCTTGGTATCTTTAACATTTATTATACCCAAGATAAAATACTTTCTACATATATATATATATATTTTTTAAATAAAAAAACCCGGGTTTTCTAATTAATTTTCCCACCGTGCCTCAATCCACCCACCTTTCCTAACACCCCTCCTTTTTTAACAGCAGAAGTAAGGAGAACGAAGACATCCTAACATCCAAAAAAGGTATGTGCAAAATTCCTTCCTCTATTAGTCTGCCTGCATATATTTACCTTTAAAATACACGTATAATGCCCTCATGATTCTTGAGTGAAAAGCCAATGTTCTTAAAATAACGGGCACAACTAAATAAAAACAGGCTAAAATAGCTGTAAAAATAATAATTATTGTTTATTTTACCTTTCTCTACTATGATGTATGAAAATATGCATGTCACGTTCTTATGCTTACATATTGAGATCTACTGCTGCTGGTCGAAAACAACTCTTTCTGCTTTTATGAACAAGACATTAAAATGCATTACATTCTTATTTCAAAGCTAATTTTTAATATCACAAAACTGTATTCAGTAGTATTTCAAATGAACTTGTAGTTGTAAAATGAAACAAATTGTTGGAAAAACTTTTATTGGGATTATACTGCTCAAGTGTATATAATAAACAACTAAGTTATACCAACTAGTTTCACCAACTAAGTCTGTTGGCATCTTCAGGGTACATAACTGATGTAAGGCACTAAAAAGTAAAAAACTGTTACAAACTAAAATCAACCGATTCCAATTATATTAAACAAAGAACAGAGCGCGTACAATATATTCATAGAGCGTGGATGATCTCACTTGTTGTTATTTAGGAACGTTCTATAGTTGGCACTATAATTCAGTTCTGGCGTGTTGAAGGATCTGATAAGGGTCTTCCAGATCACGGGCAAGATTAGTCCTTGGTTCCTGTTAAGGTTTTGTGTACAGCGGGCAACTGTTGTGGCCTCCTTAAAAATTCGGGAGCGGAAGTCCGCCTCCATGTAAGGAATTGTGCTTCTATCCCACTCTATGATATGGTTCGTTCTTGAGAAATGAAAAGCCAACCCAGATTTTTCTTCTCTGTTATTATTGACGTCACCTATATGTTCTTTTTGCCTAATTTCAAGGCTCCTTGAAGTTTGGCCGATGTAATTCAAGCCGCACGAGCATGGTATGTTATATAAACTCCAGCATATTTGGAGAAAGGATGGCTATCTTTTGGAGATCTTAAGAATTGTCTAATCGTTTCTGTGGGTTTAAAGGCCACTCTTATTTTATGTGGTCTAAGGAGTCTAGCAATCTTATTGGAAACTGTCCCTAAGTATGGAATGACGAT
Source organism: Typopeltis vanoorti (assembly GCF_054136105.1). Classification (NCBI taxonomy): domain Eukaryota; kingdom Metazoa; phylum Arthropoda; class Arachnida; order Uropygi; family Thelyphonidae; genus Typopeltis; species Typopeltis vanoorti. The sequence continues at coordinate 83,301,549 of NC_143572.1, forward strand.
GGTAGAAATATAACGTACATCATCTTGTTGTCTTTGTCGGGGTTCAGAGAAAAGTATCTTGTGGACAAGTCTTCGAGGAAATCCATTCATGATAAAGTTGGTGGATATCAGGGATAGTTCTTCCTGGAGGTCTTGTTGATCTGTTGTAAGGAGAGAGGCATGGTTCTTCAACACGTGTACAATACTAAGTTTCTGAGAAATGTGGTGTGAGGAAATGAAATGTAAATAACGTCCTTTATTGGTAGGTTTGCGGTAAACTGAAAGGTTGATACCACCATTCGGAAGTTTTTTAATTAAACTGTCCAGAAGTGATAATTGGTTATCTTCTTCAAGTTCTAGAGTGAATTTGATTGTGTGGTGTAGAGTTGATTTTCTTAAGAAAGTCGAACAGGTCCTTTTTTGTGATTCCAAACGATAAAGATATCATCCACGTATCTCCACCATACTGTGGGTTTAGGGTCTGTTTGAGTTAAGATTTTACTTTCAAAATCCTCCATAAAGAGATCAGCACAGGATGAAGAGAGGGGACTACCCATTGCAAGGCCAGTCAATTGCTGATATATGGGTTTATTCCATAAGAAAAAGTTTGATGTTAAACAATGACGGAACAGAGAAGTAGTCTTGTGGGAGCAAACTTCCTACAATGTTGATCACTTCCTCCACAGGGATGTTAGTGAATAGAGATGTAACATCCAGGCTGGCGAGTAAATCCGTATTGGAGATACAGATGATGTTCAGTTTCTCAACGAAATGTTGCGAATTTCGTATATAAGTGTCCGAATTATGGATGTGTGGTTTGAGGAGGCCTGCCAGGTGTTTAGATAACAGATAAGTTGGCGAATTGATTCCATCCACAATCGGGCGTAGTGATATTCCATTTTTGTGTACCTTAGGAGCGCCATATAGTCTTAGTGTTAGTGGATGCATGGATTTCAATCTTCGTTTTAAGTCTATAGACCAGTTCTCCATATGACGTATTAAATCGTTGGTATCATTGTGGTTCTTTAGTGTTGGGTCTGTGACTAGGACACGGTAGGTTGATGTATCCGACAATAAGCTGTTAATCTTATCTTCGTCGTAATCACTGGTGTTTAAAATCACTGTTGAATTTCCCTTACCTGCCTTCAATATGATAATGTCTTTCTTTTTCTTCAAACTGTACAATGTTCTTTTTTTCCAGAGTAGTGATGTTTTTGTTAGGAGTTCTGGAAGATGAGAGGATGATACTACTTTTTAATCTAATATCATTAGCTACGGGTTCCGGTAACGACGAGACTGCCTTTTCTATATTTCAAATGATATCCACTTTAGGGACATTATGAGGTGTTATCGCAAAATTGAACTCTTTTTTAAGTATATATCTCTGGTTTTGTTAATACATGATCCAACAAATTAAAAATAACTTTGCTGTCTGGTAGAGAAGGTTTTGACTTAAAACGTTTTGTATAAAGATCGTTAAGTTTTTTGATTTGGTTTTGTTTGCTTGTTGTGTATGGGGAAACCAAAAGAAAGGTACGGCGTTTTGAATTCCTTAAATGTAAAAAAGCCAAGCTATTAAATCACCTCACTCTTTTGAAAAGATGTAGAGATAACAAGATTATTCCAAAGTTTCTATTTTTAAAAGAACAATTCCATTCAAGACGAGCGAAACATTTTTATTTTAAAACATCTTTGGCACTTCTACGTGAACGGACACAGCATACCAGATTTCTTTTAAGCCAAATAGATTTAGACTGTTATCAGATTTATGACGATATTTCTAGTACTTTGGATCAAGATATATGTTCGCATTTGTATAGAATGGTCACTACTAGCTATGATAAAGCCTTTACAATCATATCACATTTGATATGATTGAAGATTTTCGTATTATTATTTATAAAGCGAAGTCGTCAATCTACTAAATTTGATTTTAAATAACAATGAAAATAACAATCTGGAAATTTGACAGCCCATTTTTTTTTTTTTTCAAAATACAATACTTTAAATAATTATCATGAACTGCGTTCTTCAAGAACAAATAAAATGTATAGTTGACTACACAAAATTAGCACACAAAATTAAAAATGACATTCGTTTTCTAAGTATCTAACAATATTCAAGTGAATAAAGTATCTCGTATTTTGTCCTAGCATTAAAAATTGTGCAATAAAAGGAAAAAACAAAAATAATTTCTATATTTTTTGTCTATCCCTTATAAGTAAAATCCCAGTTAACCAGCATGGAACAAGGAATTGCGTTTCTTTTCTTGTTATTGGCAAATGAGACGCAGTGTGATAATCAAGAATTCTTTTCAGCATGAAGGTTTATCGCACGTTCAAATAAACATGACGTCCACACTGCAATTCTTGTCACTGTTCTTTCAACAGAGAATGCATCATATCCAGATTTTGCTGGATGTATATAAATAGATGTTCTGACCTGTTGGGAGGTTAACATATGAATTTTTCGAAGTACACACTTTTTCATAAAAATTTTTTTTTTTTTTTTAAATACAAGTAGCTCTCAGGTTACGAATTCCTGCTTAACGAATATTTATCTTTATGTATTTCTTGGATTGGAATTTTTATTTTAAATTGTGTGAGGTGAAGGAAATTAGGAGCATGTATGGAAATGTTAACATTCATAAAAAATGTTAACAATTTTTATGAAGACAGCAGACTTCATAAAAAGTCTTCTGCCTTTTATATGAAGTTCTATTATGGAGTTGAACTGAATGCTTTCTTTAATGTTGTCAGTCCATTTCGTTCTTGGTCTTCCTCTGCTGGATTTCCTTCTACCATTTAATAATATGTTTGGTAGTCTTTCTGGGTTCATTCTTGAAACATGTCCAAACCATCTTAATTGGGTCTTTTTAGTACACTGATTACCGTTTATTTAAAGTTAAGTTAGTCTCTGACTTTTTCGTTTGTTTCTCTTTCTGTCCAGTTTGTTCTATTGATTTTTCTTAGACATTTCATTTCAAAAGCATTGAGTTTATCCATTTCTTTATTTCTTAAGATCCAGCATTCTGAGCCATAGAAGTACTGTGGGAATTATTGTTTTATATACAGGTAACCGTTGTATAACGCGGTACTTATACAACACGGTTTCGATATAACGCGGTCTACAAATTGTAGTAGCCCTTATTCAACGCGATTTCGATAAAACGCGGTGTACAATTTCTAGTAACCCTTTATTTTTTACATATTTTTCACCTCGGGACTTAAAAATCGAATTTTATCTTCGTTAAATTTTGTCTGCCCGTATCGTAAAAGTATCGAATTTAGTTTTATTGTATCACTGAATAAATACTGTACAGAGGTTTTCGCACTAATCAACAAATAGTGCAATTAGAGACAGATGGAAAAAAAACGGCGCTAACTAATAAATCACGTTCCCCCCTCACAGAAACTATGCTGTATAGACTTAAGCAAAACCATGTGTTGCACTGAAACACAGTATCTAACTAAAAACTATTGTCCAATCTTTCAGTTATGAAATAAGTGTTTGTTTTATTGCATTTGAAATTCTCGATGTCATTATGACAGATCACAAAGACTAACTTAAAATAAAAGACTACCAAGAACTGAAACATGCCATATAATGAATGTGTAAGTTCGCCTGCCAAGATGCCATAAAATTCAACCAAGGGTTGAAACGTTTGTGTGAGTTGAGCCAATCAGTTATGAGAAGTTCCATCGGAACGATAAATAACACTCTGTTGTGAATGTGTTAAAACTAATAGTGAATGTTGTTATGACAGTTTCAGATATTATGGAATTTGATTGAAGAGAATTACCATTTCAACACAACACTTCTCGGTTGCTTTTGTGTTTGGGTCGCGCAATCTTTCGTTAATATCACACCAATCATATGCATGCCTTTGTGTAAAACAAAATTCAGCTTGTACGTGTTGTAACAATTAAAAAAAAAAACTTGAATAATTTATAAGCGTATAAAAGGATATCACCTGTAAATCGCTGACATGCCAGCAAAATTCTCAGACGTTCCACCCCTGGCACGAGTGCCATAGGTTCGCCATCCACGGTTTACTGTATAAAGTCTTTATTGTTGAAAATTGTCTTCCTTTTCTGCCAGGAAAGCGCATTTAAAATCATAAGCTTGTTATTCTCAAGCTCAGCAGTTTATTTTCTGGTGAGTTACATAAAAAATTACATAAAATGTAACTCATAAAATTACATTTTATGAGTTACATAAAAAAAAAAGCATTACATATGTAATGCTTTTTTTTTTTTTTACGTAAAAGTTTATTTTTATTGTAATGGACACTAAAACTGCAACGAAAGGGAAAAAACCAACATTGAAGAGGAAATTCATTTCTCTCGAAGAAAAAATTAAAATTTTGGATGGGATGAAAACTAGAGAAAAACCAGGAGTTGTTGCAAGGACTCTGAATTTAAATGAATCAACAATTCAAACATTCAAACGAAATGAACATAAAATCCGAGAAAGTGTTATTGCTGGGTCAACGGAAGTGCAAAGCGCATTGCTCGTGTTCGTGATATTCTAATAGAAAAAATGGAGAAATCTGTAATGATTTGGATAGAAGATTGCACTCAAAAGAAAATTCCTTTGGATGGGCACCTTATTAAGCACAAAAGCTCTCAAAGTTTATAAACATTTAAAAGAACTCGATCAAGATTCTTCATAAGAAATCACTCAGGATGGATTTTATACCAGTAAGGGTTCGTTCGAAAACTTTAAAAAGCGTTTTCTTTATAATCTTAAAATCCAGGGAGATTCAGCATCAGCAGACATTGAAGGCTGCCCGGAAATACCCAGCAGAACTTTTAAAAATCATTAAAGAAGGTGATTACAGTGCAGACCAGGTGTTCAATGTGGATGAATCTGGGTTATATTGCGGAAAAAAAATGCAAAAACGCACCTATATTTCGAAAAATGAAAGATCAGCTCCTGGATTCAAAGTTTTCAAAGATAGAATTACTCTATTGTTTTTAAGTATTGCATCAGGTGATTACATGACAAAACCAATGTTTATTAACCGATCCGCAAATCCTCGTGCCATGAAAGGGCTCGACAAGTCCACCCTACCTGTTTATTGGCGGGCCAACAAAAACGCATGGGTTACAGCTAGCATGTTTGAAAATTGGTTTTTCAAGTGTTTTTTACACGATGCAGAAAGTTACACAAAGAAAATGAATATGGACTTCAAAATTATACTAATTTTAGATAATGCACCAGGCCACCCAACAAATTTAAGCCATTCGAATATTAAAATAACTTTTTTGCTGCCTAATACTACTTCACTTATTCAACCACTCGACCAAGGAATAATATCAACATTTAAGTTATATTATATTCGGCGAACCTTTCAATTAATTTTGGAAAAAATGAAATCTAATCCAAACATGACACTGCTTCAAGCGTGGAAAGAGTTTTCAATATTGAGTTGTGAAAAAATTGTTTCTCTGTCCATTAAGGAATTACAACGATCTATGCTGAATGCTTGCTGGAAAAAATATGGCCTGAAGCCATTCTGGGACAAAATTTCGTACTTCCAGTGGATGCCGAACTGTGTCGTGTTGAAAACGGAATTAGTGAATTAAATGATGGAGAAACAGATTTAAATGAGGAACTGGTACAATTAATGGATGGCGTCGAACCAAATGGCAGGGAAAGTTTTGCAGAAGATTCTGATTGTGATGAATCCGTTAAAAAATTCAGTTTAAAGAAATTAGCAGAGGATCGGACTTGGCAAGAAAGTTAGGAAGTTATTTTACGGATATTGATCCCTCAATGGAGCGCTCGGAAAAATTCACGAGACAATTGGATATTTGTTTACCGCCATATTATGAACTTAATAAAAAAATTGCAGCATAGTGGAAAGTAAAGTCTTATTGCTGACTTCTTGATGACTAAATCAGCCGACGTTTCCAATGAGAATTATACTAATGATGTCCAAGAGATTTCAACTGGTGACGACCTCCGGTCACTTAAAGAACATCTACGAAATGTTATTTCTAGTGTCTAAAACATTTATGCATTATGTGCAATGAAATTTATGTACAATTTACTACATATTTGTCTCATAGTTTATGCTTTCTTAACTTACATAAATTACCTGAATTAAATAAAAATATTGTTTTTGTTGGATATGTCATTGTTGTTTATACAATTAAAAAAAAATTATTTCGGAACCTAACCCTTACTTTTTCTATGTGATCTAAGTCTCGTATAACACGATTTATATAACGCGACATTTCTATGGAACCTAACACCCGTGTTATACGACGGTTACCTGTATTTTTAGTTTGAGTTCTTTACTTAATCTTTTATTGTTTCATATTTTTTTACAATCTGCCCATTGTTATCCATTCCTTACTGATTCGAAGTTTTATGATTTCGAAATAATCTAGATCTTCAGTGATCATTGATCCTAGGTAATGGAACTGCTTTATTTGTTCTATACCATTGTTTCCTATTTTCATTTGGTTTGCTTCCATTTTTCTCCCTATTTCCATTAGTTCTATTTTACTAAAATTGATTTTCATATCATATTTGTTACTTGTTTAATGTAGCATGGTCAGGATATTTTCTAATTTTACTTGGCTGTCTGTAGTTATAACTATATCGTCAGCATAATGAGTTTGCTTCTGTTTATTGAATCAAAAGCTTGTTTAAGGTTCATAAAACAGCAGTAGGGTTTTTATTTTTGTCTATCATAAGATCTGCTAATCTGTTTAATGTGAAAATTGTATCAATCGTGCTCCTGCTATTTCTAAATCCCATTTACTCCACTTCCATCTGTTTTTTCATAGGAATGTTTAACTCTGTTTTGAAGAATCCTGCTGAATATTTTATAGCAGTGGCTTAAAAAGATGATAAGTCTATAGTTAGTGCAGGATCGGACACCTCCTTTTTTGTGGATGGGTTTGATCTGGCCTGTTCTCCATTCTTTGGTAAAGTTGCTTTCTTTAGTATTTTGTTGAACAGTTTCCTTAGGTAATTTATTATGCTTTCTCCTGCTTTTTTTCGAAGTTTTTTTTGAATGTCATATATGCCTGGTGCATTTATCATTTTTCATTTGTTTGATTGTTCTATATATTTCTTCATTTAGGATATCTTTTGTGTCAGAAGTTTCTTCAGGGTTGAAGGCATCTTCATCTGCAAATGTTTCTTTAAAATGTACAGCCCATATTTCTTTCATTGCTTCACTGCTACTTGTTGTGGTTCCATCTTGTTGCAATATTGAAATTGGGTTTGGTGAGTATGTTCTGGTTATCTCTCACTATTTCATAAATAGACTTGGGTCATGTTTCACACTTTCCTGCTTTTTCCTCTGAATATGTGATGATTTTTGCTAATCCAGTTTTTGTTGATTTCTTTTTTCAAATTTTTATATAATATTCTATTTTCTTCTTATCATCTATTGAGAGGTTACTTTTGGATTTTCTTTTACTCTCCCATAAGTCCAAAATCTCAGGTAAGCCAATCTTTATTTAGTCTTGTCTGGTAGCGTATGTGTTTTGTTGCTGTTTCTTTAATAATTTCTTTACTTTTTTTCAAGACTCCAGGTCTGTATCTTAAGCAAGATTATTTTATTTTTCTTTCAATGATCTCTGATAGCTAGATCTGGTCAAGCTATCATTGATTTTGAGATATCTACCTTCTTTTGTGTTTGGTGGTTTATTCTCTTTCTTTTGAAACTGATTTTTAGTTTGGCTGATAAGACGTTCATGGTCTGTATCCATGTCAATATTTTTTAATGTTTTGATATTTTGGAAGGAACATTTCCATTTCTTAATAATGATTATATAGTCTATACAGTTCTGGTTTCATTGTTTGGTGACGTCCAAGTGTATTTGTGTTTGGTCTGTGGTTGAATAAGGTATTTGTGATTAACAGTTGTGTTTAATAACATCCTCTGCTCTTTCATTTCATTCATCTCTCCATGACCAAATTTTCCCCATTACTTCTATTTGACCTTCAGAGTACTGAACAATCTTTGTGTTAAAATCTCCCATAATAATCAGGATATTTCTTGAACTTCTTTGCCTTATTTCTCCTTGCAGTTGTTCAAGAAATAGACTATAATCTGCTTCTTCATGTGATTGGTCTGGGGCATAAACCTCTATTATTTTTATGAATATTCCTCTTCCTTTTTCTTTTGACCTTACAGAGACGATTGTAGAGAAAATTGATCTTACCTCAACTATTGAGTTTAGGAACCATTTTTTAATGATTAGTGGTACACCTTCACTGTGATGGTTATCTTTCCTTCCTGAGTTTTTTTTTTTTTTCTATTTGCTGGCCAATTCATTTCTAAAGATTTCAGGCAATTAATGCAGCTGTCTTGCCATTCCTCTGCTGCATATCTGTTGGTCTGTGGAACCAACAGTTATGCAGTAAATCACAGAGGGATAAATTTATTAAATACTTCGTTAAAAGTACCAACAAGAATTCTAAATAACAAAATAACAAAGGACCTTAATCTATGAGATAAACAACAAGGATTCAGAGAAGATAGATCATGTACAGATGCAATCTTTATAATTAGACAATTGATAGAGAAAGTAATAGAATATTATTTATATGTTTTATAGACTGGAAAAAGCATTTTACAGAATATTAATTCAAGATGTAATAGAAATATTGCAGAGAAGAAAAGTATCAGAAAACATAACACAAATAATTAAAGAAATATACAATAACAATAGTTGTATAATAAAAACATAAGGAAAAACAAGTAAAGAGATACAAATTAATAATGGCATTAGACAAGAAGACTCCTTAAGTCCAACAATATTCAACATAATAATGGATGGAATAACACAAAATGTTAATAACATGCAAAATACGGAAGTGGAAATAAAAATAGAATAATAAGGACTATATGTTATGCAGACAATGTAATATTAATGGCAGGAAATGAAACCCAGTTACAAATATTACTACATGCATTTAATAAAGCAGCAAGATTATTTAATATGAAGAGATCAAAAACTAAAACAAAATGTATGACAATATCACAAGAACCAGGAGGATGTAAATTTGAACTGGAAGGTACTATTATACAGCAAATAACACATTACAACTATTTAGGTATACAACCTGAACTGGGAAGGAAGGCCACATCTAGAAGTTGAAAAAGTTGGAAGAATATCAGGATACTTGAAAAAGAATTTACACAGCAGTAATCAGAACTATTATGACATATAATGCAGAAACAAGACCAGACAGTACAAAAACTAGACAATGTTGAACACTGGTGAAATGAATATATTAAGAAAAATAGTAAACATAACTCGACTAGATAAAATAAAAAATCCAGATGAAAGAAAACAATGTGAAATACAAGCAATAAACAATTGGCTTTTAACCCAAAGAATAAAATGGATTGAACATGTACATAGATGAAGTGAAGAAAGAATAATAAACAAGTCTACAGTTGAAAAACAAGGAATAAAAGAAAAACAGGAAGACCTAGAAAAAGTTACCATAAAAGAAGATGAAGTGTTCGTTGCAAGAGATATATTTCCTAATGCATGAAGAAGAAGATAACAACGTAAATGAACGAACCTAAGTTTAGTTCGCCCCGTTTTGAGGTCTCTCCTTGGAATTTTGCCAAGAATAATCGATTCATGCTGAAGCGACTATTCTTGTCAATTATCCTTCATTTGAAAGAAATGAAGGATGCACGAATTGGTTGCCAACATGCGAAATCACGTGCTTTATTGTCTGTCGCTGTACTAGTACTAGCTTGATTTTTGTTTTCGCTTTTTTGGATTTTTTTTTATTATTAATTTGTATGATGGATCCAGTACAGTCAACAAGTTCTGTTGTTAAACGTTTCATTAGCTCTTGCTAAAGAGTATTGAATAATGTGCTGACATTCTTTGAAAAGGAATCGTCAGAAGGCATTCTTCTTGTTCCCCTTTCTCAAGTCATAAAACGTGCAAGTGCAATTGCAGGCATATCGGAGTCGACTGTTAAAAGAATTCGTAGGGAATCAAAAGGTGAAGGTAAGCCAAAATTTAAATCTCCTAAAAAAAAGCGCCAGAGAAAGAAATCCATCGAAACCGTAGCTTTGAATGATTTTGATGTAGACGTTATATGAACTATTCACGAATTTTACGTGGTCGAGAAAAGAGTGGCAAATGTTCTGAAATTGCTTCCTGTGTTTAAAAAAAAAAATTAATTTTCTTTGGAAAAGAGAAACTGTAAGGAAAATACTTCATGAAATCGGATTTTGTTTTAAAAAGTCCCAGAATAAAAGGAAACTTATCATGGAGCGAAGTGACATTGTTTTATTTAGAAGGCAGTATTTGAGAGCAATAAGACGTTTCAGGGAGGAGAAAAGACCGATTGTGTATCTAGATGGAACTTGGATTGATAGTAATATAACTTATGGAAAATGTTGGCAGTCTAAAGAAGACTCTGAAGATTAAAAGGATTTGAAAATGGTATTTTTTCCCAATATTTTTTTGCACGGGTTTGTTAAAAGAGTCACAACAAGTCATAAATAATTAATCGGTTTAGGACATTAAAGTGTCTCAGTTCTCTCAACTGTAAGTTTAGAATATCTAAGTTCATTTGAAAAAAAATTCTGTTTTTCTGTATATGTTGGCAGTCTAAAGGAGACTGAAGATTAAAAGGATTTGACAATGGTATTTTTTTCGAACATTTTTTTTTTTTTGCATGAGTTTGTTAAAAGGGTCACAACAAGTCATAAATAATTAATTGGTTTAGGACATTGAAGTGTTTCAGTTCTCTCAACTGTAAGTTTAGAATATCTAAGTTCATTTGAAAAAAATTATGTTTTTCTGTATAATTATTTTTATTTTATAGAAAACTTTCTTAAAAATAAACTTAGTTAAATTTTTGTTTTATGCTATACCTTTTTTAATTTTGTTAATACTCTAAGTACGTTTTTCCAACTGTTATACAAGCAAAATAGTTACACTTTAAAAACAGCAATGTTCGTAAAAGAAAAGCCAAATTTTCCGACATGTAATAATAAACTAACTCATCCCAGGAGACAGATTGATTACTCTGTTATCGGAATAGATTCTCCTTTTTCTGACATGGCAAGAAGTGTCGAGGGATCTCTAATCGGTGGGCGAACTATAACTCACTAGCCTTGGCAACTTGTTTTTTTTTAAACCTTGTAATTACACCTAATTTTTTATTTTGTTCTATTTTTAACGATAACAATTTCACTCTTCCAAAAATGTCAAAAAGAAGCAAAAGTCCAAAACCAGAAAAGGAGCAAAAGAAACGAAGAAAAGCAGATAAGAGAAAAAATTGGAAATTATCACGTCATCAAGCTGGTAGCATTGTTAAAGCGCTTTCTGAAAATTTTCTCTGCCGCTTCTACAGTTTGCACCATTTTAAAGGGTAAAGAAAAATATTTGAAAGAGTAAAAAATGAGAAAAATCTACATGGTTGCATAATAAATAAACAAGTAGTATAATTCCTCATAAAGAGAAACTGTTAACTCGTTCAATCGGCACTTGAGCACCGAGCCGTTATCCTCCTCTCCCTCTGGCAGAACTGTGCGTCACCTAGTCCTTCAATGCGAAATTTCTAAGGCTCTAAAGAAACTTCCATTTCATCCACTCCTACAAGTAACGTCACATCCGGTTACCAACGAAGACGAGTTACAAGCTCGGTCAGTTATGCGTCCGCTGCGATCTCCAGTAGACTCCCGTGTTAATGAATGACCGTTTGGAAGGAAAGAGTCCGATTTTAGAAATGCAATCATTCAAAATGTGCTGATGAGTGTCCTAATTTTCTTTGGTAGCCTGTCATGACTAAAAGTTAAAAAAGTGCATCATATACAAATTTTGAAATTTAATACAATTCCGTAGCTGCACTGGTGTCAGGGCTGAGTGACACATTTGCCTGCTACCGCTGTTCAGTTGTGGAATTAATACCGCTTTGGACAAAGGATTTTACCCTTGTGAACTTGATTGCTCTAAATTTTCATGTAATACATTGACAGGTCAGCTTTGTCTTCTGATAATTTTTTGTTCTTACTTTCACTCAGTTTTGTGCTGTAAAAGTGATAGAATTTGTTTACAATTAGAGTTTACTCACCTTATAAAGTCTTGTTTTCGCATACTTTGCAGCGTATCGCCATTTCCTAAAATTAGAACCCGCCATGTACATAGACCAGAAGGTTATGGCACTATTCGGGTTTGTAGATCTTTTTCATTGACTGCTTGGATACTATAAAGAGCACACAATTACCAGTTATATCACCTTGTAGTTGATAAGCTACATCAGACTTTAAAATTTACTTACTAATTTACAGTCAAGCACCTAAGAATAAGTAAATTGGGAGGCTACTTAATAATACTTTGCCACCTAGCTTTCAGAATGAGCACTTCGCTACACAACTGCAACAAATGACATCGACTTGTTTATCCCACTGCTATGCGCGACACCTATCGCAGATAAATTCGATCAAATGAAAAAACAGTAATATAATGTAAATTATATATTTTATGTATAGTCGTGAAGCGATAAATTCCGCAGTCTTAGAAGTGTCGATATTTGAAATGGAAGGTCTTAAAGAAACAGGTGATGAAAATAATAAATTTAGTTTAATCCTTTATCCAAGTGTGAGCAAACAAAGTTTGCGCCTGAAAGTATCTTCAGGATTGGGGTAAGGTGGTACAACACCAGGACACTCCTTGGAAAGGTGGAGCAAGTTACCAACACTCATATCCTAGTATCTCCCATAATGCAAAACACATCTTGCGGATATGTCTAATGTTATGCATTAAGGGAAGGGCCACAACCCAGACTAGTTTCAACCTTTATTGAGGCCTCTTCAGTGGGAGCCAGGCCCAAGTGGAGATACCAGGCAGAAGCATTAGCAGGTCATCTCTACCTATAGCAGTTGCCAAATGGTGTGCCACCCTTTTTTTAATAAATTACTCTGGATTTAGAGAAAGATGTTAAAAGTTTATTTTTCACTTGGTTAGATTGTAATAAATTTAGTTTAATCCTTTATCCAAGTGTGAGCAAACAAAGTTTGCGCCTGAAAGTATCTTCAGGACTGGGGTAAGGTGGTACAACACCAGGGCACTCCTTGGAAAGGTGGAGCAAGCTACCAACACTCCAATCTAGTATCTCCCATAATGCAAAACACATCTCCTTGTGGAGATGTCTAATGTTATGCATTAAGGGAAGGGCCACAACCCAGACTAGTTTCAACCTTTATTGATGTCTCTTCAGTGGGAGCTAGGCCCAAGTGGAGATACCAGGCAGAAGCATTAGCACGTCATCTCTACCTATAGGAGTTGCCGAATCGTGTGCCACCCTTTTTTAATAAATTACTCTGGATTTAGAGAAAGATGTTGAAAGTTTATTTTTCACTTGGTTAGAGTATAATAAATTTAGTTTAATCCTTTATCCTAGTGTGAGCAAAGTTTGCACCTGAAAGTATCTTCAGGACTGGGGTAAGGTGGTATGACACCAAGGTACTCCTTGCAAAGGTGGAGCAAGCTACCAACTCTCCTATCCTAGTATCTCCCATAATGCAAAACACATCTCCATGCAGATATGTCTAATGTTATGCATTAAGGGAAGGGCCACAACCCAGACTAGTTTCAACCTTTATTGAGGTCTCTTCAGTTTGCTCACACTTGGATAAAGGATTAAACTAAATTTATTATACTCTAACCAAATGAAAAATAAACTTTCAACATCTTTCTCTAAATCCAGAGTAATTTATTAAAAAAGGGTGGCACACCATTTGGCAACTGCTATAGGCAGAGATGACGTGCTAACTAATGCTTTTGCCTGGTATCTCCACTTGGGCCTGGCTCCCACTGAAGAGACCTCAAGAAAGGTTGAAACTAGTCTGGGTTGTGGCCCTTCCCTTAATGCATAACATTAGACATATCTGCAAGCAGATGTGTTTTGCATTATGGGAGATACTAGGTTGGAGTGTGGGTAGCTTGCTCCACCTTTGCAAGGAGTGCCCTCGTGTTGTACCACCTTACCCCAGTCCTGAAGATACTTTCAGGCACAACCTTTGTTTGCTCACACTTGGATAAAGGATTAAACTAAATTTATCATACTCTAACCAAGTGAAAAATAAACTTTCAGGTGTTAAAAATAATGACACTTCCATTTTTACAGTCTTTGGGATGGTCTGAAACTAGATCATTTGCCAGTGCATGTCCGGTGGGTAGGATGCAGAACAAGATATCATTTCCTACATTACTCGAACCATAGCGATACGAACGATCAAAATCAGTTAAAATTCAGGAAAACAAGAGCACACATTGTAAGTTGTTTATGCAAATTATTTACATAAATGATTCTTATATAATTTGCAATGACAATGAAATGGGATCAATTCACTATAATTTACAAGCAAGAAATCATCCCCTTGTTTACTACATTGTTATGCACAACGTCTATGGAACAGATGTTGCACATAACAATGGTGCATAGATTCTATGCAATGGACCACAATCCAAAGAAATGCAATTTTACTGAGGATCTCATAAATTCTTCCACAAAAATATTTCAAAAATACACACAACACAAAAAATCCAAACATACAATAAAAACATCAAAAATCCAAGCAAATAACCCAACACTAATTCTTACAAAAAAAAAAAAAAAAATTCTTTCCACATTATCTTCACCAAATATTTATTGCCTAAAAAGCAGTATAAACGATGTGCATTGCCACCCATGGTCATGGAAATCAAAATAATTCTTCCCATGAGAACTAAATAGATGAACTACTCATTGCACAGGTTTTTTGTCCCAAGGGCAGCATTTTACATTTACCTGAACCAACATCCAATGCCACACTATATATCCTTGAATATCAACTAACTGAACTTCACTGGCTCAAAATTTCTCTACCAAATCAACCTGCCCTTTTCATATGCTGTCTTATTGCACTCCGAACTCCATCAAACACTCTAACCTCTGCAGCTATTTCTGTCTAAAACTGAACTATCTGCAGTCGAATTACTGCAATAGTAAAGTCGACCTTCTTCTGGATTTCAGGGTCCAAAATTCATATTGGTTCTGTTTCTCCTGTTTCATCGACCAATCAGGAATGGATGTATAGATGTCTGTCATCAGATGATCTGAGATAAGTCAGATCAACTGATGATCTGACTTATCTCAGATCATCAGTCTTCCTACCAGAAAACCTGGAACTCCCTTCCACTTCAAAAAGATACTTGGACTCTTCATAACAAACTACCCATCGAGGTATATACTGTTGCGCGTATATCTCTGATATTGATATACTGAGGCAATATATTTAGCTTTATCCTTTCCTACTTCAGCCGCTATATCAAATTCTATCGCATGTACCTCTTTGTTAAGTCGGTTGTGCCATTGTTATGTGATCTTCATTAATATTAATCTTAGCGTTAAGTCTCGCTTCTCTTATACCTTTTCTTACGTAATTTAACCTTTTAAGGGCCACCAGAAATTACCTGTTCCGTGAATTCCATGAGTTATCCTGGTCACTCAGGTAAAATTTATTTTTTCTCTGTGCCTTAAGGTGCCTTTACCTGGGTCTTAAGGTTAGAGATAAACTCAGCCTTTAGGGTAATCATAGAATATCAGGTGCCACTAATAATGTTAATTGAATTCTTAGAAGCCTTGGGTTCTCTTGCTTATTTTATTTTGCAGTCGTGCCCTACTATTTTGAATTGGGGTATTCCCGCACACACACACGATCACAGGTTCGATGTTTTATGAAGGGTCAGGGTCAGTCATCATGATCAGAAACACATGTAAGTAAGGAATCAAAATATTTATTAAACTCATTATATCATGCCATACAAGTTAAAGTAGTTATAGTTATCAAATCTCATTTAAGCTTCTGCCATTCTTTCACTCTCTCACTCTTAAAACCATTGTGCATTGACTTCAAAATGATAGCAAATTCAATAACTCAACATATAATACATTCTTAATTACAGCTCAATTGGATATTTAGGCCTTTTCAGGCCTTTTACATAAATAATCTTTCTCTCTCGGATTAATTACGACAGAATCTCTATCTAACTGAAAGGTCTTAACACGTTCATTGCCAAGCTGAAAATTGGAATTTCGTGTGGTGGCCAAATTTTTTTTATTTTTTTATTTAGTTAGCGACGTCCACGCGATAACGCGTAATCGGCCGCCCGGTGAGAACTCGCAACACGCGATATCGCGTGATTGGCAATGAATGTGTTAAAGTTCATTTCCAAAGCATAGTCATTTACATAAATCTTAGTTCTTCACTCTCTCTTCCATTACAAATTTTAAGATGCATTCTCTTAACACTGTTAGTCAATTCTCTAAAGAGGCTAGAACAAGTGAGAGTACTTATCTATTCTTTATTGGTGTTCTTCTGTCCTTCCTTCTTTGTTACGACTCTGGTTGTCTCGATCTTATCGCCAAGTGGGTTAGATATGCTCGTCTGAGCTGGGCGCTATCTCTCTGCTAAGGTTTTACGTCGATGACCTTCTCATTGATGGTCTATGGTTGATCTTACCGAAATCTGCTGCGGTGTCATGCCAGAACTTTTCGTAAGTCAGCCCTCAAAATGAGAGCTGAACTGCGATGAACTCTTAGAGCACACGAAGAGAAATGCAGGAACAAGAAAAAACGGGGGTGATTTACTTCCGTGTCGCGGGTTTTATACGTTCCCCTAGAGCGCCACCTTTCCGAGTTTGAATTTCTCTTATCGTCTCACCCATTGGTCTCAGGCCGGGTGACTTCACCGATCAACATATGGGACTTCTTGTTTCTGGAAACGTATGCGTCATGATGTCTTCTCAGATGTGATGCCTGCAGGTGCTTACGCTGCTCTTATAGTATTAGGGCGATCTTTGCCCTATGTTGCTGAATAATATGCATTCTTTTCATTTATAATATATCACTAATGATTTCTCTCATATCTGCCCCCTTTTTGCTGACTTACATTCATGCTAGACATATAGATACATTAATTTAAATTCACATAATTAACAGTTTATCATACAAGATGTTGTTACAAAAAAAAACATAGTTACACTGCGCTAAAAGATAAGTACGCATATATAATTTTTGTTAATTGTTAGATTCTGGAATGGTGACCTCATATAAAATTTGAAGTTGCCGATTTCAGATCTAACAATACCATGGTTATCAGTTCTGTTATTAGTAACCAAGTAATACAAGGGTTCCATCTAAGAGGATCTCAGTGAATTATATTCCTCTGTCCGATTGTCCGTCTATTGCTTGAGTTCTTCTCATCCAAACTCCTGCCTAGACTGAATCACCGAAATCATCTTAACAGAAATAAAGGCTTTCATCTCTTATTCCACTCGAAATTCTCAGCCACCATGGAAGCCGTGGTTCCATGGTGGCTGAGAATTTCAAAATAAAAGTGTATCAATGCTGTAATAGAAACATACCTTTGCATATTAGGGATGGGTGAAGGTAAAATGTACTGTTGCCCACACCACCAGCTCTAAACCTCGCAACAGTCATAAATGATTCATCACCAATCGAAATCAGAATTTAAAAGGGTCAAATTCTGTAAACTCACCTCATGCCCAAGGGCAGATGGTCCTTCTTGTTCGTTGCCAAGTCCATTAGCAGCAACTTCTGCCACCCGGGTTCCTATCACTCTCATATCCTGATGATACAGAAGGTATATCACATAAAGATTAAGGCAACTTACTGGAATCAGTCTTCTCTTCCAGTTCTTGCATTAATGATCTGGAGAACGGTCACTTACTTTCAACGATATAGGCGCTCTTTATGGCTTCTAGAGGGTTCTAACAAAAAGAAATCCGAAGAGTCCTTATTAACCTAAACAAAAACAAAGGATCTGGTCTTGATGTTATTCTACCTATTGTGCTAAAATTATGCCTCAGAACTAACACCAATCCTGTGTTGCCACTTGAATCCATCCCGTTCAGCTCTCATCTACCTTGCATCATGTAAACAGGTTCACATCCAGCCCAACCCAAAGAGAAATGATTAAAGCCAACCAACGATATGCAATCCAATTAGTCTAACTTCTATTGTCTCTGAAAAAAATGTAGTTTTTCAACAAGCAACTTTTGTACCATCTAGAGACATATCAACTAATCCTGGCCAATAGTATGAATTCCTCTACTCTCCATCTACAGCTGAACTTCTTGCATTCACCAATCACCTCTGGAATCAGACCATAGAAAAATTTGTAGAAACTGACAAGGTTGCTCTCAACATTTGAAAGCCATTTGATCGGGTTTGGCAAAGGAGCCTACGTAACAAGCATCCATCTTATTGTCTGCCTTACTCACTCTGCAACCGGATCACTAACTTTCCTGCTGGTTGCTCACTACATATCATAGTTTAGTAACTACATTGTTTGGTAACTCATCAGCGTTACCAAACAATGTAGGATTACCCAAGGGTTCTGTTCTTTTGCCTTTCTCTTCCTCTTTATATATAAATGATCTGGTCTTTTCCAGTGCTATCTACAGCTCTGTAGATGACAGTACAGTCCATTCCTCCTTTTCATTCGGCAAGCCTCCTAGTACTAAAGTATTAGAATCCTCAGTGTCATGAACAGTGATCTGAACTCGGTTCTAATAGTTTTCCCAGTGGGGCAGGGACAACATTGTAAGTGTCAATGTCACATAAACTCAGTTCTGTCTAACCTATCGCAAGAAAGAGCTCCCATTCCTTCCCTTTTGCCTTTGGTAATATTGAGATATCCAAGCATGATAGAATTTCTCTTCTTGCACTGATCTTGTACGTCCGATCTTTCCTGGCACAACCACATTTCAACTATAGTTTCTGAATCCTCCAAAATACTTGTATGTTTTCGCAAAAGACACTACTTCAGACCTCCACAGATCCTCACTCTATAAATATCCAAAATCCAGACAGCAACAGAATATTGCTTCTATATTTGGAGTTGTACACCAAGCCCCTCTCTAAGTTGTTCGATTCTATCCAGAGAAGGGCAATCTAACTAATCAGTGATCATTTCTTAAATACCCACTTCAAACCTTCTCTCAAAGATGTTCAGTTTCTGTCTTGTGCCTCTTATCCAGATTCTTTCAAGCACTGCTGAATTGACACTAATATCCAGCCTACTTCAAAATCATTAGAACAACGACAATTGCTAACAAATATTAAAGACCTTCTTGGCACTCACCGAACCAACATTACTGCCTCCTCATTCATTCCAACTGTTTCTGTCCTTTGGAACAAATTCGACCACTATTTCCTCAAAGAATAAAACCTCAGTTGTTCAAGCAACATGTGAATAGATTCCTCCTTTCTTCTATTCCTCTTGCCCACACCCGGCGCTAATCTTCTGTATGTCTTGTGGCCATTCGTTTCTGGAGCAGATGTAAAAAATTCTATTGGATTTAAATTTAATTGGCGATTCTTATTCGATTCCACTCATTCGCCATTCTAGTAGCCAATAATCTGAACCTTACGTCTCTACTAACTACACCCTTACTGAATTGCCAACCGTGATCTGTTGCTTCTCTCTTAGGAGTTTCTTCCAAAAACCTGTAAGCACCTTGAGAGGAACTACCATTGAATGCTCTCAACCACTTCTACATCCTAAAGAAACCCACTGACCACATCTGAGCATGAAAGTCTAGATTTGGATGTAACAAAGCTTTATAAAGGGGATGGGAACTACTTCTTCGCTACTAGGTGGCATGCTGTGAAGCATGCCACCTAGTGTAATTGATCTAATGTGTTATAACCATGCTGTGTAATTGATCTAATGTGCGGTTTTGCCAACTTTTGGTAGTCTCATATAAATAAATAGGACTATATAATAATGTCCCTTGAATGGTACCGTGATTTATCACTTGAAGTATAAAAACAAAAGAGAAATATAACGTATTTCAATATTATTGTGTTTAGATAATATTTATGTAGTATTTATAGATTGTTTATCATAAAAACTTCTATCACAAACAAAATATTTTGTTTATAAACATCCCGCGAATATCCATTAGCGTTCACAAACATCCTGCCGTGGAAATGGATGTTTGTGATTGTCTCTGGAAATACTAGTGGTGGCAGTCGGCGACAGATGGCGTTGGTGTAGGTTTTTTTTTTTTTTTTTTGCTCGACGATGTTTGTTAAAATTTCCATGGCTCACCACTGCTAATAACCCTCTCATTACTGAAATATTGGCATAAAAGGCGCTGTACTGAATGTTCAATGTGTGGCCCTGCTCCATCTCCATCCTGCATAAAAATTATGGTGTTCAAACATCGTCTATGCTGCAATGCAAGAATGACAAAATTTCGGCTCCGAAATTTCTCCTGTCGGCAACTTTTGGTACTAAATCTTTTTTTTTTTTCGCAGAAATCATATCCCCATGCCTTCAAACGTCTCAATATAAAATTTGGTCTAATTCCGTTTATTGGTTTTAGCTACAGATGCCTCCAAAGAGGGAAAGTTATTTTTAGCCACCCTGTACAGTAATCATCTTGAGTACATTCCAACTTATAATTTTACAAAATTCAGCACTAAGTGCTGCATAGATGGTTAATTGTTTACATTAGTTTGCAATTAAAATTTTTAACAATACTTTTTTGTCTCTGTATAATGTATTTGCAGCACATGTTCTTCTAATATTAACAATGACAATTATGCAGAATATTTGTATAATGACTAACTAATATAATAATAATAATAATAATAATTTTATTTATTTTATTTATTTGCAATTACGAAAATTTCGTAATTGCAAATAAGTGATTCGACTTTACCTACTGCCACTACTACTTTTAATAATAATAATAATTTTTAATTAAAATTATGATTACATATTTAAATTACATGTGGTACATTACATTACATGCATATATATACATTCATTTCATTACATATGGTTACATACACTACATACACTTGATGATGTATGATACTTACATTACATTACATGTGATACATACATATATTGATTACATTTTTTTTTTAATTTAATTCTTTTTTATTATTAAAATTATGATTACATATTGTGATTACGTATTTACAACACATCTGATTACATATTTACATCAGATTTAATTTTTTTTTTTTAAATGAAATTCGCACAGATTTTTTTCCCTGCATAATCTATTAATAATAGTTACTGTAGGAAATTTATTGATTCTTCAGTCGAGTAATATTTTTTTTTTTTTTTTTTTAGGAAGTTTATTTAATTAATAATGACATATATATTTGCAATTTGGTTTTTAATATGTTTAAGTGCTGTAACTACAGCACTTAAATTAGATATATGGATTATTATTTTCCTTTTTTTTTGGTTGAACTTGGTAGAGATGTAATTTTTCAGCTTTCATTGTCGAAGCTTATTTGTTAAGCTTATCTGATAATAATAATATTTTTTTAAAATAATAATGGTAATTTATTGATTGCTAAAATATTTATGCATACAATAAACATCTTGTGTGACATTGCATCTTGTAATTTTACAGAGCTCAGCACTAAGTGCTGCACTTTCTACATTGGATTTCAATTAAAATTCTTAACAATAATTTTTGCCTTTATATTATGCATTTTACAACACATGTTATTCTAATATTAACGATGAAGATTATACAGAATTTTTTGTATAATTTTTTTTTCAAAGTTTGAGAAAGAGTTATTATACAAACAAATTTATTTCTGCATTTGTTTATAAGGATTACTTGTAGATGAGTGAGGCAAGTCAATCCCACCTACTTCGAAGCTTGGGTTAGCTTTTATGAAGAGAGTGGGATTTAGCCTTCACTATTTGTGTTGTTGCTGCTGTTTATGTATGGGATGTAGGCATTGGATGCTAGTGAATTGTGATGTGTATATTAGTGTTAATGGTTTCTTAACTTTGTTGGTATATTTTCCAGAGTTCGTTTTTTAATGTTCTGTAGTTCTTTATGTGTTTTAAATTTCTTGGTACGTTGTTGAGTTGCGTGAGTATCTGATGTGATCTCACAAAAGAACCGTATGGGTTGTTGAAGGGTGTGGGGATGTAGAGAGTTGCTGTAGGTCGTGTTATACGATATGTGTCTCTGTTGTTTCGATAGATGTGTTGAAGTCATTCCTTGTTAATGTCATGTAGTGTTTGAGGTTTTTAATGCTCAGAATTCTGAGTATCGCCATGTGCTTATGGGATATTGGTTGTTGCGTGTAAGGTGTCCAGATCACTGTTGACACGATTTTCCTGTGTAGTGTTTCTAATTTTGTTAGGTGGCTGGTTGATGTATTTGCATAGACTGTTATTCCGTATCTGAGCAGGGATTCGCAGATACCGTGATATACGAGTTTTTTTTTTTTGTGCGTTCGATGGAATAATGTATTTAACTTGGAAAAGTTTTGCTGCGATGATCCGGAGTTTGGTGTGTAGGTATTCTATATGTTTTGTCCATTTAAGGTAAGAATCTATATACAGACAGATATTTTGCGTGTATTACAGGTTTGATTTCGGAACATTGGCAGGTATTTTAGTTGTTAATGCAGAGGTATGTGTGACAATGTATCGAGTGATGCGGGGCGTATGATTCTTGGGTTGCGTATAATCAGCATCTTTGTTTTGATGCCGTTGATTAGAATTGCGTTCTGGTGGAAGTATGTTGTGATTTCATTTAGGTCTTGTTGTGCTTTGCAGAGAGCTGTGTTAATTTCTGTGTGAATTGCTAGTAGTGCAGTGTCATCTGCGTATTGAAATATTTGACTTCTTATGGATATGTTATGAACATTGTTAATGTATATTTTGAATAGAGAGGGTGATAATATGGCACCTTGAGGTACACCGTGTTTTATTTGTATACTCCGACTGTGACATGTACCTATTTTTGTTACTTATGTTCTGTTTGAGAGCTAGTTCTTGAACCATGTATGCAGTGTTCCTCTTATACCTATTGAGTATAGTTTGGTGAGTAGTATGTCATGGTCAAGTGTATCAAATTCTTTGGTTAGGTCCAGCAGTATAAGGACGGCGTACTTGTATTTGTCAAGAGCTTTGTTTATTGTGTCGGCGGTGTCTTCTAATAAAGTAATGGCGCTTTTTGTTTTCTAAAAGCCGTATTGGTTTTGTGAGATGATGTTTTACTTCTGTAAATAGTTTTATAGTCTGGTGTGTGTTCTAGAATTTTTGAGATGAATGGTGGGGTAGCTATTGGTCTGTAGTTCTGAGTATCGTTTCTTTTGCCGTGTTTGTATAATTACTGCAGTTTTTAGTTGTTGTGGAATAATGCCTGTGTCGAATATTATGTTCACGAGTTTCAAAAGTATTGGATTTATTTGTTCAAAGTGTGTTATTAGGTCTGTGAGTGTTATTTTGTCTATTTCTGGAGTGGTCTTTTGTTTTAGTTGTAGGTTGTTTCTTTTAGTTCCTGTTTTGTTACGGGAGGTAAATACATCGTTTGTTGTTGACTTTGTGTTGGTAGTTTTTTGTTGATCGTTGGTAGTTTGTCTTTTTTGAGTTGTGTGATGTTGTTTGTGAAAGCATGGTTGAATGATTCTGCTAGTTCCTCTTGGTTTATGTCCTGACCGAATCTTTTTGCAATAAAACCTTGTGCTGAAGTTATCTTTTTTCGCGTTACTAATTCATTGAATGTAGCCCATGTTTGCTTAATGTTGTCGTTATATTCCACGAATTTTTGGAAGTAGTAGCGTCTTTTTGGCCTTCGAATTTTTATTGTTTGTTGATTTCTTGTGCTTTTGTATAAGGTATGTAAATGTTTGTTACTGGGTTACTTTTTGAATTTTTTTGAAGCAGTTAGCAATTTTGTTCTCCTATTCCCCCGAATTGAGAAAGATGGTTATTGCACTGAAGAAGTTAGAAGAATATTATTACTCAAAAAGAAAGCAATGAGAAATTTAATCAAGATCTTTGAAGATAAAGATATTAGTCTCGCAACAAAAATCAGAATCGTGAAAGCAATGATAATCCCAGTGGTACTGTATGGATGTGAAAATATTTACAATTAAATAATTTTCACTGTGGTTAATACGTGTGTTTCTTTTAATTATGATCGCACCACAGGTTTCGTTATTAAAAAAAATGGATGTGAAAGTTAGACCCTGAGAATGAGTGAAAGAAGGAAGATAGATGCATTTGAATTAAGGGTTCGGAGACTCTTGCTAAGAATACCTTGGGCTACAAAGCAATAGACAGAATAAAGCCAGCTTGCTTCCTCGACGCTATGATCATCAATTATGTTATTGCATAGAGCTGCAATAACTCAAGCTGCCTCGAAAGATATGATCCTGTATCCTTTAATTATGCATATGGCTATAAGGCGTTGAACTCTGTTTAGTTTTTGTCGGTTTATCTTTGAATTTAGTGTAAGTTTCCAGGCAGGTGCAGCATAAGATATAAGTGGTAGTAGAGCACCGGTATATATCGTTTTCAGCGCTCGTTGGCCTAATCCCCACTTAATCCTTGCCGACTTAGCTAGGAGGTTTACTATTTGTAAGCTTTTTTCGGCAACATGTGAGATTTGCTTATTGAAGATGAATTTTTCGTCTATTGCTACGAGGCAGCCAGTGAGCTAAAATACCTAGGAGTAATTTAGCTCACTGGCTACCTCGAGATCTTCTCCGTTTAGGAAGACTGTTACAGGTGGTTTAGATTTTTTTCGTGAGATGTGGAGCACTTTAGACTTGGTGCTATTGAAGGTCACTTTCTTCTCGCGTGCCCACTCTGCAATTTTAAAGAGTACTCCGTTGGCCGTTACTTCTAAGTGTAAGCCGTCGCGTCCCTGAATTATTATTATTGCATCATCGGCGAAGGCTATGACTTTTGTTTCAGTAGTGACAGGAAGTCTTAAAAGTAAGTAGTACTGGATGTTCCAGAAACCTGGCCCACAGCAGGAACCCTGCGGACAGCCGCGTTTGAATTTTTTCGTTACAGTTGTAGTTTTTAGTGTCAAAGTTGCTATTCTGACTGAAAAATAATTTTTTGTACGGTACTGTGTGTGTGTGTGTGTGTGTGTGTGTGTGTGTGTGTGTGTGTGTGTGTGTGTGTGTGTGTGTGTGTGTGTGTGTGTGTGTGTGTGTGTGTGTGTGTGTGTGTGTGTGTGTGTGGCATAACAGATTTACTCAGCTGAAAGACATATTTTTAAAAAGATTAAATGACCGAAAACCGAGAGATAAAAAGCAAAAAATACTGATTAATTAAGCAGGATTAATTTCTTCTTCGTAGAAGACTTCTTCGGATGCATAATCACGTGAAACAACCAACAAAAATTGCGAAAAAAATAAAAATCTGTACATTATGTCATCAGCGTATTGTTATTTGAAGCTGTTCTGGGTATCTCCTCATAGTTGTGTGTGCGGATGTGTTCAACATCTCGTAAACACCAAAGTTCAATGGCAGCACAATGACAGTCTGAGAGATTATAACCGAGGATGATGTTAAGATGTATTTGATTGAGGACGATTTCTTTGGATTCCACAATTCTTCTTTCTAGTTCATCATAGCAGCGAAAGATATTTTCAGATTTGTCCCATAAGACTGGATGAATGGTGATATATATATATATATATATATATATATAAACAAACAAAAATCTGGTTTAGCCATGGGTATCCCGTTATCGCCCACACTAGCTAATCTATATTAGGAATCTTTTGAAGAAAAAGTTGTCTCCTTCTTTCATTTGAAACCCAAATTGTGATAGAGATATCGATGCCATCTTCTTAATCTGGAGCCACGATCCTGAACTCCAGAGAACTTCCTTGACTACCTCAACAGTCAACACCCAGAAATCAAATTTGCTGTTGAATTGGAGATTGATGGCTCTCTCCCATTCCTGGATGTCAGACTTACTCGCATTTCTGAGAAATTAAAAATCTCAATTTACTGAAAACCAACTCACACCATCAGATATCTCCACGCACAGTCCCATCACTATCCGCCTCAAAAACTTGCTATTATCTCTGCGGTAGGCAAACGTGCTCGCTCACTACTGTGTGAAGAAGATACTATCCAAGAGATAGATACAGCAAAATGGTTATTCGAAACAAACAGTTAATTAGTAATTTTTCATTATTTCTATCTACTGAAGACAGAAATAATGAAAAAGGCTACATATCCGTACCGTATATCAGCTCCATTTGGTCTAAATCGGCCAAAGTTCTTAAAAAAATTCAACATCCAGACTTCCTTCACTCCTCATCAGAAACTACATTCCTTTCTCAGTAGTCCCAAACAAAAACATGACAACCTGAAATAATCCGGCGTTTACCGAATTTGGTGCAACTGCAATAAACCTCATTTTGGTTACACGAAAAAATCCATCGACTTACGTCCTGAAGAACATAAGAGACGTCACATAAGGCAGAACAAGAGCTAGTGCTCTGTCGAACCATGTCTATTGAATGCAGCCTGCACGTAAAAAAAAAAAAAAAAAAAAAAGTCGGTAGTGTAAGGGGCCCCCTGAAACGATTGCCCCGGATGAGCGCCCGGCTCATCTAGGGCTTCCGCCATCTCTGTACTATACTGTTCATAGCGGAAAACAACTTGCAGTTTTTGCTAAATGTTATTAAAAGACTCACTGATTATTATGATCTATTTAGTGCATATCCACATTTAAAAAACGCTAATATGAAATTTTTTTTTGTTTGTTTGTTAAGTTAGATAAGGCCGAAACGCCTCGCTTACTCCCTATACGGGTATAGAAAGGTGTTAACTAATTTGCTTTAGCTGATTTAATTTGTTCTACTTACTTTAACGCCTCTTGAGGACACCCCTGAAGGCTCCCCGATGAGACGCACTGTCTTCTTACCATGTTCAGGTGATCCTGGCTTCGCTTTTGTGTTGCTCCCACAAATAAAGCCTGTAATTCAAGTCTCTCCGTATTTCTTACTGTTAACGTACGGTCGTGGTGGGGGGAGAGAAATGTATCCGCCGCACGCAAACTACGTCTTACTCTTATGGATATCTCCGGTTGCATATTAGCCGTCGGTTTCCGTATAATGGAACAATCAAATCAAACACTCATCAAAACTTAACGAACACAAGCAGCACGCAATTATCTAAGACAAAAAAAAAATTATTTACTAAAAAAATGAAGACGCACAACAAGAAATAACTTCCGAAAGCAGATAGTTGCCTGTGGCTCACCAGCCACGTGGACGAAGTAGATAGTACGTACGATGATGCTAGTAAAAATACGCCTCGCGTCAGTGTTGTGATTGGGTGGCTAAAACGTGAATAAATTTTCATTCCGCTTTCAAGTGCTCCATAACAAAAGTGAAATTTATAATACATCAAATGAAATAAAAATTGCGTTTGTGTTTTAATGTACAGAGAGAATGACTTAATTTTCGTTTACTATTATAATAAAACAATAGGATCATATTTATTTATATTTCTGTTATTCGATAAATATTATGCGAGATGATGAATAAATTACTTCTTGAATTCAGACCTAATGCACATAATCGAGTAGATTAGATTATCTTGCGAGGAAGCTAAGAATGTGTTCGTAAGTTCAGCTTTCTTGAGTGCCACCAGCCGTAATTGTGATATGGATCTACGTGTTATGAAATAGAAATAATATAACTAACTAATATGTAAAGTACATTCCAGAAAATTTATCACTATAAAGGTATAAAAAACTCAAAGATTGGAATCGGAGAGTTTCATGCCGAATATAGTATTAAAAACTATAAAAGTATCGGCGGTTACTAATGCAAGTAGTCTCAGTACGTAGTACAATCTCGGGCAACTCGTTGCAAAGGTCGGGAAAGTTCTGATCGCTATTTTTGGTATTTTCCATAATGTAAAAACACATTTCCTAGAAAATGTATGCTGTCTGTTGGATACCACCATAATGTGGTAGTGACCTCCCACATTATGGTGGGAGGTCACTACCCAGACCGATTTCGGACGATCCCTAGGCCACTCAATTGTGGGCGAAAGACCGTCCATCTCAGCGTTGGCTCCACTCACTGATGACCTTCCACCCACACCGAGCAGAACCGCTCAAATTCCGAAGAAAAGCATTCACCGACAAAGCCCCTCAGCGGGCCGTGCAGGAGAACACTTCCCCCGGAGACTCAAATTGCTCCCTGAAGGCAAAAACCTTAAGAGAGCGAACTCATAATAGCCAACCACCGGTTTCAGCCTTTTTGAGACTTCATCAGTGAGTAGCTAGACCAAATAGATACCAAAGTGTATAGCGAAAAGAACTTATATACTCTGCTATACGAGTTGTCAAACGGGTGCAAACATTAAGTTAGTTAAATATAAAGAGCCAACAGGCTTCATATTGGCTATATAAACATTATTCAAATTAAGGGGATATTAATTTTGAAACATTTGCACATTGTTTTGAAACCGAATAAGAAACTCAAAGATTGGAATCAGAGAGTTTCATGCCGAATATAGGAAACTTTAAAAGTATCGGCGATTACTAGCGTGAGCTAATGCAAGTAGAGTACGTAGTACAATCTCGGGCAACTCGTTGATACTTGTTTTAGCTCACGCTAGTAACCGCCGATACTTTTATAGTTTACTATATTCGGCATGAAACTCTCTGATTCCAATCTTTGAGTTTCTTATTCGGTTTTAAAACAATGTGGGATTTAATTAAATTTAAGTATAGTTCCATAATCTGAAAAGAGAACCAAAAACTAAAACCGGAAATTATTGAGTGATTTCCAAGAAAACGAACAGAACCAAACGGGTGGTAATCTAAACGATGTGTCAGCTATCTTTTCTGGTTATTTACAGAAATATCTTTCAACTCCTATGTTTTGTGTGTTTTTGTACTGTGAATATATGTTATCCCATCTAACCTATAATGGAAAAGTGAACTGCATTTTCAGACTTGTGTTTGTGTTCTGTGGTGTGAATATGCGTTAAAAATCAACAACTTGGAATATTCAGAAAACCTAGATAGTACTAGATGTTCCCATTCTGTAAAGAAATGTAAGTTAATTTTTTTAAACTTAAGCATAAAAATTGATAAATGTAATTTCAATAATCACTGCTCGTATGTTTTGGTTAGCATAATTCTAATACTGAATAGTTTTTTATTCATAAAAATAATCATAGAGTACATATTACAGTATCAACATGGATACATTAGCAACTTTTCATGTCTAATGTGTGTGTGTGTGTGTGTGTGTGTGTGTGTGTGTGTGTGTGTGTGTGTGTGTGTGTGTGTGTGTGTGTGTGTGTGTGTGTGTGTGTGTTGTGTGTGTGTGTGTATTTGAGGGACACTAGCATATAATTAAATTATTCAGAAAAGCCTAATCACTGCCGCCATCACGACTCTACTCTAAGAATTCCCACCCTTTAACAGAACAGAAACACCCCAAAATGTATTGTAAAATTAGTACAGCCATCTATAGACAACCAAAGAAAGACAAAACATGACGACAATGATGAACGTGTGTCACCCTGGGAAAATTCCTAGATATATTATCTCATAAACATCGCCCACAATTCCATAGGCAAACCAAAACCCCATGTGATATCACAGAGAGACGTATGTTCCCCAGAAATTTCCAAACAAATAACGTCACGATTCTTATCACTAAATATTACCCACGATACTACACACGAACCCAACACACCACGTCATGTCCCTGACAGAGGGGAGCCCCAGCGAAATTCCAAACATTCCAAAATTAATCTTATCACTATCCATCACCCTTAATGACATATGCAAACCATTTACTTATCTACAACTCATAACAATACACATCCAAGACACTGACGCCGCTACCCCTTATTCATCCTACCCCTATTTTGTTCATAATATCCCACCAATCACGACACGAATCCTTATCCACTAATAATATCTTCCTTCTCCATTCAAAACAATAACGTCACTTATTTAAAACTAACAAATTACATCGCTTATCTTCATCTGAAAAGCACAACATTCACGTCATGATTCCTTATCTTATCTTGTCAGATGTGTCCCACCAATCACAACATGAATCCTTATGAACTAATATATCTCCCTTTTCCAGTCAAAACAATAATGTCACTTATTTACAACTAACAAATGACGTCACTATTTTCAGATGTAGATAAGCGACATCATTTGTTAGTTGTAAATAAGTGAAGTGATTTGTTAGTTGTAAATAAGGGACATTATTGTTTTGAATGGAAAAGGGAGATATATTAGATGATAAGGATTCATGTCGTAATTGGTGGGATATTATGAACAAAATAGGGGTAGGATGAATAGGGGGTAGCTCTATCTTGTTCAAAGTGCCTCACCAATCATGACACGAATACTTATCGCTATCATCACCCATAATTCCATATGAGAACAAAACAATGTGACATCACACACACACAGATGGTCCCCAGAAAAATTCTAAACATTCCAAACTGATGACGTCACACAGACAATGACGACATCAAAAATCAATCATGATTCTTTATCTTTTCTTGATCTTGATCTTGTCAGAAGTGCCCCTAGTACTACTACACACATATCCCAAACATTCCAAACCCATGACGTCACACAAACAATGAGATCATCATCGGAACAAACAATCACGTCACGATTCCTTATCTTATCTTGATCTTGATCTTGTCAGAAGTGGCACCCATACTACTGCTATGTAAACTGTGGACCTGAGAAAAAATAACATCAGCTGGGTGGAGGTAGCAGAAATGAGAATGTTTAGGTGGATGTGCGATGTGACCAGAAAGTATCATCTTAGAAATGACTATGTAAGGGGAATGGTGAAAATTAAACTTTGGAGCAAAGATACAAGAGGCAACGTTGAGATGGTTTGGTCATGTGATGAGGAGGGAGGAAGAGTATGTGGGAAGAAAGGTCAACCAGATGGATGTGCAGGAGAGGAGGAGTCACGGGCGACCAAAGGAGAGATGGAGGGGGATGGAAGAGGGGGACTTGAGGATGAAGAACTTGGATGTGGGTACAGCCCAAGACAGGAGTTTGTGGAGGAGACTCACTATAAACAGCAACCCTTGTTAGTGAAAAAAGCTGAAGAAGAAGAAGATCTTTAATGTCTAGCAGTATAACATAGCAGTAGTAAATAATAAATAATTTTGTGGTCAACAATATCTGGAGAGCATCTAATATTATTTTCAATTGATATAATTGATAAATCCATTAGACGCTCTCCAGACATTCAACAAACGTAAGAAGTAGTACAGGTACGTAAGAAGTCTGTACAGAAGTAGCAAACGATCTTAACATTGATCACAAGATCAATGTTAAGATCGTTTGCTACTTCTTTTGCAGTTCTAATAATATTTTGAAAATATTGGTATGTTTGGCAAGTATTTAATTATTGTATAATATAATCAAGATTTTCTGTAATTTTTCAGTAATTTTCTGTAATTTAATTTACATCAAATGTCGGATTCTGCATTATTTTGCTTGCAACACGAAACTTAAGATTTTGTACCAAACATGAACAAAGCAAATAAATTTAAACGAATAAATCTTTGAAATAAGTTGTCTACCTGAATTCTAGAATCGATATCTTTAGTTTCATCTTCCGTAATATCAAAAAGAACTTGGTAAATTTCCTTGATATTATTTTTAAGTGGCTTTATTGCTTCTACTCTACTTTTCCACCTAGTAGCAGAAAGTGGTTTCAAATTAAAAAAAGGAATATTATTATAGCCCAACTCCTCACAGATATTGAAAATTAATTATATAATTCCTCTATTACCTCAAATAAATTTACAGTTTCACAGGATATCTTAGCTGCAGGGCTGCACCATGCGATTGTGCAGATTGTGCACCGCACAAGGGCGCTTGAAGTGAGGGGCGTCATTTCACCACAGGAAATAATTAAAAAATATATAAATTTTATTATTCTTGAATTATATCAAATATATAAATTACACAATTACAAATTATAGTTAATGCAATGAAATGAAATTTTAAATCAGTCAAATTATTATGAATTCTTAATAATCTAACAACATTTTTAACTTAGTACATCACAAGTTTTATTATAATTTGTTTGAAGTGAAACGTTATCAATTACCACAGATTTTATTTCACTGAGTAAGCATCGACTCGGCGAAAATTTTATAAATATTCCCGATTGTTTATTACATTTTTAGTGGAAACTGTTAGTTTAAGACAGACCATGAATTCATTCTTACGTTGTGCTTTGCCCAGTACTGTCAACAGGGTGTAGCATAGAGGCAGCCTGCCTCACAGCACTGCTTAATAAAGGTGCTTGTTGATATATTATGGCAACAAGATATTTTACAAAAATACAGCGTTTAGTTTACCAAATAAAAAGGCGTCATTTCCCATTGACAGTTAAATATGTGCTTATTATATTTTATTAATAAAAACATTACAGTCATACATACTAAAACTAAACATTTTAGAATCCACTTATTAGACACTTAAGGAAACAACCCATAAAGTATCATACGATGTGAATTAAACGTTTATAGTCTCTATATATTTTTTCTGCAGGGAGCAGAAAATACACTTCATATACACTTCTTAATAGTTATTTTTTCTCTACTGGCCCACAATCGTGTACATCTTTCACTTTTCATTAGTAAATTGTCAAGGATTGTTCATTACGTATATCAAGTCTAAAATTACTGGTAATTTTTGCTTGATATAATGGGAAAGAAGATGACCCTATTTGGGTAGATAACTTTGATTGCACACAAGGAAACCGCTCTTGATGACAGAAGAAGTGATAGCGAATAGAAGCTTCTTGGTAAGTCACACCCATTTTCATTTTTTTCCTGAAAATTTTAGTTTCCGAAAATCCCCGCAATCTCGCACCATGATTTTTTAGCTTTAATTTTGGGGGAAAAAGTGTGAGTTACAGTAAATACGGTAATTTTTTTAGCTTTCAAATTCTTAAGTATGGATCATTGGTTAAAGACTGGATTTATAAAACGCACAAAAGAGAGCAATATAGCAGATAGAGAAATAAGCAATTTCACTTCTGTCATTGATGATAAATTATTTATATTAAGTAAAAATGAATAGTATCTTTATAAATTTTGTTCTATGAAAAATAAATCATTTTTTTTGTTTAAAGGTACATCTAAATTCAAATAAAACAGATATTTGCAATAAAATATATATATTTTTATTTATTTATTTATTTATTTATTTATTATTATTATTATTCTAATAATATCGTCTATCCAAATATGCACTTCTTACATTTTTTTCAGCGTCATTTCAATTTTGAATGTGAAATATATTGAGTGTATTGTGTATTCTGTGTTTAAGTGACTTTGGATAATATTTGACTTTGATTTTAATTGTGTACTTATTTTTGGATTTTTGATGGACAAATAAAATTTTAAAGATAATAGTTTATAAATTATAAACATATTAATCAGCTGAGGGACATAGCTAAAATCCCGTATATTTGCGGGGTAGACTATCGGTTGTCAGGCTGATGCGGCTCGAATTAAATTAATAAACGTAGGTTATTTATGAGCTATAAAACTCTTTAGATGATCTAAGTTTGTTTACACATACTGCAATTGGCCCTTTCTTGATAATTTTCTGATGTCTTTTGCATCATTTCATTTTGTGCATTACAGTGTTACTGTAATGCACTAAAAACAAAAGCAATTGCCTTTTGTTTCATAAATTATATTTATTGTTGTTTAGTAAATTTTTTTTTTTTTTGAATTTTGGATTATTATTCACATAAAGTAAGTACGTCTATTACATTTTTGCTAAGTTTGAAAATCAATTAAATTGTTTAATTTTAGTTAATTTTCTTATTTTGAAAACAAAAGATTTTTATCTTATGTTGGGTAGACGTGTAGAAAATAAATAATTAAAGAAAAATTAAAAAAAAAAAAAAGAAAGAGATTTATTTATATATTTGTTCTTGTTCTGGTTGAAAGACCAGAACAAGAACATTGGGGTTGGGGTCCTTTTACTAATTTCTTTAATAAATAATTTTAATATTCTAGAAATTTCTTAATTATTAAACAGTTACCGGAATGTAAAAAAATATTAAATAAATATCACTGAAAAATCAATCAGTCGCTGATATCTCTACATGTTAATTTTCAAAAAAGACCTAAAATGTAAGCATATTTATTATTCAAAACATCTGATAAATCAAATTCTGTATTAAAAAAAATAGTCGGTCCTGGGCCATTTACCTTAAAAATAATAGTCGGTTAAGGGGTTAAAAAATAAGTTTAAGGGAAATTTTCAGAAATTATTATTTGTTTTGGTGGACAACTTTTAACACTCTTCTTATTTTAAAGTCTAACCAAGTGTGTTAACCCCTAGATGTTGGGAAAAAAGCCAAAGAAGTTATCTGGTGCACAAAACAGGAAAAGACAATTGCAACGAGTACACTTGAACAAACTGGCTGGATCAGTGAATAAATTTTTAACTTCACATAAAAAATGAAGAACAGAAAGTTCTGATGCAGCAAGTACTCTGTGTAGCTCTACTACAGAAAAGAGAGGACACAAGATAAGTATGAAGAAACAAATGTTACATGCGAAAATGAAACTGGCCTGACTGGTCTACAGAAGTTGTAGCAGAAGAATTATTGGATTCGGATTTAGCGAAACACGAAACTTCAAATTTTACTTTAAATTGTAATGTTAATTGATCCAGGTACTTGGACGAATCATATAAATACTAAAGTTAGAGAATATTCATTGGAGCATTGCCCGGGTCAAGTAGTTAATAAAGAATTTCCCAAAGATGAATCTGGCAGCAAGTTTTCCGATTCATACTATTATTATCGAAATTTAGCAAAATGGAAAAAAACTTTTACGAAGTTATTTAGTTTATTCAGAATCGCGAAATTCGGTTTTCTATTATTATTTCAAAATATTTGGTAGTCAAAATTCCCAACTTACTAACGAATACGGTTGTAACGATTGGCAGCATTTGAGTAATATATTAAAAATACACGAGAAAAGTTCCGCGCACATTAAAAACTGTTCAAAATACAGTGAAAAAAACCCAAAAAACTTCCAACATCTTTCTCTAATCCGGAGGATTTTAGTAATAAAGTGAGAGACCTTTTGGCAATTCATATAAGTATGACTTCTGCATTACTTTAATCTTGGTATCACCTTTGGGTCTGGCTCCCACTGAAGCGCTTTTGTGTGGAAGTGGTTGCTTTCCCTGGGATATCAGCTTTGCCCTCTTGGGTTTTTTCCAAATCCAGTTCCCGGTGAGGGAGCTTAGATTTCGGGGGATATGTCCTGAGAAAGCATTTTGAATCTCTGGGGAAGATGTTTTCCAGCATGATCCATGAAGGGTCTTGTTGATGGACCCTTTTCCCTGGAATATTAGCGGTTCTGCTCAGTGGAAGGGCGAGCATGTCAATGAGTAGAACCAATGCTGAGTTCAATGATCTCTTAGTCACTTGTAGAAAGTGATCTGGGGGATCGCCTAATTTTCAGAAACTGCTTTACTTATATAGTGTGGAAGTGGTCGTGGCAAGACTGTAGCCAATGAGTTTTAACTGAGGCTCAGCTATTGCTATTTCTGGATCTGGCTTTCACGGATGCGCTTTTGTGCTGAAGTGCTTGTGGCAGTGCTGCAGCCAATGAAGTTTTAACTGAGGCTCGGTTATTGCTGTTTCAGGTTTGGCTCTCTCACATATGTGCTTTGTGCAGAAGAGGTGATCCATTCCCTGAGATATGAGCGGCTCAGCTTCGGGGTAAGGTTTTGCCTGTCTCTGAGTGGGGCCAAAGCAGAGATTATGGTTCTGCTTTGTGGTGGAACGAGCTTAGCACGGGGGGGGGGAGAACGCTGAGTTAATGATCACTCAGGTCGCTCATTGTTCGGTGATCTGGCTGATCGTACAAGTTTTTGGAGACGTTACCCTGCACTTAAAGAGGGGAAACCGGATGGTGACTTGACTCCAGGGAAGCAGACTTTCTGCCTAGGGTAATGGATGGCAATGCTGTAGCCAATGAAGTTTTAACTGAGGCTTGCTGTTACAATTACCCCTCAGATGAGATATGAGTGAATCTACTCAGTGGTGGGTTGGGCCTGCCACTGGGTAGAGCTAACGCTCAGAGTTCTTCTCGGTGACGTGGTCATCCTGTTGCTGTGTGGAACAATGCTGAGTTAAAAGATCCTTTTGGTCACTCCTTGTTGGGTGATCTGGGGGGATGACGAGTTTTGGAGAGGTAACCCTGCACATAATACAGGGAAACCGATCTGGGTAGTGGCCCTTCCAACACTGCAAACTATTATACATGTCCGTGAGGAGATGTGCTTTGCGATATGGGACTCTAAGGCAAGTGATGTGAAGTTATACCACCTTTGCTATGAGTCGGCAATGATCCTAATATCATTAACCTGTCCTGATAATACAGGTGCAAACTTTGTTTGCTTACACTTGGATAAAGGATTAACTAAGGATTAACTTACTACTAATCTTAGGAAATAGCCGTTGACAACAATAGTATTATAAGGTGAGTAAAATCTATCATTAATAATTATCATTTTTACTGCGCAGGACCACTGATGAACAGCGGTCATAGGCAAACGTGCCACTTAGCCCTGACACCAGTGCAGCTACGGAATCGTATTAAATTTCAAAATTTGGACACCCTGCACTTAACTTTTATTTATGACAGCGCAACCAAAGAAAGTTAGAACTCGGCAATACATTCTGAATTATTCCACTTCAAAAATAGGACTCTTTCCCTTCACACGGTCATTTAGTGAACATGGAAGCTGCTGGAGATCGCAGCGGACGCATAACTGCGTGAGAGGGCACCTGGTCTCCGTTTGCAACCAGATTTGACGTCACCGGAGAGGGGGGGGGGGAGATGAAATGGCATTTTCCAATTCAAAGGGCTAGGTGACGCACAGTATTCGAGTGGATGATGCTGACTAGTCGAATAATGGTGCCGTTCAAGAAGTTAAATTTTCTTCCATATGAGGAATTACACTACCTGTTTCTTTATTATGCAAACATGTAGACTACTCTTTCAAGTATTTTCCTCTATCCTTTAAAGTGGTACAAACTGTAGAAGCGGCAGAGAAATTTCTCAGAAAGGGCTTTAACAGCACTGCCCGCTTGATGGCAGGTGATAATTTCGTATTTTTTCTCTTATGTGCTTTTCTTTGTTTCTTTTGCTCATTTTCTGGTTTGCACTGTCGATTCTTTTTGACACTGTTGGAAACGTGGAAGGGTTATAGTTAAAAATAAAACAAAATAAAAAATCGGGTGTAATTGAAAAATAATACGATTAACACGCTCGCGTCGCCAAGGCTCGTAATTGAGGAAGTATGTAATGACATAATGAACGTAGGTTCGTTAATTATATCATTACATACTGTGTAATTCCCAGTACATGTTCCTTATTGCCTTCCCCTCACACAATTTAAAATAAAAATTCCAATCCAAAAAATGCATAAAGATAATTTCGTTAAGCGGGAATTAATAAAGTGAGAACTATTTGTAGTTTTTTTTTTTTTTTAATGAAAAATTGTGTACTTTGAACAATACATATATTACCCTCCCAACTGGCTAGGACGTTCAGCACAATCTGGATACGATGCGTGTTCTGTTGAAAGACCATGGTTAAGAAGTGTAGTTTGACCTTCATGTTTATTAGAAGGTCGACAATCCTTCACACTGAAGAGAACACTAAGGAGATTATCTCGCGTTCGTAGCTGGGTCTCAGCTCACAATAACAAGCAACGCAGTTCCTTGTTCCATGCTGGGTAACAGGACTTTTACTCGTATAGGATAGACAAAAAAATATAGAAATTATTTAAAGTTTTGTTTTCTTCTTATAAAAGAAGAAAACAAAAGTACAAGTTTTAATTAGAAGACAAAATAACAGATCCTTGCATACTTTATTTATTTGCACATTGCATTAACTTGGAAAACTATCATTATAATAGCCTGGGTGTGCTTTCAAAATACATATATCTTTGAGCCCTTTGTAAAGATGTAAAGAGCGCAGCGGGTCAAATTCTTAGTTTTGTAATACTATTAAACCAGGCTCACCTTCTGAGCAAGCCTGGGTGAACTTAGAGACAATAGCGCCTAGCAGCTGTGATTGGTTATAGTGTCGACCGATCCATTTGAACATTGTCATTTGTCATCAGTTGCTGTTTTTGTTTTCTGAGTTTCAAATGTTTTGCGTGCGTCAAGTGTGAATTGCACTGGTAGGCAAGTTTTTATATATAAAATACAAATAGACAAGTTATTAATATAGAATTTTCAAAAATTTATAACTTTTTTGCCCATATTTACAATGGGAAACGGTGTTGACGATCTTGTGAATGTCCTGTTTTCTGCCTGAACCTTTGTGGATTATATGACGGTACTCGAAGGAGGTAAGCCTCCTTCGAGTACAGTCATATAATCCATAAAATTCTGAGCAAGCACAAAGATGCAAAAACTGAGTACATGAGACACTTTTCTATTTCATAATACAGTAGAGTAGAATGGTTAACTGTGGATGCGAAGTGCAGTTAAAGAATTTTTGTTGGCCTTGTTTATTATTCTCCAGAGAGAAAGGGGTTTGGAATAAGCATGGATATGCTACCTTAACCACTTGACCGCAGCGGTGCAAAAACATGAGCGCTCCCAATCACATATTCAATCATTTTTAAATCTAAAGATGTTTAGAAAACAAATTGAGATTCTCCTTGACAAAGAAAAATTGAAGTTACTCATCATAATGAACAGGTAAAGAAAAATAGACATTTTATAAAGATTAATTGATGTTGTATGCTATTTGACTAAGCAAGCGCTTCCTTTCCTTTGATAGGTCATGCATGATGAGACTGAAAATTCAGCTAATCGAGGAAATTCTATAGAATTTTTGAGTGTGCTCCGCGAGTATGATCCTCTTTTATACATTTAAAGGATTTTGTTAATTTGACCTTTATGCTTTCCATATTTAAAATTATATTAACACGTCTTGTTTGCACATGGGTGTCTGTCGTTCCCTTAATCCCTGGCGGGTACTAGCTTTTAGCGTATGTATGCGGCTTTGAACTAAAAGCTTTAGTTCAAAGCAATTAGCATTGAAGGGTCTTGATGATATCGAATATCTGAAATGCAATTCAAACTGATATCAAGTTATATATATATATATATATATATATATATATATATATATATATTCATTTTGCTTTTCATAAATTGAGCACTTTCTGTATCCAATGGCTGTAATACAAACAGCTGGTCCACATGTTTTCTGGAACTGAGAATTTGAAAGTGGTTGGCAAATGCATGCAGCATAGACTGCAGGAGCGGAGTGTTTTTTCTATTAAGTGTGTCGTTCGAGTTGTCCTACTCTAATTGTTTCCAAATATAGTACAGATGTTAAAAATCTGTTTACTGTATTTAATGATAACCAGAGCTGCCGGTTTCTCTTGCTTGTGCAGTTTAACATCGGTCGAGGTTGGAAAGCTTTTTTAGCGGTATGGAAACATTTCTATTCTAGTCTTCTGAAACAATAGACAGTAAAAATTCATCTATTCCTTAATAAAATTAATACTTCTGTGTATTTATACGAGTTTTTTGATCAATAACAATATGCCAGCATATGTGAGATTGATAAGAAAGCAGAGCTGCTGCTACTAGGAAAAAAAAAGAAAAAAGTAATCAATGCAGGATTCCTGAAAGTTTGGTTATTTTTGATAATAATCGGATATTATGTATTGTGTTTTGCATAAAATGTATACTGACTCTCAGTAAACAAAAGAAAGTTCTTAGAAAACAGATAGGTTAAACGGCCCCGCCTACTCCCTTTATGGGAACAACGTATGCGTTAACTGATTTTTTTTTTTTTTAGAAAAATATACACAAACCAGAGAAATACACATAACTTGCACAATAAATTTTACAAGGTGATTTTCTGCCTCCATCAAACCATATTTATTCCTTCCATACTCTTCGTCTTATCGTAAGATTTTTTTTTTTAAATTACGCCATCATAAATTCACTTATTCATGTTTACACTTATAGGATCGTGCTGATTGCTCTACCCAGTAACATACAGGACAAACATATCACAAATGTTAATTATTAATAATTCGTTTCTTAATCCTTTCCTTTCATTTCTCATTCTCACGTCTTATAAATGATGGTTCGCATATTTTCGCCTTTATAGACAGGTGTTTCTGAGCAACTTAACTTGAAGAATTTTCAGTCTTTCAGTGATAGTCTAATTTATGTACCCTATGATTATTCTTACGAAAAAAAACTATTCAGTATTAGAATTGCGCTTAACAAAACATACGATCACTGGTCATTGAAATTACAAATATCACATGCTATGTTTATGTTAAACAAAACAGATTAACTTACTTTCCAGAATGTGGCATCTTGGAACTATCGAGGTTTTCTGAATATTCCAAATTGTTGATTTTTAATATATATTCACAGATCAAAACACAACGTCTGAAATGCAGTTGATTCTTTTATCCTTATAGTTACTGCATGTTTTGTTAATTTCTTTCGCGATTTGCCTCACACTATGTTTTCCCACGGGTTCTGTCCAAAATGACATCGTAGAGTTGAAGTCTAAGTGCTGTTTTGTGGAGGGTACTTGTTACTTCCTGTTTTGGAATAATGTGTGACATTCTCTGATTGGTTTGGAAGTGTTCATTTGTGCTTTCTTCTGTTTCAAATGAATATTAGTTCTGTAATATGAGTGAAATATTATTAACAAATTGTATTTACTGAATCTAACATACAGAAATTAATAAAGTGAAAAAGACACTTCTGCATGCATTTTGTTGTGGCTAACTCTTCTTGTTTAACATTTCCCAGGATTTCGTATGTTCCCATTGGTGTGTACGTGGAATTCACGTGATTTCCTTCACTGTGACTCACATATGCAAACGTTTTCATTCCTGATCGTGGGAATTTTTTACTGTAGTAAAATTATCCTCCCACTGTAGATTTTCATTTCTTTTCTACATACTTCTTAGGTTACTTCTTTTGCCAGCATAAATAAATAATGGTTTCTTCTTATTATTATTTCAGTGAATATTAGCTCTGGTATTAGAGTTTATGTTAACTTCTAGTTGCAAACTTTCAATCATTTAGAACTTCTATAGTATTTTCTTTAATGTCTCACATCTGGCTTTCAAATAAATAATTATGATCATAGCAAGCAAGAAATTCACCAGCTTTTCAAAGTTTTGAAATTCATACCCATATTGTTTTCATCATTTGGTATCATTTAAATCAAGAACAGGTTAAGTTCGTTAATGCTTTTGATTTTCTATTCCTATGGTGAGCAATATTTGATATTTGCATGTTGATTCACTTGTTATCTGCACACCATGATACATTTTATTTTCTACAGCAATCTTTTTAAGAGTTTTAGTAATGTGATAGGCTAAAATATCTGCTGTCTCTCTGTAAAATAATCAAATTCTAACAGTCTTATTGTTAGAATTTGATACAACTGTTTGTTCTAGTCTGGTGAAGGTATCTACAGATATAGTAACAAAATTGTCACTTTTTAGTTCATTTGTAATTTATTCACAAAACTACAAATTCGTTATTTGCCATGGTCTCCGTTTTTAATCCCCCCAACACTAGAATGTATGGGTGGTAAAGTTGTGAAATAAGTTTCGACTCATACTCAAATCACTTAATTTTAACTTTTATTTTGTACAGTTGTGTGAAAAGAAAAGAAAAAATGTACTTTCTCTTTTTTTTTTTCAAATCACCATAAAGGTTTTCTGCCTATTTCTTTTTGTTACCTTGCTATGATGAACATTCATTTATCCTGTCTTCTCATTCTCCAAACTTATGTTTATGTTACCTGCGCAATATTAGACACCATTTTTTTCTTTTCTACACCAAACTTTCCATTACATCCATCTGAAGCGGTGTTTCTTCGACAGTCTTCGATCTCCTCTAATCTCTTGATGTATTGATTACCTTTCAATCGCTGCAACAGCAGTCGAAAGGTAATAACTAATGGTGCAAAATTGGAAATTTCGTTATCACTTTTAGTAATAACTAAATCTAATAAAGAAAGGTTTGATAACTACAGTGATGAGAATACTGTCTCAATACTCTACTCACGCTTGCTTGACAACATTTGAATTCCTTAGCTAAAAACTGTGGAGTTTGGCCTTTGCATAGAGACACTGCATGAAACTTCTTAGCTTCCAATATGTCACTTGTTCGACCCATGTTTAGCAAATGATTAACTGAAATCCACAACAAAACGATTCCTCAAACATGAGTCAACCCTGCAACTACCGAAATATTATGCTATTCCTACGCTCTCCTCAAAACTGATCGAAGAAATTTGGAATATTATAATACTTTGAATCACATTAAAAATTATTCTAAATTTTTGAATATTTTCAAATAAGTTTCATTATAATTAAAATTACATTTTTATGTGATTAAATGGTTATATAATCTACAAAGTAAGTAGATTTAGACGATGCTAATTCATATTTTGTAATAATTATTCTTTGCAATAAATTAGAATTGCGAATCATTCAACACATTTTCCTTGATTATTCTGATTTTTTGATTCAGAGCTGTGGAATCTGTAGGTTGCTTTTAAGTAGTGATTGTTATATTTATATATGACGTAGTTAGGTGAATGAAATCCAGTAATGTGATATGCTGATATGGTTATTTGGTTAGGATTGAAGTAGTGTTTTAACATCCCTGTGGGGTGCATCTGGAGTTTTAACTTTAGTAATTTGTGTTTGTCTTTGTGGCCAGTGTGACAGTCTTCTTCTCTTGTAGTCCTAAATATAACTCATGGCTGTTAGATGATGTTATTTGTTAGCCTCCTCCAATTATCTGTCTCTTGCTCTTGATGTCAGTATTTGTCCCTTTTTCGATGTTATCAGTCCATTTTAATTAAGGTACTGATACTTTGCTATTTTCTTTTCGATTCTTGACAAAAACATTTTTACAGGATTTTGCTTGGATGGCTAATAAGGCTTATTGTTCTATAGTTGGTACATTTATTACTGTTTCCCTTTTTAGGAATAGTTCTCTACATCCAGAAATAAATTTAGCAAGGTGTCTATGATGATGTCACCTCCTATGCGCATATAAGTTCCATTGTAAAACCATCAATTCCCAGTGATTTTTCTGTTTATGAGGAGCTAACTGCTACAGTGGTTTCTTTTGATATCGAGTAATCTTCTTCCTATGAACCTCCTCTCAAATTTCTATTCAAATTATCATCAGTCAGTTTAGGATCATTTTGAAAAAGATTTGTTGTGTAACATTTCCATCTATCAACTGTTTTCTAGTTATCCATCCAATTAAATGCAGTAAAATGTTCGGTTAACTTATTGATAATTTGAAAAGCACTTTTAGGATTATTTTTATTTAGGTGCTCTTCTGTTTTTGCATTCATCTAGTATCCACATGTTTCTAGCATGTTTGACTTCTTTTTTTTTTAATAATCTTGGTAATATTTTATGCTGCTCTTTATTGTCACCACTATTAATATAGTAGTGACAGATTTCAAATTTATCCTTTTGTTGCATGGTCAAAAATATTTTTTAGTTATCCATGGTTTATTAACATTCTTTTTGTATCCAAGAATTTCTTTAGCTGTTCAGTTATCT
Source organism: Typopeltis vanoorti (assembly GCF_054136105.1). Classification (NCBI taxonomy): domain Eukaryota; kingdom Metazoa; phylum Arthropoda; class Arachnida; order Uropygi; family Thelyphonidae; genus Typopeltis; species Typopeltis vanoorti. The sequence goes on from NC_143572.1 coordinate 83,345,039, forward strand.
TTTGTGAGAAGCATTTGGTTTTAGATTCGATATTATTATATTTTTTGAAAGTTGTGTCAAAATTTTGTTTTAATTTGTGTTTCTATAATGTATGTATTTGGGGTCTTTTAATTTTTGTTATACTTTTACGAGTTGATTTTGTAGGTAATTCCCTCATTTTCATATTCGTGATGACCACATTGTGATCATTGCCAACGTCGGCTTCAGGAAATGATCTGGTTCTTGTGAGTTTGATGGAGTTTTTAAATTTTGTGCTTTCAAGGATAAAGTCAATTTGGTTGTGTGTTTTATCATCATGGGAAGTCCATGTCCCTCTTCTGGAAGATTTATGGGGAAACAGAGTGTTAGTAATGGTGAGTTCATTTTATGAGGCAAAATTGATCAATTCAAAACCTCTTTCGTTTGTCTCTCCATAGCCATATGGTCTGACTTCTCATTGCCATCCCTGGAGCTACTACCAAAAGCAACGCGGACCTTGTTGAACAGGGCGACTTGCGCGCCGGATGGTATGCTGTGTGAAATACTTTTCCATGAACGTCTAATGGGCAGTAATTAAGGCAGATGGCGCCAATGTTTTCTTCTGTCTTCACCTGCTAGCATTTAGCTGAGCATAGTGGGATGGTCTTCATGCCTTGGATAGCCTTACCAGGAGTAATAATACTCCCGACGTGCTTAGCCAATCCCGCCCAAGGCATTTTCATTTCGTTTCCATAATACCAGTTTTATTATTTTATAATGCAGTGATTGTAATATGTTAATAAATGAAATAATGCCCGAAATTTTAATAATTAACCCTAAAACCCTTGGCAATGATAGTCGACTGTAAATGCTTCCAAAAACTTTTACAAACTTTCTCTCGAATCTCATGAGATACCTTTTCTCGATGTAAGTTATAATAATGGCCAACACTTCTTCGAATGGCCTAACTGCACATCTAGGAATAGGTTGGATCATGTACAAAATCTTGAGAGTATGGTCTCATCTCAAATGGAACTGAACAATAGGGGGGGGGGAGAAATTAGCATACTGATAGTGCATCATGAGAGAAATGAATGAGAAACAAAATTTTAATTTAACGTGATAATAATGAGATTAGAAATTAGGTAAATCGCTGTCGTTTATATGAGAGAATACTCTGATCGGTTCATTTAGGTGAAGTTTCCTCAAGGAAGTTGTCAGTTAAATTTCGATGAACAAATAGTCGAGGAGAGAAGTACAAGTCTTATTTTGAAATAGAGAAACGACTGTGTGTGTGTGTGTGTGTGTGTGTGATTACTTGATGTTTAGAAATTGAATTTCACTTATATTTCCTGGAGACACATTGTCATATCCATAAAAAAGCTTATACATTAAAATGAGTATTTGTTAAAAGCAATTATGTTAAAATATTCTCACAACTTTACAAAAAGAACTAAATTTTATTAAATTTCAGAAAGTGAACCACCTCAGCAATTACAATTTGCAATTCACATTTAATGTGTAATAAATTGTCTACAAAGCAGATGAATACAATTCTCAATTCACAACAAATTAAAAAAACAGAGAACATACGAAATAATGAAAATAAAAATAAAATAAAAAAACAAATAAAAATAATTAACTAAAATTTTATTAGTTGAAACAGTCACTGAAGTTTTCTTTGATATTTATGAAGAAAAAAAAATCTAAAACGCATATATTGAAGTTGCTCACTGCCATAAACTATCTGCTTCTGTTTCCAACTTTCATTATTTGTGTTCTTACCTAGTCTGACGGTCTTTAAACATGCGAACTTCAAAGGATGAGGGGTAGTGTGGCTCGTATTAAAAAGGTTTGGCAGAAAATTTTAATGGTTACTAGATATTAGCATGTATAAAATTCACCCGAGAGTTCTGACAGAAAAAATAATCAGAGTGATGTGAAATATTTTTCATCTTCCTAGTCCCAAGTACGAGAAACCAAGCTCTTCAAACACTTGTTTTAAACAGCTTTTTGTTCTCTTTTCATCAAGTGCGAAGCCATCGATTTTATTGAAACATGAGAGGAACCGACCGAATACCATCAAAAAAAAAATCGCAGGTAGTCCGTTAGGAAAACAATGTATCCTTACCTTCGAGAGGATTTTATTTTTATTTAGTAGCAAAAATAGTGAAACCTTGAAGTGACTTGGGACAATCCCTGCTTATTGTCAGCAGGTTCCAGATACCGCATTTTTCTTCAACGCATAGGAATAAACAATGTCTACAAGAGCATTGTTATGTGATATTAAAACCAATTCAGTTCGCAACGTTTTGATATATTTACGATGACTTTTCCTTCAGTTCACGTCAGTATGATATTTTTAAAATTCAAGTGTCACTTGGAAAAGCAGTGCTACTCACTAATGTATTATTCATTTTCGAAAAAAAATAATAAACCCATTCACATGGGTTTATTATTTTTTTTCGAAAATGAATGATAAATGCAATAATTATATTATTGCATTTATCAGTCGCCCTTTTAAGTTTTGCTTAAAAGGGCGACTGATAAATGCAATAATATAATTCCACATATCAAGGACACGCCTCCAACCCACCAAGCATTAGCTGTGTTGAATTCTTCAATGGGTCAACAGATGCTCCTTTCGCTGGAATGTTTTCCCACAAGTTGGACAAGTGAAAGGGTTCTCATCAGTATGTACTCTTAGATGTCTTTTGAGACTCAAACTGTCTGAATATGTCTTGTTGAAAATTTCACATGAAAAATGTTTCTCTCTGGTGTGAAAACTTTCGTGTCTTTTCAAGTGGACTAGTCGAAAATTTTCTTGTGATAGATTTTGCATGTAAAAGGAGTAATTTGTGGCTTTTCATGTGATTTTTAAGATAGCTTTATACAGAAAACTGTTCCCACATATTTTACACGAAAAAGCTTTTTTTATTTACTCAGATGGTAGGGTTTTGTTGCTTTTTAAGGGAATCTATTGCCGAAAACCTAGAGCTACACATGGGACAAGTGAAAGGTTTCTCACCAGTATGAACTCTTACATGTCTTTTCAGACCCCAATTCTCTGAAAATTTCTTGTTGCAAATTTCGCATAGAAACCTTTTCTCACCAGTATGAACTCTTACATGTCTTTTCAGACTCGAACTGTCTGAAAACGACTTGGTGCAAATTTCACATAGAAAGGGTTTCTCACCATTATGAATTCTTAGATGAATTTTTAGACTCGAACTATCTGAAAATTTCTTGCTGCAAATTTCGCATAGAAATGGTTTCTCACCAGTATGCACTCTTAGATGACTTTTGAGACCACCACCGTTTGAAAACTTCTTGTTGCAAATTTCGCATACGAAAGGTTTCTCACCAGTATGAACTCTCAGATGTCTTTTCACATCCGAATTGTTTGAAAACTTCTTGTTGCAAATTTCGCAAAGAAAAGGTTTCTCACCAGTATGAACGCTTAGATGACTTTTCAGACATCCACTGTTTGAAAACTTCTCGTTGCAAATTTCGCATAGAAAAGGTTTCTCACCAGTATGTCCTCTTACATGACTTTTCAGACACCCACTGTTTGAAAACGTCTTGTTGCAAATTTCGCATACAAAAGGTTTCTCACCAGTATGAACTCTTAGATGTCTTTTCACACCCGAATTGTTTGAAAATTTCTTGTTGCAAATTTCGCATAGAAATGGTTTCTCACCAGTATGCACCCTTAGATGACTTTTCAGACATCCACTGTTTGAAAACTTCTTCTTGCAAATTTCGCATAGAAAAGGTTTCTCACCTGTATGCAGTCTTAGATGACTTTTCAGACTCGAACTGAATGAAAACTTCTCGTTACAAATTTCACATGGAAAAGGTTTCTCACCAGTATGAACTCTTAGATGTCTTTTCAGATTCGGACAGTTTGAAAACTTCTTGTTGCAAATTTCGCATAGAAAAGGTTTCTCACCAGTATGAACTCTTAGATGAACTTTTAGACTCGAACTATCTGAAAATTTCTTGTTGCAAATTTCGCATAGAAAAGGTTTCAAACCAGTATGAACTCTTAGATGTCTTTTCAGATTCGGACTGTTTGTAAACTTCTTGTTGCAAATTTCGCATAGAAAAGGTTTCTCACCAGTATGAACTCTTAGATGTAATTTCAGTCTTGAACTGTCTGAAAACGTCTTGTTGCAAATTTCGCATAGAAAAGATTTTTCACCATTATGAATTCTTAGATGACTTTTTAGATTCGGTCTGTCTGAAAAACTCATGTTGCAAATTTCACATGGAAACGGGTTCTCTCTGAAGTTATCTCTTTCTTGACTTGCAGGTGAGATGAGTCGAACATTTTCTTGTAACATATTTCGGATGTAAACGAGTAATCCCTTTTGATATGGTTTTTATGATTGAGAATATTGTTTACCACGTATTTTACACGAAAAAAACTTTTCTTCAGTGAGTGCATGAAGATCTTGGTGCCTTTTAAGGGACAGTAGAGTTGAAAACGTACAACTACACATAATAATTAAAAGGTTTTTCTTCAGTGTGAGATCTGGATGATTTTTAAGACTTTGTTGATAGCCATATGATTTCCTGCAAATTTCACAATCAAACGGCTTCTTTTCCCGTGAACCGCTCTAATGTGGAACAAAAGCTTTCCGTTATCATAAAAGGCTCTGTCACATATTTCACAGGTGAAAAATTTCTCCTGCAAGTGCACACTAACTATTTGGCGTTTTAGTTTCTGAGAGAGAGCAAATGACCTGTGGCATGTTTGGTATTGAAAAGGCCTCATTTATGTGAAGAACGGAATGCGTTTTAAGAAATGCAGTTGAGGAAAATGATTTGCCGCTCACCTCACAGGAAAACGCCTTTTTCTTTCTCTGTATTTGTGTTCTGTATGCCTGATAAATTAATCGGGAAATAGTTGTTGTGTTCACAATTTCTCAAATGCAGCTGAAAAGAACTAAAATAGGAAAACTCTTTTTTCATTCGGAAAAATGAAAACGTTTCCCAGTATGAGCCAGTTTTATGCGTCTTTGAAGACAGGACTGTAAGCGATATGCTTTCTTGCATTTTTCGCACTTGAAACGGTGTTCTGATGCGTGAAGCACCAATTTTTGCATCTTCAAATAATATAAACTGGAAAACCGCCTGTCTCATATTTCACATGTCAACAGATTTTCATTGCAGATCACTGTAGCCTTGTCCCTCTTCAGTGTGTAAGCGACTAACAGCTCTTGCTTTAAGGTTCATATGAAAATAGATACTCAATTTAGAGCGTTTTCAGATGATCTCGACGATTTGCTTAATCAAAGAAATTCTTCTTACATGTCGCACAGGATTATTTTTCCTTCATCTCCCACATGCATTTTCTGGTACCTTTTTAGCTGTCACAACCATGAAAGTTTTCCCCACATTTTTAGCATGACTCTTTACCTCTGGAGCCTGTTATTGTTCGATTGCTATAAATTATCTCGTGTGTTTTAAGTTGATCTGATCGCTTAAAGGGTTTGTGGCATACTTTGCACATAGATTATTTTTTCGAACTAAATTATTGTGCGTTTTCTGATGTCGGTTCATACTACTCTGATGTAAAAACTGCATCTTGGATGATGCACAAGCGAAATACTTTTCCGAACTTTCATCTTAGTTAAGATATATTAATAGGAAATGCAACTGAACCATCTTCACTGTTGTAGGAGGAGAATTACTCATTATTTTTTGAATTTGGGTCGTCAATTCCATTCTCATTAAATTATTGCTTTTCTGTGATGCCACTAGAAGGGCAACCTCTTCGGAATTTGATTTTTATTTCGCAAATCCAGCAAGAAATGTTCTCTACAACTTAACAGTTTTCATACATTGCTGCTTATCAGCTTGGTTTTAATGCTAGGCAAAATATCTCATGACAGTAACCCTATTCACAATCTGTAAAGAAAAACGATGTAATTAATGCTAAATTAAAACTCCATTTAGTAAATTAAATATTCTCAACACATTAACTAATATTTAATAGCAATTAATGTATGAATTTTAATCAAGAAATTTAATATTTGTAATGAATAGTGGAAACAAAAATAACGGTAAAATTTTCAATGGAAAATAACAGAGTATTATCGCTCTTAAAATGATGATCGTGTAAAGAAACCTGGTTTCGTTTGACAAACGCATCACGACAAAATAATAAGCTAAGCGGAGAGCCATGCGACCGTATTATATTCTCAACTTGAATATATCCTCAGGAAAAACTCTAAGGATGAAGTTAGATACGAACGTATTTCTTAAAAAATCCCACTTTATTCAGTTGGTTGTGTGTCAGTTAATAGCAGACGAGCAATTGTGATTTACAGTTGTAGGTAACACGGACAGCCATTCTTCTATTATTCTTATTTCTTTGGATTTCCTTCTCTACATCATTCTAACGGATAATCCCTGAGGAAATGCAGAGTTCCCTCCTCCAGATCACCCTATTTCTGGCTTTACTCTTTAACAGCTTTATAACCATTTCTGATTAATGTAAACACTTCCTCTAAGGTGTATTTCGGCTGTCCTCTTTTCTCAGGTTTCTGTCCTTCCAAGACGCATATAATCCATTCATTGTCTCCTCATGTGTGCCAGGTGATGACTGTTCTTCAATACTCGACTTTTATTTCTTTAAAATTTATTCGTTAGTTTTCTTTTCTCCATGTCTTTACTAATCTTACTTGTATTAAATGATTTTTTTCTTTAATATTTATTTTGCCATAGTAATTCTTCGTATTTTCAGCGTACATCTTCCATCACCTTGGATAATTCCTCCAAGATATATGAGTGATTTCATTGGTCATTATTTTCCCTCTAATCACAATTATTTAATATTCCTTTATTTATTTTATTTATTTATATTTTGATTTATTTAGTTTTTGTATTATTTTTTTAGAGTCAATGATTAGATGAAGCCTCATCCATTCTATTTAATGACTGTTTTTCCTCAGCTAATACAGCTTCAACTTTCCTAGAAATCAAATACTTACTAACCCTAATCTATCAAGTGGGAATCTGTAAAGACGAAATCCGCAGACACAACATAATAATTCTCACAATTTGAACAGGTATTTCATATGTTGCAGATCGGTTTTCCAGATAACAAATTCTTTGTTCTCTCTTTAAATTTCTTCATGCGGTTTCTCTGGCACAAGATTTCTTGTTCGGTAAGTTCACTATTCATGTTTTCTTCATGGTATAAGTCATCAGGATATTCCTTCTTTCTACTATCTCTCTGTTACCAGTAACTTTCCGGTTTTTATTATTATTATTATTATAATCAAAAGGCCCAGGAATTGATGGTATAAGACCTAAAGATATCAAGCAACATGCAACTAGCTTAAGTCCTATCCTACTAAAATGAATAAATAAAATATCTAAAACAGGACAGATACGAAGTATGCTAAAGACCGCCATAATCACACCCATATACAAACATGGAAAAAGAAATTTAATCAGCAATTACAGACTCATAGCAACATTACCAATTATCAATCAAATTATGGAGCGAATCATACTGAAGAAACTCGCAGCATACACAGAGACCTTTCATATTATCCCCAAAACACAATATGATTTTCAGAAAAATAAGGGAACAACATCTCTCTTGGAAGACTTTACAGACGTAATTAATACCACCTTCGACAAAAACAAAATTGCCATGGTAGTCTTTATTGATCTAACTGAAGCATCCGATACACTCACACATCAAACCTTGTTAGAAAAGCTGAGGCATGTTGGAATAGACGGGACTCTGCACAGGTGGTTTACAAACTGCCTTCAAAATAGAAAGCATATCACATGTATCGGGTCAAACCGAAGCAGGGAGTTACTAGTAACCTGTGAAGTACCACAGGGAGCTGTACTCTCCAACTCTATCCAACATTTACACGCACGATATTAATCAGCTACCACTGAAAGGTAAGATATTCCAATACCCAGACGATACAACTATAATGTCATCCATAATAATGCAAGCATAGCACAAACATATATGCAACATGACATACATCTGATCACAGACTGGCTCACGAAAAACTCAATACACCTAAACTCAGAAAAGACAAAATTAATGATATTCAGAAATCCACTGACGCGACCAGCTGATAACAAATATATAACCATCCAACATCCACTTTCCAACATAAAAAACACACAGAACAGCAAAACCACTACAATCACTCAGGTTGAAACAATACGATAACTTGGAATTTACTTCGATGCAGATATGAACTGGAATCGCCACATAAACCATCCACACAACAAACTCCGAACAATAAGTGGCAAACTCTACAGGTTAAAAGATATAGTTCCCATACGCCTAAAAACACTAATATACAAAGCACTATGCCAAAATATACAAAGATATGCTATAACAATATGCTTTCTGTGCACCTTACAAATTAAATAGGTTAATGTCGCTACAGTACAAAATGATAAAACTGATCTTTTGGGAACAAAGAGAAAATAACGACCTTATATACATTGCAATGTCAGAACACAAAATACTGACAGCAAAATATTTATGTCACTATGCAGCCTTGCTAAAACATTCGATGCCAACTCCAGGACAGTTAGAAACAAGACCTCAGACAACTAATTTTATCACATATAAATGCAATAATCACTACGGAAAGGCCAAGCGAAACTTCTACATCCCAGACATGATAAACAAATTACCTTTTGAATACAGAAATCTTAAAAACTACAATAGCCTGAAAAGAGCTCTAAGGACATACTATGAACAAGAAACACGTACCCAAAATACCATACAAACGCAATGAAACACAATATATTCGTTCAGGCTCCCAGTTCAGCGACGCATCAAGACATTCCAAGTTGTGTGCCTGCGAATTTCTCAATCAACGGCTGCAGTGGAAATCAAGCCAATTAAACATAGATTTGATTTCATAGCTTCCCAACACAGCAAATAAACCAATAAATAATAACTGGTGTCATCCTCAGATAAGTTCACAAATAAGCTTCGAGGATGAAAGCTGATAAAATACATCTCATCTCATCCAAGATAAAAATAAATAAATAAGTAAATAAATGATCATATGTAACCAAATGCATGTAATGTACGTATCACATGTAAACAAATGTATATAACGTTGTATCATATGTAATGATAAGTATGTAATGTATGTACCATATGTTATAAATTATTACAATTATTATTAGGAAAAAAATTATTATTATTATCAGAATACATGAATGTATCAAATGAAAAGAAATGTATGTAATGTTGTATCATACGTAAACAAAACTATGTAATGTATGTAACATATGTAATACATTATTATTAAATATGTATGTATCTGAGACAATATTAAAGAAAATTATTATTATTAACTTGTCCTTTCTTACTTTTTTGTATCGAGACGGACTGGATTTGTGAGCAGCAATTATTCGATATCAGCACTTTTTCACATTTTAGTTAAAATTTAACTTCTTTATGTTACTTGATCCAATTCTCTGCTATTTTCTTGAAGCCTTCTTTAATTTTGCTTCGTAGTCTTCGATAGTGAAACTTGCTTTTCAAAATTTTCTTTTACTTGCCCTTTTTTTCGTTCTTCTATTAACTGAAGAAACTTTTTTTTAGTAACACAAGGGTTTCGCAGTGGTAATTTTGTAAATCTTAACACTTTATGAACTGATCTTTTATTTATTTCTATAGGTTTTGAATAACCTGCAAGAGAAAACTAAATATAATTTATTACTTTTTTATGTCGCTCATTATGTCATAAACTTCGTTCAGAGAAGACAGAAAAACTGGTGAAAATATTTAAATTCTCAATACAAGAATGATTCATACAGCATGCGTATATCACATGCGTGGGTCGCAGCTATCCAGTAGAAGGAAACAGTATTAGAGTTCAGAGGCGTAGAAATAGATATATAATTAATTAAGAAATATTAATAAATTCATTTAGAAATAATTACATAAAACATTAAAAATTACAACCAATTAACAGAAATCACTTCTCGCAACTTAGAAACAGGCATACAGTCTTTCCAATTAAGATTAGGACGGTGGCATTGAGCGTCACTTGATTAAAAAAAAGTAGACAATCAATTTTCAACCTACTGTAGTGTAGCATCTTTTTACGTTTCCAGTGAACTCTCTATCTAGTGTCGATTATATGAGAAGGAAGACCTTCAAAATCCGAACGTCTCATATAAGTACGATGTTCTTCGATTCTAATAGTATCAAAACGGCCAATCTGTCCATAGCAGCAAATCTTTTATAAGTTGTACAATAAATACAACTTCGTGGCTGGTTTGAAGGTGGGGCACAAATTATATTTGTGAAAGTTCCTTGCTATTTGTTAAGATTTCCTTTAAAGAAGGGAATGAGAATCCTTTTAAAATTAAATTGTAATCTGGAAAGGGGATGATAACTATTAAATAATTTCTCTATCAAGGGCTCGCTGTATATATTAAGTAATAGTGTTTCCTCTTAGTGGATAGATGCAATTGACACACGTGATATTATAAACATGCTGCACGACTCCTACTTGTATCAACTTAATTTTATTTATTTCCCTGTCGACGTCGAGTCTTCTCCACTGTTATTTGCATGCATACAATCTCTAAAAATTCATTTTTATATGAGGGTTGCAGTATTTTAATATTCTATTTTATTCTCTGCTTATTCAATGTATTTTCTCATTTTCTTCATATTTTGCAATAATGAATGTTTAGTAACTCTCAATTTCAGCTCCTGGGTGACTACAGTATGATTTCAGTTGCTTTTTGTATCAATTCTTGGCTAGTATGTAATTAATCTGTTTTTGTGGAACATCTCTTGGCGATTTCCATGATGTAACTTCAAAAATTTCCATCTCCGCTATCTAGAACACCGTTTCTGGACTACAAAAAGTGATCAAAACCCAACAGAATTATATTAATAAACAACAGGAAAAGATAATTAAGCAACGCAAGGCACGAAACTACTACAGGTTTACAAAAATCTTTCACCTAGCGGGAGCACGATAAAAAAAAGTGTGAATACTTTAAAAGCATGGAATCATAAATTGGAAGGAGGAAATAGCAGGATAGAATAAATCTTCAGCATTTCTCGAGATAACACTGTTTCCAGCAGTTAGTGATGGAGGTAATGCTGTGGAAAGGTCATTAATTTGGTAACCACGTTGAATAATCAGAGGGTAGATGATGTACCACCTTTCAGACCGGTTGCTGGAAACAACTGGGATAAGAGGAATTGTGTCCACCCTTCAGACAGAGGGCTATAAAATACATGAAAATGAACTTGGAGTATTATGAGTAAAAAAAAAAAAAAAACTTTAACACTAGAGATCAAAAGATAATGGCTAGTATTTGGTTGAGACAGCAGGAGCTCACTATAAAACAGGATTTGGTGTGAAGTGGATAAATAGAGAAAATAGACAAAGCAATAACATTACATAGTAATATTTGGCGGTCACCTTATCATTTCTACATAGTGATTCTGCTGGATTTTGTTAGGGTGTGGAGAGGATACCCCATGGAATACTGGTATGCAAATTGAAACAAATGGGGATGGATATTAAACTGGTGACATAGTAAGAGAATGGCTCATGGACAGATACCAAGTAAGTAGTGTATGGAGAAGCAGAGTCCATGATGAAGCAGGTGACCAGTGGTGTGTCTGAAGGCGCTGTGCTCGGACCATTATTGTTTAATTTGTACATAATGACATAGGAAATGACTTGAAGAAAGATATTCAGTTGCTTGCTGATGATGCAAAGTTGGGTTGTTAACATTCATTAACCAACTGATGTAGAGAGCGTGAAAGGATTATTTAAATAAGCTGGCAAATGGACAAAAGATAATGGATGTCAGTTCAATGTGGAAAAGTGTCAAGTTATGCATTTTGGGATTAAAAAATTACAAGCAGTGTAATTGACGGACCTGTATCCCAGGAGATTGACGAGGCTAGGGACTTGTGGGTTTGATGGAAAGGGAGTTTAAGTTCAGAGGTCATTGTAAACCCTTGTAGTGTTATCTGAAAGTGTGAGTTCTACGATCAGTTTTCCTTCCAAAATTTCGTGGAAGGGAAAAATCCTACTTACCTGTGCTGATGGTTGACCATCTGGAGAACCACACATAAAAAAAAAACATACTCAGCTCTTAGAATCGTCCAGTTAGGGGTTCTTGCACTCTGATTTAATTTTAAGTTGTGCGCCCCTTGCTTTCTTTAATGTGCTTAACATTTAACGGTTAAAAACTCCAAACACATATTTTTATGTCAAATTGTGTACTTTGAAAAATACATATATTAACCTCCCACCTGGCTAGGAAGGCTAATTTTGTTCGACGTCTATATCCGTCCAGCAAAATTAGATCCAATGCATACTGTCTGTTGAAAGAACATGGATAAATTTGGCCGTCATGTTTATTTGAATGTGCGATAATCCTTGACACTGAAGAGAAAACTTAATCAGATTATCTAGCGACCATAGCAGTCTCCGTTGCCTATAACAAGAAACGCATTCCTTGTTCTATGTTGGGTAACTGGACTATTAGTTATATTGGATAGACTAGAAATATAGGAATTATTTTAGTTGTTTTTCTCCTTTTATTGCACAATTTTTAAGGCCAGAACAAAATCAGAGATCCATGAATAATTTCTTCACTTAAATACTGCATCACCTTGGAGAATCAATGTCATTTTTAATTATTTCTTCTAATTTTGCCTAATAACTTAGTTGGCAATACATTTTAATTGTTCTCGAAGAACTTAATTGAAGATAACTATTCAAAATATTTTGAAGGAAAAAAAAGGGGGGGGGGATGCTTTTGACGTTCCAGATTTTATTTTTATTCAAAATTAAATTTCGCAGAATACATCACAGATTGCCTGAAGGACTTGGTTTGATAACTTTGCTTTATTGAATAACATGAAAATGTTTAATCATTTCAAATGTGAAGTGTACATTCTGTGAAAAGTGCGAAATTAGAAGAAAGTAGATATTTATAATTCAGTTAGTATGAAAGGTCACGGCAGCTGGAGGGGGAGTGTTAGAATACTTCAAAACAAACAAAATTTTAATTCCATATAGGAAATGTCTCAGTTAATTTCATCATATGTATATTTATTTACGTTGCTTCCATCCACAAATGGTTAACAGCGTGGCAAACATATTTCCACACTATCTTCATTCTGAAGAAAGAAACTTCAAGCTGTGGATCAGACTTTAGACCTATTACCATCTCCACTTTGATACTTAGACTCTATCAAAAAATCTTAGTTAAACGTCTTCAGCAACATATATATACAGCATGATTATATATATATATATATATATATATATATATATATATATACATATATATACAGCATGATTATATATATATATATATATCGCGTCGCTGGACCTCCAAAAGGCCTTTGATAGCGTCTCCCTTCCTGCTCTCCTTCGAGCGCTGTCTATTGCCGGATGTCCAGAATCGTTTCTTTCCTATGTTATGGAGATGTACTTCGGGAGCTTCATCACTATCACTACACGATCCCATGCGAATTCTATTCCTGCAGTGCGGGGTGTTCGCCAGGATGATCCTCTATTTCTCCTTTTCAATAACTGCATCATAGACGAGTTTCTTCACTCTCTTCCTAGCCATATAGGATACTCTCTAGGCGCTTCTTCCTTTACTGCTATGGCCTTTGCGGACGATCTTATTCTCGTAGCCTCTACGAAGGTAGGCTTGCGGGAACTCCTTGACCGGGCAGTTGGCTTTTTCTCTATTCGAGGCCTTTCTATTAATGTAGAGAAGTCCTGCTCTCTAGCTCTTGTCCCCTCTGGTCCTGACAAGAAGCTTAAGGTCGAGAGTATACACTTTTCCCTGCACGGGAGGCCGTTGCATGCTTTGACCATCCTGAAAGAGTGGAGATACTTCGGTATCATGTTCACCACAAAAGGAAGGTCTTCTCTTCCTTCTATCCTAGAAGCTGGGATCGCTTCTTTGAGGAAAGCTCCTCTCAAGCCCCAGCAATGACTGTTTCTCCTTTCCCACTATCTCCTACCTCGCTTTTACCAAGTTGGTGCTTGGTAGGACATACATCTCGGTACTCCCCCGAATGGACAGGGCTATCCATTCAGCTGTGAGATCATGGCTCTGAGTGCCGCCTGACATCCCTACTGCATATTTCCATGCGAGGGTGAAGGACGGTGGACTCGGGGTTCCGTCACTTAGATGTGTGATCCCACTCCTGCGGCCGTCCAGAATCGCGAAATTAGAACCATCTTCTTCCCCATCTGCAGAGAGGCTTTCTATAGCCCATAAATACAAGAAAACTTTAGGCAGGCTAAAGGCTGGCCCCATTATCAAGGTACCTTAATTGAGTCAGCACCTGCAGAACACAAGAGATGGGCATCTCTGCTGCACTCTTCTGTAAATGGTGCTCCTTTAAAAGAGTCATATCTGGTGCCTCCCCAGCATGATTGGGTAAGGGATGGAACTAGACTCTTCCCTGAGTTTGAGTATATTGACCTTATCAAGACGAGGATCAATGCCATACCCACTCAAGCCTGCATAGCTCGATGGGGTAGTGACGACTCAAACTGTATGGCTGGCTGCCACTACAATGAGACATTGCCTCAAACAGGCCAGTGTTGCTTCCGCAACCATGGGGTCTCCATGCAGAGGTATGATGCCATGGTCTCCATTCTGAACAACAGCTTTAAAAACAAAGGTTGGGAGATCGCGGTGGAATCACATTATAGGACCTCTGCGGGTTTGTGTAAGCCAGACTTAGTGATTAAAAGAGATGGTGATGTTTGTGTAGTTGATGCCCAGCTGGTGGGAACAGGGTGCCCACTAGCCTATAGGCATAATAATAAGGAAAACTATTATAAGAATAACCAAGATCTAGTTAGTAAAATAAAGGAGGAGCATGGGGAAACTCCAAGGTTTACCAGCGCCACCATCTCTTTACATGGCATATGGAGCGCCGATAGTTATAGACTTAAAACAGCTTGGGCTTATGCGGAAGGATTGAGGGCCTTACGGAGAACATTGGTGGCATGGCATTGCCACCAGAGAATGACTACAATGATAACTAGAACAGGCATAGGGTAAAACACTTCTAAAGGTGCCTATATCATGGATGAGATGTAAGGGTAGTACTACCCATAACCAGTACAAAGATTAAATAATAGTAGTGCAAGGTGAAATAAAAAGGTAGTGTTGCAAACGTTATTTACTACAATAAATTTTGATTGATAGCATTTTTTTCTTAGAATATTTTAAAACAACTGTTTAACACAAGCGTGGAATAGGGCAGGTGTCCCACAAAAAAAAAAGCTGCAAATTTTACTGTGCGTACGTGACAGCCGCGACACCAATTCCACTTAAAAGGGGATTGGGAACGTTCACGCAGTTATTCGAATGACTGACTAATTGTGCTCAGTCCTAACTTGCATCATCGTGCTTTACTTGTTAAGCTGTTTTACCTTAACCACGCTACCGGCCAAGACGTCTATAGACGTCAAGATTACCATGGATGCGAAGTGCATATTAAAATTGTAATACCATTGATATTACATTGAAATATATGATGGATACAAAGCGTATGAGGGTGCGTATTTGATCCATAATGGCCGGGAAGGTGGTTAAATAGTGCAATGCCGTAGCGGCCCTTCAGGAATTTAGAAGGCTTCATAACCTGCATACAGGTCATATGTCAGCTGTAGCACTGAGGGCTATGATTAAGAAATTTGAAGAAACTGGATCACTAGGAGTTAGACCTGGCAGAGGATGGAAAGCAGTGCAAGAAGAGAAAGTGACAGACGTTGCTACTGTGGTGTTCGACGACACAGGGACCAGTACTGGACCAGCGCTCGTGCCATAGCTCACGAACTTGATATGGCTTATAGTACAGTCTCGGAAATCTTAGGGAAAACGAGTCACTTCTATCCATATAAGTTCAGTCATGTGTAAGCACTAACTACCGTAGATTATAAGTGCATGACCTTCGCACTGTTTCTTGTCTGAATGGAGGTCGACAATGACTGGCCTTATGTTATTATTCCATTTTATCTGCCTTTAATGTAATTATCCACTTGTTTTCGGCTCTGCCAGCGCCAAAATCGGCGACTTTTGGTATTAAATCTTTTTTTCGCGGAAATCATCTCCCTATGCCTTCAAAAGTCTCAACATAAAATTTAGTCTCATTCCGTTTATTGGTTTCAGCTACAGATGCCTCCAAAGAGGTAAAGTTAATTTATGGTAACCCTGTACTTACCTCCTTGAGAAATAATATTAGTAGTCTGGCAACTCTGAACAAGATCAAGATATAAGGAATCGTGATGCGATTAGTTGTTCATTTGATGACGTCATGAGTTTGGAATGTTTGGTATTTTTCTGGGGAGCATCTCTGTGTGTGACTTCATGTTGTTTTGTTTGCATATGAATTATGGGTGATGATTAGAGATAAGGATTCGTGTCGTGATTGGTGGTGCACTTCTGACAAGATCAAGATAAGGAATAGTGATGTGGGTGTGTGTTGTTATGAGATGTAGATAAGTGACGCCATTTGTTACTTGTGAATAGGTGACGTTATTGTTTTGAATGGAAAGGAAAATATATTAGTGGATAAGAAATAGTGTCGTGATTGGTGGGACACTTCTGACAAGATCACGATCAAGATAAGATAAGGAATCGTGACGTGGATGTTTGTTATTATAGATTTTGGAATGTTTGGAATTTGGCTCGGGCCCTCGCCTGTGAGGGACATCACGTGATGTGTTTGGTTCGTTTTATTGCATTGTGGGTGATATTTAGAGATAAGAATCATAACGTTATGTTTGGAAATTTCTGGGGAACATATCTCTCTGTGATATCACATGGTGTTTTTTGCTTTGGCTATGGAATTGTGGGCGATGTTTTTGAGATAAAATATCTTGGAATTTTCCAAGGGTGACACACCTCTGCCAATTGTCGTCATGTTTTGTGCTTGGTTGTCTATAGATGGGTGTACTAATTTTCCAATACATTTGGGATATTTCTTTCCTGTTAAAGGGTGGGAATTCTTAGAGTAGTCTAGTGGTGGCCGTGTTTCAAGCTTTTCTGAATAATTTAATTATATGGTGGTGTCTCTACGGCATTTAAAAATTAATTAAAATAAACACAGTTAAATGGATTACAAAACCTTTTGTATGTATTCTAGAAATTCTAATGATAATTTAAATTATTTACCATCTTTCCAGAATGGCTCTTCTAAATGCGAATATTCCAAAAAAAATATTCCAAAATAGTTGAATTTTATATCCACACCACAACACAAACAACGAAATTTCTGTAAATACCGTAAACTGAAATAGTTGAGTACTTCTTCCTTTAGATTTCAGCCCATGGGATCATGCTATATTTATTTCCTGCGGTTGTGAACGTTGTGTGTTTTTCATGAGTAATACCAGCAGCGAGCGGTTACTTCAAATATGTGTTTTCATGAAGATGAGCGAGTCATATCTGCTAATTCGATCCTCTTTCAGATTATGTGAACATTACTTAGACATTTTTGTAAACAATTAATCATATCCCATTCATAGATGTATCATGATGGTTTCTGATGTGACTATGTTTTTACCATTCACGTGATTCATTCATCGTGACACATATCCTAATCTTCATTCCTGAATATGGAATTTCATTATCACGTATTGTTTCAAGGTGATGCATGATTTGTTTACGCTATTGTGAGTACCAATGGTTTGGAATTTGGCCTTATGTGATCGATGAGAACCAAGTTTTTCGATGTCATGTGTTCTCGTTATTGATTTTCTGTTGGTTCTGATATTTTATAAATAGGGTGTAATGGTTCGTACAGTCCATTTGTTATCTAGTACAGTATTTGGAAAATATACATGCAGTCAGAATTTCGTAGTTCCAAAATGAGTTTTTCTGGACAAAATGCAAGTGATTTTTTTAATGTCCAAGTTTTTATATTAGGTTATAAGGTGATTTTGTAATGGAATTAAAAATATATTCATGAAAATACTTCAGACTGTTTTTGTGCTAAGTGAATAGATATATATATATATATATATATATATATATATATATATATACAGGGTGTTCGGGATAAATTTGACAGTTTCGTAAGGAAAAAGAAAATCTTCTTTGTATCTATTAAATTTAATGAATTGACAAAAAAACATTACAGGCAGAGTTAATTACAATACTATCAACAAGATTTACTCAAAATAACCACCATTAGCATCGATTACAGCTTCAATTCTGCTTCGGAACCTCGAACAAGCTGATGCTAGTCTCCCTGGGAAGGGCCGCAAAAACTGTTTTAATTTTATCCATTAACTGGGCTTTTGCATTACTGGAAGTGCGATTGGTGTCTTTTTCAACTGCGCCCCATACAAAATAATCCATGGGGTTAAGGTCTGGGGAGTTTGGAGGCCAAACATTTGGACTGGTGAAGTCGTAGAAATTTTCAGACAACCATTTTTGACTTTTCCCAGAGGTGTGGCAAGGGGCCGAATCCTGCTGCCATACATACGGCCTACCATTGGCTACCCTTGTTATCCAGGGCTTGACTACAGTTAGCAACTCCACGAACAAAGCCCGAATTCCAATGCCAGGGTTCTTCAACACCTGTTCCTGCAGATTTGCGAGGAATTCTGCTGTACGAACGCAATCAGATCGTCTGCTAGGGATCTTTCTTCTTGCTACATCCTCGTAGTCACCATTGCAAGTCTCTAGTTCATGCCTGATTGTTTTTACTGTATTCAGGGAGCATTGGGCAGCAGTCGTAATATCCTTATTTTGATGGCGGGCACGAATCATCATGATACAAGTTATTCTCTTCCATGATTCAGGTGGGTTCCAGCTATCCATCCTTTCTGACATCTTGTATATGAATGAAGAAGGGTCCAAACTTTTAAATGAAGAGAAGTGTGTGTTAATACATGTAACTTACGGAAAAATATAATTAATTATAAATATGTCAAATTTATCCCGAACACCCTGTGTATATATATATATATATATATATATATATATATATATATATATATATAATGGTTAAAGTGATAAATCCGATTATTATTAATAATTACCGGTTACTATTAATAATTTACGAGAATTAATCACTTTTACCTAGAGGAGTCTGGTAAATTTAATAAAAACATATTTATAGGTTTTATACATACGTTTTCATTCTCAGTAGAAATTATAACAGCTTAGGTTAGTTTATAATGAAAAAAGTAAGAAAATTACTTCTTTTGCACTCAATGAAATCAGAAATTATAAACTAACCTAACCTAAACTAACCTGGATGTCACATGTCCAACCAGAGTGCAGTCGTTTGTCGTGGACAGATTAATGGGGATAATAGATAAACGTCGTTGCTATACCTCTTTCCTCATCAATGGAGAAAAACACTGATCAGTTCCTCTCTGATTTATCTATTATCCCCATTCATCTACCCACAGCAACTTTTATTTGTAATCCCCATTTATCTGCCCACGATAAACAGTACACTCTGGTGTGACATCCAGGTTAGTTTAGGTTAATTTATAATGATTTCCAACCGATAAAGGTTAGGTTAGGTTAGTTTATAATGATTTCTGATTTCATTGAGTGCAAAAGATGTACCTTCCTTACTTCTTTCATTATAATCTAACCCAACCTAACCTAAGCTGTTATAATTTTTATTGAGAATGAAAACCTATATATAAAACCTATTAACATATTTTTATTACATTTACCAGACTTCTCTAGGAATTAATCACTTTAACCGGTTAAAGTGATTAATTGTAATTATTCACTTTAACTGGTAATTATTAATAATAACCGGATTTATCACTTTAACTGTAACACACACACACACACACACACACACACACACACACACACACACATTTTTTTTTTGATTGGGAAAAGATATTGAGGGTTGTTATTTAGTAAAATTGTTAGTGAAAACATCGTGTATTGTCGAAATTGCAAAATCACATTATGATGCTTATTTTTTTTATTTCTAAACGATATTTCTGAAATCGAGAAAGTAATTTTTTTTAATAGCGATCATCCATTATTCGTTTTGTTGATGGCAATGGGAATATTTTTAATCATCACCAAAATGATGTCATTTACATCAAAATTAGTTAACACTAATTTTGATGTAAATGACATCAAAATTAGTGCTAACGGCATGATAGGCAATGTAATTTGATGAGACATCCAAACTCTGTCAAGAACTGAATTCTCTAAAACTACAATATGAACTTTTAAATCAGCAACAACCTAAAGATATTGTCATTAACAGGCTTCCTGAAACTGAACCTACAGAAAACTTCAGACATAATTATAAAATTAGGCCATGCAATTGACATCCCCCTCCAGCATAATGACAGTGACCAAGATCAAGATAAGATATGGACTCGCGAAGTCATTGGCTGATAAGATCAGTGACGTCATGAGTATGGAATGTTTGAAATTTTGCTCGGGGGACACATCTGTCTCTGATGTCACATTGTGATTTTTGATTTATGTATGGAATTGTGGGTAATCGTTAGAGATAAGATAAGGATAAGTGACGCCATTCGTTTGGTTTGCATATGGAATTCCTGATAATTGTTATGGAATTGTGGGTGATGGTTAGAGATAAGATAGAATAGGAATTTCCCTGGGGGCACATCCATCAAAAAAGTCATGTTGAGTTTTTGGTTCAATTGTGGAATTGTAGGTAAAAGGTTTGAGTATAGAATTCTGGGTGAAGTTTAGAGTTAGTTTATTTTGGAATTTCCATGGGGGGGGGTCCATCAGTTACTGATGTATGTTGTGTCATTGGTTCTAGCATGGAATTATGGGTAATGGTCAGGGCACAGGATTCTGGGATGTGTCGGTATTTGTCAGTGATACGAGATGAGCTTTTTGTTTGCATGTGTCATTATGGATAATGATTAGAGATTGGAATTCTGGGAGGATATTTGGTCAAGTGTTGGGGTCATTGATTCAAGTGTGGAACTATGGGAAAATATTTGTCAATAGATTGCAGTACACATTTGCTAAAATTATTAACTACTGGATATCAGTGGTGTCCCCCACAAACACACATTTTTTTTTCATGTTCACATTTTCTAAAATAATTAATTACTAGATATCAATGATGTACCCCTCACCCACCCCTCAAAAATACACCCACCCATTTTTTTCTTTCATGTTCACATTTTCTAAATTAATGACTAGCTATCAGTGGTGTACCCTCATCCCACCTCAAACACTTTTTTTCTCATATAAATAACACATCTGAATATTTTGATTTGTCTAAAATTTTAAGATCTTAAACTTCATTACTTTTTTCTAATTAAATGTTAACTTTATTACAAATTCTAAGCAGAATAAATATTCTTAAATATGGAGAACACATCAACGACACCTAAATTTGTTCATTTAAGATTACAAATACAGATTTATTTGATGAAATACTATTTACAAGTATATTCACAATGAAAAATTCAAACATAATTACCTACAAATATTTTACAAGCATTGTCTCTTGCTATTTTCCTAAAGAAAGAAAAATTTCAAAGGGTTTTGGGTTTGCTCATTTTATTTTTTACTTTACAGGATACACAAAACAGTACATTACAGCACAAAACACACACACAAGATGATCTGCAGCCTGAAAAAACGAATTGCAGTAAATAATTATTGTCGTGGGTATGTGTGACTTCCTGTGTGAGTGCACGAGTTGTGCGAGTATTTTGTTTTTGTTTGTTTTCAGTGGTGGCTTATGAGTAATGGTTTTAGTATGGAATTCTGGGTTATGTTTAGAGTATGAAATGATTGGCATTGACTCACGTTTCTTTGGTTCGAGTGTGGAATTCTGGGTGATGGCTAGAATATGGAATTCTCACAAGATTGAGATGTTGACAAGATAAGAATTGGATAAGTGATGTCACATTGCGTCTTTGGTTTGAGTGTGGAATTCTGGGTGATGGTTTGAGCATGAAATCCTGGGTAATGGTTAGAGTATGGAATTTAACAAGTGAGATGAGTTTTTGTTTGCGTGTGGCATTATGGGTTTCTTCCCCGTTTCCGGCATTAATTTCACAGTAGCAATATATATAACTCAGTTACATATATTTTTAGTTGCAGTACTTTCTAAAATATCATAATATCTATTATACCAATTCTTCAATTCTTGAACTCACTGAGAGATGAAGCACTCAAAACTAAGTCAGGGAAAGCACTCCATTCCTTCAGCATTCTCTAAGAGAGGAATACAGACCTCACATTATTGTGATCCACACCTTAACTTAATTTCCAGGGATGATCTCTGGTTCTTCCACCACAATCCCACTGGTGAAATACTTCCCTCAATCACCTCTTATAAAAACCTTTTATAGGATTGATGCAGAAAAAATGTCAAGGAGATATGTTTCTATCATATCACCACTTCTCCGCTTATCAACTAAAGTCAGTAATCCACAAACTCATAATCTATCAATGTAGGGGGCATTCCTTACACCATTCACCAAATTGCTCACTCTGCTTGGAATATTTCCTTCCTCATCTCCAAGTAAAGCAGGCTACCACATTTGAGCAGAGCAATCCAGATGTGGATCACTCTGTTCAAACTTAACTCCTTATAAGGAGGAATGATAACTTCTTTATCTCTGCATGTTAGGGTATACTTCAATAACCAAGTAATGCTATGAGCTAGCTTGGATGCCTCAGTAATATACCCTCTGAACTTCATCTCCCTATCTAACACCCCCCAAAGTCCCTGTCCTCAACAATCTCTTGATGTACAGATCCATCAATTTTGTAAACATCTTGTAATCTTTTAATCCCAAAATGCACAACTTGACACTTTTCCACATTGAAGTGATATCCTTTACCTTTTTCACATATCGCCAGCTTATTTAAATCCTCCCGCAAAGCTCTGCACATCAGTTTGATTATTTAATGCCTTCCCCAACGTATAATCATAATCAAACAAATGAATATCTTTCTTCAAATCATTTCCTATATCATTTATGTACAAATGGAACAATAATAGTCCATGCACAGACACTTGAAGCACACAGCTTGCTACTTGCTTCATCATGGACTCTGCTTCTCCACACACTACTTTTTGGTGCCTGTAGATGAGACATTCTCATATCCACATTACCAGTTTAATAAACATTTCAAGTTGTTCTAACTTGCGTAATGGTATTCCATGGGGTGTCCTATCAAAAACATTATAAAATTCAGCAGGATCATGTGTTGCCATTTTCCTTGTCCAACTTAGCTGTTGCTCCATTAAACAAAGTTAATAAATATCAGGCAGTTGAGTCTATTTTTAAGTGATTAATTTCAAAGATATTCTTAGATGCAAAGTTTGGTAAGAAAATCATAGAAACAGTTCTTATCCCTACTAAAAGCCCGATTTCTTTATCCTATGACATGTCTCTCGTTGCTGTTGCAGAGTGGTATTCAGAGAACTTTGTCAGAAACCTTCATACTTATACTGAAACTAGTTCTGTGAGAATGTTTAAGGTATGATATCAATAAAGATTAGAGATTGTAGTCATGAAGACTAGTACATCTTTCTTAACTCATGTCTCTGATTGGATTCAAGCTTTCCAACACTTGTTATTTGCATCCAAGCATTTATTTCTGTTCCACTTTAAATTCTCTTATCACCTAGAGTGTGTCCATCCACCAAAACGTTTGCTGCTAATGCAAACAGTCAAGCATATCGCAACTGACTCTTCTTGAAATTCTATTTCACTTTCTGTTTATACTCAATTCGAAATCTTTCCAACTAAATAATTAACACATCTAAAACTTGATTTTAAAGAGCCAAAATGCAGGAGACTTTCAGTATGTCCAGATGGCAGTTTGTTTTGCGGTCAAAGATAAACTGCCCTGAAACTTTGATCAACGTTCCTTACTTTTGTTTTACACTCGAAATGATCTCTTTTATTATTACTGCAAAGGGCAAACATCTACCTTTTTAGTTATTGACCCCTGTTTTCAAGAGAAAATTTTGCAGGAAACAAAGTATGAGTCACTAAATAAACAAAACATATTTCATTCCTTTTAACATATAAAGGTTTCTAATGAAATTCGTTTTTACAGATACAGTTTTCTGTCATGGTGCAATGTTTCATGCATGGATTCGTATTAGATCTTCGAATCTATCTCATGATACTTGACAATTTTAGAGATTGTAAGTGGTCTTCTCTACATACTTATATCTGAGTACAATACAATCTTTAAGTGAAGTGGCTTTAATTCTGTGGTTGGAGAGGACACTGAATGTGAAATAATTGTGGGATTTGGAAGAATGGCCAGGGAGAATGAATGTCAGATTTCTGTAAACAATATCACTTTGTATTTGGCAATATGCCTTTAGATGAAACAAAACAAAGATGCTCTACTTGGAAATCGCAAGAGACACCAGGTTAATTACATAATAGTCAAGAAGAGATACAAAAACCAACTCAAGTCATGCTACAGCCACTTGGGAGCCAAAATAGAGAGTACCAGCTGCTGCATAACAACACAGTGATCAAATTATTTTGGGGTGCTTAAGACTGCATTATGCAGCAAATTTCTTTCTATCTCCCACTTAGATTACTGTAAAATAGGGGAAAATTTTCTGGCCTGCACTTTACATATTAGTTAGTTTTACTACTTATAATTCATATATCACAATTATGGCTGGTGGAACTCAAGAAAGCTGAACTTACGCACACATTCTTAACTTTCACCCAAGATGATCTACTCTCCATGAATCTGTGAACTAGGTCTGAATTCAAGAATTTATTCGTAGTAGTAACTAATTATGTATAATGATTGTATTTAATGAATGACAATGTAAATAATTATGATCATATTATTTTATTATTATAATAGTAAATGAAATAAATTATGTCATTCTCTCCGTGCATTAAAAACACAAACGCAATTTTTATTTTATTTGATGTATTATAAATTTCATTTTTGTTACGGAGTACTTCAAATTTGAATGAAAAGTTATTCACGTGATAGCCAGTTCATCACTGACACGAAACCGTCTTAACAGCATTATCATAAGTACTGTCCATCTTTGCCCACGTGGTTGGTGAGCCACAGGCAACTGTCTGCTTTTGGAAGTTATTCATTGTTGTTCGTGATGTGTGCACGTTCATTTTGTAGCAAATAAAAAAAGTTTTGTCTTAGATGCTGTGCTGCTTGTTTTCGTTACATTTTCATGAATGTTTAATTTGAATATTCCTTTCTACGGAAACCGACGGCTAATATACAACCCACGATACCCATAATAGTAAGATTTGTTGTCTGAGTGCAGCTGATACGGTGTGGTTGGCCACATTTTCCCAACAGAGACCACAAGTTAACAGTATAAAATATAGGGGAGCTTGAATTGCAGGCTTTATTTGTGGTGGCAACAAGAAACGAGGAGCCAGGACTGGCTCAACACATTAGGCAGCCAACACATCACATCGGGGCACCTCCTTCAAGGGATGCTAAAGTGAGTAGAAAAAAAATGAAATCAGCTGAAAAAAATTAATTAACATCTTTTTATTCCCCTATAGGAAGTAGGCAAGGCCATTTCGACCCTATCTGACTTTAATAAAAAATTAATCTTAGCATTTATTAAATATGGATATGCACTAACTATATTGTAATAAATACTGTTCCTTGTAATAACATTTAGCAAACACTACGAGTAGTTTTTTGCTATGAATAGTATAGAGATGGCAGAAGCACTAGACGTGCCGGGTGCTCATCCACGGTGATCGATTAAGGAACCCTTAATTGATGTAAGTCACCCTTACACCAGTGACTTTTTTTTTTTTTTTTTTTTTTTTTTTTTTTACATGCAGGACGCATTCAACAGACGTCTCTTGTGCTCTTCAATACATAATTTGTATGCTGAAGTAAGGTTCATTGCAGTTGCACCAAATTCAGTAAACGCTGGGATATTTTGGTTTGCCATGTTTTTGTTTGGACCTACTAAGAAAGGAACATAGTTTCTGAAGAGGAGTGAAAGAAGTCTAAATGTTGGATTTTTTTAAGAACTGGCCAATTTCGGCAAAACAGAGCTGATGTATGGTAGGGATATATATCGTTTTTCACTATTCTATCTTAAGTATGGTGAGGAGGTGGATTGAAAAGTAACTTATTAACTGTTTGTTTCGAATAACCATTTTGATGAAAGACAGCAAGAAGAAACTGAAGCTCCTTGTTAACAACTTCACACAGTAGTGAGCAAGTACTTTTGCCTAGTGCAGAGATATCTGTTAGTGTGAGTTGGTTTCTGTAAATGGAGATTTTTAATTTCTCAAGCGAGTTTGACATCCAAGAATGGGTGAGAGAGCCATCAATTTCCAATTCAACAATAAATTTGATTTGGTGTTGACTATTGAGGTGGTCAAGTTCTTTAGAGATTCAGGATTGTGGCTCCAGATTAAGTTGTCATTGATATTTCTCTTCCACAATTTTGGTTTCAAAGGAAAGGAGGAGACAGTTTTCTTCAAAAGATTCCAAATATAGATTAGCTAGTATGGGCGATAACGAGTTACCCATGGCTAAATCATTTTTTTTTTTGTTTTACAAACAAAAAAACAATGAGCTTCAATTTCTTCTTACTACCTTTAAGTAAAATGGTTATTCAAAGCAAACAGATAATAATTTACTTTTCAATCCACCACTTTGCCATACTGAAAATAGAAATAGAAAAAAGGCTACATATCCCCTACTGTGTATCAGCTCTGTTTCACCTAAATTGGCCAAAGTTCTTAAAAAATACAACATACGGACTTCTTTCACTCCCCTTCAGCAACTCTGTTCCTTGCTCAGTAGGCCCAAACATAAACATGGCAACTTGAAATATCCTGGTGTTTACCGAATTTGGTGCAAATGCAATAAACCTTATTTTGGCCAGACAGAAAAATCCATCGAATTATGTCTTGGAGAACATAACAGATGTCACATATGGCAGAACAAGAGCTAGTGCTCTGTCGAACCATGTCCTGAATTCTGCCGACACTAATGAGGAAAACATCATTCAACCATTATTGGACAAATGTGAAAATATCTTTCGCTGTTTTGATGAACTAGAAAGAAGAATTGTGGAATCCAAAGAAATCATCCTCAATCAAATATATCTTAACAACATCAGTTATAATCTCTCAAGTGTCATTAAATTTTGGTGTTCAGGAGATATTGAATGCATCTGCACACCCACAAATGAGGAGATACCCAGAACACCTTCAATTGTCAATCTGCTAATGCTTTAATTTATAGGTTTTTATTCTTTCACAATTTTTTTGCTGGTTTTTCCCTCTTATTGTGCACCTGAAGAAGTCTTCTTTGAAGATGAAATTAATTGTGCTTAATTAGAGTATTTTTTTAAAAATATGTCTCTCAGCCGAGTAATCCGTTATGCAATATATATATACACTAGTGCTAAATTTCTTTTTACACACGCAGTTCACATTCGCCAGTTAGGAAGACGTGTATCTGACTATCTTTGTAAATCATCAAATTATTGACTGCTAAACACACCATGAATATGTAGTTATTTCTCATGGGGGTAAATATATTCAAAATTTAGACTATGACTTTAAAAATCCAAGAAGAATGTATACATTGCTTTAAGTATTTAAATTTTTTTTTAATTTATATTTATGTCTTACCAAATTTTTGGTTCAATAATTTTTTATTTTATTTCAGAATGTTACTCCTGGAACTGGATTATAAATAACTACATGATCTAATTTTCTACTGGTTTGAAAGTTTTGACAGACAGTATTCAATATATTAATATATTTCAAAAAATACAAGTAGTTCTCACTTTACGAATTCCCGCTTATCGAATTTTTATCTTTACGCATTTTTTTGGATTGGAATTTTTATTTTAAATTGCATGAGGTGAAGGCAATTAGGGGTGTGTATGGGAAATTATGCAGTATATAATGCCATACCTTACTAAATCCTACCCCCACCTCATTGTGGTGGAGAGGTGAACGGGGGACATAGGTGAAGTATGTCAGAAGCTTGGTCCTCCAAAAGTGAGGCCCTAGGCATGAAGGCTACAACAATATTCTCGGCTAATGTTGGAATATGTGAACTGTAGACTAAAATACACAAAGATTATTGAAGAAAAAATGAAAGAGTTTGAGAATAGGAATCAAACCTTGGAGATTCAGTGGCAAGCCTTAAAGAAAGCCCTGATTGACTCAGCTAGAGAGGCATGTGGTGAAGTTGTCTGCAAGGATAGAAAAATTAGAACTCCATGGTGGACACAGGAAGTTAAAGAGGCAGTGAAGGAAAAGAAGAAAGCATATCAAAAGTTCCTAGCAAATAAGTCAGCTTGTGCTCTTAGAGAATACAGAGACAAATGCAAGAATGCTAAACACTGAGTAAAACTAGCTAAACAAAAGTCATGGGAGGACTTTGGCAAGAATATAGAAAATAAATATCAAGAAGGTGGCAAAATATTCTAGAGGTTGTTGAAGATTAGGAATGGAGGAAAGAGTGCTATAAAAGGAGTTAGAGATGATAAAGATGACATGAAAACAGGAGAAAAAGATATCCTTGAAGTATGGAGTAAATACTTTGAAAAACTACTAAATGAAACAAGCAGTGATGACAGCGCACTGGTAAAAAACACTGACCACGATGCAGTCAGGAATACATATCCATAGTTGAAGTAGAAAAAGCCATTAAAGGCTTGGAAATGTGGAAAAGCAGCAAGAGTAGATGATATTTGACCAGAAATGCTGAAGTATGGTGGTATAAAAGTCTTACAGTGGCTGCACTGAATAGTTCAGAAAGCCTGGACAGAGGGACGAATTCCCGATGATTGCAGTAGAGCTCTCATAGTACCCATATATAAAAAGGGAAATAAAACTGAATGCGAGAATTACAGAGGTATTTCCCTACTGAGTGTTCCTGGCAAGATCTATGCAAGTATACTTGAGAAACGGTTGAGAAGAATTGTGGAAGAAAAGCTTGGTGAAGAACAAGCTGGATTCAGGCCAAATAGAGACTGTCAGGATCTTATCTTCACTTTACGACAAATAGTCGAGAAAGCATGGGAATATAAGAAAGATCTGTATTTAAGTTTTGCCGATTTGGAAAAGGCATACAACAAGGTGCCAAGAGAGAAGCTATTCAATACGCTACAGTTATATGGTGTCCACGGAGTATTACATCAAGCAACTTAGTCTTTATTTGAGTTGTAAGTCAGCAGTTAGAATTAAAGGAAGTACAGGAAGATGGCTTAATGTTAATTCTGGTGTGAGACAAGGATGTTGAATGATTGTTGCGCCACAACAACCATTCAACACTGTAGTCAACCTTTCTTCCTTTGTTTTGAAGCCTGAGGCACTCAATACTTGCGCGTGGCCACAACTTTGCCATTTCTCCTAAAAAAATAGCTGCGAAAGAATTAATGATCCAGACAGAACGTGGTATCCTCCACCATCCAAACCATATTGCCAACAACATCTGACTAGATGTGGCCTGCGTTCTCACCAAAGCAAGACCACCGAAAATCAACATAACCAAAAGCGAATATAAAGCACTACTAGAAATGAAGAAAAACAAAAGAAATAGTAATCGGCAAAGCTTATAAAGGGAAACGCCACTGTGGTACTCAACAAAACGGACTATACAGGTTAGCTTTATTATTAGATTGGGCTACCTACCTCCCTATTGAATATAATCCCACCAACACACAAATTAGAAACACTCCATAGGCTCCTTAAGAAAGTCACTTCTTGGCCTGTGGAAGTCACCAACAAACTAAAACTTTTAACTCTAGCACCCCCCTCCCCCGTATATATGGACTTGTAAAAATTCGATGCAACAAGAATAAACTTTATATAACGAACGCATCGAGTTTTAACAGTTAGGCAGAACCCAGAACACCTGTAAATAGTCCTTTCTTTTAACATTATGTATTGTATGTAACATATGTACAGCCCAACAGGAATTAGCTATCTCTTTAAACAAAAGATGAAAAACTTTCAAGGCTAAGGGAAATGCTCTACAGTCGGAATGCCGTTTGAAAGTTTCTTTATGAGTTCAACCCTAAGTGACCTCAAGGTCAAGTCAATGCAAGGGGGCGGCAAAATTCAAACGGATGTTCCACTGACTGACTTAATGAGATAACACGAAGACGGAGAAGAAAGGGCTTGTCGAAGGTTCCAGAAACATGGAATCATATGACAATGTGAGGGGTTCGTGTAAGTGCACACAAGGAGTGCACGGGGTTTAGAAAACTGAACCCAGGGTCTCAAAACTGATGAAATATAAGATGGGACTTCCAGAGACAAAAGAAGGTTTTTTTGGCACAGAGAAGAAACGAGCATACAAGGAGAGAGAAAGCCTGAGGGCGATGTCCTGAAGCGTCAGGGAGGGAAGCCATGCCGTGAGTCGTCGCTCAGTCCAGAAGCATAGATGACCAGGGGACGAATCAGCTGAGGTGCAGCCAAACTTGTCTACGAGCCATTCTGCTCGTCTAAGTCCGTGAAGGCCCTGACAATTCGCGACCTTTCGCCGGTGTATTAACACGCCGAAGAATCGTATCCCACAGCCCACAAGCCAACCTGACGAACAGCCAGTATCCCAAGGATCTGAAGGAGGAGAGATCAAAAACTCGAGACAAAGAAAAAGGAAACATAGGAAGTCGCAGCCAACGGGATCTGAGAGTGCAACCTATCAGAAGACAGCCCAAGTGAGTTAGAATATTGTTTTATGTAGACTCTATGACACTATAAGGATAGGTTGTAGAATTTGAAGATTGCATGTAAGAATGAATATAGCTTTGATGGTTGCATCTAAGAAAGAGTATAGCTAATTTCCTAGAAACTAATTATTGGGTTATGAATATTTATTTAATGCCTGTATGTAATCTTGTATGAATTTTTAAGTTTATGATATGTTATATTAATCATAATAAGTCCTTGATGCCATTTATTCAAATAATAGGATGATTGTTAATGATACTTCTTTAAGTGAGATAGATAAACATGATGTATGCTTTGTATAAAAATGAAGAGAGATATATGCAGGTATTAAGAAGTTTGTTAAATGATGATGCTCTAAGCTAGATAGATAACATAATGTGTGCCTTGTATTAATTAGAGAGAGAGATGTATGCAGATATTAAGAAGCTAAAAAAAAAAAAAAAATTATAAATTCTATGAGCCAGATAGATAACATGATGTGTGCCTTGTATTAAGTTGAAGTAGAGATATATGCAAGTTTGTATTTAGAGTTTTTCTTTTTTTAGAATTACAGAGGATCACCCTCTGTTTTATAGTGTATAATATATGCCTGTTTGACGACCATTAAATCCCATGTTGTAATTTAACAAAGTTTTTGCCTGATCTTATTTTAGTTGTAATGCATTGATCTTAAATAAAAAACGAACCTAAGTGGGAAACATTGATATAAATAGTAAGTGAGAAGAGGGCCAGGACTGCAAAGCAAATGATTAACTTGGGGACGATTAAGAGATTTTTGTTGTGGAAGATTTAATACCCTACTGGAAGTACTGTATTTCTTGCACCATATTGAGGCATGGATGGCACAGTCGAAAAATCTAAATAAATATTTCCATTACTCTCAGGTGGAAGGAGTACAGAATACAGAAAGTAGGAACATAGAATATAAAAGGAGAACGTAAAAGATTAACTGATGATATTATAAAATACCCCCCCCCCCCGATTACAAAAGGCGCAGTAAAATCAAAGGATATATAAGAAAAAGCATAATTTTACAAAGCCGCGGTAATGACAGGATTAGATAAGATAGAGACAATAGATTAAAGAGAACCACCATAAAATATTACAGACTTCCAAAAATACATAAAGAAAATGTGCCATTACGTCCCATGGTGGATGGCATTGATTCCCTCACTTACACATTAGCCAAGCGTTCACACACTATACTGGCAACACACCACCACACATAAAAAACTCAGACCACTTCAAAGCCAGTATAGAAAACCTCTCACTCCAACATACATAATGGTCAGTTTTGCCGTCTCCTCCCTATTCACAAATGTCCCACAGAAGGAAACCTTAGAGCTCATCCAAATCAAATTTCCTCCTGATATCTCAGCCCTATTTCAGTTCACAATGAACTCAGGCTCATTCGTTTGGCAAGGAAAATTCTACAAACAAATAGCGGGGACATGCCATGGGTTCACCACTCTCCCCAGCCTTGGCCAACTTCTTTATGCAGACTTTTGAAGAGATGAAAGAGAAATCCCCCCCCCCTCACAAAAACCTACCATATGGCTTCGCTACGTTGATGATGTGTTCGCTATTTGGCCACATGGCTCAGACCCACTGCTCTCCTTCTTAACACACTTAAACAACCAACACCCTAGAATCGAGTTGATCTTGAAAAAAGAGGCAAACAATAGCCTCCCATTCCAAGACACACTAATTACTCGCCAGCCTGATGGAACCTTGGTTTTCTCAGTTTATAGTAAACTCACCCATACAGGCAGATATATTCACCAGACCCCCCCCCCCACCTCACAACAGTATGGAGTTATTAAAATACTATATAACAGGGCAAAACTAATCTGTTCAAATGACAATGCCCTAACCACTGAACTAAATCACATCCATAACACTTTCTTAGCCAATGGCTACAACCCCCCAAAAATATTAAAACCATTAAACCACAACCCCCCCCCTCCCCACCCTCACAATAAAAATTACTCTAAATCCATTACCATTCCCTGCATCCGAGGCACCTCTGAAAAAAAACCAAAATCCTAAAAAATATGACCTGACCTCCTGTTACAAACCATATAAAAAATTGGCATCATTTATATGCTCCACAAAAGACCAACTACTTCCCCTAGACTACCTGTGTATACCAGATCCCTTGCAGCTGTAAACTCTCTTGCTTTGGCTAAACAGGCAGGAGGATGAATGTCTGAATTTCTGAACACAAAAACTGCATCTGGCTTCACCAATACAGCCACTCTGGGCTTGCAAGCCATGCATTGGATACCTGCCACAGAATACATTGGAAGAAAGCCACAATAATACACTGCAGCAAGTTTAAGTATGAAAGACTATTCACAAAATCATCCTCAGCACTGAAAAACTTTCCAAACCTCAACAAATTTGGGTGCATGAGACTGCCTCAAATTTGGGAGACTTACATCATGAGACCATCAGTCCAACGGCCAAGAATACTTAATATAGCCCACTAGGGGGCACATCAGGACTTTAGGAACAACAGTAGTTTTCTCCCTTCTGCCTCATTTGCTTTTTGTAGTGCCTGCATGTACATGTCATAGTTATACATTCCTATGAAGATGGTAACGTAAAATTTCCGAAATATAGGAAGTATTTATTCCATTTTATTTTAATTAATATTATTAAACAAGACCTCATGGAGTCAAAGACTCATTTAGGAGGTCCTTTTATCTCACACACATCTCATCATACCGGGTCTTAAACACATTCAAACTCCTTGCAGACACCACACTCTCAGGCAAGGCATTCCAATCATTCACAACTCTGCACGAAAAAAACCTGCCTCTCACTCCCCTGCTCACACCCTCTTTATACAGTTTCCAGGGATGACATACATATTGCAGTATACGTTGTGAATTCCTTAAATAAATTAATAATCATGTATAATCAACGTATATAAGCCTTTCTACTATACTACAATAGATTAAAACAAAAGTTCCAAGATAACTCACTAAGCAGCGAACAACACTTAAAAGTAATTGGAAAATTTTTAAAACAAATTTAACTGAAATAGCAAAGGAAGTATTAGTGATAAAACAAAACAAAACAAAAATAAAATAACTAGATGGACTCCATGGTTTACGAAGAAATAAAAATATTAATGAAAGAAAAATATCTACAAATGAAAACAATAGATAATTGGAATGAATATAAAGAATAAAGTTAGTCAAAAGAAAATAAAAAGTAAGTCAATTTTGGGAATCATATACAAAAGAACTTGAATATGATTTTTATGGTATAAAGAAACAAATGTGGAGATTTATTAAATACACAAAAGAAAGATGCAGAATATATTCCAATATTAAAAGTAGAAATAGAAGAAGTAGAAAATTATTTTAAAAACCTTGATAATTAAATAGCTGAAATAAAAGTGGAACTAAGTAAACAAACAAACCAAGAAGAAATATATATATAACAGAGATGAAAATTGAAAGAAATTGAAAATGCAATTTAAAAACTGAAATTGAAAGTTTATTTTGCACTTGGTTAGATTATAATACATTTAGTTTAATCCTTTATCCAAGTGTAAGCAAACAAAGTTTGTGCCTGAAAATTATCTTCAGGACTGAAGTAAGGTGGTGCATCCCTTGGCAACCCGTAGCAAAGTTGGATCAAGCTCTCATCACTCCTTGTCTCAGTATCTCCCATAATGCAAAGCACATCTCCTTGTGGAGATGTATACTGCTATGCATTAAGGGAAGGGCCACTACCCAGACTGGCTTTGACCTTTATTGTGGTCTCGTCAGTGAGAGGCAGACCCAGAGTGGTGATACTAAGCCAGAATCAATGGAGAGGTCATATACGTGTTCGCAAGGAGATGTGCTTTGCATTATGGGAGATACTGAGACAAGGAGTAATGAGAGCTTGCCAAGGGATGTACCACCTTACCTCAGTCTTGAAGATATTTTCAGGCACAAACTTTGTTTGCTTACACTTGGATAAAGGATTAAACTAAATTTATTAAAAACTGAAGAATAGGAAATCACCAGGTCTGGAAAATATCAATAATGAATTATTAAAAAAATGATAAAAAAATTTTAACTCTAATTTCTTTAAAATTTAAAGAAATTATAACTCAGAGTTTAGATATACTATGCAATCAAATAAAAACAAAAAAGATTCTGGTTGAATGGAAAAAAGTATAATAATACCAATATTTATAAAAGGAGATTAAAAAAAAAAAAAGAAAAGAAAATTATCTTCTTCTCTTCTGCTTATGGCAGGTTGAGTACCT